>NC_069499.1:936037061-936717061 GCF_027579735.1 Bombina bombina
TAACTAAATTTGACATAAAAATTACAGAGTAACGTTTTTATTCACAGTCAAATATAAAATTCTCACAGCTCTGCTGAGAGAATGTACCTCCCTTCAAAGAAGTTTGAAGACCCCTGAAATCTGTCAGAGATGAACTGGATCATGCAGGAAATATAATAGTAGCTGACTGGAAATTTTTGATGCGTAGCAAAGAGCGCCAAAAACGGCCCCTCCCTCTCACACACAGCAGTGAAGAGAAACGAAACTGTCACAATTTAAAGCAAACAACTGCCAAGTGGAAAATAATGCCCAAACATTTATTCACTCAGTACCTCAGCAATGTAAACGATTCTACATTCCAGCAAAAACGTTTAACATGATAAATACTTATTAAAAGGATTAGTGACCTTTAACAGAGTAGTTCCGGTGAAATACCATTCCCAGAATACTGAAGTGTATACATACATGTCATTATAACGGTATAGCAGGATTTTCTCATCAATTCCATTCAGAAAATAAAAACTGCTACATACCTCAATGCAGATTCATCTGCCCGCTGTCCCCTGATCTGAAGCTTTTACCTCCCTCAGATGGCCGAGAACAGCAATATGATCTTAACTACTCCGGTTAAAATCATAGTAAAAAACTCTGGTAGATTCTTCCTCAAAGTCTGCCAGAGAAGTAATAACACGCTCCGGTGCTATTGTAAAATAACAAACTTTTGATTGAAGTCATAAAAACTAAGTATAATCACCATAGTCCTCTCACACATCCTATCTAGTCGTTGGGTGCAAGAGAATGACTGGGACTGACGTAGAGGGGAGGAGCTATATGCAACTCTGCTGGGTGAATCCTCTTGCATTTCCTGTTGGGGAGGAGTTATATCCCAGAAGTAATGATGACCCGTGGACTGATCACACATAACAGAAGAAATAATGTCCTTTTACAGTTCACAGGAACAAAAGTCTTTTACACAGTGTAACAAACACACACACCAGCTTCTGTAGCTGTATATCTCTCTCTCAAGGCCTAAGTGAGACTGCTATTTAAACCCTCATAACTTCTAATTAGCCACACCTGTGATTAGCTGCTGGACAGCTTCACAGCTGTCTGGGATAATCAAATACACACTCTTTCTCCCTGGGGTTTTAACTGAAAGGAGAAATAGCATGTACAATGCTTGGTCTTAAATATCTTCCATTTATAACCAGGCCTTGCTTTCTGTCACAATACATACACACATGCACACACACAGTCACATACATACATACATACACACATACATGCAGAAATACACACACAGTCACATACATACACACACACACATAAACACCAATGGGTGAAACACTAACCCCTGTAGTCAGAGACAGAGACACTAGTGAAGCATCACATCACACTCACATGATATCAGTGCAGGCAGTGGGAGGTCAAAGTTCCACCCCTGAGTCAGACCTTTGGTTCATTTTAAAAAAGTCCCCCAATTAGCACTGCGTAATCTGTTGGCGCTCTACAAATAACCGATAATAATTATTGCCCTGAAAATACAGTATGAGGTTCTATTTCAATTTTTAAAAAAATCATCTTTATTTTTTTAATTTTTTTTTTTACAACTGCATGAAGCAGTTTTATGGGGTTAAATGTGGTGGGCGTGGGTGATTTTTTTTTTAAAAAAAACCCGGCACTCAAAAGTGCCTTTACATTGCGGTCTATGGGAACTGTGAGTTCCCTGTAAATATATATGTATATGCTTATATACATATATATTTATATATTAACCCCTTAACAACCAGCGTCTTACCCTGCACGACGCTGGTCGTTATGCCCTTACCCGGTCGTTATGCCTCTGGGGCTTCTCTCTGCCGCGATCTCGTTGAAAATAGCGAGATTGCGCTATTTCTGCATGACCCACGAGTGGGGCACTGCAGAAACAGATTTGCAGAGTTACCGATGCAGAGAGGGCCACTCTGTGGCCCTCTCTGCATTGGACAGTGATGGTGCAGATTGTTGGTGGGTGGGAGTGTAAGGAAGGAGGCGGGCGACCCATCGCTGGAGGGGGTGGGAGGAGTGGGGGACCGCTACACCACACTACACAGAAGGGAAATGAAAATAAAAAATAACTGCGTCATTGAGGGGAAAGGAGGGAGGAAGGGCAAAGAGGGGGATCCTATGTGGGATCCATTGAGGCAAAGGGATCTTGGAGGGGGAAGGGTAATGAGGGGGGCAGCTACACTACAGGAATAATGGTTAATGTTTTTTTTTTTTATGTATAAATTGAGGCAAAACCTAAGATGGCGGCAAATAGGTAGAGGGGGGAGGGTTAGAGAGCTGTTGGGGGGATCCTACACTGCAGAATATATATATATATATATATATATATATACAGTATATATATATATATATATATATATATATATATATATATATATATATATATATATATATATATAAAAAGCAGCCTTTTATTTTAGTATTGGCAGTCTTTCTGTCAGTACTTAAGATGGGGGTGACAATTGTGGGGTGGGCATAATACAAGTGTGGTGCACAGCGGCATTTAGCGGCCTTCTAATTACCAAACAGCAATGCCAAAGCCATATATGTCTACTATTTCTGAACAAAGGGGGATCCCAGAGAAGCATTTACAACCATTTGTGCCATGATTACATAAGCTGCTTGCAAATAATTTTAGTGAAAAAATTGTGAAAATGTTTACTATTTTTTTTTATTTGATCGCATTTGACGGTGAAATGGTGGTATGAACCATACCAAAATGGACCTAGATCAATACTTTGGGTTGTCTACTAAAAAAAAAAAAATATAGTTTTGATATAAAAAAGGCTCTATTTCTGTTTAAATGTAGTGATGGCAAAAATACTAAAAATGCCCGGTCCTTAAGGGGTTAATATGCGTATATACACATATAAACACATAAATATATATGTATATATTCATATATATTTATATTTGCTGCCCATCGCTGCGCGATTTACCCCTTTTGCTGCGCTAGTTCTCATGCCGTATCTCACTTTGAGCCTATGGAAGTGCGCTCTCGTGAGCGCAATGCTTCCGTACAATGTGAACGCGAGGTCGCGTTTACATTGCTCCTAACTTGTATTACCTACACACATTTGCAGGCGCTGGTATTACAAAGTGGAGCGCAAATATCACTTTTGTGGAAGCGATATTTTGCACTCCACTTATAATCTGACCTTTAGTATATTGTTTAAAACCATAACAAAAATAATAATTAATTATACATATAAGTCTTACATGGGTGTAAATGAAATAGTTTATTAAATATTTATAAACACATTTGCATGTCTATTGCGGCTGAGGCTGAGTTCACATGCGCAAAACAAGTCTTTTTTGGGATACAGTTGCTAAGTAAAATATTCTGAGTTTAATTTTCATCTAAAATCAAGTAGGGTTATTTTTAGAAACTGAAGAAATTATTTCTGAAAGGAAATAAGTAAATAAGTAAACCTACAGAAAAGGATGCCTTAAAGGGCCACTGTAAGTAAATATTTTCTATGCCTGTTACTAACTAACTACCCCAAATACGCTTTTTATCAATAGCATTTCATTAACATATCTCTACCGTATATCAGAAATCTTGTCTGCAAATTTAATTGTTTTCCAAACCCACTCCGTGGGTATCCTTTGCTCTGTACCAATCCGTTTACAATACCTAGGTTTCAAAATGGCGCTTTAAACACAAAGTTATTGGTTTAAGTATTTTGAACATGCAGTGCTGAAAATAGTGGGCAGGATAACGTGACATCATCGGCAAATAAAAGATATAACTTTTAGAACGTTATGAAACTTCGTTTTGGAGACAATATAGGTCAGTAGGTTTTAATTAATGTTTATTAACTTTAATATGTTAGTTGTTTAGCTTAAAAATTATAACGGAAAGTAATCCATTAAGTATTTTACACCACTTGAATTCAATAATGTTTTTCGACTCCGTTTTATTTTTGCCATATTTATTAGAGCATTTTAATTTTGCACTAACAAGTTCTTTTAAAAAAAATGCAGGGATCATGAAACTACAATGAAAAAGGGAGGCCTGATTGCATCACAATGGGTGTGAGGAAAGATCCCATAGTCAAAAGAGATGGGAAGATTTAAATGGACATTAAAATTAAACGTTCACGGTTTAGATAGCGTGTGCAATTTTAAAACACTTTCCAATTCAGATTATGCAGTCTTTTTATATGATCACTTTCTGAGATACCAGTTCTTACTGAGCATGTGCAAGAGTTCACAGTATATACATATACAAGCTGTGATTGGCTGATGGCCATCACATGATACAGTTGACAGGGAAATTAAAAGAATCTTTGAAATTTGCTGCTCATTTTAAATTCAAATTAAGTGCTATTGCATGGTCTTTTTTATTATGTGTACGTTGATTATGCAACTTAGTGTATTTAATGGTTCTTAAAAGCAATATCAAAGGCAGATTGAAGGACAGACCCATTATCAGTGGGAGATGGAGGATCCAGTTACATGGAAAGTTGGTGGGACCAAAGGAAGAGAACTGAATCAAACATTATTATAGTATGGGAAGACTGAGTTCAACATTTAGCTATATAGGAAGGTGTAAAGACTGGGCACTACAAGTATAAGGGCTGGTCAAGAAATTAAAGGGACAATAAAGTCATTGTTTTCATTTAAAAATGTAAAATTATTAAATGCTTTGCACCATTTCTGCTTGCAAGATAAATGTTTTAAATTAATTTAAAATATATAATTTTATTAGAAAAATAAACATTGATTTTAGTCCTGGGACACACCCCGTGAAAACGGCTCTTGTATATTGTTTATCTTACTACTTTTAGGAAGTAAGGGAAAGTCAGGGACAGGTATTAGCAAATCTTGCAGGTATCAAAAACATAATTTATGCTTACCTGATAAATTTATTTCTCTTGTAGTGTATCCAGTCCACGGATCATCCATTACTTGTGGGATATTCTCCTTCCCAACAGGAAGTTGCAAGAGGATCACCCACAGCAGAGCTGCTATATAGCTCCTCCCCTCACTGCCATATCCAGTCATTCGACCGAAACAAGCCGAGAAAGGAGAAACCATAGGGTGCAGTGGTGACTGTAGTTTAATTAAAATCTAGACCTGCCTGAAAAGGACAGGGCGGGCCGTGGACTGGATACACTACAAGAGAAATAAATTTATCAGGTAAGCATAAATTATGTTTTCGCTTGTTAAGTGTATCCAGTCCACGGATCATCCATTACTTGTGGGATACCAATACCAAAGCTAAAGTACACGGATGATGGGAGGGACAAGGCAGGAACTTAAACGGAAGGAACCACTGCCTGTAGAACCTTTCTCCCAAAAACAGCCTCCGAAGAAGCAAAAGTATCAAATTTGTAAAATTTGGAAAAAGTATGAAGCGAAGACCAAGTTGCAGCCTTGCAAATCTGTTCAACAGAGGCCTCATTTTTAAAGGCCCAGGTGGAAGCCACAGCTCTAGTAGAATGAGCTGTAATCTTTTCAGGAGGCTGCTGTCCAGCAGTCTCATAAGCTAAACAGATTATACTCCGAAGCCAAAAAGAAAGAGAGGTTGCCGAGGCCTTCTGACCTCTCCTCTGTCCAGAGTAAACAACAAACAGGTTAGATGTTTGGCGAAAATCTTTAGTAGCCTGTAAGTAAAACTTCAAGGCACGGACTACGTCTAGATTATGCAAAAGACGTTCCTTCTTTGAAGAAGGATTAGGACATAATGATGGAACAACAATCTCTTGATTGATATTCTTGTTAGAAACCACCTTAGGTAAAAAACAGAATTTATGCTTACCTGATAAATTACTTTCTCCAACGGTGTGTCCGGTCCACGGCGTCATCCTTACTTGTGGGATATTCTCTTCCCCAACAGGAAATGGCAAAGAGTCCCAGCAAAGCTGGTCACATGATCCCTCCTAGGCTCCGCCCACCCCAGTCATTCGACCGACGGACAGGAGGAAATATATATAGGAGAAACCATATGATACCGTGGTGACTGTAGTTAGAGAAAATAATTCATCAGACCTGATTAAAAAACCAGGGCGGGCCGTGGACCGGACACACCGTTGGAGAAAGTAATTTATCAGGTAAGCATAAATTCTGTTTTCTCCAACATTGGTGTGTCCGGTCCACGGCGTCATCCTTACTTGTGGGAAACAATACCAAAGCTTTAGGACACGGATGAAGGGAGGGAGCAAATCAGGTCACCTAAATGGAAGGCACCACGGCTTGCAAAACCTTTCTCCCAAAAATAGCCTCCGAAGAAGCAAAAGTATCAAATTTGTAAAATTTGGCAAAAGTGTGCAGTGAAGACCAAGTCGCTGCCTTACATATCTGGTCAACAGAAGCCTCGTTCTTGAAGGCCCATGTGGAAGCCACAGCCCTAGTGGAGTGAGCTGTGATTCTTTCAGGAGGCTGCCGTCCGGCAGTCTCATAAGCCAATCAGATAATGCTTTTAAGCCAAAAGGAAAGAGAGGTAGAAGTCGCTTTTTGACCTCTCCTTTTACCAAAATAAACAACAAACAAGGAAGATGTTTGTCTGAAATCTTTAGTAGCCTCTAAATAGAATTTTAGAGCACGGACTACGTCCAAATTGTGTAACAAACGTTCCTTCTTTGAAACTGGATTCGGACACAAAGAAGGTACAACTATCTCCTGGTTAATATTTTTGTTGGAAACAACTTTCGGAAGAAAACCAGGCTTAGTACGCAAAACCACCTTATCTGCATGGAACACCAGATAGGGCGGAGAACACTGCAGAGCAGATAACTCTGAAACTCTTCTAGCAGAAGAAATTGCAACCAAAAATAAAACTTTCCAAGATAATAACTTAATATCTACGGAATGTAAGGGTTCAAACGGAACCCCTTGAAGAACTGAAAGAACTAGATTTAGACTCCAGGGAGGAGTCAAAGGTCTGTAAACAGGCTTGATCCTAACCAGAGCCTGAACAAATGCTTGAACATCTGGCACAGCTGCCAGTCTTTTGTGAAGTAAAACAGAATAAAGCAGAGATCTGTCCCTTCAGAGGAACTTGCAGATAATCCTTTCTCCAAACCTTCTTGTAGAAAGGATAGAATCTTAGGAATTTTTATCTTGTTCCATGGGAATCCTTTAGATTCACACCAACAGATATATTTTTTTCCATATTTTATGGTAAATTTTTCTAGTTACAGGCTTTCTAGCCTGAATCAGAGTATCTATTACAGAATCTGAAAACCCACGCTTTGATAAAATCAAGCGTTCAATCTCCAAGCCGTCAGTTGGAGGGAAACCAGATTCGGATGTTCGAATTGACCCTGAACAAGAAGGTCCTGTCTCAAAGGTAGCTTCCATGGTGGAGCCGATGACATATTCACCAGGTCTGCATACCAAGTCCTGCGTGGCCACGCAGGAGCTATCAAGATCACCGAGGCCCTCTCCTGATTGATCCTGGCTACCAGCCTGGGGATGAGAGGAAACGGTGGGGAATACATAAGCTAGGTTGAAGGTCCAAGGTGCTACTAGTGCATCTACTAGGGTCGCCTTGGGATCCCTGGATCTGGACCCGTAGCAAGGAACCTTGAAGTTCTGACGGAGACGCCATCAGATCCATGTCTGGAATGCCCCATAATTGAGTTATTTGGGCAAAGATTTCCGGGTGGAGTTCCCACTCCCCCGGATGGAATGTCTGACGGACTCAGAAAATCTGCTTCCCAATTTTCCACTCCTGGGATGTGGATCGCAGACAAGTGGCAGGAGTGATCCTCCGCCCATTGAATTATCTTGGTCACTTCTTTCATCGCCAGGGAAGTCCTTGTTCCCCCCTGATGATTGATATATGCAACGGTCGTCATGTTGTCTGACTGAAACCTTATGAATTTGGCCTTTGCTAGTTGAGGCCAAGCTCTGAGAGCATTGAATATCGCTCTCAGTTCCAGAATGTTTATCGGGAGAAGAGACTCTTCCCGAGACCATAGACCCTGAGCTTTTCAGGGATTCCCAGACCGCGCCCCAGCCCACTAGGCTGGCGTCAGTCGTGACAATGACCCACTCTGGTCTGCGGAAGCTCATTCCCTGTGACAGATTGTCCAGGGTCAGCCACCCAACGGAGTGAATCTCTGGTCTTTTGATCTACTTGAATCGTCGGAGACAAGTCTGTATAATCCCCATTCCACTGTCTGAGCATGCACAGTTGTAATGGTCTTAGATGAATTCCTGCAAAAGGAACTATGTCCATTGTTGCAACCATCAATCCTATTACTTCCATGCACTGCGCTATGGAAGGACGAGGAACAGAATGAAGTACTTGACAAGAGCTTAGAAGTTTTTGATTTTCTGACCTCTGTCAGAAAAATCCTCATTTCTAAGGAATCTATTATTGTTCCCAAGAAGGGAACTCTTGTTGACGGGGACAGAGAACTTTTTTCTTTGTTCACCTTCCATCCGTGAGATCTGAGAAAGGCTAGGACGATGTCTGTATGAGCCTTTGCTTTTGACAGGGACGACGCTTGAATCAGGATGTCGTCCAAGTAAGGTACTACTGCAATGCCCCTTGGTCTTAGAATCGCTAGAAGGGACCCTAGTACCTTTGTGAAAATCCTTGGAGCAGTGGCTAATCCAAATGGAAGTGCCACAAACGGGTAATGCTTGTCCAGAAAAGCGAACCTTAGGAACTGATGATGTTCCTTGTGGATAGGAATATGTAGGTACGCATCCTTTAAATCCACGGTAGTCATAAATTGATTTTCCTGGATAGTAGGTAGGATCGTTCTATATAGTAGTATAGTAATATAATAGTTTCCATTTTTGAACGATGGTACCCTGAGAAATTTGTTTAGGATCTTTAGATCCAAAATTGGTCTGAATGTTCCCTCTTTTTTGGGAACTATGAACAGATTGGAATAAAATCCCATTCCTTGTTCTCTTATTGGAACTGGATGTATCACTCCCATCTTTAACAGGTCTTCTACACAATGTAAGAATGCCTGTCTCTTTATTTGGTTTGAAGATAATTGAGACCTGTGGAACCTTCCCCTTGGGGGTAGTTCCTTGAATTCCAGGAGATAACCTTGAGAAACTATTTCTAGCGCCCAAGGATCCTGAACATCTCTTGCCCAAGCCTGAGCAAGAGAGAAAGTCTGCCCCCCACTAGAATCCGGTCCCGGATCGGGGGCTATCCCTTCATGCTGTTTTGGTAGCAGTGGTAGGCTTCTTGGCCTGCTTACCCTTGTTCCAGCCTTGCATTGGTTTCCAGGCTGGTTTGCGTTGTGAAGTATTACCCTCTTGCTTAGAGGATACAGAATTAGAGACTGGTCCGTTTCTGCGAAAGGGACGAAAATTAGGCTTATTATTAGCCTTAAAAGACCTATCCTGTGGGAGGGCGTGGCCCTTTCCCCCAGTGATGTCTGAAATAATCTCTTTCAAATCAGGTCCAAATAATGTTTTACCTTTGAAAGGAATGTTAAGCAATTTTGTCTTGGAAGACACATCCGCTGACCAAGACTTTAGCCAAAGCACTCTGCGCACCACGACAGCAAACCCTGAATTTTTCGCCGCTAATCTAGCTAATTGCAAAGCGGCATCTAAAACAAAAGAGTTAGCCAATTTAAGTGCTTGAACTCTGTCCATAACCTCCTCATACGAAGATTCTTTACTGAGCGATTTTTCTAGTTCCTCGAACCAGAAACACGCTGCCGTAGTGACAGGAACAATGCATGAAATTGGTTGTAGAAGGTAACCTTGCTGTACCAAAAATCTTTTTAAGCAAACCCTCTAATTTCTTATCCATAGGATCTTTGAAAGCACAACTATCTTCGATAGGAATAGTAGTGCGTTTGTTTAGAGTAGAAACCGCCCCCCTCGACCTTGGGGACTGTCTGCCATAAGTCCTTTCTGGGGGTCGACTATAGGAAATAATTCTTAAATATAGGGGGGGGGAACAAAAGGTATGCCGGGCCTTTCCCACTCATTATTTACTATGTCCGCCACCCGCTTGGGTATAGGAAAAGCGTCGGGGGGCACCGGAACCTCTAGGAACTTGTCCATCTTACATAATTTCTCTGGAATGACCAAATTGTCACAATCATCCAGAGTAGATAACACCTCCTTAAGCAGTGCGCGGAGATGTTCTAATTTAAATTTAAATGTCACAACATCAGGTTCAGCTTGATGAGAAATTTTTCCTGAATCTGAAATTTTCTCCATCAGACAAAACCTCCCTCATGGCCCCTTTGAGACTTGGTGTGAGGGTATGTCAGAACAGTTATCATCAGCGTCCTCTTGCTCTTCAGTGTTTAAAACAGAGCAATCGCGCTTTCTCTGATAAAGTAGGCATTTTGGATAAAAGATTTGCTATGGAGTTATCCATTACAGCCGTTAATTGTTGCATGGTAATAAGTATTGGCGCACTAGATGTACTAGGGGCCTCCTGTGTGGGCATAACTGGTGTAGACACAGTAGGGGATCGATGTAGTATCATGTTTACTCCCTCATTTGAGGAATCATCTTGGGCAATATCATTATCTGTTGCATTACTGTCCTTACTTTGTTTGGACACTATGGCACAATTATCACATAAATTTTAAATGGGAGACAACATTGGCTTTTCATACATATAGAATCATAGCTTATCTGATGGTACAGACATGTTAAACAGGCTTAAACTTGTCAACAAAGCACAAAAAACGTTTTAAAATAAAACCGTTACTGTCACTTTAAATTTCAAACTGAAAACACTTTATTACTGAATATGTGAAAAAGTATGAAGGAATTGTTCAAAATTCACCAAAATTTCACCACAGTGTCTTAAAGCATTAAAAGTATTGCCACACCAAATTTCAGAGCTTTAACCCTTAAATTAACGGAACCGGAGCCGTTTTACATTTAACCCCTATACAGTCCCAGAATGAGGCCTCTGTCTATAACTAGAAAGGCCCCCATCTGAAAAAGGTGTCCCAACACAGTGCCTGCCGTTTTTCTAAACGTTTCCCAAGATTATAATACCAATAATTAGTTAGAATCTGCATAATATGCCTAGTAAAGCCAATTGTTTTAGCCCAGAAAAATGTCTACCAGTTTTTAAGCCCTTTTTGAAGCCCTTTATTCTTTTATGTTTAACTAAGAAAATGGCTTACCGGTCCCCATGAGGGGAAATGACAGCCTTCCAGCATTACATGGTCTTGTTTAGAAATATGGCTAGTCATACCTTAAGCAGAAAAGACTGCTAACTGTTTCCCCCAACTGAAGTTACTTCATCTCAACAGTCCTGTGTGGAAACAGCAATCGATTTTAGTTACTGTCTGCTAAAATCATCTTCCTCTTACAAACAGAAATCTTCATCCTTTTCTGTTTCAGAGTAAATAGTACATACCAGCACTATTTTAAAATAACAAACACTTGATAGAAGAATAAAACTACATTTAAAACACCAAAAAACTCTTAACCATCTCCGTGGAGATGTTGCCTGTGCAACGGCAAAGAGAATGACTGGGGTTGGGCGGAGCCTAGGAGGGGATCATGTGACCAGCTTTGCTGGGACTCTTTGCCATTTCCTGTTGGGGAAGAGAATATCCCACAAGTAAGGATGACGCCGTGGACCGGACACACCAATGTTGGAGAAACCCAAGTTTTGTACGCAGAACAACTTTATCTGAATGAAAGATCAGATAAGGAGAATCACAATGTAAGGTAGATAACTCCGAGACTCTTCGAGCCGAGGAAATAGCCATCAGAAAAAGAACTTTCCATGAAAGAAGTTTGATATCAATAGAATGAAGGGTTCAACGGAACCCCTTGAAGAACTTTAAGAACCAAGTTTAAGCTCCATAGAGGAGCAACAGGTTTAAACACAGGCTTAATTCTAACTAAAGCCTGACAAAATGCCTGAACGTCTGGAACTTCTGCCAGACGCTTGTGTAAAAGAATAGACAGAGCAGAAAATCTGTCCCTTTAAAGAACTAGCTGATAATCCTTTGTCCAAACCCTCTTGGAGGAAGGACAATATCCTAGGAATCCTAACCTACTCCATGAGTAATTCTTGGATTACAACAATGAAGATATTTACGCCATATCTTGTGGTAAATTTTCCTGGTGACAGGCTTCTGTGCCTGTATTAAGGTATCAATTACTGACCTGGAGAAGCCACGCTTTGATTAGGATCAAGCGTTTAATCTCCATGCAGTCAATCTCAGAGAAAGTAGATTTGGATGATTGAAAGGACCTTGCATTCGAAAGGTCTTGTCTCAGAGGCAGAGTCCATGGTGGAAAGGATGACATGTCCACTAGGTCTGCATACCAGGTCCTGCGTGGCCACGCAGGCGCTATCAATATCACCAATGCCTCTTTCCTGTTGATTTTTGCAATCAGACGGAGGGAGCAAAAGAAACTGTGAACACATAAGCCAGGTTGAAGAACCAAGGCGCTGCTAGAGCATCTATCAGTGCCGCTTCTGGGTCCCTGGACCCTGGATCCGTAACAAGGAAGCTTGGCGTTCTGGCGAGACGCCATGAGATCCAATTCTGGTTTGCCCCAATGGAGACACAATTGAGCAAACACCTCCGGATGGAGTTCCCCATCCCCCGGTTGAAAAGTCTGACGACTTAGAAAATCCGCCTCCCAGTTCTCTACACCTGGGATATGGATCGCTGACAGGTGGCAAGAGTGAGTCTCTGCCAGCGAATTATCTTGGAGACTTCTGAATCGCTAGGGAACTCCTGGTTCCCCCCTTGATGGTTGATGTAAGCCACAGTCGTGATGTTGTCCGACTGAAATCTGATGAACATCTGTTGTTACAATTGTCCAATCTGGTCTGCGAAAGGTCATACCCTTGGACAGATGGGCCCGAGATAACACCAGAGAAGAGAATCTCTGGTTTCCTGACCCAGATTTAGTAGAGGGGACAAATCTGTGTAATCCCCATTCCACTGACTGAGCATGCATAATTGCAGCGGTCTGAGATTGCAGGGCGCGAATGGCACTATGTCCTTCGCCGCTACCCATTAAGCCGATTACTTCCATGCACTGAGCCACCGTGGGGCGCGGAATGAGTGAAGAACACCCGGCATGATTTAGAAGTTTTGATAACCTGGACTCGTCAGGTAAATTTTCATTTCTACAGAATCTATTAGAGTCCCTAGGAAGGAAACCCTTGTGAGAGGAGATAGAGAACCTCTTTTCTTCGTTCACTTTCTACCCATGCGACCTCAGGAATGCCAGAACTATCTCTGTATGAGATTTAGCAATTTGAAAGCTTGACGCTGTATCAGGATTGTCGTCCACCGCTATGCCTCGCGGTCTTTGGACCGCCAAAGTGAGCCCAGAACCTTTGTAAAAATTCTTGGGGCTGTAGCCACCCGAATGGAAGAGCTACAAATTGGTAATGCCTGTCTAGAAGGCAAACCTCAAGAACTGAGATGATTCTTGTGAATCGGAATGTGAAGGTAGGCATCCTTTAAGTCCACTGTGGTCATGTATGACCCTCTTGGATCATGGGTAAAATGGTTCGAATAGTTTCCATCTTGAATGACGAAAACTCTGAGGAATTTGTTTAGGATCTTTAAATCCAAAATTGGTCTGAAGGTTCCCTCTTTTTGGGAACCACAAAACAGATTTTGAATAAAACCCCTGTCCTTGTTCGTCCGCGGAACTGGATGGATCACTCCCATTACAAGGAGATCTTGTACGCAGCATAGGAATGCCTCTTTCTTTATCTGGTTTGCAGATAATCTTGGAAAGGTGAAATCTACCTTGTGGAGGAGAAGCTTTGAAGTCCAGAAGATATCATGAGATAGATCTCCAACGCCCAGGATCCTGAACATCTCTTGCCCACGCCTGGGCGAAGAGAGAGAGTCTGCCCCCTACTAGATCCGTTGTCGGATAGGGGGCCGCTCCTTCATGCTGTCCTTAGAGGCAGCAGCAGGCTTTCTGGCCTGCTTGCCCTTGTTCCAGGACTGGTTAGGTTTCCAGGCCTGCTTGGATTGAGCAAAAAACTAATTTATGCTTACCTGATAAATTTATTTCTCTTGTAGTGTATCAGTCCACGGATCATACATTACTTAGGGATATAATTCTCCCTTCCCCAACAGGAAGCTGCAAGAGTCCACCCACAGCAAAGCTGCTATATAGCTCCTCCCCTAACTGCCATTACCAGTCATTCGACCGAAAACATGCAGAGAAAGGAAAACCATAGGGTGCAGTGGTGACTGTAGTTTAATGGAAAAATTACCTGCCTTAAAGTGACAGGGCGGGCCGTGGACTGGATACACTACAAGAGAAATAAATTTATCAGGTAAGCATAAATTATGTTTTCTCTTGTTAAGTGTATCCAGTCCACGGATCATCCATTACTTATGGGATACCAATACCAAAGCTAAAGTACACGGATGATGGGAGGGACAAGGCAGGTACTTAAACGGAAGTTACCACTGCCTGTAAAAAACCCTTTCTCCCAAAAATAGCCTCCGAAGAAGCAAGGTATCAAATTTGTTAAATTTGAAAAAGTATGAAACGCAGACCAAGACTCCGTCTTGTAATCTGTTCAACAGAAGCCACATTTAAAAAAGGCCCAAGTGAAAACCACAGCTCTAGTAGAATGAGCTGTATCCCTTCAGGAGGCTGCTGTCAGCAGTGCTATAAGCTAAATGAATTATGCTTTTTAACCAAAAAGACAGAGAGGTTGCTGAAGTCCTTTGACCTCTCCTCTGTCCAGAATAGACAACAAACAAGGTGAATGTTTGATGAAAATCTGTAGTAGCTTGTAAGTAAAACTTTTAAAACACGATCCACGTCCAAATTTGTGTAATAGACGTTCCCTTCTTCTGAAGAAGGATTAGGATACAAGAATGGAACAACAATCTCTTGAGTGATATTCTTGTTAGATACCCACTTAGGTAAAACCCAGGTTGGTACAAGGGACTACCTTATCCGTACGGAGAACCAGATAAGGAGAATCACATTGCAACGCAGATAACGCGGAGACTCTATGAGCCGAGGAAATAGCTACCAAAAAGGAACTTTCCAAGATAGAAGTTTGATATCTATGGAATGAAAAAGGTTCAAATGGAAACTCCTTGAAGAACCTTAAGAACCAGCTTTAAGCTCCATGGCGGAGCAACATTTTTAACCACAGGCTTGGTTCTAACCAAAGCCCTGACCAAATGCCTGAACGTCTAGAATACCTGCCAGACGCTTGTGCAAAAGAATAGACAGAGTAGAAATCTGTCCTTTTAAAGAACTAGCTGACAACCCTTTTCTCAAAATCATCTTGGAGAAAAGATAATATCCTGGGAGAATCCAGACTTTACTCCATGAGTAACCCTTGGATTCATAACAATAAGATATTTACACCATATCTTATGTAAATTTTCATAGAGACAGGCTTTTATGCCTGTATTAAGGTATCAATTACTGACTCGGAGAAGCCCATGCTTTGATAACATCAAGCGTTCTGTCTCCAGGCAGTCCATCTCAGATTAGTTATATTTAGATGGTTGAAAAGACCCTGAGGTAGAGGGTCCTGTCTCAGAAGCAGAGACCGTGGTGGAAAGGATGACATGTCCACCAGATCTGCATACCAGGTCCTGCGTGGCCACGCAGGCGCTGTCCAAAGCACCAAAGCACTCTCCCTGCTTGATCTTGTGCAAACCCCTCCGGAGGGAATTCCCACTCCCCCGGATGAAAAGTCTGAAGACTTAGAAAATCTGCCTCCCAGTTCTCAACACCTGGGATAGGGATAGCTTTTAGACAAGAGTGAGTCTCTGTCCAGTGAATTATTTTAAGACTTCTAACATTGCTAGGGAACTTCTGTTCCCCCTTGATGGTTGATGTAAGCCACAGTCGTGATATTGTCCGACTGAAATCTGATGTACCTCAGAGTTGCTAACTGAGGCCAAGTCTGAAAAGCATGGAATATCGCTCCCAGTTCCAGAATATTCATTAGAAGGAGGGTCTCCTCCTGAGTCCACTATCCCTGAGCCTTCAGGGAGTTCCAGACTGTATCCCAACCTAAAAGGCTGGCATCTGTTGTAACAATTGTCCCATCTGACCTGCGGAAGGTCATACCCTTGGACAGATGGACCCGAGATAGTCACCAGAGAAGAGAATCTCTGGTTTCTTGGTCCGGATTTTAACAGGAGAACAAATCTGTGTAATCCCCGTTCCTCTGGCTGAGCATGCATAGTTGCAGTGGTCTGAAATGTAGGCGTGCAAACGGTACTATGTCCCTTGCCGCTACCATTAAGCCGATTACATTCATGTACTGAGCCACCAAAGGGCGCGGATGGAATGAAGAACACGGCAGAAATTTAGAAACTTTGACAACCTGGACTCCGTCAGGTAAATTTTAATTTCTACAAAATCTATCAGAATCCCTAGGAGGGAAACCCTTGATATTGGGGATAGAGAACTCTTTCCTTGTTCACTTTCCACCCATGCGATCTCAGAAATGCCAGTACTACGTCCGTATGAGACTTGGCAACTTGGATGTTTGACGCCTGTATCAGGATGTCGTCTAAATAAGGGGCCACTTCTATGCCCCGCGGCCTAAGGACCGCCAAAGTGACCCCAGAACCTCCATAAAGATTCTAGGGGCTGTAGTTAACCCAAAGGAAAGAGCTACAAACTGGTAATGCTGTCTAGAAAGGCAAACCTGAAAAACGATGGTGATCTTTATGCATCGTAATGTGAGGATAAGCATCCTTCAAATCCATTGTAGTCCTCTATTGACTCTCCTGGATCATAGTTAAGATGGTACGAATAGTTTCCATCTTAAATGATAGATTCTAAAGAATTTGTTTAAGATCTTTTAGATCCAAAATAGGTCTGAAGGTTTCCTTTCCTTGGGAACCACAAACCGATTTGAGGAAAACTGTGTCCCTGTTCCTCTATTGGAACTGAATGGGTCACGTACACAATGCAAGAATGTCTCTTTCTTTATCTGGTTTGCAGATAAATGTGAAAGGCAAAAACTCCCCTTTTTTGGGGGGGAAAGCTTTGAAATCCAGAAGATATCTCTGGGGTATAATTTCCAATGCCCAGGGATCCTGGGCATCTCTTGCCCACGCCTGGGCGAAGAATGAAGTCTGCCCCCTATAGGATCCGTTACCAGATAGGGGTCCGTTCCTCATGCTGTTTTAGAGGCAGCAGCAGGCTCCTTGACCTGCTTATCTTTGTTCCAGGTCCGGTTGTCTCCAGACCGCCTTGGACTGAGCAAAAGTTCCCTCTTATTTTGCCTAGAGGAAGTTGATGCCACACCTGCCTTGAATTTTCGAAAGGCACGAAAATTAGGCCTTTTTTGTCCCTTGATTTGGACCTGTCCTGAGGAAGGGCATGATCTTTTCCTCCAGTGATATAAGTAATAATCTCCTTCAAACTAGGCCTGAATAGGGTCTGCCCCTTGAAGGGAAGTTAAGTAGCTTATTTATTAAAGTCACGACAGCTGACCATGATATAAGCCATAGCGCTCTGCGCGCCAGTATAGTAAAAAACAGAATTCTTAGCCGTTAGTCTAGTCAAAGGAACAAAGGCATCAGAAAACAAAGGAATTGGCTAGCTTAAGTGCTCTAAGCTTGTCAAATATATTCATCCAATGGAGCCTGTAAAGCCTCATCAAGAGACTCAAACCAGAACGCCGCAGCAGCAGTGACAGGAGCAATGCGTGCAAGGGGCTGCAGGATAAAACCTTGTTGAATAAACATTTTTTATCCATTGGATCTAAAAAAGCACAACAGTCCTCGCCAGAGGTAGTGGTACGCTTAGCTAGAGTAGAAACTCTTCTCTCCACCTTAGGAAATGTCTGCCATAAGTCCCGTGTGGTGGCAACTATTAGAAAACATTCTTCTAAAAAATAGGAGGGGAAGAGAACGGCACACCTGGTCTATCCCATTCCTTATGAAAAATTTTAGTAAACCTCTTTAGGTATTGGAAAAACATAAGTACACACCGGCACTGCATATTATTTATCCAGTCTACACAATTTCTCTGGCACTGCGATTGTACACATTCATGCAGAGCAGCTAAAGCCTCCCTGAGCAACAAGTGGAGGTTCTCAAGCATAAATTTTAAATGTAGAAATATCAGAATCAGGTTAAATCATCTTCCTGAGTCACAAATATCACCCACAGACTAAGCATATTGTGAGGTAGTATCAGACATGGTTCTTAAAGCGTCTGTATGCTCTGTATCTACCCCCAGAGCTGTTTTGCTTTCCTTTAATTTCAGGTAGTCTGACTAATACTGCTGCCAGTGTATTATACACAACCTTTGCCATGTCTTGTAAAATAAACGCTATGGGCGCCATTGATATACTTGGCGCCATTTGAGCGTGAGTCCCTGGAGCGGGAGTCAAAGGGTCTGACACGTGGGGAGAGTTAGTCGGCATAACTTCCCCCTCGACAGAATCCTCTGGTAAAATAAACGCTATGGGTGCCCTTGATGTACTTGGCGCCATTTGAGCGTGAGTCCCTAAAGCGGGAGTCAAAGGGTCTGACACGTGGGGAGAGTTAGTCGGCATAACTTCCCCCTCGACAGAATCCTCTGGTGATAATGTTTTTAAATACAAAAAATGATCTTTATTGTTTAACATAAAATCAGTACATCTGGTACACATTCTAAAATGGGGTTCCACCATGGCTTTAAACATAATAAACACAGAGCCTCCTCTATGTTAGACATGTTAGAACTAATAAAGAGACTAGTAAGCTTGGAAAACACTTTAAATCAAGTTAACAAGCAAATATAACAACGTTACTGTGCCTTTAAGAGAAACAAATTTTGTCAAAATTTGAAAAACAGTGAAAAAAGGCAGTAAATCAAACGAAATTTTTACAGTACATGTAATAAGTTAACAGAGCATTGCACCCACTTGCAAATGGATGATTAACCCCTTAATGCAAAAAACAGATTAAAAAAAAAAAAAAAAAAAAAAAACGACATTTTTTTAAAACAGACACAACAAAACTGCCACAGCTGAGCTGTGGATTACCTTCCCTATAACTGTTTCTATGCAAAATTTAAGCCAGCCATGTGGAAAAATTAGGCCCCAATAAGTTTTATCACCAAACATATGTTAAAAAACGATTAAACATGCCCAGCAAACGTTTTAAAACACATTCTTATAAGAGTATGTATGTCTATTAATAAGCCTGATCCAGTCGCTATCACTGCATTTAAGGCTTTACTTACATTACTTCGGTATCAGCAGTATTTTCTTAGTCAATTCCATTCCTTAGAAAAATATATTACTGCACATACCTTAGCATATATCTCTATCAATCAGCCTGGTACCAGTCGCTTTCACTGCATTTAAAGGCTGTACTTACATTACTTCGGTATCAGCAGTATTTTCTTAGTCAATTCCATTCCTTAGAAAAATATTTTACTGCACATACCTTATTTGCAGGAAAACCTGCACGCCATTCCCCCTCTGAAGTACCTTACTCCTCAGAATGTGTGAGAACAGCAACTGGATCTTAGTTACGTCTGCTAAGATCATAGAAAAAACGCAGGCAGATTCTTCTTCCAAATACTGCCTGAGATAAACAGCACACTCCGGTGCCATTTAAAAATAACAAACTTTTGATTGAAGAAATAAACTAAGTATAAAAAACCACAGACTCTCACGACCTCCTATCTATGTTGAGACTTGCAAGAGAATGACTGGTAATGGCAGTTAGGGGAGGAGCTATATAGCAGCTTTGCTGTGGGTGGACTCTTGCAGCTTCCTATTGGGAAGGAGAATATATCCCATAAGTAATGGATGATCCGTGGACTGGATACACTTAACAAGAGAAAGTTCCCTCTTGTTTTGAAGCAGAGGAAGTTGATGCTGCACCTGCCTTGAAATTTCGAAAGGCACGAAAATTAGACTGTTTGGCCTTTGATTTGGCCCTGTCCTGAGGAAGGGTATGACCCTTACCTCCAGTAATGTCAGCAATAATTTCTTTCAAACCAGGCCCGAATAAGGTCTGCCCCTTGACCAAGATTTGAGCCATAGCGCCCTACGCGCCTGGATGGCGAATCCGGAATTCTTAGCCGTTAGTTTAGTCAAATGAACAATGGCATCAGAAACAAATGAGTTAGCTAGCTTAAGAGTTCTAAGCTTGTCAACAATTTCAGTTAATGGAGCTGTATGGATGGCCTCTTCCAGGGCCTCAAACCCACAGACTGAAGCTCTCCGTCCTCATGTTCTGCATATTGTGACGCAGTATCAGACATGGCTCTTACAGCATCTACGCGCTCTGTATCTCGTCTAACCCCAGAGCTATCGCGCTTGCCTCTCAATTCAGGCAATCTGGATAATACCTCTGACAGGGTATTATTCATGATTGCAGCCATGTCCTGCAAAGTAATCGCTATGGGCGTCCTGATGTACTTGGCGCCATATTAGCGGTGCGTCCCTTGAGCGGGGAGGCGAAGGGTCCGACACGTGGGGAGAGTTAGTCGGCATAACTTCCCCCTCGACAGACCCCTCTGGTGACAATTCTTTTATAGATAAAGACTGACCTTTACTGTTTAAGGTGAAATCAATACATTTAGTACACATTCTCCTATGGGGCTCCACCATGGCTTTTAAACATAATGAACAAGTATCCTCTGTTTCAGACATGTTTGTACAGACTAGCAATGAGACTAGCAAGCTCGGAAAACACTTTAAAGCAAGTTAACAAGCAATATAAAAAACGTTACTGTGCCTTTAAGAGAAACAAATTTTGACAAAATTTGAAATAACAGTGAAAAAGGCAGTTACACTAACAAAATTTTTACAGTGTATGTAACAAGTCAGCAGAGCATTGCACCCACTTGCAAATGGATGATTAACCCCTTAATAACAAAAACAGAATAATAAATGACAAAAACGTTTTTTTTTTGTTTTTTTTTAAACACAGTCACAACAACTGCCACAGTTTTGTTACCCTCCTCAAACACGACTTTGAAGCCTTTTGAGCCCTTCAGAGATGTCCTGTATCATGCAGAGGGAAGCTGAATGTCTTTGTCAGTATTTTTAGCTACACAGAAAAGCACTAAAAAAGGCCCCTCCCACTCATATTACAACAGTGGAAAGCCTGAGGAAACTGTTTCTAGGCAAAAAATCAAGCCAGCCATGTGGAGAAAAACTAGGCCCCAATAAGTTTTGTCACCAAACATATATAAAAACGATTAACATGCCAGCAAACGTTTTATATTACACTTTTATAAGAGTATGTATCTCTGTTAATAAGCCTGATACCAGTCGCTATCACTGCATTTAAGGCTTAACTTACATTAATCCGGTATCAGCAGCATTTTTCTAGCAAATTCCATCCCTAGAAATATGTTTACTGCACATACCTTATTGCAGGAAAACCTGCATGCCATTCCCTCTCTGAAGTTACCTCACTCCTCAGAATATGTGAGAACAGCAATTGATCTTAGTTACTTCTGCTAAGATCATAGAAATCACAGGCAGATTCTTCTTCTAATACTGCCTTTGATGAAACAGTACACTCCGGTTCCATTTATACACCACTCTCCTCTTACTACGTCCATCTTTGTTGAGAGTTGCAAGAGAATGACTGGATATGGCAGTGAGGGGAGGAGCTATATAGCAGCTCTGCTGTGGGTGATCCTCTTGCAACTTCCTGTTGGGAAGGAGAATATCCCACAAGTAATGGATGATCCATGGACTGGATACACTTAACAAGAGAAATACAAAAATGATGACTTACCAGATAATTTCCTTTCCTTCGATACAGGGAAAGTACACAGCTGCATTCATTACTTTTGGGAAATACAGAACCTGGCCACCAGTAGGAGGCAAAGACATCCCAGCCAAAGGCTTAAATACCTCCCCCACTTCCCTCATCCCCCAGTCATTCTGCCGAGCGAACAAGGAACAGTAGGAGAAATATCAGGGTAAAAAAGGTGCTAGAAGAAAGCAATTTAAAATTAAAGCAGCCGAAGGAAAGTTAATTATCTGGTAAGTCATCATTTTTGTTTTCCTTCTAAATACAGGGAGAGTCCACAGCTGCATTCATTACTTTTGGGAAAACAATACCCAAGCTATAGAGGACACTGAATGCCAACGGGGGGGGGGGGGGGGTAACAAAAATGTGGCCCAATCTGAGGACACCACAGCCTGAAAAGAACCATCTTCCGAAAACTGCTTCAACAGAAGCAAAAAATACCAAAGGTAGCAGGACCAATTAACTGCCCAACAATTAGGACCGTAAGAGCCCACGTCAGAGACCACACAAAATCAAGGTCCCAAAAGGAGCACACAAGTCTCTAAAGAGACGAGAGTCCCACTGACTCTGGGATCAGGCGAAGAAGCACTCCTCCACAAACAGGACAAGGAGAACAACCAAGACTCCCAACACCGTACATTTCCAAAGGAAGAACCCAGAAACAAGAGACTACGCTAAAGAGGTCTGAAAGGACCTCGAGGTACGATCCTAGAAAAAAAGGGAGAGAAACCCCTTGCAGAACCTGAAAAAAAAGTCTCCAAAAAAAAAGACCCAAAGAAGGCGGATTATCCAACTGCAAGAGATACTAGGATCTGGAGAGATATTCCAGAAACGTAACAGGTCAATGAATAGACAAATACATGGACCCTCTCCAGTATCCTCTCCAGTACTGATACAAAGAACCAATGCCATCCTAGACAAGGAGACTAAAATTTGAACGCGTCAGCCAGACCGCCGAATGCATTGTACCAAAAGGAAATGAACACCAAGGGTTCATGACCTCAGAAATAGAACAGAAACAGCTATCTAGATCTGCTCAGAAGCCCACTGAACCGGGCAGAAGCAACGGATGGAACCATCCGTAACTGCACGTCTGATAGACAGCCAGGCTAACCCTCAGGCTAAGAACTAGCCATACTAACAAGAACCGGCTAAGAACCCTTTCTCCAGGAAACCCTGGAAGGACCAGAGAGAACCTCAAGAAGAACCAACACCCCCCACCAAAACAGGGGGGAAAGCCGTCAACCCAAAAGACAAAACGAGGGACCAGCTACAAGTTGAGGAAAGGACTAACACCCTTCTGAAAACACCCTTTCACGATACATCAAAACATGAAGGGCAAAGACCCTGTCAAACTCCATAATAAGGGGCACCCATAATGGAGAAAACCAACCACGAAAACAAGTCATAGCACAAAAAGGGAGCAATCAGGAGCCCTGATGCCTACCCCTGACAGACTGAATCAACCCAGAAGAGGTGACATAGTCGAGGGAAAAAGGAAGAAAGACTTCCCCAGCACCGAAAAAAATCCAGGGATACACTTAAGAATCCCTGACCACGATCCCCTAAGGGTAAAACCAGGATAGGCACGAACTCCCCCCATAACCTCCTGCTGAACTCTCAGAGTCAGAAAAGGATCCACTTTAGAAAGAACTCATTGGTAAAACACAGAAGATCAGGTACCCAGAATAAAAAAGGGTGACCGAAGATTCCTAAGAGAAAACAGAAGGAATCCCAGAAAACACCCTCCCACTTCCATGGATGTGATAATACAAATTGCCACAGTAGACCAAGATAAGTTTCCTAGAATAGGGAAGGATATACCGCATACTGGTGACCGGTGCGGACTAACCAGAACTATGACAAACTGGAATAGATAGCCACACACCAAGCCGAAAATCAGACTGTAACATCACCAACCCACAGTACCAGCGAGGACTGAAGGAAAACAGGAGTGCAAGTCCATAGAGTATTTTAACTAAAAAAAAAAAAAAAAAACCTAGGAGGCTTTCTGTCTGCAATCAAACAGATTCAATAGCACCCTGGAGCCTACCCCAGGAATTCCATTCCAAACCCAACTGGAAAGGACAAGAGAAAGTACTTAAAACTCCCAGAAGGCGGTGGAGAAACCAAAACCATCAAAAACAGAATACTGTATAAACCCCACACCCTAGATCCTATAAATCTAACATCAGAACAAGGTTGCTGAAAACAATACGGTCCCTAAAAAAATCGGATTTCCTCTGCATTATGATCGGAAAATATCCATCCCCTGATAAGGGAAGAGAGAACTGTATATCAACCCTCAAGAGGAAGAAGAAATAAGCTCTACATAGAAAGCCTAGAAAACCAAATAGAATGAGAGAACTCCTATGGAGCACCAATAGAGGGGGAAAATTACACCCCTGAGAACAGGAACCGGGCAAAGGACTCCAAAAAAAGTCACCCATCCTCCCCTTATCAAGAGAGGCAAAACCTAGCTCTTAAAGAAAACTGCCACAGCAGAATTCAAACTACAATACAACAAATTTGCAAAGCAGGGTCCTAACTCATAGGTCACTTGGACTGCATACGATCCAATAGCAGATGCCCCACCCAAGACGATTTAACCAGGACCAGCCTGACATCCAGGATAGAAGGGCTCCCAATGGACTGAAAAAACAACCTCTTGAGAAGAAGAAGAAAGAGAGGTAACTACTAGGGCCAGCCTGTTAGACATGATACAATATATCTGTACTGTCAGGAATTCTGTTCCACCTTACAGAAAGGCTGTAATCTCTCTATACCACCTTTACAACTCAGGCCAACCCCTTACCCTATTTAAAGTTACTCTTGAGGCCAGCCAGGTGCTTAGTGATTAAGAAATCAACCTAACTGAGCTCCCTGCACATGTTTTGTGCTCCAGCTATTTCAAACCTTAGAAAGTTTATTCCTAAATCTTTAACCTGAATTTCTACAAGGAAACTGGACTGCTTTCTGCCTAGGCAGAACTTGCTACTTCTGCTCCGCTACTGCTGAAGTTTATCAAGTGATTTATTGACACTACAACAGCGTGACCTGCTTGTCACAATTTGCAAGATTGATACTGTTACAATTCCCGGTAAGCTGTTTACCTCTAATTCAACTGCCAGTCTGCATTGCAAGTTTCAGCAAACACGGAGCTGCTCACAGCAAAACATTCCTAAGCAGTGACATCACAACTATTCCAGACGGCTCAGCTTACAAGCAGATTTCATATCAGCTGTTCTACCATTCTGTCTCAGCCTGTCTCACTGATTCACACGCTCTGCTGCTACAGACCATTTCCCTACTAATCTCTATATGCAGGTAGTGTGGTCTCAGTGGTTTCCTAAACATTTTGGCTGTACTTAGAATTATATTACCAGCATAAAATCTTCATTGCTATTTTTCCAGTGTGGAAATTTATACTTTATTAATTTGCAAGTATAAACATAGTGAGAGATTCTACACCTATTCACAGATTAATCCAAGTTTGTGAATTCGATATAAACTCACTTTGTGCCCTAAAATTAACATTTATCCATATGTTAATTTACAGCTAAGTGATACAAAACCTATCATCCACAGTTGTGATCCATACAAAGGATTGAATTGATACAGTGAATTAATTCATTACAGAATCACTAAGCCAGTAAGATGGATCCAGTGGATTTACCACAGGTGGTTTATGAACTGTCACAGAAGGTGGACCAATTAGGTCAAGCTATGAACAGTCTACAAATAGAAAATGAAACTCTAAGAAAGGTCATTAGAGATTCCATAGGACACAAAACACCATCACAAGACACTCATCCTGAGCCACAAATATCCAGTCCTGATTTATTCTCTGGGGACAGAAGAACTTATCGTCAGTTCAAAAATGCCTGTTTGCTCACTTTCACACTCAAACCAAAGACTTATCCCACCGACCATTTAAAGGTTTTGACTATGATCTCCTATCTGCGAGGAGAACCCAGGATATGGGCGGACTCATACTATGAATCTAACAGCCCCATTCTATTCTCTCTCCCAGACTTTCTTCAGGCCATGGATGAGCTATACCTTGATACAAATTCACAGATTACAGCAGAAACAAAGATGAGAGCCCTCAAACAGGGTACGAAACCAGTTGAACAGTATATTACTGAGTTCAAACAGTATTCAACGGACTCTCAATGGAACAGGGTAGCCTTGAAAAATCAATTCCGACTGGGACTCTCTGATAGTGTTAAAGATGAGCTTGCCAGAGTGGAGCTACCTGACACATTGGAAGCATTGATGAGATTATCTATGCAAATAGACAGGCGCCTAAGGGAGAGGAAGTCTGACCGCCATGGTCCAGAACCTACTTATCGTAAGACCCCCACTTCCGCAGTACCCGTAGGTAGTGGTGGGACATCTCAGGAACCAATGGAGATAGGGCTCTTGAGGGGTCCTCTGTCTACTGAGGAAAAGCAAAGAAGAAAAACTCTCTCGTTGTGTCTTTATTGTGCTAGTCCAGCACATTCAGTCAAGGACTGCCCCATTCTTCTGAAAAACAAGAAAACTAAGTGTCTGCTAACCAATTGTACTACCTCACAGCAGAACAAACCTAATTATTGTTTCATCTCTCTCTCTTTGCAGTGGGACCGTAGACGCCTATCTTCTGAGGCCATTCTCGACACTGGGGCACATGGGAATTATATAGACATAGAGGTTGTTAAGGCAAATAAAATACCACTTGAAAAAAAAAGCTCTCCTGTCTCCATTCGTGTTGTGGATGGTACATACATAGCTAGCGGTCCGATAACACACCACACGGTTCCTTTAATGGTTACCACTCAAAACTGCCATTTCGAATACATGTCATTTGATGTTTTACCTTCTCCTCTTTTTCCAATCGTTCTAGGTATTCAGTGGATACGCCTCCATGAACCCTCCATAGATTGGAAAACCCTAAAAGTCACTTTGAACTCCTCTCATTGTAAAACAAATTGTTACCATTCAACACATACCATCCACATAGCTGAACAAACTACAGATATACCTGAAGTATATTCACAATATACCGAAGTATTTAGTAAGAGGGAGGCAGAAACACTACCTCCACACCGTAGCTATGACTGCCCTATAGATCTGAAACCTGGTTCAGTAATACCACATGGTCATCTCTACCCTCTAAGCCAACCTGAATTAGCACATTTAAAAGGCTATTTAGACGAAAACTTAAAAAAAGGGTTCATCAGGCCGTCCGTGTCTCCTGCGGCAGCTGGTATGTTCTTTGTTAGAAACAAAGATAAATCACTACGTCCGATCATTGATTATAGAGAGCTCAATAAAGTTACCGTTAAAAACAGGTATCCACTCCCCTTAATTCCTGAACTTATTGAGCGACTCCATCAAGCTAAGATATTCACCAAATTGGACCTCAGGGGGGCCTACAACCTCATTCGCATAAGAGAGGGAGATGAATGGTTAACTGCGTTTAGAACGAGATATGGCCTATACGAATACCTGGTTATGCCATTTGGATTATGTAATGCTCCTGCAACTTTTCAGCATTACATCAATGATGTTTTCAGGGATCTCCTTGACATATGTGTAGTGGTCTATCTGGATGACATTCTCATTTATTCCCAGAATTTACAAGACCATATCAAACACGTCAGCTGGGTTCTATCCAGACTTCAAATACATTGATTATATGCCAAGGCCGAAAAATGTATATTCCATGCTGAAAAGATCTCCTTCTTGGGATACAATATCTCATCCGAGGGCATTCAAATGCAACAAGACAAAGTAGAAGCGGTAAAGAGCTGGCCTACCCCACAAAGCCGCAAGGATCTACAGCGGTTTTTAGGGTTTAGTAATTACTACCGAAAATTCATTAAAGGGTATTCTGGTATAGCTAAACCATTGACCTCGCTTACTGGTTGCACTTCCAGATTTCTTTGGAATGAAAAGGCAGCAGAAGCATTTGAATATCTGAAATCCTCTTTTACATCAGCACCCATTCTACATCACCCCAATCCTGATCTCCAATACTTCCTCGAAGTAGACTCATCTGATTATGCTTTGGGAGCAGTTCTTTCTCAGAGAAAAAGCCTAATGCATCCATTACATCCGATAGCCTTCTTTTCCAAGATGATGTCCCCCGCCGAAAGAAACTACCCCATAGGCGAAAAGGAACTTCTCTCAATCAAAAGAGCTTTCGAGACTTGGAGACATCTACTAGAAGGAACTCAACTACCAATAATAGTGTATACAGACCATAGAAATTTGGAATATTTACAAAGGAATAAGACTCTTTCCTCAAGACAAGTGAGGTGGAGTCTCTATTTCAGTAGATTCCTATTCCAGATAGTATATAGGCCAGCCTCTCGTAATGGTAAGGCAGATGCTTTATCCCGTAGAGACCCTAAACCCGATTGTAGCGAAACCCCTTCGGCTATAATTCCACACAACTCATACATTGGAAGCATTACCACCACAGCTTCCAAGTTTAAAAAAGCCTTGCAAACTGAACAGGAACTTCCACCTGATCTACGTATAGGATCGGATGGTCTCTACTACAAACAAAATAAGTTGTATGTTCCGACTACTTTAAGACAATACATCATTAGAGAACATCATGATACTCCTCTCTCTGGACACCCTGGGATCCAGAGAACTCAAGAGCTAATAAGTAGGGCTTACTGGTGGCCAGGAATGGCTCCGGAGATTCGCCTCTATGTACAGGCTTGTACTAGATGTATTACATCAAAATCCGAAAAAAGACCCCCATATGGATTACTCATGCCAATACCAGTCCCTGGAAGACCTTGGACTCACTTAGGCCTAGACTTCATTGTTGAATTACCTACTTCCGCCGGAATGAATACAGTCTTGGTTATAATAGACCTCCTCACTAAAATGGCTCATTTTGTACCTCACCACAAACTCCCAACCTCAGCCGAAACAGCTCAGTTATTCATTGATAATGTAGTAAAGTACCATGGAATTCCAGAGATTCTCACCACCGATAGAGGCACGCAGTTCACCTCTCGTTTTTTGAGAAACTTATGCCAGAAACTCCAAATCGACCATCGTTATAGTACTGCTTACCACCCCCAGACTAATGGCCAAACTGAACGATTAAACCAGTGGCTTGAACAGTACTTGAGGTGTTACTGTGCCTACCATCAGGGGGATTTGAATAAATACCTCTCTCTAGCTGAATTTGCTTACAACAACTCCCTTAACTCCTCTAGCAAAATGACACCTTTCTACGCAAATTACGCATTTCACCCAAAGATGGTCTTAACAACAACGGAATCCTGTTGTAACCCAAACGTTGAAGATTTAGCTGACCATTTACACGAGAATTGGAAGTTACTCCAAGAAAACCTCCAGACAGCTCAAGCTGTACAAAAGAAGTACTACGACCTCAGACGAAGACCTTCTCCACAATATTCCATAGGAGATTGGGCCTGGCTTTCCACGAAAAATCTAAAACTACAACTTCCCAGTAAGAAGTTAGCTACTCTGTTTGTTGGACCCTTCCAGATTATTAAAGTCGTCAATCAAAATGCTATAACCCTTCGCTTACCCTCATCTTTGAGTATACATCCCACTTTTCATGTATCCTCACTAAAACCAGCAGCTATTAACAGCACCCAAGTATTACCTCCAAAAACACAAATTCTAGAGGATAATATTTATGAAGTAGGTAACATACTAGACTCACGCATCAACAGGGGCCAACTTCAGTACCTGGTTAGGTGGAAAGGATATTCCTCTGACGAGGACACATGGGAACCCGTTAACCATGTCAATGCCCCAAGACTTATCTCTCAGTTCCATCGACGGAATCCCGAAAGACCACGCATGCAAGCCGTGGGACGGCATGCCTGAAGGGGGCATTCTGTCAGGAATTCTGTTCCACCTTACAGAAAGGCTGTAATCTCTCTATACCACCTTTACAACTCAGGCCAACCCCTTACCCTATTTAAAGTTACTCTTGAGGCCAGCCAGGTGCTTAGTGATTAAGAAATCAACCTAACTGAGCTCCCTGCACATGTTTTGTGCTCCAGCTATTTCAAACCTTAGAAAGTTTATTCCTAAATCTTTAACCTGAATTTCTACAAGGAAACTGGACTGCTTTCTGCCTAGGCAGAACTTGCTACTTCTGCTCCGCTACTGCTGAAGTTTATCAAGTGATTTATTGACACTACAACAGCGTGACCTGCTTGTCACAATTTGCAAGATTGATACTGTTACAATTCCCGGTAAGCTGTTTACCTCTAATTCAATTGCCAGTCTGCATTGCAAGTTTCAGCAAACACGGAGCTGCTCACAGCAAAACATTCCTAAGCAGTGACATCACAACTATTCCAGACGGCTCAGCTTACAAGCAGATTTCATATCAGCTGTTCTACCATTCTGTCTCAGCCTGTCTCACTGATTCACACGCTCTGCTGCTACAGACCATTTCCCTACTAATCTCTATATGCAGGTAGTGTGGTCTCAGTGGTTTCCTAAACATTTTGGCTGTACTTAGAATTATATTACCAGCATAAAATCTTCATTGCTATTTTTCCAGTGTGGAAATTTATACTTTATTAATTTGCAAGTATAAACATAGTGAGAGATTCTACACCTATTCACAGATTAATCCAAGTTTGTGAATTCGATATAAACTCACTTTGTGCCCTAAAATTAACATTTATCCATATGTTAATTTACAGCTAAGTGATACAAAACCTATCATCCACAGTTGTGATCCATACAAAGGATTGAATTGATACAGTGAATTAATTCATTACATGTACAAACTGCAAAAGAACAGAGAACTATACCCAACCAGGACCAACCCGATATGAAGGATACAACATCTGTTCAAGGATCAAACAGAAAAAAAACCTAAATTTCTAGCAGGGCCAGAAAATTGAGAATAAGAAACAGAAAAAAATATAAGCTCTGAAGCTTAAACATAGTCTCGGACATATCGAGGGAACATCAACTCAAGCAGAGACAATCACCTGAAGTTTCCCTCAATCGCGACATGAGAATCGGTAATACCAGATTGCAGAGAGAAAAATCTTTCTAACAAGAGTTTCAACATAATCGCATGCTCAGAAATCAAAGGAAATAAAACTTATCCTAACCGGATTCGAAAAGAAAAGAAATTCGGCTAGCGCACACAGCATATAGCCCAAGGGAAAGTGAAAACGACAGGTCCCGCTTGTTATGCGCCACAATTCCTCAAGAGTTCCGAACAGGGAATCTGATACAAAGACAAACAATATAGAGACGATAAGGAATAGGATCACCGTCCCTCCAGTCGTCTAAACAGGCTCGCTATCTGAATCAGCAGACTGAGATTCAGTAGACGGATCAGAACTAGGATCCTCCAGTGTCGCTAAAACTTCTCTCAGAAATACACGCAGACGAGCCATTCTAAATCTAAAAGCAAAATTCACCTCTGTCGGAGTATCCGGGGTCTCCGACCCTATAGGTAGCCCCTCTGAAGCCTCAGAGGACACCGCTTCCCCAGAAGACTGATTGGATACCTCAGTCCTCTTGCATGCCGGACCTTGGGCAGGAGTACATGGATTAAGCCTTCGCTTGCACGTGGCAGGAAGATGCAAATGCGCTAATGCCAGAGAACTGACCATGCGAAACCGTGCAGTAACCTCTGGTGGAAAAAGACCTCCTCTGGTGGAAACAAAGTAAAATGAGCACAAAAAATGGAAGCAATGTTGCTCGCGCTATTAGTGCTTCTTACTGATTGTATTTTTGTGCTCCTCATGTAATATAGACCAACATGTTTAATTATGCTTAATTAGAAAGTTTAAAAATGCAGTTCCATTATTCGTTTTGCTTCATTTTTCTGTACATTAACTCTGAAACTTGTAGTCTTTACACCCTCCCCTCAGGCTAAGAGCTCCCCTGGCCAGCTAAAAAAAATTTAATCTGTGCTCACTGCTGCTCGCTTTGCTAGGGGAGCTCTTAGCCCGGGGCATTTGAGGGTAGTTCCGGGACACTGATCCAGCCTATTACAGTCAGTCCAGCATCGAAATACCAGGCAATTCCTCTCTGAACAAGGAACACAGCAACCCCAGACGATCGTTTCGGCCTTCATTGGGCCTCGTCAGTGAGGTGTAGCCATATTTCTCTAAGCACACTGAGCAAGGAGTCCACGTCTGGTTGCCCCTTTTTCCCATAGGGAGACTAAATACACACAGAGAGAAGCACACTCACAGGAACAAACAACCGGCTCAATACCATTGTTAGCATGTTCTATGGCGATTTACCACCTGGGTGCAGCTTCTTTTAGCCCAGTAATGCTTTTCATTACAGCATATCAGTCTGATCCCGCCTATTACGGTCAGTCCAGCACCAAAATACCAGGCAATTCCTCTTCGAGGAACACAGCATTTTATTTATGTCTCATTTTTTTACATCACAGAAACCTGACATTTTAACAGGGGTTTGTAGAATTTTTATATCCACTGTATATATATATATATATATATATATATATATATATATATATATATATATATATATATATATATATATATATATATATATATATATAAATATAAATCAAGCTACATGCCACCCTTGTCCATGGCTGGAGCAGTATATGGCTTTGTTAAATTGGTTGAGAATGAAATAGCCAAACTAGACACTGAAACAGGATATCATGATAATCTCACCAAAAAAACAGAGATGGGCTCTTAATGATCTTATCAAAGATCAAGATATTACAATCAAGCCATCGGACAAGGGTGGCAATGTGGTCATAATGAACACTGCTGATTACCGGAAAGAATGTTTGAGACAGGTGACTGATGGTAGACACTATAAATTATTAAACAGTGACCCGACCGTTGAATACCAAATAGAATTGGATTACATTCTCAACCAGGCTATGAAAAATGGTATAATTAGTAAAGCTGAATTTATGAATATCAAAAAAACGAAAATGGCTACATTTTATACTATACATAAGAAAAAAAGCCCTCCACCGGGAAGACCCATTATTTTGGGTCAAGGTAGCCTGGGTGAGAATGTATCTAAATACATTGACTACTGCCTGCAGCCCTTCCTTGAAACTCTACCATCCTTTATAAAGGACACAGGAGATGCCCTTAAAAAATTGGACAGTCTAACGGTAGATGAAAACACAATACTTGATGTAGAGGCTCTGTATTCCTCAATTCCCCATCATTTGGGAATTGAGGCATGCAGACACTACCTAAATCAGAGAGGACCAAATTACCAAAAGCACACAGATTTTGTGATAGATATTCTGAGGTTTGTCCTCAATAGTAATTATTTCATCTTTGATGGAAAATACTATTGCCAAACATTAGGCACGGCGATGGGAGCCAGCTGTGCTCCCACATACGCGTGCCTGTATTTGGGAAAATGGGAAACAGACTATGTACAGGATATGATGGTACAATATGACGATAAGATGAAACTCTGGGTGCGTTTTATCGATGATATCCTGGTCCTGTGGAACGGTACAGTAGATGAACTTGAGGAATTCATTGCTAAATTGAATTGCAATGAATTGAACCTCAAATTCACATACATGTATAGCAGCACTGCGATTACCTTTCTTGACCTAAATATCTCGGCTGTAAATGGGACTTTACAAACACAAATATACAGAAAGGAAACAGCAGCAAACACAATACTAAAGGCTGATAGCCACCATATAGAGACAGTAAAAAAGGGCATACCATACGGCCAATACCTTAGGTGTAAAAGAAATTGTTCAACAAATGAATTATATAAACATCATGCTGATGATTTAAAAACAGATTGCTAGAAAGGGGGTACTCTAAAAAATTGCTGAAAAAAAGCTACTTTAAAGCAAACAAAAAAACCAGAGATGAAACTTTATATACTAATATAAGCCAACAGAAAAGCAGCAAAAACAGAGAAGTGGTTAGGTTTATTTCTACTTACAATAATAAATGGCAGGACATAAAAGCCATTTTTTCCAAATATTGGGATGTGCTACATACAGATCCTTCAATTAAAGAAATAGTGGGAGATAAACCAACCATGACACCCAAAAAAGCCCCAAATTACGGGATAAAGTGGTACACAGCCACTTTAAACACAATAACCCAAATTGGAATTGGCTATCAAATTATAAACAAAAGAATGGCAACTTTACATGTGGGAAGTGTAATATATGCACAAACATACAGAAAGGAGATACGGTCTACGATTATTATAATCGGAGGCATCTAATAAAAGGACATATCACATGTAGGAGCGAGGGTGTGATATATATGATTTCTTGCTCTTGTCCGGTTTCCTATATTGGGAAAACCTATAGAGAACTCAGTGAAAGGATTAAAGAGCACAAGAGGGATATTATAAATAAAAACCTAGATGATAGCAGTTTAGCTAGACATTTTTTCAAATACCACAATAGCTCTGTATCCTCATTTAAAGTCAGAGGATTGGAACTAATAGACTTACTAAATAAAGGAGGAGATCTAGACCAAAGATTATTACAATCCGAGTCTAAGTGGATTTTCAATATGAACACCCTTACCCCAGGAGGTCTAAATGAGGAAATTAATTATGCTCCTTTCCTCCCAAAATAGATATAATGATACATTTCAGTATTTGAGCCTAACGGACTGGTGGTGTCAGTCGATGTACATAATGGTGTAAATATGTATTAAAATAACAATAAATACTTTTGACAAATATTGCTGATTTTCAATAAAACTTCACTTCAAAGAACTTTAATATAAGTATATTCCATATTATATGATTCACATATGTACATTTTTCCTGTGTTGACATCATTTTCCTCTTTTTGGAATATAGACAATAAATGGTTAATGTATTTTAATAATTAATCACCACATCTAGGTATTAAATATACAGCACAAAGTATGGCATACAGGTAGTAACATAAATATAAAATGTAACTAGTAAATATGTTAATATGATCATCGCCTGATGTAACAATAGAATTACAGAGACAGATGAATTACTGAGGGAGGAGAAAAGTTTACCCAGGCCTCCCATACAATGGGTATAAATTTCCGGGAGGAAGAAATTATAGCAGCACTGTTACGTCATGAAGAAGCCGCACCGGAACTTCCTAGCGGCGAAACACGTGTAACTTGTTTCTAACACTACTCGGGGTGGCTTGCCCGAGTTAACAGAGGATCTGTCATGCCTTGACCAGGCCCCTGAAGGCAAAACGGAGACAGTTGTCGCACTAAGCTGTATATGAAGAACGAATTATTGCAATGAAGGTCACGCTGGCATAAGCTCAATTAAGTGGTACCGCACAGTCGAGGAGGTGGTGAGAGTGTATATGGGACACTTAGATGAGAGTATATCTCTCAGTAAGATTATCCCAAACTGCCGATAACTGTGTACCTGCATATGAAATGCTTTATATCCATTAATGACCGCATTTGCATGAACTGCTTTCAAATAATTCACAGCTTTCTTTGACCATAGGAGTGTGTCCTGATGAAACTTGCTGACATGTTTATTGATGCATGAATTATTCTAACTAACATACGGCTTTGCTCGCACTAACCATCAAACATAAGTATTTGCACGAACTGCCTATATTACGCTACAATTTGCATTGCTTTATTACAGTTATAAATAACAACTGGGCATAACTGCATATCATCAAAACCTAAGGACGCATGAACTGCTTTAACTCATTAATGACCATATCAATTTGAACGTTCTATGTTATGTTGCAAGCTGCATTTCTACAGCTACTAATATGCATGAACTGCTTAATGACTACATCTATTTGAACTGTTTATGTTATGCTGCAAGCTGCATTGTTTTTTCACAGCTATATATAACCACAGGACATTATTAATCTGTCTCTTACCATAACATCTGCTGTTTATGCCTTTATTACATATTATGCATTTTATGCGATTGGATTTTTTAGTATGGTATTAATACCTAGGAAATCAGTAATGGTATAAATTAGATGGATATTTAGTTTTCCCCTATGGCCATAGGTCTGTTCTAGATTTTTTATTCTCATGTTATTCAGGGTATTGTAAGTATGCCTTTTTTACTCTAGATGAAGGTGATTAATAAAATGTTATACTGTGTATTTGGAGATGTGCATGTGTGAATCTTTGCGTTGTACCTGGTTCTGTTTATCTCTTTGGTGCCATACTTCCAATGAATAGAATGAATTAGGATAGGAAAGTGTATTTTTTTCTGATCTTTTTGTTTTTTCTTGTATTTTCATGCTGTTTTAAGAGATATTTGCAATTCTTTGATTCCCCCTTGCACCCTATGGCCTCTAGTTATCAACGTGTCTACTTACCTGCCTTCGCCGGCCCAATACGCCCGCCTAAACTCGCCTACCATCGCCGCCGCGGACCTGAAAAATCTCGCCAAAGTTATCAATAAATCTGTCAAAAAGCCGCGCACCAAGTACGGGGCGATGAGCAGCGGACTGTGATAGTTATCACTCATCCGATCTCGCTGCTCTTCGGCTTTTTGACAGCTTTATTGACAAGCTGTCACTAAGCACCCACACTAAACTACACTGTTCTACACCGGCGCCCCCCGCAACTAAATAAAGTTAGTAACCCCTAAACCGCCGCTCCCGGACACCGCCGCAACTATAATAAATTTATTAACCCCTAAACCGCCGCTCCCGGAGCCCACCACCACCTACATTATACCTAGTAACCCCTATCCTGCCCCCCTATACCGTCGCCACCTATAATAAATTTATTAACCCCTATCCTGCCGCTCCCGGACACCGCCGCAACTATAATAAATGTATTAACCCCTAAACCGCCGCTCCCGGAGCCCACCGCCACCTACATTATACCTAGTAACCCCTATCCTGCCCCCCCTATACCGCCGCCACCTATAATAAATTTATTAACCCCTATCCTGCCGATCCCGGATCCCGCCGCAACTAAATAGTTTAACCCCTAAACTGCCGCTCCCGGCCCCCGCCGCCACCTATATCAAACGTATTAACCCCTAATCTGCCCCCCCCTACACCGTCGCCACCTATAATAAATTTATTAACCCCTATCCTGCCCCCCCTACACCGCCGCAACCTATAATAAAATTATTAACCCCTAAACCTAAGTCTAACCCTAACCCTAACACCCCCCTAACTTAAATATTAATTAAATACATCTAAATAAATTTAACTCTTATTAAATTAATTATTCCTATTTAAAACTAAATACTTACCTTTAAAATAAACCCTAATATAGCTACAATATAAATAATAATTATATTGTAGATATCTTAGGATTTATTTTTATTTTACAGGCAAATTTCAATTTATTTTAACTAGGTACAATAGCTATTAAATAGTTATTAACTATTTAATATCTACCTAAAATAGAAATTAACCTGTAAAATAAAAACTAACCTAAGTTACAATTACACCTAACACTACACTATACTTAAATAAATTATTCCTATTTAAAACTAAATACTTACCTGTAAAATAAACCCTAAGATAGCTACAATGTAATTAATAATTACATTGTAGCTATTTTAGGATTTATATTTATTTTACAGGTAACTTTGTATTTATTTTAGCTAGTTAGAATAGTTATTAAATAGTTATTAACTATTTAATAACTACCTAGCTAAAAGAAATACAAAATTACCTGTAAAATAAATCCTAACCTAAGTTACAATTAAACCTAACACTACACTATCATTAAATTAATTAAATAAATTACCTACAAATAACTACAATTAAATACAATTAAATAAACTAACTAAAGTACAAAAAATAAAAAAAGCTAAGTTACAAAAAATAAAAAAAATAAGTTACAAACATTTAAAAAATATTACAACAATTTTAAGCTACTTACACCTAATCTAAGCCCCCAAATAAAATAACAAAGCCCCCCAAAATAAAAAAATGCCCTACCCTATTCTATATTAAAAAGTTACCAGCTCTATTACCTTACCAGCCATTAAAAGGGCCTTTTGCGGGGCATGCCCCAAAGAAAACAGCTCTTTTGCCTGTAAAATAAAAATACAAACCCCCCCCAACATTAAAACCCACCACCCACACACCCCTACTCTAACCCAAACCCCCCTTAAATAAACCTAACACTACCCCCCTGAAGATCATCCTATCTTTAGCCGTCTTCAGCCAGCCGACCACCGATGGAACCGAAGAGGAGATCCGGAGCGGCAGAAGTCATCATCCAAGGGGCGCTGAAGAAGTCTTCCATCCGATTGAAGTCATCATCCAGGCGGCGTCTTCAATCTTCATCCATCCAGAGCGGAACAGAGCCATCTTCAGACGAGCCTACGCGGAGCCATCTTCTTCCACCGACGACTGAACGACGAATGACGGTTCCTTTAAGTGACGTCATCCAAGATGGCGTCCCTTGAATTCCGATTGGCTGATAGGATTCTATCAGCCAATCGGAATTAAGGTAGGAAAAATCTGATTGGCTGATCCAATCAGCCAATTAGATTGAGCTCGCATTCTATTGGCTGTCCAATACCTTTCCTACCTTAATTCCGATTGGCTGATAGAATCCTATCAGCCAATCGGAATTCGAGGGACGCCATCTTGGATGATGTAACTTAAAGGAACCGTCATTCGTAATTCAGTCGTCGGTGGAAGAAGATGGCTCAGCGTAGGCTCGTCTGAAGATGGCTCCGCTCCGGATGGATGAAGATTGAAGACGCCGCCTGGATGATGACTTCAATCGGATGGAAGACTTCTTCAGCGCCCCTTGGATGATGACTTCTGCCGCTCCGGATCTCTTCTTCGGTTCCATCGGTGGTCGGCTGGCTGAAGATGGCTAAAGTTACAATTACACCTAACACTACACTTAAATAAATTATTCCTATTTAAAACTAAATACTTACCTTTAAAATAAACCCTAAGATAGCTACAATGTAATTAATAATTACATTGTAGCTATTTTAGGATTTATATTTATTTTACAGGTAACTTTGTATTTATTTTAGCTAGTTAGAATAGTTATTAAATAGTTATTAACTATTTAATAACTACCTAGCTAAAAGAAATACAAAATTACCTGTAAAATAAATCCTAACCTAAGTTAAAATTAAACCTAACACTACACTATCATTAAATTAATTAAATAAATTACCTACAAATAACTACAATTAAATACAATTAAATAAACTAACTAAAGTACAAAAAATAAAAAAAGCTAAGTTACAAAAAATAAAAAAAATAAGTTACAAATATTTAAAAAATATTACAACAATTTTAAGCTACTTACACCTAATCTAAGCCCCCTAATAAAATAACAAAGCCCCCCAAAATAAAAAAAATGCCCTACCCTATTCTACATTAAAAAGTTACCAGCTCTATTACCTTACCAGCCCTTAAAAGGGCCTTTTGCGGGGCATGCCCCAAAGAAAACAGCTCTTTTGCCTGTTTCCACCTCAATCATCTCCGATAGAGAGTCACACAAATAGGTAGCGGCTCCCGCCACCGCAGCAACAGCCGTTGCAGGCTGAAATAAAAAACCTGTGTGCTGAAACATCTTTCTCAACAGAGTTTCTAGCTTTTTATCCATGGGCTCCTTAAACGATGAACTATCCTCAAGCGGGGTAGTGATGCGCTTAGCAAGCGTGGAGATAGCTCCATCCACCTTAGGGACAGACCCCCACAACTCTAATTGGGAGTCCAGAACCGGGAACTAATTCTTAAAGGAAGAAGGAGGAAAACGAGGATCCGAGTCTTTCCCATTCATTCTTAATAATAATTGCCATCTTAACGGGAACCGGGAAGGTTTGTGGCACCACCCTGTCCTCATAAACCTTATCAAGCTTAAGAATATAAGGTTCCTCGGTTAACTAAGGTTCCGGAACCTCTAACGTAGCCAACACTTCTTTTAACTGAAAGCGTAAGTGCTCTATCCTAAATCTAAAGTCTGGTTCCTCTGCAGCCGGAGGCTTAGAGGCAGCCGATTCTGACCCAGAAAGAGCCTCCTCTGAAGTATCAGAGGCGTCTTCATCAGCGGATAATCTAGTATCAGATAAATCCAGCAAGTTGGTAGATGACCCCTGGGAAGGATAGCAGTATTTAACCTTTCGCTTGCGCTAAGCAGGGCATGTCAGGATTTCCCTGATCCTCTGACGTATGAGAAACTCCTACCTAGACTCCACCTCATTTACCTTTAAATTAGCACGTCACCTTTCCACAGGTGCTTAGGCCTTGATTTGGAGTTTTGCGGCCAAGGGGGTGCGTTAGCTACGCAGGCTTTTTTCTGGCCGCACCATAAAAATAACTCAGGTTTTGAGAGTTCACAGAATGGCTGCGTTAGGCTCCAAAAAAGGAGCCAATCAGAATATTCCATCAGCCAATCAGAATATTCCTACCTTAATTCCGATTGGCTGATAGAATCCTATCAGCCAATCGGAATTCGAGGGACGCCATCTTGGATGACGTCCCTTAAAGGAACCGTCATTCGGCTAGTAGGCGTCGGGAGAAGAGGATGTTCCGCGTCGGAGGTCTGCAAGATGGATCCGGAAGAAAGAAGATTGAAGATGCCGTTGATAGAAGACTTCATCCAGATCATGGACCTCTTCAGCTCCCGCTTGGATGAAGACTTCATCCGGATCATGGACCTCTTCAGCTCCCGCTTGGATGAAGACTTCAGCCGGATCATGGACCTCTTCAGCCCCCCGCTTGGGCTTGGATCAGGACATCGGAGGAGCTCTTCAGGACGGATCGGTGAACCTGGTAGGGTGAAGACAAGGTAGGAAGATCTTCAGGGGCTTAGTGTTAGGTTTATTTAAGGGGGGTTTGGGTTAGATTAGGGGTCTGTGGGTGGTGGGTTGTAATGTTGGGGGGGGGTATTGTATGTTTTTTTTTACAGGCAAAAGAGCTGAATTTCTTGGGGCATGCCCCGCAAAGGGCCCTGTTCAGGGCTGGTAAGGTAAAAGAGCTTTGGAATGTAGTAATTTAGAATAGGGTAGGGCATTTTGTTATTTTGGGGGGCTTTGTTATTTTATTAGGGGGCTTAGAGTAGGTGTAATTAGTTTAAAATTGTTGTAATATTTTTCTTATGTTTGTAAATATTTTTTTATTTTTTGTAACTTAGTTCTTTTTTATTTTTTGTACTTTAGTTAGTTTATTTCATTGTATTTATTTGTAGATATTGTATTTAATTAATTTATTGATAGTGTAGTGTTAGGTTTAATTGTAGGTAATTGTAGGTATTTTATTTAATTAATTTAATGATAGTATAGTGTTAGGTTTAATTGTAACTTAGGTTAGGATTTATTTTACAGGTAATTTTGTAATTATTTTAACTAGGTAACTATTAAATAGTTCTTAACTATTTAATAGCTATTGAACCTGGTTAAAATAATTACAAAGTTGCCTGTAAAATAAATATTAATCCTAAAATAGCTACAATGTAATTATAATTTATATTGTAGCTATATTAGGGTTTATTTTACAGGTAAGTATTTAGCTTTAAATAGGAATAATTTATTTAATAAGAGTTAATTAATTTCGTTAGATTTAAATTATATTTAACTTAGGGGGGTGTTAGTGTTAGGGTTAGACTTAGCTTTAGGGGTTAATACATTTATTAGAATAGCGGTGAGCTCCGGTCGTCAGATTAGGGGTTAATAATTGAAGTTAGGTGTCGGCGATGTTAGGAAGGGCAGTTTAGGGGTTAATACTATTTATTATAGGGTTAGTGAGGTGGATTAGGGGTTAATAACTTTATTATAGTAGCGGTGCGGTCCGCTCGGCAGATTAGGGGTTAATAAGTGTAGACAGGTGGAGGCGACGTTGAGGGGGGCAGATTAGGGGTTAATAAATATAATATAGGGGTCGGCGGTGTTAGGGGCAGCAGATTAGGGGTACATAGCTATAATGTAGGTGGCGGCGCTTTGCGGTCGGCAGATTAGGGGTTAATTATTGTAGGTAGCTGGCGGGGACGTTGTGGGGGGCAGGTTAGGGTTAATAAATATAATATAGGGGTCGGCGGTGTTAGGGGCAGCAGATTAGGGGTACATAAGTATAACGTAGGTGGCGGTCGGCAGATTAGGGGTTAAAAAAATTTAATCGAGTGGCGGCGATGTGGGGGGACCTCAGTTTAGGGGTACATAGGTAGTTTATGGGTGTTAGTGTACTTTAGAGCACAGTAGTTAAGAGCTTTATGAACCGGCGTTAGCCCAGAAAGCTCTTAACTACTGACTTTTTTCCTGCGGCTGGAGTTTTGTCGTTAGATGTCTAACGCTCACTTCAGACACGACTCTAAATACCGGAGTTAGGAAGATCCCATTGAAAAGATAGGATACGCAATTTACGTAAGGGGATCTGCGGTATGGAAAAGTCGCGGCTGAAAAGTGAGCGTTAGACCCTATTTTGAGTGACTCCAAATACCTGAGTTAGCCTAAAACTAGCGTTAGGAGCCTCTAACGCTGGTTTTCACGGCTACCGCCAAACTCCAAATCTAGGCCTTAGTAATTTATGTTCTTTACGCAGATTTCCTGGAGACTCTACACTGAGCTGCTGACTCGTTATATAAAGAATAAGGACCCCTGAATATTCTATAGCCTCTTTTGATCCTCTACCTTTCCAGAGGCGTTAATTACTTTATGAGACTCGCATCCTAGTCTGTATTACTGACAAGCTGTATATTTAATTATCCGGCATCTGCCTCCAGCAAGAGACTCTCTCTGACGCAAACCAGCTACCAGCCTCTTACGACGTTCTACCTCAGTCATCTAAGATTGCCCTCAGTACTCATTTGTACTCACAGACTCACTCTTCTCAATAGAGTTGTTTTCAAACCACGGAACCTTCCTTCGGTATCTTCCGTAATGGAACTTGGCTCCTCCTTCACCCTCAACTCTGGCCAATTCCAGTGCCGCTGTATCCTTACGTCATACAGCACTCAGACGCTGTTACAGAGTAACGAAGTGTATTCAGAGAATGGATACAATGATCTCACCCGCAACTAAGACTCCTCCTTCAAGCGGATTCAAGCTCTCTGAGTGTTTGCTGACAGAGGCTGCTGCATTACTGTGTTGTCCACGGTTAGTACTATTTCAAGTAAGACACTCTTAATTCAACTCTCCTAGCACCATCTCCTAATTAGAGCAACTCTGTATCTGATTATACATAGGTACAGAATCTATATTGCAACTATTTGATCAAGGATTCATTTAACACTACATTATTCCTACTATCTCCATAGTAGGTAATTCATCAGTGTCAGTGATACAAGTCCAACCACTACATATATCAAGAATTAAAGGAACAACATCTTTAGATACTAAAATCCTTTTAGCATTCAATAAAATCTGCAGCTGAGGTTCATTAACATAGAAGCATTTTGTGATATATTACTAAGCCCACCCTAAATTACAATGGGCCCAGCAGATCTAGCTCAGATTGTTTTCAATCTATTCCAGCGTGTAGACCAAATGGTGCAAGGTTTAAGGGAGCTAGAGATCGAAAATCAATCCTTAAGAAGAATTATTAACGATTCAATGACACAAAAAACACAACAAGTGGAACCCATACCAGAACCAATAGTTTCTCTGACTGAACCTTTCTCTGGAAACAGGAAATCATACCGCCAGTTCAAAAATGCCTGCTTACTCCTCTTCAATTTAAAACCTAGGACTTATAGTACCGAAAGACTTAAGGTTTTAACCTTGATATCATTTTTGAGAGGAGAGCCCAGGGTTTGGGCGGACTCATTTTTTGAGCATGATGACCCCATCCTAGGTTCCTTAGCTGATTTTCTCATTGCTATGGACGAACTGTATTCAGACAGCAACATACAATCCACGGCTGAGGCTGTCATGCGTAGCCTGAAACAAGGCAAGCGGCACTGGAATTGGCCAAAGTTGAGGGTGAAGGAGGAGCCAAGTTCCGTTACGGAAGTTACCAGAGGAAGGTTCTGTGGTTTGAAAACAACTCTATTGTGTCCGAGAGAGTCTCTTGCTGGAGGCAGACACCGGATAATTAAATATACAGCTTGTCAGTAATACAGACTAGGATGCGAGTCTCATAAATAATTAACGCCTCTGGAAAGGTAGAGGATCAAAAGAGGCTATAGAATATTCAGGGGTCCTTATTCTTTATATAACGAGTCAGCAGCTCAGTGTAGAGTCTCCAGGAAATCTGCCTAAAGAACATAAATTATTAAGCACCTGTGGAAAGGTGACGTGCTAATTTAAAGGTAAAGGAGGTGGAGTCTAGGTAGGAGTTTCTCACACGTCAGAGGATCAGGGAAATCCTGACAGGGTGAGATAAAGCACTAAAGGCCGCAGGCACTGCCGTTTGCAACTGTTCAAAAAAGTCTGGCGGTAACAGGCCCCCTCCCGAAGGAGGATTAGTCGTGCAATGGGGAGCTGCATGTGTAATCGGAGATGATTGCAGGGAACGCACATCACAGGACGGAGACCCCTCATAGGTGGACGGCTCAGTTGTACTAAACATCTTAGTCTTTTTAGATATAACTACTTTATCAAGGCATGTGGAATATAGTTGAGCAGGCGGTTATACCGTAGCCTCCTCACAAAAAAAACAGGTATTAGATCTGGGTAAAGAACTTTTAGAATGGACTATAGAAAAAGTAAATACCCCCAATACCCGGGGCACTCACCACCTCCCATGACTCAGGCTCCACAGAGAAACCACTTCTTCTCCTGTAAACCGAACGGTCAGGAAAGAGGAAGTTAATGAGGCCACACTCGGTCACATGGATTGCCATGCAGGACCGCCCCTGCTGCAGGAAGAAAAGCACGCCAAACTGACAGGCTGCATCCAAAACGAAAGTAAAACCTGAATGTTCTCACATCTGCCAGAGCCTCATCTCACACATGTCGCAGCATAAAACATAATAAAGCAAATCATGTATAAATCCCCCCTGTTCAATAATCTCCTTCCAGAGATATTAACCCTTGATTCCATACAGATAAAGGAGTCACACTATGACCTTGTCTTCTTAAGTTATCATATGATAAGAATCATCGCCGTGGAACAGACACACAGCTTCTCAAGTTTGACAGTCTTGTAGCATCGCACCTGACATGGACTTGAGTGATAGAAGCAGGCAGTGAAACTCGTCCACACTGATTGCTTAGGAGTTGTTAATACGAGTCTGGATGGTTTCGCAGAAAGACTCTCCCTGCATCTCCAGACCCTAACATTCGTCAGTGCTCTCACTGAGAGGCTGACAAGACTACTTAAAACTCCAGTCCCACTCCGAATCTTCCGACACTTCTCTGCCATCCTCCTGTAACGAATGGCAAAGAATGACTGGGGGATGAGGGGAGAGGTATTTAAGCCTTTGGCTGTGGTGTTTTTGCCTCCTCCTGGTGGCCAGGTTCTGTATTCCCACAAGTAAGGAATAAAGCTGTGTACTCTCCTCATATTAAGATGGAAATAACATTGTCCTGTATGTGAAGAACATTGGAATGTTAAATATACACAGTACATATACAGTTATACACATAAATACATATGTACACACACATGTATGTTTACATACAATATAGCCCTTTGCAATCAAACACCTTGTCAAATACCATATACCTTTGGGCCCTTATAACTTCTTTTTTATATATTTATATGAATATTTTTTTACCAAATGGTGTTCATATGAGCGTAACTGTAATTTTAATTGTATTTATGTTGTGTTTAGAGCAATGTTTTTAACACAATACCCTTCATGCAAAGTTTTCAGTCACGCTAACCCGATGAGCGTAAAATGCAATTGCGCTCTCACAATCGAGTTTACTTTTAACTTGTAATACGAGTGCTCTTTCTTTCGCGAGCTAAAACCTGATATTGAGTGTGCAACAACAGTTAGGGCATCACTTGTAAACTAGCGCTAAAGCATTTGAGAGATAGTTCAGTTATCAAGTTTTGGTTACCATTCTCTTGCCCTTGTCTCCTACTTAGTTATTGTGTGCTTGAGAGTCCAGTACTTAGGAGTATTTGCTAAGTGAAGCTACTAAGATATTGATTCTAGCTTGTTACATTTTGGGACAACAGTATTTCCCTATGACGCTGGAGAAGATGCCCGGCCAATGAAAAGGTTTGCTGTGTGTTACAATGAAACTATAATCATGTTAGGACTAAGATGACTAACTGTAAGAACTGAGTTCAGTATCAGTGGGAGATGTGGGAACTAAAATCAGAATTAAAGTGAATGTAAATTTTGATGCTAAAGTGCCCGGTTTTTAAAACTTCGATTAAAAACAGGGGCACTTTAATTCATCAAAATTTACATTTCACTCCTGTTGTGGAAAAAAAATTACCTTTTAATCTTCACAGCAGCTCCAGCTTCCTCCACCCATTTTAAAGCCTCTTCCTGGGTCTAAAATGAGGCACCCGGCTTCCTCCAATCACAGTGTTGAAACAGACACTGATTCCCCGGGGGGGGAAGCTGTGATTGGAGGATGACCCATCAATAATTTCTGACATCAGAAATGGCTTGTGAGACCGGAGGAAGCTGGAGCTGCTGTGAAGATTAAAAAGTAAGTTTATTTTCACAACAGGAGTGAAATGTAAATTTTGATGAATTAAAGTGCCCCTGTTTTTGATCGAAGTTTTAAAAACCGGGCACTTTAGCATCAAAATTTACATTCACTTTAATGTAAAAGGAGGGTTCATCTATGTTTAAGGCTGTATAGCAAGTAAAGATATTGGGGTATATTTATTAATGTTCGAGCGGACATGATACGATGTAGCGTATCATGTCCGCCGCACATCGATAAATGCAGACAGCGTATTGCACAAACAGTTCTTGTGAACTGCTTGTGCAATGCCGCCCCTGCAGATTTGCGGACAATCAGCCGCTAGCAGGGGGTGTCAATCAACCCGATCGTATTCGATCGGGTTGATTTCTGTCCGCGGCCTCAGAGCAGGCAGACAAGTTATTGAGCAGTGGTCTTTAGACCACTGCTTCATAACTTCTGTTTCCGGCGAGCCTTCAGGGACATCAAGGAGCTTGATAAATCGGCCCCAGAGACTGAAGATAAAGTTCAATATCAGAATGAGACGGCGGACCTCTATCAAATTAACTGTAGGTGATGGCCTGACAGTGTTAAAAGTGCACAATTTACTACTAGAGGATGTAAACAGCCACATCACTGATTCCACTGATTCCTGTAGATTATTGGTCGCTTTGATGGCTGCTTTTCTCTCTGAAGACCACCTAGCTCAACTAAGGGCTATTTATCGCTCTAAATGCTGCATTCTGCAATTCAGGCCCCCACCCCCTTTATTTTTTGCTGCTGTTGTTTAGCCTCTTACCATGCGGTATTGTATGTTCAGCATTAGCGCCCTCTCCTGGTATCTTTCAAATAATGACCGGTCCATTTTGAGTATACGGCACTGCTCGTGCAGGACTACAGGTCGCAGCTGTCGATGGTCTCCAATCAAGACTACCTATAGAATATAATGACACATTATAGTCCATATTATTTAAATCATAGCAAGAAGCAAACAATGAGACTATCAATTGCCGCCATATGAAGTGACACTAAACACATTACAATTATGATATTTCTGTTATTTTGCTAAAGAAAAACATATCAGCCAACTCTAAACATTTTTAGAACAAATTAACATAATTTTCACTGCAATTGTTTTTTAATAGTCAAACTCCACCCACTATTTCCCTTATTTGGAGCAGCCAATCTGGGCTTGAGTCTGCAGACAAAAAGGCTAGGAATGGTCATAATGTTGGTATAAAGTTAATTGTTTAGCAGTTGTTATCGGTTAGAAATGAGAAATCTTGAGAAATCAGCAGGATGCATTTCAAATTCTGAGAATTAGAAAATGCTCAATTTTAAGAGCTAAATTACATGAAAAGAAGGCAAAATAAATCAAATTAATTAATGTGCAGGGGGCGGCATTGCACAAGCATTTCACAAGAAATGCTTGAGCAATGTTAAATGCTGACAGTGTATGCAATGTATTTAGTGATGTCAGGCGGACATGATTGGCTACAGCGAATCATGTCCGCCCGGCATTTGTTAAATCTACCCCAAGGTGTCTACTGTCCCTTTAAAGGACCAGTAAATACAATAGATTTGCATATTCAACAAATGCATGATAAAAAGACAATGAAATAGCACATAGGGCCGATTTATCAGCATACACTGTCGGCATTTATCATTGCACAAGCATTTCATGTGAAATGTTTGTGCAATACCGCCCCCTGCACATTCGCGGCAGGGGGTGGCGAACGAGTTAAGGAGCAGCGGTCTTAAGAATGGAGCTTGATGGCCCTGTTTCCGCTCGAGCTTTCAGGCTCGCCGGAAACAGCAGTTATGAAGCAGCGGTGTAAATACCGCTGCTTCATAACTGCTCCGCTGCCTCTGAGGCTGTGGTCTCCAATCCGTCTGATCCTATACGATTGGGCTCTACAGTGTGCAATGATAAATGCCGACAGCGTATGATGTCGGCATTCATCAATGTCTGTTGGACATGATCCGCTGAGCCGATCATGTCGGACAGACCAATGATAAATCGGCCCCTAAGTCTGAACTTCAAACGAGTAGTAGATTTTTTTCTGACAAATTTCAAAGTTATGTCTATTTCCACTCCTCCTGTATCATGTGACAGCCATCAGCCAATCACAAAGTCATATACGTATATTCTGTGAATTCTTGCACATGCTCAGTAGGAGCTGGTGACTCAAAAAGTATAAATATAAAGACTGTGCATATTTTGTTAATGGAAGTAAATTGGAAAGTTGTTTTAAATTGTGTGCTCTACCTAAATCACGAAAGTTTAATTTGGACTTGAGTGTCTCTTTAACTTCATAATTGCCTTAAGCCACCAGAATTACATTACTATTTCTATTTCCGATAGAGTACACATGCAAAGAGGGTCACAATGGGGGATTTTACAGACCTTCACTGAAGCAAAGATATACTGTCAAAGCGGAAGCAAAACATGGAGCCAATATTGATGACGACTGCCTAATATGTTGGAATGCAGATTCCCCCCCCCAACTAATAATAATATGAGTTTGTGTGCACTTAAAGGGACATGAAAGCAAATATTAAATTTGATAATAAAATTACTTCTATTATAAAATGTACCACTTAGTCTCCTTTGTTGGAACTTAGGTCTTTTCTATGAAAGCATACTGAGGTAGGCTCAGAATCATGCATAGGTCTTGCACACTTTATGGCAGCAGTGTTAGCAAAAAATATTTTTTTTTTTTTTTTTTTTTTTTTTTTTTAAATAAATTTTTATTGAGGTTTTGCGAAGACAGTACAACTGATATAAGACATCATATCTTTGCTTCAAACTTGAGCAGTACATTTCAAGTAAATAACTTTTACAAAATACAATGATGAAATTTTCCATATAGATAGTCCTATAAAGAGCTAAACAGAACAAGAATGGAACAGGAACCTCATTTTCTTTTCACAACCTAAAAGTTAGCTATTTGAACAGTCATGGCAAAAGCCATCGATTTAGAATAGGTTGATAAGGGGTAGTTAGAATAATATCAAAAATGGAGATATCTTTTCACGGTGTGAATTATATGGTAAACTATAAATATATGTTTGGTGAAAGATATTAAGGTTAGGATACGGCATAGGCAAGACAAGCCGTGCAGTTAGTCCTCCTAGAGTAGGAGGTCCATTATAAGGAGGGGGGGAGGGGGGGAGGTGATGGATAGGTGCGGCAAGAAGGATATAAAGTTTAATATCTAGTATGAAATAAAATATAAAATCCTAGAGGCTCATTGTGGGTTAAGGAGGAGATAATTAGATAAATACAACATACAGTATGATGTAAATATTCAGACTGCTACATTGTAGGGTAGTATAGTCCTGTATGTGAGATCATTGACATATTGGATATCAGGTGAACATTGAGAGTAAAATGGTTACCCGTTAGGCTAATGGTATATCCGGCAAGATACAATTACTCATACCACATAGAATATAAAACTGGGGAGTTTAGACATGTGGAAATGAAAAATATATATAATGAAGTAGGATAGTAATGAGAAACAGTTTCAACTTGCAGGCATACATGCTTGTCCAAAAATATATAAGTGGCACTGAAGTAAAAAGGGCAGCAGTTAGCTAGGCATTGTAATGAAAATATGAAATAAGACAGCTTCAAACATTTATGTTTTCTGTTCCCTGTTCCCCGCCGCCCAGACACGGGCCCTATGCCCAGGCGGCAAGACAAACAGGCAGCTATAATTACAGTATGCGTAGATATTTTCCGGATAGGAAATCATCCTGAAAATACTAATGTGTCATACATCAAGAATATTGTAGTCCCAGGAGCCGATTGTGAAATTTCAGAGAGCATTAAGCACACAACATTTTAGTAAACAAACAGTGAATAAACCATCTAATAGTGCAAGTAGTTATAACAGCATTAAATTAGGGACATTAGTTTACAGCAAAAATTTGCGTGATTACCTATTATAGTATAGAAAGCGCAAATAATAAAGTTTTAAATGGTATGAATATGCTGAAAATATTAGCACCTAATGCCACATTATGTTTAGTAACATATAGATTGTTGCTAGGGCTTAAAGGTTAACTAGTTAACTCAGAGCAAATAACGTGTAGCATGAATAACAAAACCATTGCTATATTAGAAAGTCAATTTAGTGGTTAAATGTAATATGACTTGAAGCATAATAGACCTAATAGGGCTTTTAATCCCGCTGCTAAAACTGCAGTATAGATAAAGTAGCTTTCAGTGCTCTAGATTACAGTAAATGGACACAGCGTTTATCTGAACTATAACAGAACATACTAAACAGTTAATTAGTCAAGGTATTAGCTTGGGTAACTGTGTTTCCCAGTCTGACTAAGGGAAAAACACAGAACATACTCCACTCATAAACAAAATGCACATATAGAAATATAGGAGGTAGCATATGTAGTCTAAGAGCTAGACACAATATCAGACATACATAGTAAGAGATTAATAATATCGTAACAGTGCAAGAACTATCAGGTCAAATACATTTTTAACAGTGTCTCTCTGAGGTCTATAATCCAATCTAACATCCAGTGTGAATAGATTAGGCTACCAGGAGGTAAAAGGAGCAGGAACTCTATCCTACCCCAGCTTTCAAGCTGTTGCGAGTATCAATTATCCTTAGCTTAAGTTCCCATGGACGAGTCAGAGTCCCAGGCAAGTGAACAGCCTTTGGATGCAGCGTGGCATTAGAATCCGACTCCTTGCCGTCAACTAAAGTCCCTAGGGCCAAGTCTATCTTTTGTTGGGCAGGTAGCAGACTTACCCACTTTAGGGAGAGCTTAAGCGATGCACGTCCCTCTGTCTCTGCAGTTAGATTTGTATGAACATGAGCTTCCTCCGCATCTACATAGTCCGCCGCAGTTCCCATATCAGAGGGCCCCCAGTCAGCCATGGACTCGTGTGATGGAGTGATATCGGGGCAGCTCCTCTTCACCGGTAGTGGGTTGGTAAGTCCCTGCGATTGGAGTGCCGAGAGTGAAGATGATGGAGCGCTGCAGGGGGAAAATTCTGTGCCTCCGGAGGAGGGCGCACCAGTAACTGTGCTGGCGAGGTCCTTACCTAAGGGATTGTTATAGAGAGCTCCACACACAGGGTCAAGGGAAGCTGTAAAGGCCTCCCGGTACTGCCGCAACAAGGAGCTGATTTCCCGCAGGAGGGCATGTGGGTCCATGGTAGGTGCCGGTTACTGGTAGCGAACTGACGCTAGATAGGACTGCTAGTCAGGAGGTGAAGTTCAAATAGTTGCGCCCCAGCGCCAGGGAAAGACAGCCGCAAGGAGGTCTCCACAGTATGTATATAGGTCTGAGATACTGGCTACCTCATGGCGATGCACTAGAACGAAGCAAGAGCTGTATTTTCGTTAAGCTTCCCAAATCTGTATATCGTCATTACATAAGCATAGATTTGCCAGGGTGATAGGTGTTTCAGAAGAAAAAAAAAAAAAAAAATTGCTGTATTTTCTTATAGAAAAGATCCAAATTAAGCAGTAAATGCAGGAGCTCTTGCTATACACGTCCTATCACCCCGGCGGTTGGCTCCGCCCCCCAGCAAAAAATATTTTAAACTATTTATATAGTGCTAAAGTTCCTGCAACTGTCTCTGTATGCACTTATGGAAAGGTTCCATAAGGATACTAAAAGACAAATTTGGTAAGGAGTTTAACCAAGGGCATGAGGAAAAGAAGTATGTTAGATAATAATAATGTTAGATAATAAAAGTAACGTCCCTTTTAGGATTTCCTGCTGCCCTCTAAAGGAAAGCCAAAAATGACATAGGCCAGATTACAAGTTGAAATGCAAAATATCGCTTACACTAAAGCGATATTTGCGCTCAGTTGCACGGAAGCATTGCGCTCATGAAAGTGTGCTTCCATAGGCTCTAATGGGAGCCTCGTTCTCATGCCGTTAGACACGCTTGATTTTGCTCCATACCAGCGAGCTTTTGAATATCAGACCCAAAGAGACATCCTTTTACTGAAAAATAAAAATTCCCTAGGAAGAACCTAAATCTACTATATTATTTGTGGCATAACTAGAAATCCTCTATAGAATAAATCTAAAATACCTAGTAGAGGTATATAGCATGTAGGTACTATGTCGATTAGTCTATGTAGATTAATCTAAAAGTATAAAACTTTTTATTTATATAAAAAATTACTTTAAAAGGACAGTCAAGTCCAAAAACAGAATTTATGCTTACCTGATAAATTACTTTCTCCAACGGTGTGTCCGGTCCACGGCGTCATCCTTACTTGTGGGATATTCTCTTCCCCAACAGGAAATGGCAAAGAGCCCAGCAAAGCTGGTCACATGATCCCTCCTAGGCTCCGCCTACCCCAGTCATTCGACCGACGTAAAGGAGGAATATGCATAGGAGAAATCATATGATACCGTGGTGACTGTAGTTAGAGAAAATAATTCATCAGACCTGATTAAAAAAACCAGGGCGGGCCGTGGACCGGACACACCGTTGGAGAAAGTAATTTATCAGGTAAGCATAAATTCTGTTTTCTCCAACATAGGTGTGTCCGGTCCACGGCGTCATCCTTACTTGTGGGAACCAATACCAAAGCTTTAGGACACGGATGATGGGAGGGAGCAAATCAGGTCACCTAGATGGAAGGCACCACGGCTTGCAAAACCTTTCTCCCAAAAATAGCCTCAGAAGAAGCAAAAGTATCAAATTTGTAAAATTTGGTAAAAGTGTGCAGTGAAGACCAAGTCGCTGCCTTACACATCTGATCAACAGAAGCCTCGTTCTTGAAGGCCCATGTGGAAGCCACAGCCCTAGTGGAGTGAGCTGTGATTCTTTCAGGAGGCTGCCATCCGGCAGTCTCATAAGCCAATCGGATGATGCTTTTAAGCCAAAAAGAGAGAGAGGTAGAAGTTGCTTTTTGACCTCTCCTTTTACCTGAATAAACAACAAACAAAGAAGATGTTTGTCTGAAATCCTTTGTAGCCTCTAAATAGAATTTTAGAGCACGAACTACATCCAAATTGTGTAACAAACGTTCCTTCTTTGAAACTGGATTCGGACACAAAGAAGGCACAACTATCTCCTGGTTAATATTTTTGTTAGAAACAACTTTCGGAAGAAAACCAGGTTTAGTACGCAAAACCACCTTATCTGCATGGAACACCAGATAAGGAGGAGAACACTGCAGAGCAGATAACTCTGAAACTCTTTTAGCAGAAGAAATTGCAACCAAAAACAAAACTTTCCAAGATAGTAACTTAATATCTACGGAATGTAAGGGTTCAAACGGAACCCCTTGAAGAACTGAAAGAACTAAATTGAGACTCCAAGGAGGAGTCAAAGGTTTGTAAACAGGCTTGATTCTAACCAGAGCCTGAACAAAAGCTTGAACATCTGGCACAGCCGCCAGCTTTTTGTGAAGTAAGACAGATAAAGCAGAAATCTGTCCCTTCAAAGAACTTGCAGATAATCCTTTCTCCAAACCTTCTTGTAGAAAGGATAGAATCTTAGGAATTTTTATCTTGTTCCATGGGAATCCTTTAGATTCACACCAACAGATATATTTTTTCCATATTTTATGGTAAATTTTCCTAGTTACAGGCTTTCTAGCCTGAATAAGAGTATCAATGACAGAATCTGAAAAACCACGCTTTGATAAAATCAAGCGTTCAATCTCCAAGCAGTCAGTTGGAGTGAAGCCAGATTCGGATGTTCGAATGGACCTTGAACAAGAAGGTCCTGTCTCAAAGGTAGCTTCCATGGTGGAGCCGATGACATATTCACCAGGTCTGCATACCAAGTCCTGCGTGGCCACGCAGGAGCTATCAAGATCACCGAAGCCCTCTCCTGATTGATCCTGGCTACCAGCCTGGGAATGAGAGGAAACGGTGGGAATACATAGGCTAGGTTGAAGGTCCAAGGTGCTACTAGTGCATCTACTAGAGTCGCCTTGGGATCCCTGGATCTGGACCCGTAGCAAGGAACCTTGAAGTTCTGACGAGACGCCATCAGATCCATGTCTGGAATGCCCCATAATTGAGTTATTTGGGCAAAGATTTCCGGATGGAGTTCCCACTCCCCCGGATGGAAAGTCTGACGACTCAGAAAATCCGCTTCCCAATTTTCCACTCCTGGGATGTGGATTGCAGACAAGTGGCAGGAGTGATTCTCCGCCCATTTAATTATTTTGTTCACTTCTTCCATCGCCAGGGAACTCCTTGTTCCCCCCTGATGGTTGATATATGCAACAGTCGTCATGTTGTCTGATTGAAACCTTATGAATTTGGCCTTTGCTAGTTGAGGCCAAGCTTTGAGAGCATTGAATATCGCTCTCAGTTCCAGAATGTTTATCGGGAGAAGAGATTCTTCCCGAGACCATAGACCCTGAGCTTTCAGGGGTTCCCAGACCGCGCCCCAGCCCACCAGACTGGCGTCGGTCGTGACAATGACCCACTCTGGTCTGCGGAAGCTCATTCCCTGTGACAGGTTGTTCAGGGTCAGCCACCAACTGAGTGAATCTCTGGTTCCCTGATCTACTTGGATCGTCGGAGACAAGTCTGTATAATCCCCATTCCACTGTCTGAGCATGCACAGTTGTAATGGTCTTAGATGAATTCGTGCAAAAGGAATTATGTCCATTGCCGCAACCATCAAACCTATTACTTCCATGCACTGCGCTATGGAAGGAAGAAGAACAGAATGAAGTACTTGACAAGAGCTTAGAAGTTTTGATTTTCTGGCCTCTGTCAGAAAAATCTTCATTTCTAAGGAGTCTATTATTGTTCCCAAGAAGGGAACTCTTGTTGACGGGGACAGAGAACTTTTTTCTATGTTCACCTTCCACCCGTGAGATCTGAGAAAGGCTAGGACAATGTCCGTATGAGCCTTTGCTTTTGACAGAGACGACGCTTGAATCAGTATGTCGTCCAAGTAAGGTACTACTGCAATGCCCCTTGGTCTTAGCACCGCTAGAAGGGACCCTAGTACCTTTGTGAAAATCCTTGGAGCAGTGGCTAATCCGAATGGAAGTGCCACAAACTGGTAATGCTTGTCCAGAAACGCAAACCTTAGGAACCGATGATGTTCCTTGTGGATAGGAATATGCAGATACGCATCCTTTAAATCCACCGTGGTCATGAATTGACCTTCCTGGATGGTAGGAAGAATTGTTCGAATGGTTTCCATTTTGAACGATGGAACCCTGAGAAATTTGTTTAGAATCTTGAGATCTAAAATTGGTCTGAATGTTCCCTCTTTTTTGGGAACTATGAACAGATTGGAGTAAAACCCCATCCCTTGTTCTCCTAATGGAACAGGATGAATCACTCCCATTCTTAACAGGTCTTCTACACAATGTAAGAATGCCTGTCTTTTTATTTGGTCTGAAGACAATTGAGACCTGTGGAACCTTCCCCTTGGGGGTAGTTCCTTGAATTCCAGGAGATAACCTTGAGAAACTATTTCTAGCGCCCAAGGATCCTGAACATCTCTTGCCCAAGCCTGAGCAAAGAGAGAGAGTCTGCCCCCCACCAGATCCGGTCCCGGATCGGGGGCCAATACTTCATGCTGTTTTAGTAGCAGTGGCAGGTTTCTTGGCCTGCTTACCCTTGTTCCAGCCTTGCATTGGTCTCCAGGCTGGTTTGGTTTGAGAACTATTACCCTCTTGCTTAGAGGGTGTAGAATTTGAGGCTGGTCCGTTTCTGCGAAAGGGACGAAAATTTGGCTTATTTTTAGCCTTAAAAGACCTATCCTGAGGAAGGGCGTGGCCCTTTCCCCCAGTGATGTCTGAAATAATCTCTTTCAAGTCAGGGCCAAATAGCGTTTTACCTTTGAAAGGGATGTTAAGCAATTTGTTCTTGGAGGACACATCCGCTGACCAAGACTTTAGCCAAAGCGCTCTGCGCGCCACAATTGCAAAACCTGAATTTTTCGCCGCTAATCTAGCTAATTGCAAAGTGGCGTCTAAGATAAAAGAGTTAGCCAATTTAAGTGCTTGAACTCTGTCCATAACCTCCTCATATGAAGAGTCTTTATTGAGCGACTTTTCTAGTTCTTCGAACCAGAAACACGCTGCTGTAGTGACAGGAACCATGCATGAAATTGGTTGTAGAAGGTAACCTTGCTGAACAAACATCTTTTTAAGCAAACCCTCTAATTTTTTATCCATAGGATCTTTGAAAGCACAACTATCTTCTATAGGGATAGTAGTGCGTTTGTTTAGAGTAGAAACCGCCCCCTCGACCTTGGGGACTGTCTGCCATAAGTCCTTTCTGGGGTCGACCATAGGAAATAACTTTTTAAATATAGGGGGAGGAACAAAAGGTATGCCGGGCCTTTCCCATTCCTTATTTACAATGTCCGCCACCCGCTTGGGTATAGGAAAAGCATCGGGGGGCACCGGGACCTCTAGGAACTTGTCCATCTTACATAATTTCTCTGGAATGACCAAATTGTCACAATCATCCAGAGTAGATAACACCTCCTTAAGCAGAGCGCGGAGATGTTCCAATTTAAATTTAAAAATAATAACATCAGGTTCAGCTTGTTGAGAAATTTTTCCTGAATCTGAAATTTCTCCCTCAGACAAAACCTCCCTGCTGGCCCCTTCAGATTGGCGTGAGGGTACATTAGAACCATTATCATCAGCGTCCTCATGCTCTTCAGTATCTAAAACAGAGCAATCGCGCTTTCTCTGATAAGTAGGCATTTTGGACAAAATGTTTTTAATAGAATTATCCATTACAGCCGTTAATTGTTGCATAGTAAGAAGGATTGGCGCACTAGATGTACTAGGGGCCTCTTGTGTGGGCAAGACTGGTGTAGACTTAGAAGGGGATGATGCAGTACCATGCTTACTCCCCTCGCTTGAGGAATCATTTTGGGCAACATCATTATCAGTGGCATCATTGTCCCTACTTTGTCCGGACACTAAGTCACATTCATCACATATATTTAAATGGGGAGGAACCTTGGCTTCCAAACATACAGAACATCGTCTATCTGATGGTTCAGACATGTTAACAGGCATAAACTTGATAACAAAGCACAAAAAACGTTTTAAAATAAAACCGTTACTGTCACTTTAAATTTTAAACTGAACACACTTTATTACTGAATATGCGAAAAAGTATGAAGGAATTGTTCAAAATTCACCACAGTGTCTTAAAGCCTTAAAAGTATTGCACACCAAATTTGAAAGCTTTAACTCTTAAAATAACGGAACCAGAGCCGTTTTTACATTTAACCCCTATACAGTCCCTGGTATCAGCTTTGCTGAGACCCAACCAAGCCCAGAGGGGAATACGATACCAAATGACGCCTTCTATAAGCTTTTTCAGTGGTTCTTAGCTCCTCACACATGCATCTGCATGCCTTGCTTTCCAAAAACAACTGCGCATTAGTGGCGCGAAAATGAGGCTCTGCCTATGACTAGAAAAGGCCCCCAGTGAAAAAGGTGTCCAATACAGTGCCTGCCGTTTTTTTTTTTTTTAATACATCCCCAAGATTAAAAGAACTATTTATAGATAACATCCATTAAATATACTCATAATGTAATCGATTTAGCCCAGAAAAATGTCTACCAGTCTTTAAAGCCCTTGTGAAGCCCTTTATTCTTATACTAAACTAAGAAAATGGCTTACCGGTTCCCATAGGGAAAATGACAGCTTCCAGCATTACCAAGTCTTGTTAGAAATGTGTCATACCTCAAGCAGCAAAAGTCTGCTCACTGTTTCCCCCAACTGAAGTTAATTCATCTCAACAGTCCTGTGTGGAAACAGCCATCGATTTTAGTAACGGTTGCTAAAATCATTTTCCTCTTACAAACAGAAATCTTCATCTCTTTTCTGTTTCAGAGTAAATAGTACATACCAGCAATATTTTAAAATAACAAACTCTTGATTGAAGAATAAAACTACATTTAAACACCAAAAAAACTCTTAGCCATCTCCGTGGAGATGTTGCCTGTGCAACGGCAAAGAGAATGACTGGGGTAGGCGGAGCCTAGGAGGGATCATGTGACCAGCTTTGCTGGGCTCTTTGCCATTTCCTGTTGGGGAAGAGAATATCCCACAAGTAAGGATGACGCCGTGGACCGGACACACCTATGTTGGAGAAATAAAGTTTCATGATTCAAATAGGGCATGTCATTTTAAACAACTTTCCAATTTACTTTTATCACCCATTTTGCTTTGTTCTCTTGGTATTCTTAGTTGAAAGCTAAACCTAGGTAGGAAGGCCAGCTCTAATCTGAATGCATTTTGTCAGTTTTTCACCACTAGAGGGCATTTGTTCATGTGTGTCATATAGATAACATTGAGCTCACGCATGTGAAGTTACCTAGGAGTCAGCACTGATTGACTAAAATGCAAGTCTATCAAAATAACTGAAATAAGGGGGCAGTTTGCAGAGGCTTAGATACAAGTAGTATCTGCGCTCAAGGTGAAAAATTAGGACCATAGGATTAGAGCTGGTATTTGGAGTTAAAAGTAAAAAGCTAGTGTGCAAGAGCAAAAGACTCAGGCAAGGTAACTTCAGAAATTTGGATATAGATGTCTATGGGGTGAGCTAAAGAAAGGCTTTTCTATTTATCACTTGCATGCTAAACCGACACTGTCTTCATCATCATCAGGTATTTGTAAAGTACCAACAGATTCCGCAACGCTATAAACATAGGCGGTATACAAGATAACATTTATAGGGATCAAATGGGTAAAGGGCCCTGCCGAGAGTTGCACTGTTGTAGTCGGTTCTTTGAACGTGATCCACAAACAGCTGGGCTCATAGGCTTACATGCTAAGGGGTTCAAGGGGATAGCAATGGAGTTAGCAAAGGTTAGTGTAGGTTGTATGCATCCCTGAAGAAGAGTCTTTAGGGAGCGCTTGAAGCTTTGAAAACTAGGGGAGAGTCTTGTGGAGCGAAGCAGATGGGAGCCAGTCTGGAAAAGTCCTGTAAACGGGAATGTGAGGAGGTAACAACAAAGGAGGAGAGGAGGAGATTATGAGCACAGAGAAGGGGACGGAAGGGAGAGTATCTGGAGACAAGGTCTTAGATATAGGGGGAGCAGTGCAGTTGAGGGCCTTGTATGTCAGAGTGAGAATTTTGTGTTTAATCCTGGAGGCAAGAGGAAGCCAGTGAAGGGATTGGCAGAGAGGTGCAGCAGATGAAGTAAGGAAGATGAGCCTGGCAGAGGCATTCATTATGGATTGTAGGAGCTAGGGAGACCAGAGAGGATGGAGTTGCAGTAGTCGAGGCGGGAAAGGATGAGAGAGTGGATTAAAATCTTAGTTGTGTCTTGTGTAAGGAAATGTCTAATTTTAGAGATGTTTTTAAGGTGGAAGCGGCAGGCTTTAGCCAAGGACTGAATGTGAGGAGTGAAGGAAAGGTCTGAGTCAAGTGTGACCCCAAGATATCGGGCATGAGGGGTAGGGGTAATGATATTATGGAGAAATGGGGGGGTGGAGATTTAGAAAGAAGGGGGAGGGGATAAGGAGCTCAGTTTTGGAGAGATTTAGCTTAAGGTAATGAGAGCACATACAAGATGAGATATGAGAAAGACAGTTAGTGACACGGGTTAGCAAGTAAGGAGATAGGTCTGGTGCAGAGAGGTAGATTTGTGTGTCATCAGAATACAAATGATATTGAAACCCATGGGACTTTATTAAGGAACCTAATGATGATATGTAGATTGAGAAAAGAAGGGGACCGAGGACAGAGCCTTGCGGTACCCCAACAGAAAGTGGTAACTGGGCAGAGGATGCCCCAGAGAAGGCTACACTAAAGGTACAGTTAGACAGAAAGGAAGAGAACCACTAGAGAGCTGTGTTGCAAATGCCAAAGGATTGGAGGGTTTGCAGCAAAAGAGGGTGATCGACAGTATCAAAGGCTGCAGACAGATCAAGGAGAATAAGCAGAGAGAAGTGGCCTTTGGATTTTGCTGTAAGAAGGTCATTAGTAGCCTTAACAATTGCTGTCTCTGTAGAGTGATGGGGGCAAAATCCAGATTGCAGTGAGTCAAGGAGGGAGTTTAGTGTAAGGAAATGGGATAGAAGTACATATACTATCTTTTCAAGAAACTTCGATGGATGGGGAGGTTGGATCGAGAGGAGGTTTTTTGAGGATAGGTGTGATCAGTGCATGTTTTAGAGATGAGGGAAAAATACCAGTGCTGAGAGAGAGGCTGAAGATGTGTGTGAGCATAGGGGTAAGGGTAGAAGAGAGGGAGGGGAGTAGCTGTGAGGGGATGGGGTTGAGGGGACAACAGGTAGTGAGGTGAGAGGAAAGTATAAGGACAGAAACTTCTTCCTCGGTAACAGGGGCAAAAGAGCTAAAGTTATGGCTATGTGGCTTTTGAATGATTGTGAGCGTTTGAGGGGGTGGGAGACCGGTAGTATGTTGAGAGCTGATTTAATTTCTGATAAGGTAGATAGAGTGTCAGAGGAGCATGCCAGGGCTGAGGATGAGTGTCTGATTTCCGAGCTATTTTAGGTGGGGCCAGATTGTCAAGGATCTATGTAAGGGTGGCAGATAAAGTGGTCAGGGCAGGAAAAGGAGGGGATGAAAGAGAGGAGAGGTTCGAGAGAGCTAGCGAGCTGTTGGTGATCTAATGACTTAATGCTTCTGCGAAGTTTGATGTGAGGGGTAGAAGGAGGGAGAGTTGTAGGGAGGGAGGTGATGTTACAAGTGAGGAGATGATAGTCAGAAAGAGGAAAAGGGGAGTTTGTGAAATTTGAGATAGTGCATCGATAGCTGAAAATCAGATCAAGGGAGTGACCATCTTTGTGAGTGGGAGAGTCAGTCCATTGTGACAGGCCGAATGAGGAAGTGAGTTGCAGAAGTTGTTTTGCAGAGGAGGCAGTGGGATTGTCAATAGGAAGGTTGAAGTCACCAAGAATAAGGGCAGGGGTATCCGAGGAAATGAAATAAGGTAACTAGGCAGCAAAGTGATCTAGAAATTGAGTTGAGGAGATAGAGGGGTGGTATATGACTGCAATGCGTAGAGATGGAAGAGAATAATCAAATCATTTGTGTTTCAAATGAAGAAAATGTGAGGGAAGAGAAGGGTTGTATCTGTTGAAAGGTGCAACAAGAGGAAAGTAAAATACCAACACCACTTCCTTGTCTATTATCAGACCCAGGAGTGTGGTTGAAGTGGAGACCCCTAATGTGACAGTGCAGCAGAGGATGCTGTGTCTGAAGGAGAGAGTCAGGTTTCTGTGAGAGCCAGAAGGTTGAGAGAGTGGGAAATAAAGAGGTCAAGGATAGAAGCTTGTTGCAAACAGATCGAGAGTTCCAGAGTGCACAAGTGAAGGGGGTGGTGGCTTTAGATGCAAGAGGAATAAGATTAAGGTTACGGGAGTTTAATTTTTGAGGTCTATTGAAAGGCACACAAGGCTAGGAGTGTGTGGGGGTCAGGATTAGGGGAGATGTCACCAGCAGCTAGTATAAGCAAGAGGGAGAGTGGCATGAGATGAGATGCAGATTTGCAGTAATGAGTTTTTGGGATGAGGTGCAAGGAGGAGAGTCTTTAGGAATGTGTGAAGTTCATGAATACAAAAGTAACGTGAGGTTAAGAGAGATGGGCTAATGGACAGTGCAGGTGGTGAGGGGGAAGGAGTAATTGAATAAAGTAGTTTGTTATAGAGACAATAGGTAGCAAAAAGGAATACGAAGATATTGAGCATTTTTACAAATTAGTTAATGACATGATTAAAGACAGTCAAAGGCCAACTGGGAAAGTTTGATTCAGGGTGAGATAAGTTAAAATAAACAGACAGTTTTTCTGTGCTAGATAAACTAGGTGAAAGCCAAAGGTCTGTTAAGAATACTTGAAATTCCTATGTTCTTTACTTAGAAGCAATTATTATTTTTATTTTTAAATAAATATTTTTAGTAAAATATATATCTATACCTTTATATCTATATGAATATATACATATATATAGATAGATAGATATTGATATATATTGTATATACAGGAATATATATTTAAAAATAGAATAAAAAAATTATAAATGAAGAACATAGAAATTTAAAGTGTTTCTATTCAAAACACATAGGGCTAGATTACAAGTGCGTGGTAAAATGCGATTTTTACGCTAGTTGGGCTGCACTCGCATTACAAGTTTTAAAAAAAATTTAATTATTGTATTGTAGCAAAAGAGATTTAGTTTTAGTTTACACATGTAAATTGTATTGTCATTCTATACTGTCTAATTAGAAAATAAACATTTTCTAATTATGTAATATGTCTCTACAGAGAGATTTATATTCTTTTATTCGCAGTATTAAGTTGAAAGTGTTTTTTTTCAAACAAAGTAGAAAAGGATAGGTCTGCACAGGCTGTTACACCTATTAATTTATCCTTAACACATTTGAACCTTAGAAATAAAAGCACCCTATCTCCTAATATATTAAACACAAGTGTTGACACATATACTCAATTAGTACAGAGATATTAAGGAATTAGAAAATAAGTTTACTAAGTTGGGACATAAAAAATACAAGGAATCTTGTAACTTTACCCAAGATGAATGGAAAGCATTAAAACATTTAAAGAATAATAAAAACATTATCTGTAAGCCTGCTGATAAGGGCAGAGCTACCATCATCTTGGATAAGAGTTATTACATAGCAGAGATCCAAACTCAATTGGACGATAGGGAGATCTATACACCACTCCAAAGATGGTGGAAACTGATCTAGTAGAATGAGCTGTGATTCTCTGAGGCAGGGCCTGACCTGACTCCAAATAAGCCTGATAAATCAAAAGCTTTAACCAGGATGCCAAGGAAATGGCAGAAGCTTTCTGACCTTTCCTAGGACCAGAACAGACAACAAATAGACTAGAAGACTTCCTGAAATCTTTAGTAGCTTCAACATAATATTTCAAAGCTCTTACAACATCTAGAGAATGTAAAGATCTCTCCAAAGAATTCTTAGGATTAGGACACAAAGAGGGAACAAAAACTTAAATGAAGTCCGCAAAACTGTCTTATCCTGATGGAAAATCAGAAAAGGAGACTCACAAGAATGAGCCAATAACTCGGAAACTCTTCTAGCAGAAGAGATAGCCAAAATGAAAAACACTTTCCAAGAAAGTAGTTTAATATCCAAAGAATGCATAGGCTCAAAAGGAGGAGCCTGTAAAACCTTCAAAACCAAATTAAGACTCCAAGGAGGAGAGATTGATTTAATGACAGGCTTGATACGGACCAAAGCCTGCACAAAACAGTGCATATCAGGAAGCTTAGCAATCTTTCTGTGAAAGAAAACAGAAAGAGCAGAGATTTGTCCCTTCAAGGAACTTGCAGACAAACCTTTATCCAAACCATCCTGAAGAAACTGAAAAATTCTAGGAATTCTAAAAGAATGCCAGGAGAATTTATGAGAAGAACACCATGAAATATAAGTCTTCCAAACTCGATAATAAATCTTCCTAGAAACATATTTACGAGCCTGTAACATAGTATCAATCACTGAGTCAGAGAAACCTCTATGACTAAGCACTAAGCGTTCAATTTCCATACCTTCAAATTTAACGATTTGAGATCCTGATGGAAAAAAGGTCCTTGAGACAGAAGGTCTGGTCTTATCGGAAGTGGCCAAGGTTGGCAACTGGATATCCGGACAAGATCTGCATACCAAAACCTGTGAGGCCATGCTGGTGCTACCAGAAACACAAACGATTGTTTCATGATGATCTTGGAGATCACTCTTGGAAGAAGAACTAGAGGTGGAAAGATATAAGCAGGTTGGTAAAACTAAGGAACTGCTAACGCATCCACCGACTCCGCCTGAGGATCCCTGGACCTGGAGAGGTACCTGGGAAGTTTCTTGTTTAGATGGGAAGCCCTCAGATCTATTTCTGGAAGACCCCACATCTGAACAATCTGAAAAAACACATCTGGATGGAGAGACCACTCCCCCGGATGTAAAGTCTGACGGCTGAGATAATCCGCTTCCCAATTGTCTACACCGGGGATATGTAAAATAGCACGGAGTTCTAAAATATTGATTGGTAACCTCGCCTCTTGAGATTTCCAAAACCGCTTGTGCTGTCAGAGATCCCCAGACAGCTCCCCAACCTGAAAGACTTGCATCTTTTGTGATTACAGTTCAGGTTGGACGAACAAAAGAGGCCCCTTGAGCTATACTATGGTGATCTAACCACCAGGTTAGAGAGAGTCAAACATTGGGATTTAAGGATATTAATTGTGATATCCTTGTATAATCCCTGCACCACTGATTCAGCATACAAAGATGAAGAAGTCTCATATGAAAACAAGCAAAGGGGATCGCGTCCGATGCTGCAGTCATGAGACCTAAAACTTCCATGCACATAGCCACTGAAGGGAATGATTGAGACTAAAGGTTTCGACAAGCTGAAACCAATTTATATTCGTCTCTTGTCTGTTAGAGACAGAGTCATGGACACTGAATCTATCTGGAAACCTAAAAAGTTGACCCTTGTCTGAGGAATCAAGGAACTTTTTGGTAAATTGATCCTCCAACCATGTCTTTGAAGAAACAACACTAGTTGATTTGTGTGAGATTTGGCAGAATTTAAAGACTGAGCTAGTACCAAGATATCGTCCAAATAAGGAAACACCGCAATACCCTGTTCTCTAATTACATAGAGTAGGGCACCGAGAACCTTTGAAAAAATTCTTGGAGCTGTTGCTAGGCCAAATGGAAGAGCGACAAATTGGTAATGCTTGTCTAGAAAAGAGAATCTCAGAAATTGATAGTGGTCTGGATGAATCGGAATATGAAGATGTGCATCCTGTAAGTCTATAATGGACATATAATGACCTTGCTGAACAAAAGGCAGAATAGTCCTTATAGCCACCATTTTGAAAGTTGGCACTCTTAGAAAACGATTCAAAACTGGCCTGAATGAATTTTCTTTCTTTGAATAGATTTGAATAAAACCCCAGACCCTGTTCCTGAAACGGAACTGGTATGATTACCCCTGAAAGCTCTAGATCTGAAACACACTTCAGAAAAGCGTGAACCTTCACTGGATTTGCTGGAACGTGTGAGAGAAAAAATCTTCTCACAGGAGGTCTTACTCTGAATCCTATTTGATACCCTTGAGAGACAATACTCTGAATCCACTGATTTTGGACAGAATCTGCCCAAATGTCTTGGAAATTTTTTAATCTGCCCCCCCCACCAGCTGAACTGGAATGAGGGCCGCACCTTCATGCAGACTTGGGGGCTGGCTTTGGTTTCTTAAAAGGCTTGGATTTATTCCAACTTGAAGATGGTTTCCAATTGCAACCAAATTCTTTGGGGGAAGGTTTGGCTTTCTGTTCCTTATTCTGTCGAAAAGAATGAAAACAATTAGAAGCTTTATATTTACCCTTAGATCTTTTATCCTGAGGCAAAAAAACTCCCTTTCCCCCAGTGACAGTTGATATAATAGAATCCAACTGAGAACCAAATAACGTGTTACCTTGGAAAGAAATAGATAGTAATATAGACTTTGATACCATGTCAGCATTCCAATATTTGAGCCACAAAGCTCTTCTAGCTAAAATAGCTAAAGACATAGATTTAACATCAATTTTGATGATATCAAAAATAGCATCACAGATAAAATGATTAGCATGTTGAAGCAAGCAAACAATGTTAGACAAATCAGAATCTGTTTCCTGTTGCGCTAAGCTTTCCAACCAAAAAGTTGATGCAGCTGCAACATCAGCCATAGATATAGCAGGCCTAAGAATATAGCCAGAAAATAAATAAGCTTTCCTTAGATAAGATTCAAATTTCCTATCTAAAGGATCCTTAAAAGAAGTACTATCTTCCATAGGAATAGTAGTACGTTTGGCAAGAGTAGAGATATGCTCTACAACTTTGGGGATTTTTCCCCAAAACTCCAATCTAGCTGCTGGCAAATGATACAACTTTTTAAACCTAGAAGAAGGAATAAAAGAAGTACCAGGCCTATCCCATTCCTTTGAAATCATATCAGAAATAGCACTAGGAACTGGAAAAACCTCTGGAGTAACCACAGGAGGTTTATAAACAGAATTGAAACGTTTACTAGTTTTAGAATCAAAAGGACTAGATTCCTCAATATGCAAAGTAATCAACACCTCTTTTAACAAGGAACGTATATACTCCATCTTAAAGAGATAAGTAGATTTGTCAGTGTCAATATCTGAGGTAGGATCTTCTGAATCAGATAGATCCTCATCAGAGGAGGATAATTCAGTATGTTGTCGGCCATTTGAAATTTCAAAAACTTTATGAGAAGTTTTAAAAGACCTTTTACGTTTATTAGAAAGCAGAATAGCAGACAAAGCCTTCTGAATCGCATCAGCAATAAAATCTTTTATATTCACAGGGATATCATGTACATTAGATGTTGAAGGAACAACAAGGAATTGTACTAGTACTGATGGATACATTCTCTGCATGTAAAAGTTTATCATGACAACTGTTACATACTACAGCTGGAGATATAATCTCCGCTAACTTACAACAGATACACTTAGCTTTGGTAGAACTGTTATCAGGCAGCAGGGTTCCAACAGTGGTTTCTGAGACAGGATCAGATTGAGACATCTTGCAAATTTAAGAGAAAAAAACAACATATAAAGCAAAATTATCAATTTCCTTATATGGCAGTTTCAGGAATGGGAAAAAAATGCAAACAGCATAGCCCTCTGAGCATTAAAAAAGGCAAGAGGCATATAGGAAGTGGGGTTTAAATTATATATATATATATATATTTGGCGCCAAGTATGACGCACAACGCAAAATAAAATTTTGTGGCGCTAACAACATCCGGAAATGACGCAACTCGCGTCATAGCAGACGCAACCTTGTGCAAGGAAACCTGGCGTCAACTAGACGTCCTGAAATTACGAATTTGCGTCACCAAACGTACCTTCCCGCCAAAAAAATTCTTGCACCAAGAATGACGCAATAAATATCAGCATTTTGCGACCTCACAAGCCTAATTTTGCCTGCAAAATTTAATAAAAAAGCAGTCAATTTGAAGAAAAGACTTTACCCCAGGTAAGAAAAAATAACTTCCTAAATATATTTTCCCAATTTTGAAACTGATAGTCTGCAAAAGGAAGTATACATAAACCTGACTCATGGCAAATATAAGTACAATGCATATATTTAAAACTTTATATTAATACATAAAGTGCCAAACCATAGCTGAGAGTGTCTTAAGTAATGAAAACATACTTACCGAAAGACACCCATCCACATATAGCAGATAGCCAAACCAGTACCGAAACAGTATCAGTAGAGGTAATGAAATATGAGAGTATATCGTCGATCTGAAAAGGGAGGTAAGTGATGAATCTCTACAACCGATAACAGGGAACCTTTGAAATAGATTTCCCGTGAGGAAAACCATAGAATCAATAGGTGATACTCTCTTCACATCCCTCTGACAAACACTCTGAGAGGAATCGGGCTTCAAAATGCTGAGAAGCGCATATCAACGTAGAAATCTTAGCACAACCTTACTTCACCACCTCTATAGGGGGCAAAGTTTGTAAAACAGAATTGTGGGTGTGGTGAGGGGTGTATTTATAGGCATTTTGAGGTTTGGGAAACTTTGCCCCTCCTGGTAGGATTGTATATCCTATACGTCACTAGCTCATGGACTCTTGCCAATTACATGAAAGAAATTACATGTTACATTAAAATGATAGTAAAATCCTACAAGTTTGTGCATTTAAACAAACAGGTATTAAATATTATTTTTGCACATTTGGGGCTAGATTACCAGTGGCTCTCTAACTGTTGTGCGCAAGCAATAAGGTGTTTATCGTGGCTCTTTGCGCGCGTTGGAAATAGAGTGCATTTTTTCCGAGTTGAAAGTAAACGCGTTCGCTTGAGCGCAATTGAACTTAAGGTGGGTCGAGACATCACAACTTCAGAGCTTTGGTTAACTTTTACACAAGACAAAAAAGTTGCACAAAACACTTTCGCCTAGATTACGAGTTTTGCGTTAGAGGCTATGCGGTGCTAACGAGCAATTTATGCTCACCGCTCACTTACATACAGCGCTGGTATTACAGGCTTTTACAAACCCGGCGTTAAAAGACAAGAAGTGAGCGTTGAGCAAAATTTTGCTCCACATCTCACTCCAATACCAGCGCTGCTTAAGTCAGCAGTGAGCTGGTGTAACGTGCTCGTGCACGATGCTCGTGCACGATTTCCCCATAGGAATCAACGGGGAGAGCCGGCTGAAAAAAAGTCTAACACCTGCAAAAAAGCAACGTTTAGCTTCCCCATTGATTCCTATGGGGAAATAAAAGTTATGTCTACACCTAACACCCTAACATGAACCCCGAGTCTAAACACCCCTAATCTTACACTTATTAACCCCTAATCTGCTGCCCCCGACATCGCCGCCACCTACATTATAATTATTAACCCCTAATCTGCTGTCCCCAACATCGCCGACACCTACATTATAATTATTAACCCCTAATCTGCCGTCCCCAACGTCGCCGCCACTATTCTAAATTTATTAACCCCTAAACCTAAGTCTAACCCTAACCCCCCTAACTTAAATATAATTTAAATAAATTTAAATAAAATTCCTATCATTAACTAAATTATTCCTATTTAAAACTAAATACTTACCTATAAAATAAACCCTAAGCTAGCTACAATATAACTAATAGTTACATTGTAGCTATCTTAGGGTTTATTTTTATTTTACAGGCAGGTTTGTATTTATTTTAACTAGGTAGAATAGTTATTAAATAGTTATTAACTATTTAATAAACTACCTAGCTAAAATAAATACAAATTTACCTGTAAAATAAAACCTAACCTAAGTTACACTAACACCTAACACTACCCCCCAACATTAAAACCCACCACCCACACAACCAACCCTACTCTAAGACCCACCCAATACCCCCTTGAAAAAACCTAACACTAACCCCTTGAAGATCACCTTACCGGGAGAAGTCTTCATCCAACCGGTCCGAAGTCCTCAATGAAGCCGGGAGAAGACTTCATCGAAGCCGGGCGAAGTGGTCCTCCAGACGGGCAGAAGTCTTCATCTAGACGGCATCTTCTATCTTCATCCATCCGGCGCGGAGTGGGTCCATCTTAAAGACATCTGACGCGGAGCATCCTCTTCTTTCCACGGCGACTGAAGAATGAAGGTTCCTTTAAGTGACATCATCCAAGATGGCGTCCCTTAGATTCCGATTGGCTGATAGAATTCTATCAGCCAATCAGAATTAAGGTAGAAAAAATCCTATTGGCTGATGCAATCAGCCAATAGGATTGAGCTGGCATTCTATTGGCTGATTGGAACAGCCAATAGAATGCCAGCTCAATCCTATTGGCTGATTGGATCAGCCAATAGGATTAAACTTCCAATAGGACTTTTTCTACCTTAATTCCGATTGGCTGGTAGAATTCTATCAGCCAATCGGAATCTAAGGGACGCCATCTTGGTACAATACCCAAGCTAGAGTACACAGATGATAAGGGAGGGACACGACAGGGAACCTAAACGGAAGGCACCACTGCTTGAAGAACCTTTCTCCCAAAAGCGTCCTCAGCCGAGGCAAAAGTATCAAATTTATAGAACTTTGAAAAAGTGTGAAGAGAGGACCAAGTTGCAGCCTTGCAAATCTGTTTCACAGAATCTTCATTTTTGAATGCCCATGAGGAAACAACAGCCCTAGTGGAATGAGCCGTAACTCTCTCAGGAGGCTGCTGTCCAGCAGTCTCATATGCAAAACGGATGATACTCTTCAGCCAAAAAGAAAGAGAGGTAGCCGTAGCTTTCTGACCCTTACGTTTTCTAGAGAAAATTACAAACAAAGAAGAGGACTGACGAAAGTCCTTAGTCGCTTGTAAGTAAAATTTTAAAGCATGGACCACGTCCAGGTTGTGCAGAAGACGTTCTTTCTGAGAAGAAGGATTAGGACACAAGGAAGGAACAACAATCTCATGATTAATGTTCCTATCTGAAACAACCTTAGGAAGAAAACCTAGTTTAGTACGTAAAACTACCTTATCTGAATGGAAAATAAGGTAAGGCAAAGTGCCGAGAGCTCAGACACTCTACGAACTCAAGAAAAACAAGAAATAAAACTTTCCAAGATAACAACTTAATATCTAAGAAATGCATAGGCTCAAACGGAGCCCCTTGAAGAACTTTGAGAACTAAATTCAGACTCCATGGAGGAGTAACTGCTTTGAACACAGGCCTGATCCTAACCAAGGCCTGACAAAATGATTGTACATCTGGGACATCTGCCAGACGTTTATGTAACAAAATAGATAAGGCAGAGATCTGACCCTTTAGGGAACTTGTCGATAAACCCTTCTCCAAACCTTCTTGGAGAAAAGACAAAATTCTGGGAATCCTAACTCTACTCCATGAGTAGCCCTTGGATTCACACCAATAGAGATATTTACTCCATATCGTATGGTAAATCTTTCTAGTTACAGGCTTATGAGCCTGAATCATGGTCTCTATGACCGAATCAGAAAAACCCCGCTTGGATAAAATTAAGCGTTCAATCTCCAAGCAGTCAGCTTCAGAGAAACTAGATTTGGGTGAAGGAAGGGCCCTTGAATTAGAAGGTCCTTCCTCAACGGAAGTCTCCAAGGTGGCAGAGATGACATGTCTACCAGATCTGCATACCAAATCCTGTGAGGTCAAGCAGGTGCAATGAGGATCACCGATACCCTCTCCTGCTTGATTCGAGCAATGACCCGAGGAAGAAGCGCAAACGGAGGAAATAGGTATGCAAGGCTGAAAGACCAAGGAACCGCCAGAGTATCTATCAGTTCCGCCTGGGGATCTCTGGACCTCGACCCGTATCTCGGGAGCTTGGCATTCTGACGAGATGCCATGAGATCTAACTCCGGCCTACCCCATTTGAGAATCAGGTTGGAGAACACTTCAGGATGGAGTTCCCACTCTCCCAGATGAAAAGTCTGCCTGCTCAGAAAGTCCGCCTCCCATTTGTCCACCCCTGGGATGTGGATCGCTGACAGATAGCAAGAATGGGCCTTCGCCCACCGGATTATCTTGGCTACCTCGGTCATCGCTAAGGAACTCCTCGTTCCTCCCTGATGATTGATGTAAGTCACTGACATTATGTTGTCCGACTGGAATCTGATAAACTGGGCCGAAGCCAACTGAGACCAGGCCAGAAGAGCATTGAAGATCGCTCTTAGTTCCTGGATGTTTATAGGAAGAACAGACTTAAAAATAAACGTTTTTACTGCAGGGAGAAAAAATGTGTCCCAAAATAAAAAATAAAATTTATACAGATTACTTTAACTCAAATAATTTTGAATGTCTAAAACAATACTGTGTCTTTAAATTTAAACGGAAACTATTTTCCTGCCTTAAGAGAAAAAAAACGTATCCTCAATTAAAAAACATAAAATTCAGACTCCTCTACGCCTCAGCAGCTCTGCTGAGGCGCCTACCTGCCAACCGGTTTCACTGCTATATCCCCAGCGATGCAGATGATAAGGGCTCTATAGCGCTACAACTGCTTGCTTCTAATGACTGAAAAACCATGCGGTTCTAGTGCGACGTTGATTCTCTCTCAACTGTCCGTTTGCAAGATAAGCAAAGTCGTCATACAGTTAACCCGGAACAACTCCGTGCACCAGACAAGGCTGAAAACTGTGCAGCGTAATTAGCAAGCACGCGAAAACGATAGCCCCGCCCATCGTGGGCGTTAGTAAATACACACAACCCGACCGGCTTCATCTTAGTTAAAATAAACCGATAGGGAAAAAATAAGCTTAACTCCCAGCCCCAGTGCCTGTACTTAAGCTGTCAAGAAAAAAAACCTCCATACACAGAGAGCATGATGTCCCAACATAAAGAGCCCCATATTTCTGAGCCTTATATGTGATACAAATACAGGGAGTGCAGAATTATTAGGCAAATGAGTATTTTGACCACATCATCCTCTTTATGCATGTTGTCTTACTCCAAGCTGTATAGGCTCGAAAGCCTACTACCAATTAAGCATATTAGGTGATGTGCATCTCTGTAATGAGAAGGGGTGTGGTCTAATGACATCAACACCCTATATCAGGTGTGCATAATTATTAGGTAACTTCCTTTCCTTTGGCAAAATGGGTCAAAAGAAGGACTTGACAGGCTAAGAAAAGTCAAAAATAGTGAGATATCTTGCAGAGGGATGCAGCACTCTTAAAATTGCAAAGCTTCTGAAGCGTGATCATCGAACAATCAAGCGTTTCATTCAAAATAGTCAACAGGGTCGCAAGAAGCAAGTGGAAAAACCAAGGCGCAAAATAACTGCCCATGAACTGAGAAAAGTCAAGCGTGCAGCTGCCAAGATGCCACTTGCCACCAGTTTGGCCATATTTCAGAGCTGCAACATCACTGGAGTGCCCAAAAGCACAAGGTGTGCAATACTCAGAGACATGGCCAAGGTAAGAAAGGCTGAAAGACGACCACCACTGAACAAGACACACAAGCTGAAACGTCAAGACTGGGCCAAGAAATATCTCAAGACTGATTTTTCTAAGGTTTTATGGACTGATGAAATGAGAGTGAGTCTTGATGGGCCAGATGGATGGGCCCGTGGCTGGATTGGTAAAGGGCAGAGAGCTCCAGTCCGACTCAGACGCCAGCAAGGTGGAGGTGGAGTACTGGTTTGGGCTGGTATCATCAAAGATGAGCTTGTGGGGCCTTTTCGGGTTGAGGATGGAGTCAAGCTCAACTCCCAGTCCTACTGCCAGTTTCTGGAAGACACCTTCTTCAAGCAGTGGTACAGGAAGAAGTCTGCATCCTTCAAGAAAAACATGATTTTCATGCAGGATAATGCTCCATCACACGCGTCCAAGTACTCCACAGCGTGGCTGGCAAGAAAGGGTATAAAAGAAGAAAATCTAATGACATGGCCTCCTTGTTCACCTGATCTGAACCCCATTGAGAACCTGTGGTCCATCATCAAATGTGAGATTTACAAGGAGGGAAAACAGTACACCTCTCTGAACAGTGTCTGGGAGGCTGTGGTTGCTGCTGCACGCACTGTTGATGGTGAACAGATCAAAACACTGACAGAATCCATGGATGGCAGGCTTTTGAGTGTCCTTGCAAAGAAAGGTGGCTATATTGGTCACTGATTTGTTTTTGAATGTCAGAAATGTATATTTGTGAATGTTGAGATGTTATATTGGTTTCACTGGTAAAAATAAATAATTGAAATGGGTATATATTTGTTTTTTGTTAAGTTGCCTAATAATTATGCACAGTAATAGTCACCTGCACACACAGATATCCCCCTAAAATAGCTATAACTAAAAACAAACTAAAAACTACTTCCAAAACTATTCAGCTTTGATATTAATTCGTTTTTTGGGTTCATTGAGAACATGGTTGTTGTTCAATAATAAAATTAATCCTCAAAAAACATAATTTATGCTTACCTGATAAATTTATTTCTCTTGTAGTGTGTTCAGTCCACGGGTCATCCATTACTTATGGGATATATTCTCCTTCCCAACAGGAAGTTGCAAGAGGATCACCCAAGCAGATCTGCTATATAGCTCCTCCCCTCACATGTCATATCCAGTCATTCGACTGAAACAAGACGAGAAAGGAGAAACCATAGGGTGTAGTGGTGACTGGAGTTATGATTTAAAATTTAGAACCTGCCTCAAAAAAGACAGGGCGGGCCGTGGACTGAACACACTACAAGAGAAATAAATTTATCAGGTAAGCATAAATTATGTTTTCTCTTGTTAAGTGTGTTCAGTCCACGGGTCATCCATTACTTATGGGATACCAATACCAAAGCTAAAGTACACGGATGATGGGAGGGACAAGGCAGGAACATTAAACGGAAGGAACCACTGCCTGTAGAACCTTTCTCCCAAAAATAGCCTCCGAAGAAGCAAAAGTGTCAAATTTGTAAAATTTGGAAAAAGTATGAAGTGAAGACCAAGTTGCAGCCTTGCAAATCTGTTCAATAGAGGCCTCATTCTTAAAGGCCCAAGTGGAAGCCACAGCTCTAGTGGAATGAGCTGTAATTCGTTCAGGAGGCTGCTGTCCAGCAGTCTCATAGGCTAAACGTATTATGCTACGAAGCCAAAAAGAGAGAGAGGTAGCCGAAGCCTTTTGACCTCTCCTCTGTCCAGAGTAAACGACAAACAGAGAGGAAGTTTGCCGAAAATCCTTAGTTGCCTGTAAGTAGAACTTCAGAGCATGGACTACGTCTAGATTATGCAAAAGACGTTCCTTCTTTGAAGAAGGATTAGGACATAATGATGGAACAACAATCTCTTGATTGATATTCCTGTTAGAAACAACCTTAGGTAAAAACCCAGGTTTAGTACGCAGGACTACCTTGTCTGAATGAAAGATCAGATAAGGAGAATCACAATGTAAGGCAGATAACTCAGAGACTCTTCGAGCCGAGGAAATAGCCATCAAAAACAGAACTTTCCAAGATAAAAGTTTAATATCAATGGAATGATATTGTCCACTAGGTCTGCATACCAGGTCCTGCGTGGCCACGCAGGCGCTATCAGAATCACCGATGCTCTCTCCTGTTTGATCCTGGCAATCAGTCGAGGTAGCAACGGAAAAGGTGGAAACACATAAGCTATGTTGAAAACCCAAGGGGCTGCCAGTGCATCCACCAGCACCGCTCCTGGGTCCCTGGACCTGGATCCGTAACGAGGAAGCTTGGCGTTCTGGCGAGATGCCATAAGATCCAGATCCGGTTTGCCCCAACGACAAATCAGTTGAGCAAATACCTCCGGGTGAAGTTCCCACTCCCCCGGATGAAAAGTCTGGCGACTTAGAAAATCCGCTTCCCAGTTCTCCACACCTGGGATGTAGATCGCTGACAGGTTGCAAGAGTGTGACTCTGCCCAGTGAATTATCTTCGAGACTTCCAACATCGCTAGGGAACTCCTGGTTCCCCCTTGATGATTGATGTAAGCCACAGTCGTGATGTTGTCCGACTGAAACCTGATGAACCTCAATGTTGCTAACTGAGGCCAAGCCAGAAGAGCATTGAATATTGCTCTTAATTCTAGAATGTTGATTTGTAGGAGTTTCTCCTCCTGAGTCCACAGTCCCTGAGCCCTCAGGGAATTCCAGACTGCTCCCCAGCCTAGAAGGCTGGCATCTGTTGTTACAATCGTCCAATCTGGTCTGCGAAATGTCATTCCTTTGGACAGATGAACTTGCGACAACCACCAGAGAAGAGAATCTCTTGTCTCCTGGTCCAGATTCAGCAAAGGGGACAGATCTGAGTAATCCCCGTTCCACTGACTTAGCATGCATAGTTGCAGCGGTCTGAGATGCAGGCGCGCAAATGGCACTATGTCCATTGCCGCGACCATCAAGCCGATTACTTCCATACACTGAGCTACTGATGGGCTTGGAATGGAGTGAAGGACACGGCAAGCATTGAGAATCTTTGATAACCTGGACTCCGTCAGGTAAATTTTCATCTCTACAGAATCTATAAGAGTCCCTAGAAAAGGAACCCTTGTGAGTGGTAACAGAGAACTCTTTTCCACGTTCACTTTCCACCCATGCGACATCAGAAATGCTAGAACTATCTCTGTATGAGACTTTGCATTTTGAAAACTTGATGCTTGTATCAGAATGTCGTCTAGGTACGGAGCCACCGCTATGCCTCGTGGTCTTAGTACCGCCAGAAGTGAGCCCAGAACCTTCTTAAAAATTCTCGGGGCCGTAGCTAACCCGAAGGGAAGAGCTACAAACTGGTAATGTTTGTCTAGAAAAGCAAACCTTAGGTACTGATAATGATCTTTGTGAATCGGTATGTGAAGGTAGGCATCCTTTAAGTCCACTGTGGTCATATATTGACCCTCTTGGATCATGGGTAGGATGGTCCGAATGGTTTCCATCTTGAACGATGGAACCCTTAGGAATTTGTTTAAGATTTTTAGTCTAAGATTGGTCTGAAGGTTCCCTCTTTTTTGGGAACCACAAATAGATTTGAGTAAAACCCTTGTCCTTGTTCCGTTCGCGGAACTGGATGGATCACTCCCATGACTAAGAGGTCTTGTACACATTGTAGAAATGCCTCTTTCTTTACTAGGTTTGTTGATAACCTTGACAGATGAAACCTCCCTTGTGGAGGAGAAGTTTTGAAATCCAGAAGGTATCCCTGAGATATAATCTCCAACGTCCAGGGATCCTGTACATCTCTTGCCCAAGCCTGGGCGAAGAGAGAAAGTCTGCCCCCCACTAGATCCGTCTCCGGATAGGGGGCCTTGTCTTCATGCTGTCTTAGGGGCGGAAGTAGGCTTTCTGGCCTGCTTGCCCTTGTTCCATGACTGGTTGCCTTTCCAACCCTGTCTGTAACGAGCAGTAGTTCCTTCCTGTTTTGGAGCGGAGGAAGTTGATGCTGCTCCTGCCTTGAAGTTACGAAAGGCACGAAAATTAGACTGTTTGGCCTTTGGTTTGGCCCTGTCCTGAGGAAGGGTGTGGCCCTTACCTCCCGTAATGTCAGCAATAATTTCCTTCAAGCCGGGCCCGAATAAGGTCTGCCCTTTGAAAGGAATGTTAAGTAGTTTAGACTTAGAAGTTACATTTGCTGACCAGGATTTAAGCCATAGCGCCCTGCGCGCCTGTATGGCGAATCCGGAATTTTTAGCCGTAAGTTTGGTTAAATGCACTACGGCATCTGAAACAAACGCATTAGCCAGTTTAAGTGTTCTAACTTTGCTCAAAGTCTCATCCAATGGTGCTGTGCGAATCGCTTCTTCCAGAGATTCAAACCAGAATGCCGCTGCAGCCGTGACAGGCGCAATGCATGCAAGAGGCTGCAATATAAAACCTTGTTGAACAAACATTTTCTTAAGGTAACCCTCTAATTTTTTATCCATTGGATCTGAGAAAGCACAGCTATCCTCCACCGGGATAGTGGTACGCTTGGCTAAAGTAGAAACTGCTCCCTCCACCTTAGGGACCGTCTGCCATAAGTCTCGTGTGGTGGCGTCTATAGGAAACATTTTTCTAAATATCGGAGGAGGGGAAAATGGCACACCGGGTCTATCCCACTCCTTACTAATAATTTCTGTAAGTCTTTTTGGTATAGGAAAAACGTCAGTACACACCGGTACCGCATAGTATCTATCCAACCTACATAATTTCTCTGGGATTGCCACCGTGTCGCAATCATTCAGAGCCGCTAACACCTCCCCTAGTAACACGTGGAGGTTCTCAAGCTTAAATTTAAAATTTGAAATTTCTGAATCCGGTCTCCCCGAATCAGAACCGTCACCGACAGAATGAAGCTCACCGTCCTCATGTTCTGCAAATTGTGACGCAGTATCAGACATGGCTCTCGTGTCATCAGCGCGCTCTGTCCTTAACCCAGAGCTGTCGCGCTTGCCTCTTAACTCGGGCATATTGTATATTACTTCTTTCATAACATTAGCCATATCATGTAAAGTGATTTGTAAGGGCCTTGATGTACTCGGCGTCTCAATCTTACGCATCTCCCGAGCGGGAGACGCAGGTACTGACACGTGAGGAGAGTTAGACGGCATAACTTCCCCCTCGTTGTCTGGTGATAAATTCTTAATCGGTACAGATTGACTTTTATTCAAAGTAATATCAATACAATTGGTACACATATTTCTATTGGGCTCCACATCGGCTTTTGAACATAATGAACAAGCAGATTCCTCTGTATCAGACATGTTTAAACATACTTAGCAATGAAGCTAGCAAGCTTGGAAATCACTTTCAATAAGTTTACAAGCAATATAAAAAACGCTGCAGCGCTTTTAAAAACACAGTTGAATAATAAAGAAAACTAATTCAGTTACAGTCAACAATTCTTAACGAGAAATGTATTAATTAGCAGAGGATTGCACCCATTAGCAAAAGGATGATTAACCCCTTAATACCCAAAAACGGATATCAAATTAAGAATAAACGCTTTTATCACAGTCAAACCACTGTCACAGATCTGCTGTGACTGATTACCTCCCTCAAAAACGAATTTTGAAGACCCCTGAGCTCTCTAGAGACGTCCTGGATCAAGGAGGAAGAAAACAGGAAGACTGTGCTAGAATTTTAACTGCGCAACAAGGCGCTAAAACAAGGTCCCTCCCACTCATATTACAACAGTGGGAGACCTGATATAACGGTTTCTATGCAGAAAATACGTTAGCCATGTGGAAAAATCATGCCCAAAAAGATTTATCACCAAAGTACCTCACAAAACGAATAACATGCCAGTAAACGTTTTAAAAACAACATCTTGAATGTCATGCAAAGTTATCACTAAGCCTGCTACCAGTCGCTTCCACTGCAGATAAGGCTTAAACATAATTTCAGTATTAATAGCATTTTCTCAGTCAAATTCTAGTCCCTAGAAAATAACTCAACTGCGCATACATTTATCAGCCTGATACCAGTCACTACTACTGCATTTAAGGCTGTACTTACATCATATGGGTAACAGCAGTATTTTCTTAGTCAATTCCATTCCCAGAAAATAATGTACTGCACATACCTCATTTGCGGGGGACCCCGCATGCTATTCCCCTCTTTCTGAAGTTACCCTACTCCTCAGAATGTCGAGAACAGCCAGTGGATCTTAGTTACGTTTGCTAAGATCATAGAAAAACGCAGGCAGATTCTTCTTCTAAATACTGCCTGAGATATAAAAAACGGCACACTCCGGTGTCATTTTAAAATAACAAACTTTTGATTGAAGAATAATTAGTAAAAACTCCAGCTCCTCTCGCGACCTCCTTCTTTGTTGAGGGTTGCAAGAGAATGACTGGATATGACATGTGAGGGGAGGAGCTATATAGCAGATCTGCTTGGGTGATCCTCTTGCAACTTCCTGTTGGGAAGGAGAATATATCCCATAAGTAATGGATGACCCGTGGACTGAACACACTTAACAAGAGAAATACAACTTGCCTAATAATTCTGCACTCCCTGCATAATTAAAGTGCCCACTTTCCTTTGAGTCTTGTATCCTCCCAGAATAAAAAAGTCAGCACTTACCTTAATTCTGTCTGACAGCAGGACAGTCCAACAGGTTTAAGAGGTCCTCTCCCTCTCATAGCCCTGTGGAAAATGATAAACCCTGAGTTAAGCTTGCTTAGGCCATCAGGATAAGGGCAGCATAAATGTATGGGAGGCGCAGTGAGAATTATGTCCCACCAGTTCCCATTGCTCTAAAGCCACCAAGAGCTCTACTGAAGAGACTGATATGGACTATGGCTACACCCTAGAACAAAGCAGCACTATCTTGCACTACTTTAAAAATAATAAACTCTTGATTGAAGAATCTTTTCTAACACCTAACTTTACCTCTTCCTAGCACTAACGTAGGCAAAGAGAATAACTGGAGTGGGAGGGAAGGGAGGAGCTATTTAACAGCTCTGCTGTGGTGCTCTTTGCCTCCTCCTGCTGACCAGGAGGTGAATATCCCATAAGTAATGAAGATGATCCGTGGACTCATCGTGTCTTTAAAAATAAATCATATTTCTGCAATATTAATAAAGTATTATACTGTGTATTGCTGTAAATATTTCCCATTTGAATGCTCTTCACATAGGGGAATAAGTTCTTTTTTTTTTTTAAATAGATTTTAAGTATTTTTAAATAAATACTCCTATATATATCTGTATTTATATATCCATACCTATATACAGGGGTGGAAATATATTACTATGGTTTGTTTACTAGTCAGGGGTTAAAAGCTACTTGGCCAGAGGGAAAAAGTTACTAGTCCGCTCAATGTTAAAGATAGGAAAAAGTCAAGTTTCTAAGTTGTCCAGGACTAGTGGACCACTGATAATTTCAAGCCCTGCCTATATATAATTTAAGAATAAATAGAATATATTCTGCTATGTGAAGAACATTGAAATATAAAATATTCATATTTCATGTCGGGTTAGCACACTTAAGTAAACTCAGAAAAGTTTGTGCGTGCGTAAGGGTGGTAGGATTTTTTTCCACTTTTCGCGCTGCATTGAAGTCTATGAGGGAATTAATATGTTAACGCAGTCGTGATATTCAGTTCAGCTTTTTGCGCGCATCAGGTTAGCGCTTATGCGAAAACGTTTTACTTTCAACTTGAAATATGCGAGATACCTGACACGTGCAAAAAGTCTGTCTAGTGAGGTTAATGTACGAGCAGGGATGCTCTACTCGTAATGTAGCCATTGATGTGCTATAAAACAAGCAAGTTTAAAAGCGCAACTTCAACTTTTAAAATGTTATTAGGGGATCTGAGAACACGTTAAAATAACTAATATGAAGAGTAAGCTTCTTGATTGGCTGGTCAAAATGAAATGATTTTGTCAAAATAAAGGCAAGTCGAAACAGTAGTCATAAAAAATCCTCAATTTCTGAACATTACATTTTTCATACAAAAATATTTCATAAAGATAAAAATATGAAATTATTAAGGAGGAGGGTGACATAGGAGCTGGTATATTGAGACTGAACAGAAAGGTGCATAGAAAATAAAATGGAATGGAGGAGTGAAGAGTATGGAGTATGACTCTTAGAATTTGAAATCTTGTCCTCACCGATTTGACTTGCTTGTGACTGGTGAGTGGAACGAGGGTCTCCGGCTCTGTACACATTCCACACTCATCAATTACAAGCTGTGACACATGTAGGCGGACGAGTGCTGCATTGGAGGCAGTAATACAAGTGCATAAAATGATGTCATGGCGACCAAGCTCCACAGCTCGTGCGTCAAAGATTAGTTTCTTGTACCTGAGCCAAAGATAGAAACATAGATTTGTGCTGGTGACAGGCAGATCAATTGGTAACTCAGCCACTGATTTACGATTTGTTTGTCATTACATTTCCTATAGTATTGTAAAATAATGTATATGTGTGAGCACTCTCTGTGTGATGTGCATATGTCTGTATTTTGTGAAGCATGTAGTGTTTGTGTGTAATGTGTGTGAAAGAGCAGTATTTGTGTAGTGTGTGTGTCTGCAGTACTTCTAAAGTGGATGAGTATAGTGTTTTTGTTGCATGTGTAATGCGTAGAGTGTATGTGCAGTGCTATTGTAGTGTGTGTGTGTATCCTTTACATATGTGTAGATTGTGTACTGTGTTTATGCATAGCTTGTGTACTGTATATGTGTGTAGCACGTGTGTGAGTATGGTTTATCTGAGTGTAGCCTTACTCCCACTTACACATATACATGATGCAAGTAACAGTATCTTCCAGGCTACAAAATTATACAAACACACATATCACACTATCGAACACTACAATTCCCACAATCCTCTGCAGCCATATGCTGTTACTGAGCATGCTGCTTGCTTCTTCTAAACATATTAAAAATTAATCAAAACAAGGTACCTTTTCCCCCACATTTAAAAACTGGCTAGTGAAGGTTGGAGAAAGCCTTATATCTGTGTGAACAATATTATTATATGAAAAGGGGTACCAAGGTCTTTTTTGGTAAAGTTAAGAAACTTTGGAGAAACACAAATAAACAATTTTTTAAGCTTTTCCCTTTTGAGATTTTGATTGAGTTTCTAGGATATAGGTTAACAGTTTTACTATGAAGTTGTTTTGCATATATGTATTGTAATTATATATACAGATACTCGTCGACTTACGACCGCGTTACGTTCTGACCTTCCGGTCGTAAGACGATTTGGACGTAAGTCGGACAAAATATATGGCATGTAAATAATATGGTCTATTGTGTGATGTGTTGGGCTGACATTTCATGATTAATAATAACAATAACACCAGAGTTGTTTTAAATTAAATTCCTTTACTAATACAGTATCATCACAGTATGAATAATAAAATAACCTTTACTGTACTGTACCTGTACTGTGCAAATAATAACATAACATTTACTGTGCAAATACTATTACTGTACTGACATTTACTGTACTGTACCTATACTGTACTGTAATAAAATAACATTTTTTTTGTACTCTACCTGTAGTACTATGCAAATAATAACATAACATTTACTGTACCTGTACAGTAGTTTGCAGGAACTTTAACACTTATTTTACTTTAAACTTTTAAGAAAAGTAACTGAACTTAAATTTTTCTTTTACTGTACTTTTACAGTTATGTCATCAGAGTTACAGTATTATCATCTTGGTGAGTTGAGGCTGGAGGGGTTTCAGATGCAGTGTTCTTTTCAAAAAACATGCTGAGCTTTGTTTGACGCGTTTGTTTCTTTTTCTCCTCATAGATTTCACGATAGCCACGCACAGCTTCCTGAATTTGACGGTCAACCTTGTTAAATCTTTCAACATTCTGGTCCATGTTTTCAAAACAGGAGACAGCTTTATTTAGCAATGTAAAGCCTTCAGCCAACCCCTTTGCAGTGAATTTCTTCTCTGGCTCTTCTTCTTCTTTGTCTTCTTCCTCTCTCCTATTTTCCTCTGCAACTCTCTCTGCTTCCAGTTCTATTAGATCTTCATTTGAAAGTTCTTTTGACTCATAATCTAACAGCTCTTCTACATCTTCCACTTCACATTCCAATTCAAGATTGTTTGCAAGTCTTACAATGTTTTCTCGAATTTCATCGAGCTCTTCCTCTGTTTCAAATCTCTCAAATCTGGTCACATATCGTTTTAGGCACTTCTTCCAAATTCCATTCATGCACTTTTCTGTTACATCCTCCCACGCTGCTGCAATATTTTTTATGCACTGAAGAATGTTATAACTTTTCCAAAAATCACGCAATGTTATGTCATCATCAGCATCTGTAGCAGCTATGGCTTGGGCGAATGTAGATCTGAGGTAGTATGCTTTAAACGTGGCAATTGCCCCTTGGTCCATAGGTTGAATGAGTGGTGTTGTGTTAGGTGGCATATAAACCACTTTTACATCAGGATTAAGGTCACCCAGGTGTGGTGGATGTCCAGGTGCGTTGTCTAAAATCATTAAAATTTTGAACTGGATTACTTTCCCTAAGCAATATTCACGAACTTGGGGAATGAAACAGTTAACAAACCAGTCTGTGAACAATGCCTGAGTCATCCACGATTTAGCATTTGACCGGTAATACACAGGCAGCGTGTGCTTATTAATGTTTTTAAATGCACGTGGGTTTTCTGAGCGATAGATAAGAAATGGCTTAAGCTTAAAACCAACAACGTTTCCTCCAAGTAACAAGCTTACCCGATCCTTGAATGCTTTAAATCCTGGCATAGTTTTTGATTCTTGGTGAATGTATGTGCGCTCAGGCATCCGTTTCCAGAACAGACCCGTTTCATCAACGTTGAATATTTGTTCAGGTAAATACCCTCCCTCTTGGATTAATTCATCCAAAGTGTCAATGAACTTTGCAGCGGCTTCTGAATCTGCACTTGCTGCTTCTCCTGAAACCCGCACATTATGCAGACTGAATCTTCTTCTAAAACGTTTAAACCATCCAGTGCTTGCCTGGAAATTCTCTTTGTAATCCTCACCAGCTTTCTCCTTTAAAGTCTCAAACAAACTTTTAGCCTTCATCTGAATTGTTAGAAGGCTTATGGGTGTACGTTTTTGTATTTGATCTTCTATCCACAACATTAATAATTTCTCCATTTCATGAATGGGCCCTTGACGTTGTTTTGTTATTATTGTTGATTTCATTGGTGCGGAACCTTTTACAGCTTCACGTATGCGTTCCTTGTCCTTAATGATTGTGGAAACTGTGGAATGCGACAGTTTCATATCACGGGCAATCGCATTCACTTTTTTACCTTCGTCATACTGCTTTATTACTTTCATTTTTAACTCCAAATCAAGAGCTTTCCTCTTCTTTGTAGCCTCTTTGCCACTACACGGTACCGGCCTTTTGGACTGCGACATGGTCAGACCCATACAAAGGCTGCTGCTTACAGTCACTTCTCATCACACACAAGCACCGCCTTTGCGCACACAAGCACTGTCTTGCCGATGGTCGTAAGTACCGCCTTTGCGACCGATGGTCGTAAGTACCGCCTTTGCGCACACAAGCACTGCCTTGCCCCTTTACGCACATACGCAAATAAGCATCACCCTCAGTGCGACCGATGGATGTAAGTACCGCCTTTGCGCACACAAGCACTGCCTTGCCCCTTTACGCACATACGCAAATAAGCATCACCCTCAGCGCGACCGATGGACGTAAGTACCGCCTTTGCGACCGATGGTCGTAAGTACCGCCTTTGCGACCGATGGTTGCAAGTACCGCCTTTGCGCACGTATCGCCTCTTCAGTGCGACCGATAGTCGTAAGTACGGATGGCCGTAAGTCGCATAGGTCGTAAGTCGACGAGTATCTGTATTTGTAATACAATAATACAAAATATAATGGGGTAGATTTATCAAGCAGCGGATGCTGCAATCTACCCCCGAAGTTTCAGGTCTGCCTGAAATTTAAGTTAAGAAGCAGCGGTCATAAGACCGCTGCTTCTTAACTCATCCGCCACGTCTGAGGTGGCGGACAGCAATCACCCCGATCGGATACGATCGGGATGATTGACACCCCCTGCTAGCAACCAATCTAATCGAATGTTCAGGGGGCGGCATTGCACAAGCCAGAAATGCTTGTGCAATGATAAATGCCGACAGCGTATCATGTGCGCCCGACATTTGATAAATCTACTCCAATATATCAACCAATAGATATAAAAGTTCCTATTTTCAACACTAAAAGGGACAGATTCAGATAGAGCATGCAATTTTAAGCAACATTCTAATTTACTCATATTATGAATTACTCTTCATTCTCTTGGTATCTTTATTTGAAAAAGCAGGAAAGTAAGCTTACAAGCTGGCCCATTTTTGGTTCAGCACCTTGGATAGTGCTTGCTGATTGGTGGCTACATCCAAATTCCAAAACTGCCAAATTTCAATGGCATAAATCATTCCATTACTTATGACATACTAAATAACATTTTAATTGCCTCAATGAGCACATGATATGACATCATAAAACCTGGGAAGCAATTTCCACTAGTCTATCATTTTGAAACTGAAGTAAAAATATCCCTAAAGTTGGCACTTCATTATTGTGTACATAAATGGTAGCTGAAAGTAAAAGTCAATACTAGCATGTCTGAAACTCTAGGATAGACCATTGAAACAAATAAAGGGGACTTTCATAGATAAAGTATAAAATACTTCATGCAGAAAGCTCCTTTATTTGTTTCAAGCGATCACCGTTCTAAGCTGCTCAGGAAGCCCACTGCAGATCGCTGTTTTGCTTGAGAGGTGACGTTTTCACCTCTTTAGCCAATAGCCGTGCGGGAAATCGTCTTGGCGCCGGATTTCCCGCACACTATTTGCTAATAGGTGAAAACGTCACCTCTTAGCAAAATAGCGTTCTGCCGTGGGCTGCCTGAGCAGCTCAAAACGGCAATCGCTTGAAACAAATAAAGGAGCTTTCTGCATGAAGTATTTTATACTTTATAAATGAAAGTCCCCTTTAATTATTTCAATGGTCAATTGAACCATATTCTACTTTTACAGCATACTGTAAAATCATTCTAAGATCACACAAAACAGTATACAACTTTTACTGGTTAACGTTACCCTAAGCTTAGCTCGAAGATGCATAACACTCTGCTACAGTTAGTAGCCAAGCAGATCATTTCTACACTAATTTTCTACACTGTCTATATGTCAAGAACAATTCTAAAGTAATTTAACGTTTAAGTGATATCACTACTATTACAGACAAGCTTTCTACCACAATATGCTACTTATCTGGGAATCTAGATCTGGAGCAGGCCATGCTGGGACAAATGCCAGTGGGACTAATTCCCTTTTTGCCCTACCCATGAGGATAAATACAGGGGCCCTTCGCTTCAGCTAACCATAAACTTATTCTGATCACTATTTCTTAGATGAAAACATTTCACTCAATGTCCCTAACACATATGGGGCAAGATTACGAGTGTAGTGCAAATTAGCGTTTCCCCCGTTGAATTCACTAGAAGTAAACTTTTACAAGTGGGAATATTTTTTTTTTGGAAAAGTGATAACCAGACGCATGCAGAAAGCCTGAACTTTGAATATCGCAAACGCATTTACGTATTCTCCCATAGACTTCAATGGAGAGCAAAAAGTGATAAAAAAAAACAGACATACAATATAAATATTCTAGTTATTCTGAAATATATATATACTAGTCCTAAAGCCTGTGTACACGGACCAATTTCTGCAGTACAGCGGTTCCACCCCTTGCTCTCTCTCTATCCCCCCTCTCTTCTGCTCTCTCTCTCCCCCCTCTCTTTTGCTCTCTCTCCCCCCTCTCTTTTCCTCCCTCTTTTGCGCTCTCTCTCCCCCTCTCTTTTGCTCTCTCTCCCCCTCTCTTTTGCTCTCTCTCTCCCTCTCTCTATCGCCCCCCTTTTGCTCTCTCTCCCTCTCTTTTGATCTCTCTCTCCCCCCTCTTTTGCTCTCTCTCTCCCCCCTCTTTTGCTCTATCTCTCCCCCCCTCTTTTGCTCTCTCTCTCCCCTTTTCTTTTGCTCTCTCCCCCCTCTCTTTTGCTGTCTCTCCCCCTCTCTTTTGCTGTCTCCATTCCCCCTATTTTGTAATCTCTCTCCCCCCTCTTTTGCTTTCTCTCCTCTTTATTTTGCTCTCTTTCCCTCCTCTCTTTTGCTGTCTCTCTCTCCCCTTTCTTTTGCTCTATTTCCCCCTCTCTTTTGCTCTCTCTCCCCTCTCTTTTGCTCTCTTTTCCCTCTCTTTTGCTCTCTCTCCCCGCTCTCTTTTGCTCTCTCTTGTTTCAAGATCCAGATCTATCTGAGGAGACAGATTTGCATAATCTCCATTCCACTGCCTGAGCATGCTCAGCTGTAGAGGTCTGAGATGAAAACGAGCAAACGGAATGATGTCCATTGCCGCCACCATCAATCCAATTACCTCCATGCACTGAGCCATTGATGGCCGAGGATTGGACTGAAGGGATCGGCATGCATTGAGAATCTTTAACTTTCTGACTTCCGTCAAAAAGATTTTCATGGATACCGAGTCTATTAGAGTTCCCAGGAAAGGAACCCTTGTCTGTGGAATTAGTGAACTCTTTTCTAGGTTCACCTTCCACCCGTGAGTCCTTAGAAAGGACTTTGTCAGTTGATAAGACGACGCCTGGATCAGAATATCGTCCAGATAAGGCGCCACTGCAATGCCCCGCGGCCTGAGAACCGCCAGCAGAGACCCTAGAACCTTTGTGAAGATCCTGGGTGCCGTGGCCAAACCGAAAGGAAGGGCCATGAACTGAAAATGATTGTCCAGAAAGGCAAACCTCAGGAACTTGTGATGATCTCTGTGGATAGGAATATGGCGATATGCATCCTTTAAGTCCTTGGTAGTCATATTGACCCTCCTGGATCAATGGAAGAATTGTCCGAATAGTCTCCATCTTGAAGGATGGAACTCTGAGAAACTTGTTTAGACTCTTGAGATCTAAAATGGGTCGGAACGTTCCCTCTTCTTTGGGAACCACAAAAATATTTGAGTAAAACCCCTGCCCTTGTTCCTGTACTGGAACAGGACAAATTACTCCCATAGTGGAGAGGTCTTTTACACAACGTAAGAACGCCTCGCTTTTTATCTGGTCTACAGACAATCGTGAAAGAAGAAACCTTCCCCTTGGGAAGGAATTTTTTAACTCCAACTGATACCCTTGAGACACGATCTCTAGTGTCCATGGGTCCTGAACGTCTCATATCCATGCCTGGACAAAAAGAGAAAGTCTGCCCCCTACCAGATCCGGTCCTGGATCGGGGGCCGCCCCTTCATGCTGTTTTGGGAGTAGCAGCGGACTTCTTGGGCTGTTTACCCTTGTTCCAAGCCTGGTTGGGTCTCCAGATGGACTTGGCTTGTGCAAAATTCCCTTCCTGTTTAGAGGAAGAGGAAGAGGGGACTCCCTTGAAATTTCGAAAGGAACGAAAATTACTCTGTTTACCCCTTTGTTTAGATGATTTATCCTGAGGTAGGAGGTGACCCTTATCTCCCGTAATGTCAGAAATGATCTCTTTCAAGTCAGGCCCGAACAGGGTCTTTCCTTTGAAAGGAATAGCCAAAAGCTTGGATTTAGAGGACACATCCGCAGACCAAGATTTTAACCATAAGGCTCTGCGTGCTAAAATGGAAAATCCTGCATTCTTAGCCGCCAATTTGGCGATCTGAAAGGCGGCATCCGTAACAAAAGAATTAGCCAGCTTAAGAGCCTTAATTCTATCCAATATTTCCTCTAAAGAAGTCTCTGTCTTAAGAGACTCTTCTAAGGCGTCAAACCAAAAGGCAGCCGCAGTTGTGACTGGTACAATGCAGGCCGTCGGTTGTAACAGAAACCCTTGATGAATAAATAGCTTTTTTAGAAGACCCTCCAACTTTTTATCCATAGGGTCTTTGAAAGCACAACTGTCCTCAATAGGGATAGTCGTACGCTTAGCCAGGGTAGAGATAGCTCCCTCCACCTTAGGAATCGTTTGCCAAGAATCCCGAACAGTGTCAGCTATAGGGTACATTTTCTTAAAATTAGGGGAAGGTGCGAACGGGATACCAGGTCTCTCCCATTCCCGCGTAACAATTTCCGAAATTCTCTTAGGAACCGGAAAAACATCAGAATAAGAAGGAACCTCTAAGTATTTGTCCATCTTACACAATTTCTCTGGTGGTACCACAATAGAGTCACAGTCGTCCAGTCACTAAAACCTCCCGAAGTAACAGGCGGAGGTGTTCAAGCTTAAATCTGAAGGACATGACGTCCGAGTCTGTCTGAGGTAACGCACTCCCTAAATCAGAAAGTTCCCCCTCAGACAGAATCTCCCTACCCCCCAAATCAGATCCCTGGGAGGGCATATCGGAGAGTAAATGAAGTGGACGCAGTTGAGGAACATGGCGTCGCTTGTGTGGGCGTTAAGGGCTGTGACGCTTGGGGAGAAAGTAGTGGCATACCCTGAGTCTCATCAGTCTGAGAAACATCCTTAGATATATCTTTGTTAAAGAAAATCTACTCTCTACATTGTAATGTCCTCTCAGTGCATGAGGGGCAAAAAGTAACCGGGGGTTCCACATTGGCATTTAAACACATGGAACAAGTACTGGCATTAAGATCATCCATTGTGAAAACAAAATGTTATTTAATTATGTAATACACTCTTTATATAGAAAACCGTTGTAAAAATAAAAGCAACTGTGCCTTTAAAAAATAAAAATGTTTTGCTCAGTACACTGTACTAAAAAGTTTTAATAATTGTGGCTTTGGAGACAAAAACGTCGTGTTTTTACGTATCCCAGAAAAACTGTCAACTAATTTGGAGCAGTAACTTACACCTTAAAAAATACTATCACCTCGCCACAGCTCTGCTGCGGCGCCTACCTGCTCCCTATGACCCAGTAACAAACAAGCATCCGAACAGCAGAGTGTCTAAACCGCCTGTTCTACACACGCAGTCTAGACAAACACTGGAGACAATTACTCTGTCCGACTCCCAGAAAGACACTGTGCGGCTTCTCTCAGCGTGCGATTGAGTGCCCCACCCATCGTGGGCATACCAAACGAAACTCCCGAGCGGCTCTGTACAGTAGCATAAAATGGAGTCGCCGGGATAAATGTGACCCAAAACACAAGTCCAATAAGAAAAGCCAGTCCCCCATTTAAATCTAACAACTCCCGGTCTGATGAGACAACCCCTGAGCCGGGAGTATACAAGAGCAGCATACCGGAGTGTAATACACTAATAAAATCCCCAGCGTCAGCCCAAAACCTGAAGGGGTTATCTTCTTAAAGACACCTCAAATGTACCTCATGCAGCCCCATACACAGGCCCAATAACGATGGCAGCCCTCTAGGACCGTGTATTAGTAGCACACAGACATAGGTTAGGATAGCCAGTTCACAGAGGAAAACGACAGTCTTTTCTGAGGTACTAGGTGTCACAGAAAGTAATAGACTGCACATACCTCAATGCTGAGTAACAGCATGACTTGTCCCACACTGAGGTCCTTCTTCTGCTCCAGGAATCTGTGGGAACAAAACTGGCCCTTAGATAAAATCTGCTAAGACCATATTCAGTAGTGCAGCACACAGTCTGGGAGTCACAGAAAAGAACGTATTTGAATCTACACAGCTCCCCTTGCTTTACCCTTAAGTAAAATAGTACACACCGGTACCATTTAAAAATAATAAACTCTTGATTGAAGAATCTAAACTCACACCTCACTTTACCTCTTCCTATCACTAACACAGGCAAAGAGAATGACTGGAGTGGGAGGGAAGGGAGGAGCTATATATACAGCTCTGCTGTGGTGCTCTTTGCCTCCTCCTGCTGACCAGGAGGCGTAATCCCATAAGTAAGGATGAAATCCGTGGACTCGTCATATCTTATAAAAGAAATAAAAACATTTTTTTTTAGTTGTTCTTGCCTCATGGTGCCTCCCTGGCCCATTGGGCCCCTGAAAGGAGTCACCCCTGTCACCCCCTGATGGCGGCCCTGAGTGTATCATTACTTGACAGAGGTATATAGCACATGTAATAGAAATATAGTTTTCACTCACTCAAGCACTTCATCAAGGGTTAGCTCCTCATTATTCCGTATTCGATTGTCCATCTCTAAGATTTTTCTGTGGTAAGGGTTAGATGGTGCACGGATCAGATGATGCAAAGTAATTGGTCTGTAGGCAACAAAAGAGAGTTTGCTTTTTATTTTCCTGACATTACCCATTTGACTGATGTTGTCTTTAACAGCCCAATATACATAAGGACATATTTGTATTACATGGTTTACGGTGATAAACATGACATCATGTAAAGTTCATTTAAAAGCTCTTACTTAGAATCCCTAGCTGCAGTAGACACTCTGGGTTAGATCCTATGTGAGCCACTAAAATGGAGTTGCTATGAATAAAAAAATCTAGCATCACATTATTTGTTTCTATATCATATACAGTCTAACTTCCCCCAGTATTTAACCCTAACAGTGGTGTCCCCTACAGTGCAATAAACTACTCACACTGCCGCCGCTTGCCCTCTACATGTGCTTCATCCCACTACAATTATCCCTGCCCCACTACACAATATCTTATACACTGCAATTTTCCCTAACCATGTCCACCACACCACAATTATGACTTCAACTTAAACTCTCTCATCACAATCCCCCTACAATGAGACCCACAATCTGCAGTCCACCAATACCCAGTGAGCCGCTAGCACCAAAGGACCCAATTTTGACCACTAAACATAAAAAGATAAAATAAAAAGTTACAAAACAAATTAAGTCCAAAAGGTACCTACAGTAATTTCCATTCATTTATCTCCAGCTTCTTATATCCAACAACAATTGCAAACCACACAGTCCTCTTCTTCTAGCTCTGAACTAGTAAAAGACTCCCTCTCTTTATCTTATTTTTTTTTTTTTTAAAACAGTCTTGCGTGTGAGGGCTTATGTTTGATTCCTCTTAAAGGGACACTGAACCCAAATTTTTTCTTTTGTGATTCAGATAGAGCATGTGATTTTAAGCAACTTTCTAATTTACTCCTATTATCAATTTTTCTTTGTTCTTTTGCTATCTTTATTTGAAAAAGAAGGCATCTAAGCTTTTTTTCTTGGTTCAGTAATCTGGACAGCACTTTTTTATTGGCGGGTGAATCTATCTGTATTTAATTAGCCTTTGCAGAGACAGTGCTAAATATTTTTATCTTAATTGGACATTTAACCCCTTAATGACCAGACCATTTTTTAATTTTCTTACCCTTAAGGACAAGGGCTATTTTTACATTTATGCAGTGTTTGTGTTTAGCTGTAATTTTCCTCTTACTCATTTACTGTACCCACACATATTATATACCGTTTTTCTCGCCATTAAATGGACTTTCTGAAGATACCATTATTTTCATCCTATCTTATAATTTACTATTAAAAAATATATAAAATATGATGAAAAAAATGGAAAAAACACACTTTTTCTAACTTTGACCCCCAAAATCTGTTACACATCTACAACCACCAAAAAACACCCATGCTAAATAGTTTCTAAATGTTGTCCTGAGTTTAGAAATGCCCAATGTTTACATGTTATTTGCTTTTTTTGCAAGTTATAGGGCAATAAATACAAGTAGCACTTTGCTATTTCCAAACCACTTTTTTTCAAAATCAGCGCTAGTTACATTGGAACACTGATATCTGTCAGGAATCCCTGAATATCCCTTGACATGTATATATATTTTTTTAGAAGACAACCCAAAGTATTGATCTAGGCCCATTTTGGTATATTTCATGCCACCATTTCACTGCCAAATTCGATCAAATAAAAAAAATTGTTCACTTTTTCACAATTTTTGTCACAAACTTTAGGTTTCTCACTGAAATTATTTACAAACAGCTTTTGCAATTATGGCACAAATGGTTGTAAATGCTTCTCTGGGATCCCCTTTTTTCAGAAATAGCAGTCATATATGGCTTTGGCGTTGCTTTTTGGCAATTAGAAGGTCGCTAAATGCTGCTGCGCACTACACGTGTATTATGCCCAGCAGTGAAGGGGTTAATTAGGTAGCTTGTAGAGAGCTTGCAGGGTTAATTTTAGCTTTAGTGTAGAGATCAGCCTCCCACCTGACACATCCCACCCCCTGATCCCTCCCAAACAGCTCTCTTCCCTCCCCCACCCCACAATTGTCCCCACCATCTTAAGTACTGGCAGAAAGTCTGCCAGTACTAAAATAAAAGGTGTTTATTTTTTTTTATTTAAAAAAAAATGTATTCATCTGTGATGGACCCCTGCCTTAGCCCCCAACCTCCCTGATCCCCCACAAACAGCTCTCTAACCCTCCCCCTGCTACCTATGTGCCGCCATCTTGGGTCTGCCAGTACCCAGTTTTCCCCCAAAAACAAAGGTTTTTTTTACAATAACTTTTTCTGTACTGTAGCTGCCCCCCCCCTCAATACCCTCACCCCTCCCCCTCCTAGATCCTTTTACATTTAATATTTATATTGGGGGTTTTCCCCCCTCCTTCTCACTTCATTTATCATTGGTGGCAGTGGTTGCTGCGCGCGCACACAGACACGCGCTCACGCCCCCGCAGGCACCATCCCGCACGCTCCTGGCATCCGGCGTGCAAATTACACTTACAGGAACCGGATGCCGGGTAGCGATGAGCCGCCCACCCGCCTCCCTGCTAAGCTTCCACCGACCGACGAACGGCACCATCGCTACCGGTGCAGAGAGGGCCACATAGTGTCTCTCTCTGCATCGGATGCTTGTAAAAGGGTATTGCAGGATGCCTCAATATTGAGGCATCACTGCAATACCCTGAGAGCTGCTGGAAGCGATCGCAATCGCTTCCAGCACTCTGTTAGACAAATGACGTACCAGGTACGTCCATTGTCACTAACTGATAGTTTTTGCAGGACGTACCTGGTACGTCAGTTGTCATTAAGGGGTTAATAATAGATTCTTTAAAACTGCTCTCTGCATTCCCCATTAATATTCTAGATTCTGGCCTTTAAAGTCAGCAAAAATGCACAGTAACACACTGCATGGCATATACTTACACATGCAGATACACATACACACTACATAGCATACATTTACACATGCAGATACACACACACACTACATAGTATACACTTACACATGCAGATACACACACACACTACATATCATACACTTATACAGGCAGATACACACACACACACTACATAGCATACACTTACACATGCAGATAGACACACACACTACATAGCATACACTTATACATGCAGATACATACACACACACTACAAAGCTTACACTTATACATGCAGATACACACACTACACAGCATACACTTATACATGCAGGTACACACACACTACATAGTATACACTTACACATGCAGATACACACACACTACACAGCATACACTTACACATGCAGATACACACACACACACTACATAACATACACTTACACATGCAGATACACACACTACATATCATACACTTACACATGCAGATACACACACTACATAGCATACACTTACACATGCAGATACACACACACTATATAGCATACACTTATACATGCAGATACACACACACTACATATCATACACTTATACAGGCGGATACACACACACTACACAGCATACACTTATACATGCAGATACACACACACACACTACACAGCATACACTTATACATGTTGATACACACAAACACACTACATAGCATACACATACATGCAGATACACACACTACATATCATTCACTTATACAGGCAGATACACACACACACACACACTAAACAACATACACTTATACATGCAGATACACACACTACATAGCTTACACTTATACATGCAGATACACACATACACTACATAACATACACTTATACATGTAAATACACACACACACTACATAGCATACACTTATACATGCAGACACACACACACACACACACACTACATAGCATAAACTCATACAGGCAGAAACACACACACTACACAGCATACACCTATACATGCAGATACACAGCCACTACATAGTATACACTTATACATGCAGATACACACACTACATAGCATAAACTTATACATGCACATACACACTTATACATACAGATACACACATACACTACATAGTATACATTTATACATGCAGATACACACAGATACACACACTACATAGAATACACTTATACATGCAGATACACACACACATATAGATACAGATAGACACACACACTACATCATATATGGGTATCTGTAATTCATTGTATGGGATCCTGGGGTTGTCAAGCACATTAGCTGTCAGTCTGAGGCTGCCACTGTTTGTTACCCTGCTCATCGTATAAAACTGAAGGCATGCTAGTATTATCACCAGGGGTTAGACGTCATCACTACTAGAGGTTAGAGGTCACCATTACCTGAGGTCAGAGTGTATACAGCCTTCTTACTCCTGCTTAACCCACACACAATTCCTTTTCCACAGGGAATCTAACAGGTATCTAACCCTGGGAGACAAAAGCCAGCTGCTTATCAGTATGGGCCCAACAGAGTTTAAAAATATATATATATATATATTTTTAATTTTAATGCATGGGGCAATGCGAGACAGATGGCTAGCAACCAGGGACAGCAGGACAGACCCCTAAAATTGGGACTGTCCCGCGAAAATCGGGACAGTTGGGGGGTATGTGAATAACATAACAAAAGTATCTTTGTTAAAGGGACATGAAACCCAACATATTTCTTTCATGATTCCAACAGAGAATACAATTTTAAAAATGTTTCCAATTTACTTCTATTATCAAATTTTCTTTGTTCCCATATTATGCTTTGTTGAGGAGATACCTAGGTAGGTAGCTAGCATGCACATGACTGGAGCTCTACATGGCAGGAAAAAGTGCTGCCATCTAGTGCTCCTGCCAGTGGATAACATTCTTGCAAAATTGCTGCCATATATTGCTGCAGACACGTGCACACTCCTGAGCTTACCATCCAGCTTTTCAGCAAAGAATCCCAAAAAAAACAAAGAAAATTTGATAAGAGAAGTAAATTGGAAAGTAGTTTAAATTTGTATGTTCTATCTGAATCATGAAAGATCAATGTTTAAATTGATCTGCATTAAGTTTTAGGGGCCGATTTATCATGTGTCTGGCGGACATGATCCGCTGTAGCGATCATGTCCGCCAGACATCAATAAATGCTGAAGGCGAACTGCTGAACTGCTTGTGCAGTGCCGCCCCCTGCAGATTTGCGGGGGTGCCAATCAACTCAATCGTATATGATCAGGCGGATTGATGTCTGCCGCCTCAGAGGAGGCGTACGTGTTAAGGAGCAGCGGTCTTAAGACCGCTGCTTCTTAACTCCTGTTTCTGGCGAGCCTGAAGGCTCACGCGGAAACAGATGTATTTGGCCTCATGCGGGCCATGATAAATCGGCCCCTTAGGCTCCCTTGAGGCTAGTGAAAGAATGCCCTGAGCAAGTAATAGCTGTTGCAACTTAAACTGCTTACAGGAGTCTGATCTCGCACAATCCACAACTGGTGTTGACAGGGTCACTATCGGGCAGATATGTCACTATCAATTGTGCGTACATGCTGAGGGACACAGGTCTCCTGACCTGCCTGGATATATAAATGCAATTCACAATGATTTTTTTTTTGTATTTAAAGGAACATAAAGGTGTAATCTGACATGCACTAGAATGCATTTTAAATGTGACCAGAAGATTTTTTGTAATTGCAATATACTTGCAGCTACTACTATGTCAGTGGTAGTACATCTTAAAGGGCCATGAAACCCAAATTTTTGAGAGAGGGAGAGAGAGAGAGAGAGAGAGAGAGAGAGAGAGAGAGAGAGAGAGAGAGAGAGAGATTTCATTCATGTCCATTGTGACCAAGAACTTTTAAGATCAAGATTTTGTGTTGGACTTCAATATATCTTGCTGAGGATTCAGAATGAAACCATATTTGTGTAGTGTTTTTAAGTTCTTTTTTTACTTAAGTGTACAACCTATATAAGGGAGTAAAAGAAGGTCTAGAATCATTGACCCCATTAAGGGGCATAACTAGACCTCATTGGACACCTTGGCAAAGGCTGTGGTAGAGTCCCCCATTTCAAAAACACCCTTTCTGGTTGGCAGCAAAAGTTGAGCAGGCACCACACAGCAGCAATAGATGCTGCTTGTTTGTGACTGTAAGTTATACTTTCCCCTTGGTTAGTCTAAGCGCAAGACAATATGCACTTCTTCTACAAATAGGTTTTTCTGTTCAGCAACACTGCGGTGGTCATCTTGTAAACCCTGCTACCAAACACTGTGAGCCCTATTTTGCAGGGACACACAAAGGGAGCAGACAAGATGCAGGTGGAGCCTGGGACCCACAAAGCCACCCTGTAGCAACCCCAGTATTTATTGCATGGCCAAATGTACCTCTAGAGGTGTGGGGTCAGTCTCAGTTTGAGACCCCTGTAGTTTTGTCTTTGCCCATATTCTAATCCATTAACATTTGGTGTGTAAAAGTTTCATAACTCAGGTGATTTTTGTATTCCATCTCCATGGAATTTCAAACCAGAGCAATTGTTATTTAAAGGGACATAAAACAAGTTGGGATAGAGACAAAAACAGAATTTATGTTTACCTGATAAATTACTTTCTCCAACGGTGTGTCCGGTCCACGGCGTCATCCTTACTTGTGGGATATTCTCTTCCCCAACAGGAAATGGCAAAGAGCCCAGCAAAGCTGGTCACATGATCCCTCCTAGGCTCCGCCTACCCCAGTCATTCGACCGACGTTAAGGAGGAATATTTGCATAGGAGAAACCATATGGTACCGTGGTGACTGTAGTTAAAGAAAATAAATTATCAGACCTGATTAAAAAACCAGGGCGGGCCGTGGACCGGACACACCGTTGGAGAAAGTAATTTATCAGGTAAACATAAATTCTGTTTTCTCCAACATAGGTGTGTCCGGTCCACGGCGTCATCCTTACTTGTGGGAACCAATACCAAAGCTTTAGGACACGGATGAAGGGAGGGAGCAAATCAGGTCACCTAAATGGAAGGCACCACGGCTTGCAAAACCTTTCTCCCAAAAATAGCCTCAGAAGAAGCAAAAGTATCAAACTTGTAAAATTTGGTAAAAGTGTGCAGTGAAGACCAAGTCGCTGCCCTACATATCTGATCAACAGAAGCCTCGTTCTTGAAGGCCCATGTGGAAGCCACAGCCCTAGTGGAATGAGCTGTGATTCTTTCGGGAGGCTGCCGTCCGGCAGTCTCGTAAGCCAATCTGATGATGCTTTTAATCCAAAAAGAGAGAGAGGTAGAAGTTGCTTTTTGACCTCTCCTTTTACCGGAATAAACAACAAACAAGGAAGATGTTTGTCTAAAATCCTTTGTAGCATCTAAATAGAATTTTAGAGCGCGAACAACATCCAAATTGTGCAACAAACGTTCCTTCTTTGAAACTGGTTTCGGACACAGAGAAGGTACGGTAATCTCCTGGTTAATGTTTTTGTTAGAAACAACTTTTGGAAGAAAACCAGGTTTAGTACGTAAAACCACCTTATCTGCATGGAACACCAGATAAGGAGGAGAACACTGCAGAGCAGATAATTCTGAAACTCTTCTGGCAGAAGAAATTGCAACTAAAAACAAAACTTTCCAAGATAATAATTTGATATCAACGGAATGCAAGGGTTCAAACGGAACCCCCTGAAGAACTGAAAGAACTAAATTGAGACTCCAAGGAGGAGTCAAAGGTTTGTAAACAGGCTTAATTCTAACCAGAGCCTGAACAAAAGCTTGAACATCTGGCACAGCAGCCAGTTTTTTGTGAAGTAACACCGACAAGGCAGAAATCTGTCCCTTCAGGGAACTTGCAGATAATCCTTTTTCCAATCCTTCTTGAAGGAAGGATAGGATCCTAGGAATCTTAACCTTGTCCCAAGGGAATCCTTTAGATTCACACCAACAGATATATTTTTTCCAAATTTTGTGGTAAATCTTTCTAGTTACAGGCTTTCTGGCCTGAACAAGAGTATCGATAACAGAATCTGAGAACCCTCGCTTCGATAAAATCAAGCGTTCAATCTCCAAGCAGTCAGCTGGAGTGAAACCAGATTCGGATGTTCGAACGGACCCTGAACAAGAAGGTCTCGTCTCAAAGGTAGCTTCCAAGGTGGAGCCGATGACATATTCACCAGATCTGCATACCAAGTCCTGCGTGGCCACGCAGGAGCTATCAAGATCACCGACGCCCTCTCCTGATTGATCCTGGCTACCAGCCTGGGGATGAGAGGAAAGGGCGGGAACACATAAGCTAGTTTGAAGGTCCAAGGTGCTACTAGTGCATCCACTAGAGCCGCCTTGGGATCCCTGGATCTGGACCCGTAGCAAGGAACTTTGAAGTTCTGACGAGAGGCCATCAGATCCATGTCTGGAATGCCCCACAGCTGAGTGACTTGGGCAAAGATTTCCGGATGGAGTTCCCACTCCCCCGGATGCAATGTCTGACGACTCAGAAAATCCGCTTCCCAATTTTCCACTCCTGGGATGTGGATAGCAGACAGGTGGCAGGAGTGAGACTCCGCCCATAGAATGATTTTGGTCACTTCTTCCATCGCTAGGGAACTCCTTGTTCCCCCCTGATGGTTGATGTACGCAACAGTTGTCATGTTGTCTGATTGAAACCGTATGAACTTGGCCCTCGCTAGCTGAGGCCAAGCCTTGAGAGCATTGAATATCGCTCTCAGTTCCAGAATATTTATCGGTAGAAGAGATTCTTCCCGAGACCAAAGACCCTGAGCTTTCAGGGATCCCCAGACCGCGCCCCAGCCCATCAGACTGGCGTCGGTCGTGACAATGACCCACTCTGGTCTGCGGAATGTCATCCCTTGTGACAGGTTGTCCAGGGACAGCCACCACCGGAGTGAGTCTCTGGTCCTCTGATTTACTTGTATCTTCGGAGACAAGTCTGTATAGTCCCCATTCCACTGACTGAGCATGCACAGTTGTAATGGTCTTAGATGAATGCGCGCAAAAGGAACTATGTCCATTGCCGCTACCATCAACCCGATCACTTCCATGCACTGAGCTATGGAAGGAAGAGGAACGGAATGAAGTATCCGACAAGAGTCTAGAAGTTTTGTTTTTCTGGCCTCTGTTAGAAAAATCCTCATTTCTAAGGAGTCTATAATTGTTCCCAAGAAGGGAACCCTTGTTGACGGGGATAGAGAACTCTTTTCCACGTTCACTTTCCATCCGTGAGATCTGAGAAAGGCCAGGACGATGTCCGTGTGAGCCTTTGCTTGAGGAAGGGACGACGCTTGAATCAGAATGTCGTCCAAGTAAGGTACTACAGCAATGCCCCTTGGTCTTAGCACAGCTAGAAGGGACCCTAGTACCTTTGTGAAAATCCTTGGAGCAGTGGCTAATCCGAAAGGAAGCGCCACGAACTGGTAATGTTTGTCCAGGAATGCGAACCTTAGGAACCGATGATGTTCCTTGTGGATAGGAATATGTAGATACGCATCCTTTAAATCCACCGTGGTCATGAATTGACCTTCCTGGATGGAAGGAAGAATAGTTTGAATGGTTTCCATCTTGAACGATGGAACCTTGAGAAACTTGTTTAAGATCTTGAGATCTAAGATTGGTCTGAACGTTCCCTCTTTTTTGGGAACTATGAACAGATTGGAGTAGAACCCCATCCCTTGTTCTCTTAATGGAACAGGATGAATCACTCCCATTTTTAACAGGTCTTCTACACAATGTAAGAATGCCTGTCTTTTTATGTGGTCTGAAGACAACTGAGACCTGTGGAACCTCCCCCTTGGGGGAAGTCCCTTGAATTCCAGAAGATAACCTTGGGAGACTATTTCTAGCGCCCAAGGATCCAGAACATCTCTTGCCCAAGCCTGAGCGAAGAGAGAGAGTCTGCCCCCCACCAGATCCGGTCCCGGATCGGGGGCCAACATTTCATGCAGTCTTGGTAGCAGTGGCAGGTTTCTTGGCCTGCTTTCCTTTGTTCCAGCCTTGCATTGGTCTCCAAGCTGGCTTGGCTTGAGAAGTATTACCCTCTTGCTTAGAGGACGTAGCACCTTGGGCTGGTCCGTTTCTACGAAAGGGACGAAAATTAGGTTTATTTTTTGCCTTGAAAGGCCGATCCTGAGGAAGGGCGTGGCCCTTACCCCCAGTGATATCAGAGATAATCTCTTTCAAGTCAGCCGACCAAGATTTCAACCAAAGCGCTCTGCGCGCCACAATAGCAAACCCAGAATTCTTAGCCGCTAACCTAGCCAATTGCAAAGTGGCGTCGAGGGTGAAAGAGTTAGCCAATTTGAGAGCATTGATTCTGTCCATAATCTCCTCATAAGGAGGAGAATCACTATCGACCGCCTTTATCAGCTTATCGAACCAGAAACATGCGGCTGTAGCGACAGGGACAATGCATGAAATTGGTTGTAGAAGGTAACCCTGCTGAACAAACATCTTTTTAAGCAAACCTTCTAATTTTTTATCCATAGGATCTTTGAAAGCACAACTATCCTCTATGGGTATAGTGGTGCGTTTGTTTAAAGTGGAAACCGCTCCCTCGACCTTGGGGACTGTCTGCCATAAGTCCTTTCTGGGGTCGACCATAGGAAACAATTTTTTAAATATGGGGGGAGGGACGAAAGGAATACCTGGCCTCTCCCATTCTTTATTAACAATGTCCGCCACCCGCTTGGGTATAGGAAAAGCTTCTGGGAGCCCCGGCACCTCTAGGAACTTGTCCATTTTACATAGTTTCTCTGGGATGACCAACTTGTCACAATCATCCAGAGTGGATAATACCTCCTTAAGCAGAATGCGGAGATGTTCCAACTTAAATTTAAATGCAATCACATCAGGTTCAGCCTGTTGAGAAATGTTCCCTGAATCAGTAATTTCTCCCTCAGACAAAACCTCCCTGGCCCCATCAGACTGGGTTAGGGGCCCTTCAGAGATATTAATATCAGCGTCGTCATGCTCTTCAGTATCTAAAACAGAGCAGCCGCGCTTACGCTGACAAGTGTTTATTTTGGCTAAAATGTTTTTGACAGAATTATCCATTACAGCCGTTAATTGTTGCATAGTAAGGAGTATTGGCGCGCTAGATGTACTAGGGGCCTCCTGAGTGGGCAAGACTCGTGTAGACGAAGGAGGGAATGATGCAGTACCATGCTTACTCCCCTCACTTGAGGAATCATCTTGGGCATCATTGTCATTATCACATAAATCACATTTATTTAAATGAATAGGAATTCTGGCTTCCCCACATTCAGAACACAGTCTATCTGGTAGTTCAGACATGTTAAACAGGCATAAACTTGATAAAAAAGTACAAAAACGTTTTAAAATAAAACCGTTACTGTCACTTTAAATTTTAAACTGAACACACTTTATTACTGCAATTGCGAAAAAACATGAAGGAATTGTTCAAAATTTATCAAATTTTCACCACAGTGTCTTAAAGCCTTAAAAGTATTGCACACCAAATTTGGAAGCTTTAACCCTTAAAATAACGGAACCGGAGCCGTTTTAAACTTTAACCCCTTTACAGTCCCTGGTATCTGCTTTGCTGAGACCCAACCAAGCCCAAAGGGGAATACGATACCAAATGACGCCTTCAGAAAGTCTTTTCTAAGTATCAGAGCTCCTCTCACATGCGACTGCATGCCATGCCTCTCAAAAACAAGTGCGCCACACCGGCGCGAAAATGAGGCTCTGCTTATGCTTTGGGAAAGCCCCTAAGGAATAAGGTGTCTAATACAGTGCCTGCCGATATTATTATATCAAAATACCCAGATAAAATGATTCCTCAAGGCTAAATATGTGTTAATAATGAATCGATTTAGCCCAGAAAAAGTCTACAGTCTTAATAAGCCCTTGTGAAGCCCTTATTTACGATCGTAATAAACATGGCTTACCGGATCCCATAGGGAAAATGACAGCTTCCAGCATTACATCGTCTTGTTAGAATGTGTCATACCTCAAGCAGCAAGAGACTGCACACTGTTCCCCCAACTGAAGTTAATTGCTCTCAACAGTCCTGTGTGGAACAGCCATGGATTTTAGTTACGGTTGCTAAAATCATTTTCCTCATACAAACAGAAATCTTCATCTCTTTTCTGTTTCTGAGTAAATAGTACATACCAGCACTATTTCAAAATAACAAACTCTTGATTGAATAATAAAAACTACAGTTAAACACTAAAAAACTCTAAGCCATCTCCGTGGAGATGTTGCCTGTACAACGGCAAAGAGAATGACTGGGGTAGGCGGAGCCTAGGAGGGATCATGTGACCAGCTTTGCTGGGCTCTTTGCCATTTCCTGTTGGGGAAGAGAATATCCCACAAGTAAGGATGACGCCGTGGACCGGACACACCTATGTTGGAGAAATAATATAATATGTACTTAAATTACTTTAACTTCAAATGTATACTGCAGTGCCTTACCATTAACCCTTTCTTTTTAGTTTCTGAATTGTAAAGCTCAAACTCCCCCCCACACAATTCCTTTTATGGCTGTATCTATGTTTATTGTTCTTTTGGTAGAATGCAAAAGTAAATAGGGATTATCTGCTGGAGCATGCCTAGAAGCTGTGAAATGCAATGCCTGTGCCTAAACACTGATGAGAGGGGTGGAGTTAGCTGCTCCAGGCAGCTTAGCTATGTAATTCATTTTGCTTATTTTTGAAAATTATTTTAAAATACTTGCCAGCAATTTTTAAACAATTTGTTTATGCAAACTATTTTAAATTAATTAGCCCTTTTAGGATATGCACAGATCTTAACCTGTTTTGTGGCACTTTAAGTTGACTAAATTAAAATGACAAAGTAACAACAACATCTGGTTTTGTTTCACACATAGGGCTAGATTACAAGTTGAGCGCTATTTAGTGCTTTCGCTCACGTGCAAACATCACTGGAAGTAAACCTTTAAATGTATGCGGTTAGCACATGTAGTACAAGTTAAAAGTATATTGTTTAAGACTTTTGATATCATGGCCGCGTTAACTTCTTCTCCCCATAGACTTCAATGGAGCGTACTTTGAAAAAAAACCTAACACTTATTGCTCTGGCGCTAATCCGATACTGCGTTGGACCTACAGCTCTAAAGCCGACGGTAGTTTTGAATATTCACATAGAAGAAAATTTTCTTTTTCTTTTTAAAAATATATATAAAATTATTAATTTTACCCAGAATGATTCAATTCTGCCTTCAGAAGACCTCACAAGTGACAGCTTTGAATAATGCCTTATTCCCCGTGTATCTTGTAGAGAACTAAAGAGAATGTGCAGCTGATCTCTACATTTTGCAATTTAAAAAGATAAAACACAGTTATGCCCACTGCCCAGAATGTCTGCAAGAGGTGCAAAGGTCCCTCACAGTTCAGTCTATCAGTGCATGGATGACTGTAATGCACAGGGGAAAGCTCATTCATAGAATAGCCAGTCACCCCACATTTTATGTTTTGTCACTTTTTGTGTCATAAAAGCAGGACCCCCCTCACAGTTCAATCTATCATGTGGATGTAATGAACAGGCCAAGGAATCAAAGCTCAGAAGTAACAGTAGCCCCATTTGTGTGTCATAATGAGAGTTGAGACACAAACTGGACTAATGTTAATTCTAAACTTTGATATCCCTGGCCTGTGCATTACATCCATAGACTGAACTGCAGTAAATATTTGCTGTTTATTTTAGTTACCACTTCTAGTCTAATACTACTTCTTAGTCTTATCAGTGCACGCACCCTCTGCTAAATGTCAGTGGCACGTACAGACATGCGCACTTAGGCGATTGCCGATTAACTTCCCCTGTATGATAGATGTGCTGCGCGAGGGCTCCAGAGATTTTTAACGGGTATGCTTGCCGCTACTGAGCAATAGTTAAAACATACTTTATTCCAAAAAATACATTTTTATTTTTTGGAATAAAGTGTGTTTTTCACTATTGCGCAGTACCGGATTTTTGCCAACGGACAAGCGGTTTGTCCTCCACTTTATGTAGCCTGCTCCACGCCAGTGACGCCACCTCTTTTTGGCTCAGACCTCCCTCCTCTCACACACGCCGGTGTTCTAAAGTTATGCGTCTACCCCGTAGGAATGTGTCACCGGAAGTGAGGAGATATACACATTCCTACGGGGTAGGCGCATAACTTTAGAACACAGCGCAAGGGCTGCATACAGGTTAATGGGTATGGCTCAGAGTCTCAGACCTCCTTCCTCTGACGCACACGCCGGAACACCGCGCAAGGGCTCCTGAGATGTAAATATTTGTGTTAATTAATGTTAATAATAGCTCAGACCTCCCTCCTCTTACACACGCCGGTACGCCAGAGATGTTAATGGGGGCATTTTTACTCAACATCCATATGATTTGTGTTGACTCTGCTGAGGCTCAATTTTCGGCAGCTTTGCTCTCTTTCGGCCGAAATGGAATAGGGCCGAAATTTCGGTGCATCCCTAACACACATATATATATATATATATATATATATATATATATATATATACTATACACAGTATATATATATATACTGTGTATATATATATATATATATATATAACATAATTTATGCTTACCTGATAAATTTATTTCTCTTGTGATGTATCGAGTCCACAGATTCATCCATACTTGTGGGATATTCTCCTTCCTTACAGGAAGTGGCAAAGAGAGCACCCACAGCAGAGCTGTCTATATAGCTCCTCCCTTAGCTCCACCCCCCAGTCATTCGACCGAAGGCTAGGAAGAAAAAGGAGAAACTTTAGGGTGCAGTGGTGACTGAAGTTTTTTAGATAAAAATATACTGCCTGTCTTAAATAAACAGGGTGGGCCATGGACTCGATACATCACAAGAGAAATACATTTATCAGGTAAGCATAAATTATGTTTTCTCTTGTAAGATGTATCGAGTCCACCGATTCATCCATACTTGTGGGATACCAATACCAAAGCTTTAGGACACGGATGAAGGGAGGGACAAGACAGGTACCTTAAACGGAAGGCACCACTGCTTGTAGAACCTTTCTCCCAAAAATAGCCTCCGAAGAAGCAAAAGTATCAAATTTGTAAAATTTGGAAAAAGTATGAAGCGAAGACCAAGTCGCCGCCTTACAAATCTGTTCCACAGAAGCCTCATTTTTAAAAGCCCATGTGGAAGCCACTGGTCTAGTAGAATGAGCAGTAATTCTTTCAGGAGGCTGCTGGCCAGCAGTCTCGTAAGCCAAACGGATGATGCTTTTCAGCCAAAAGGAAAGAGAGGTAGCCATAGCCTTCTGACCTCTCCGTTTACCAGAATAAACAACAAACAATCTTTAGTTGCTTGTAAGTAGTTTAGTAACTAACTTTAAAGCACGAACCACATCAAGATTGTGCAACAGACGTTCCTTCTTTGATGAAGGATTAGGACACAGTGAAGGAACAACAATCTCCTGATTGATATTCCTATTAGAAACAACCTTAGGAAGAAACCCAGGTTTGGTACGGAAAACCACCTTATCTGCATGGAAAACAAGGTAAGGTGAGTCACACTGTAAAGCAGATAACTCAGAAACTCTTCGAGACGAAGAGATAGCTACTAAAAACAAAACTTTCCAAGATAGAAGCTTAATATCTATGGAATGTATAGGTTCATACGGAACCCCTTGAAGAACTTTAAGAACTAAGTTTAGGCTCCATGGTGGAGCAACAGGTTTAAATACAGGCTTGATCCTGAGCAAGGCCTGACTAAATGCTTGAACGTCTGGGACATCTGCCAGACGTTTGTGTAAAAGAATAGACAAAGCAGATATTTGTCCTTTTAAGGAATTAGCTGATAATCCCTTCTCCAATCCTTCTTGGAGAAAAGACAATATTCTAGGAATCCTAATCTTACTCCATGGGTAACCCTTGGATTCACACCAATAAAAATATTTTCGCCAAATCTTATGATAAATCTTCCTGGTGACAGGCTTTCTAGCTTGAATCAGGGTATCAATGACCGACTCAGAGAAACCACGCTTTGATAGAATCAGGCGTTCAATCTCCAAGCAGTCAGACGCAGAGAAATTAGATTTGGATGCGTGAATGGACCTTGGATTAGAAGGTCCTGCCTCATTGGCAGAGTCCACGGTGGAACCGATGACATGTCCACTAGGTCTGCATACCAAGTCCTGCGTGGCCACGCAGGTGCTATCAGAATCACTGAAGCTCTCTCCTGCTTGATTCTGGCAACCAGACGTGGGAGGAGAGGAAACGGTGGAAATACATAGGCCAGATTGAAGGACCAGGGCACTGCTAGAGCATCTATCAGTACCGCCTGGGGATCCCGGGACCTGGACCCGTAACAAGGAAGTTTGGCATTCTGACGGGACGCCATCAGATCCAATTCTGGTGTGCCCCACAGCTGAGTCAGCTGGGCAAATACCTCCGGGTGGAGCTCCCACTCCCCCGGGTGAAAAGTCTGACGACTTAGGAAATCCGCCTCCTGTTCTCTACCCCTGGGATATGGATTGCTGAGAGATGGCAAGAGTGATCCTCCGCCCATCGGATTATTTTGGTTACCTCCATCATCGCTAGAGAACTCTGTGTTCCTCCTTGATGATTGATATAAGCTACAGTCATGATGTTGTTCGACTGAAATCTGATGAATTTGGCCACAGCTAGCTGAGGCCACGCCTGGAGCGCATTGAATATTGCTCTAATTTCTAGAATGTTTATCGGTAGTAGAGTTTCCTCCCGAGACCATAAGACCTGTGCCTTCAGAGAGTTCCAGACTGCACCCCAGCCTAGCAGGCTGGCATCTGTCGTTACTATGAGCCACTCCGGCCTGCGGAAACACATTCCCTGAGACAGGTGGTCCTGAGACAACCACCAGAGAAGAGAATCTCTGGTCTCCTGGTCCAGATGCAGTTGAAGAGATAAATCTGCATAATCCCCATTCCACTGTTTGAGCATGCAGAGTTGCAGTGGTCTGAGGTGTAGGCGGGCAAAAGGAACTATGTCCATTGCCGCTACCATGAGTCCAATTACCTCCATACACTGAGCCACTGATGGCTGAGGAGTGGAATGAAGAGCTCGGCAAGTGGTTAAGAGTTTTGATTTTCTGACCTCCGTCAGAAATATTTTTATTTCTACCAAGTCTATCAGAGTCCCTAGGAAGGAAACTCTTGTGAGAGGGAAGAGAGAACTCTTTTTTATGTTTACCTTCCACCCGTGAGATCTCAGAAAAGCCAACACAATGTCCGTGTGAGACTTGGCTAGCTGGAAAGTCGACACCTGAACCGCCAAAAGGGACCCTAGCACCTTTGTGAAAATTCTCGGAGCCGTGGCCAACCCGAAGGGAAGGGCCACGAACTGGTAATGCCTGTCCAGAAAGGCGAATCTGAGGAATTGATGATGATCTCTGTGAATAGGAATGTGTAGATACACATCCTTTAAGTCCACGGTAGTCATATATTGACCCTCCTGGATCAACGGTAGAATAGTCCGAATAGTCTCCATCTTGAATGATGGTACTCTGAGGAATTTGTTTAGAATTTTGAGATCCAAGATTGGTCTGAAAGTTCCCTCTTTTTTGGGAACCACAAACAGGTCTGAGTAAAACCCTAGCCCTTGTTCCGCTTTTGGAACTGGGCGGATTATCTGATAGCCTGAGGAAACAGCCTGTGGTGGCTGAGAAACATGTTGCTGTTTTTAAAATAAAAGTTTTTAAATATACACTTGCTTTATCACAACTATTCTGCTCCTGTTTGGGGGCAGAGTGTGTGTGTGCTAGTTCTATCTTCCAAAGTGGTGATTTTCTGCATCCTGCAAATTGGATTCCACAGTCCACTGGGCGGCTGAGAGGTCCCAGTACTGCTGATATTGCACCTGGTGGTGCTTTGTTTCCTGTAAGTACAACCTTGAATCCTTTTTTATCTGGTGTACAAACGTTACTGGGCTATGTGTGTGCCTTTTTTGCCCTTATAGGCATCATAGGATAGGCCCTCGCCAAGGATCATCTCTATCTGGCTGGAGACACCAGTGAGCTGGACCACTGTTTGATGTTCCAGGCTGCCACAATAGCACCATTTGGGTGCGCTACGCTTGTGAGTATATTTCCTATCCTGCTGATGTTTTGTATCTGACTGCCGTGACGTTACTAGGCCATGTTGGCGCCTCTGTGCTTCTTTCTCTTATAGATCACGCCACACCAGGATGACCGTCCTATGACAGAGAGCTGCCTTCTTTCTTTTGGATTATTCTTTGTGTGGACATTTTTGTTATTTGATTATACTAATATCATCTGGGTCCACTTGTGAGCATATCATCTCTAATAATCTGATATAAGTGTGCTAGGTTTATTGTATATTCTCTTAATTATCTGTATATATCTGCTTACTGTTTGCTGCTTATTGTTAGCGCCCCCTAGGAGTGTGGTGTATGTTCTATATGCACCACCCTCCTTATATCTTTTGTTATATATATATATATATATATATATATATATGCAAGTATAGATATATACAGATAAATAGGGATATATATTTAAAAATACAAAAAACATTTTCTACTATTTGAAGAACACTGGATTGAAAAATATTTACATTAGGAACACAGCAAAACACATTATAAAATATTATAAAATATTACAATTGATTAAAAATGCTTTTTCAAGTTTAAAAGTATTTCAGTGGCTATCTGTATATACATGTGTATATATATTTGTTTATATGTGTATATATGTATGTACATACATAAATAAAATACATAAATACACATGTATATACAAATATATACGCTCATACATATATTTAGACACACACACATATATATATATATACTGTAGTCAAACACCTTGTCATATACCATATACCTTTTAACCTTTAGAAAAAATCATAATATTTTTATGATTATTTTTTATCAGCTAGTGTATATATGAGTGTAACACTTTATTTTAATGTATTTATGTTGTGTTTGGTGCACATTTGTTTTACCCCTTACACTATACACTAGGGGCCAATTTATTATATGCCGGACGGACATGATTTATTATATGCCGGGCGGACATGATTTATTATATGCCGGGCGGACATGATTTATTATATGCCGGGCGGACATGATTTATTATATGCCGGGCGGACATGATTTATTATATGCCGGGCGGACATGATTTATTATATGCCGGGCGGACATGATTTATTATATGCCGGGCGGACATGATTTATTATATGCCGGGCGGACATGATTTATTATATGCCGGGCGGACATGATTTATTATATGCCGGGCGGACATGATTTATTATATGCCGGGCGGACATGATTTATTATATGCCGGGCGGACATGATTTATTATATGCCGGGCGGGCATATGCTGTCGGCATTTAACATTACACAAGCATTTCTAGTGAAATGCTTGTGCAATGCCACCCCTTGCACATTCGCGGCCAATCACCCACTAGCAGGGGGTGTCAATCATCCCGACCTAAAAGGTGGCGACAAGTTACCGCTGCTTCTTAACTTATGTTTCCAGCGAGCTGGAAACTTCGGGGGTAGATTGCAGAATATGCTGCTTGTTAAATCTACCCCTAGGTCTTCACTTGTGCAAACCTGACGTGCGCTAATTTAGTTTGTACCACCTACAAACTTGTAATCTAGCCCATATTACATAAAAACACAAAAAATATAAAATAGAGGCTTCTTTCAGGCTTTTCAGTTGTGTTTTTCAAGGCGGCTTCTGCACACATAGATGGCCAAAACAAACGTAAAACATTTGATTAAATACTGATGATAATTGTTTAATGTGTTCTTTTTTTGTTTTGTTTTTACTTAAAGTGATGGTAAATCCTAGCGTTTGAGAACAAATAAAGGGGACTCTCAGTGATGAAGTATAAAATAACATGTTCCTTTATTTGTTTGAAGCGTTCGCTGCACTGAGCTGCTCACGCACTTCTTAGCAAATAGCTGTGTGGGCCAGCTGCTCCTGAGCTTTCCGAGATAAACCTTTCAACAAAGGATAACAAGAGAAGGAAGCAAATAAAATAATATAAGTAAATTGGAAAGTTGTTTAAAATTGTATGATCTGTCTAAATCATGAATGTCTAATAATGACTTTACTGGCCCTTTAAGTATAAAGCAGTAAAATACACTCCAGCCCGTTTTTCAAGGAATACTGTATATTGTCCTGAGGAATTCCTCTGATGTTAATCTTCTGCATAAGGATTGATTCTTCGCTCTCATATTATAAAGAACATCATACCTTAGGTCTGAGTTGGGTTTCCCTTCCCTTAGGTATCCGGATATTCTGCGGCTGCTCCCAGGATAGGGAAATTCTGATAGTTCCATTTGTTCACTGTATATACGAAGTGGACGTAGCTGTGTACGAAGGGGAAGCAACTTTTCTGAAAGGTAGGGGTAAATATACTGTTAATATTTAATTCTAGTAAAGAGTACTTCCCAAGAAATAAATAAAAAGCAGGTCCATATTCACATATACATGTAGAGGACAGTTTCTTATCTAAACCTTAATCCTGTTTGATTCAGTCAGACTAAGTCAATTTGATTGTTCTTCAAGCACAGAAATCAATAAATGTTGGGCTGTGGCCCCTAAACACAAGGGTTGAACATCTCTAGAATAGTCACATACACAAACATACATTTAATGGGTTACCCACATAACAAGAGAAAGCTGCAACACACACACAGCGCTCACCTGCCTGCCTCTTCAAGAAAGCTGACTTCCCTATTGATTCATGACCTTACCAGCCACTACATCCACAGATTTGTTTGAAGGACCACAGTACATGATAACACGTCTGCCTGAAGACTTCTCTTCTGTTTCCTCTGTCTCTTCCTTTTCCTCTTCCTCTTGGAGGTTTGCGTTCATTTTGTGGAACCAATAAACCACATGGACGCCAACCACAGTCTTACCAGTACCTAGGAAACAGAGAGGGAGTGTTAACCCAAACATGCAGCACTAAGAGTAAAAATCCTTCTATATAGCATCACAGCATTGAAAGCAAACATCCTCAAAGAAAAATGACCATTAGCCCAGAGAACTTAAGTTGTGCACTCACAAAATTCTCTCAATTCAGTCCAAATTCCTTCAATAAATCCAAAAACTGCTCATCAAAGTAAATTATTGTCCTCTCCTCTGCACAACTGGCTTAGAGCTCCCTCAGCTTAGAGTGTTCAAGTGATATCCAACATGAAACATACTGCTCACCCCATAGAACTCTATTATGTGAGGGATTTAGCCCATCGGCGCTATCCAACATGCAGATGTTAGCACGACCTAGACTATCGCTCAAGCAATAAAAAATTTATCTTTTTTCTTGTAATATAAGCAAAAAAATAGACGCACTACTGATTGTGCTCCAGTGATGTCAATGCACAATAACGCTGATATTTTTCCGCTCCATTTGTAATCTAGGCTAAAATGTTTACATACACCGGATCTAGAGAGATCATCTACACAACACAAAAAGCTAGGTACTATGCAAGCCACTACAGACAGTGACAGAGCCGCAGTATGGCAATAGACCTGACCATGTCAGTAGCCATGGGTCACTTATAGACAGTAGCCAGCTACACCACACACACTGTTCATCCACACAGCACAGAGAACACTCTTAACCAGGAACACCCTTTTTACAATAAAAGAGATTACTTAGTCATCCAGAACATACCCTATCAGCACCAAGTATGAAATCCCAAAACCAGTGTTTACCCAAACAATACTGAGATCTCTTACTCATAAATAAAACAACTCACACGTGCAAAATGGAGAGAGTGTGCACTCATTATTAAAGAACAGAGTTTTCCAGCAAAGAGTACTCAGTTATTGAGAGGTGGCTTACTCATATCCCACATCTGTATTCTGTTTGCACTTTCACAATATCCATTGTCACCTGTACAACTAAGATAGTGCTTACTCAAGAATATCACACTCCCTTGCCCTGCACTCACCAGGGGGGCCTTGTATTAAGGTGAAAGGTTGCGCCAGGGCTGTTTTCACAGCTTTCGTCTGACTTGGGTTCAGTTTTCCAAAGCCGGGGATATCAAAACAATTCTGAGATCTCAAACTTCTATTTGGAACTGTGAACAGAAAGCAACACATCCCTGTAACATTTGTAGGGTTGTCTTAGTGATTTGTTAAACTGCTAAATAACTTACATTGAATACCCTGCTTAAAGGGATAGAAAGGTCAAAATTGAAATGTGCAAGTAGAAACATTCTTGCAATATATTTCCATTAACAAAAATGCTTCTAGTAAAAGTTATTACTGTTTTCAGCTGTATATGCACATACTGTGTGAGGGCCCATGCATAAGTATTCAGGGGCGGAACTACCATTGGTGCAGCAGGTGCAGTGGCACCAGGACCCAAGTGCTGGGGGGACAAGGTGCTAGGGAGCACCTGAACCATTCATCTGATTGGTTGTGCATCCTGTCCCTCACAGAGACACGGGCTAATCAGATGGGCACTGTAATTCACCCATTTTCACTATTTGTTTTGGCCTCTGCCTGGGGGGTTAGGGCGACGCCCTGCCGAATCTCTAGCAAAAGGCCCAAATGAACCTTGGGGAATGAGGTTCGGCCCCCTTGAACCACCCAGGAGGAGGCAAAAATAGATGGTAAAGATGGAATGGACCAATCAGATCATACATAGGAGATAGGTGCTAATCCATGATCTGATTGGCCAGTGACAACCAAACAAATATGGGTTCTGGTTCTCGCTAGCACCTTCACTGGGGGGGCCTATAGCAGCCAGTCTATACATAGGCATGTGCAGAATGTGTACAATCCTTTTATTAGTGCAGGTTGCAGGTCTTATCTATCTACTCAAAATCATTATACAGAGCAGCATGTATATTATTACTATTGCTTACTAAGTTTTACCTTTGGGGGCCTCAAAAAAAGGTTGCACCAGGGCACCTCTGTTGAGTAGGTCAGCTACTGCCAGTATTAAAAAATGACACCCTATCAGAAAGTCAGCAGTGGCTTGTATGACATAAATTAAGTCTTCACAGACACAATACAAGATCTTTGAGTTTGGACTGGTGCACGGCCCTCACAGCATATGTGAAAAACAGTAATGACTTTTACTAGAAGTATTTTTGCTAATTACAAAAATGCTTCTATTTAAAACTGAAACCCATGCAATTCTGACCTTTCTGGGTCTTTAACCCTTTAATGGCCCTTGAATATTTAGAATGGTAACAAACTGATTTCATACAATACCTTCATCAGGTATTCGTTTTCCCACAATGATATTCTTGCAAAGTTCCGATGCTTTTAACAACTCGTGCAGTGCAATTTCCCTGCGTCTGAAAATGTTAAAGTGGCAGAAAATATGAAAACATTTTTTTCAGCACAGGAATATGTTGTTTTTTCTTAATTAAAGGGACAGTCAACACCAGAATTTTTGTTGTTTAAAAAGAAAGATAATCCCTTTATTACCCATTCCCCAGTTTTGCATATCAAACACAGTTATATAAATACACTTTTTACCTCTGTGATAACCTTGTATCGAAGCCTCTGCAAACTGCCCCCTAATTTCAGTTCTTTTGATAGACTTGCTTTTTAGCCAATCAGTGCTCACTCCAGGGTAACTTCATGTGCATGAACTCAATGTTATCTATATGAAACACATGAACTAATGCCCTCTAGTGGTCAAAATGGATTCAGATTAGAGGCAGTCTTCAAAGTCTAAGAAATTAGCATATGAACCTTCTAGAATTAGCTTTCAACTAAGAATACCAAGGAAACAAAGCAAAATTGGTGATAAAAGTAAATTTGAAAGTTGTTTAAAATTACATACCCTATTTAAATCATGAAAGTTTTTTTTGGATTCGACTGTCCTTTTAAAGAGAAAAGCAATACATTTAAAAAGCCCATATAGGTACAACAATGTAAAAACACCACTTTAATGTCCTTTAAAAATTATGTGAAAGTCAAAATTAAACTTTCATGATTCAGATAGAGCAGCAATTTTAAGAGAATCTTGAATTTACTTTTATAATCAAATTTAGTTTGTTCTATTAGTATCCTTTGTTGAAAAGCATACAAAAGTAGGCTCAGGGGCAGCAATGCAATACAGGGAGCTAGCTGGTTATTAGTGGCTACGGACATATGCCTCTTGTCAATGGCTCACACAGGGGACAAGATTACATATATGGCGTAGTTTTCGGTGCAACTTCTGAAACTCATGCCGCCCGCCCGTAAGTTCACCTCGCACATCGGGTGAATCACATATACTCTGCCGGCAGATCATATACTTTTGTCGGATATACCGGCGAGGTACAGAAATGTGCCGAAATACACATTTCTGGAGACACAGTGACTTACGGCCTGTAAAAAGTCTAACCCGCCTCCAAAAAATTAACCTGACACGTCAAAACTCCTATATCTGACATCCCCCCCCACATCAGAACTACTAATAAAATGTATTAACCTCTAAACCTCCATCCCCCCACATCGCAATTAATAATAAAATGTATTAACCTCTGAACCGCCATCCCCCACAACGCAATCTACCTATTTAAACTATTAACCCCTACATCGCAAAATATGTAATAAATGTATTAAACCCCTTATCCACCATCCACCCACATTGTAAACTACCTAATAAATGTATTAACCACTAATCTGCCATCCCCCCACAACGCAAAATTCCTATCAACACTATTAACCCCTAAACTGCCATTCCCCAACGCAAACTACCTATTAAAACTATTAACCCCTAATCTGCCAACCCCCCCACAACGCAATCTTCTTCAGGGCAATGCCCTACAAAAGCCCTTTTAAGGGCTATTATTAGTTTAGTGTTATATTAGGGGTGTTTTAATTTTGGTGTGGCTTTTTTGTTTTTTGTTTTTTTTTTCCAAATGATTTTTATTTATTTTCAAACTTATAGAAGTAACAATGAGGGACACGCAGGTCCCAAACACAAACATCAATGGCATACAGGAGTATATGGTTACAAATAGAGCCAGGGGTCCCAAAGATGAGAAACAATACAATATTAATAAGATTAGATGGACTCCCCTGGTGGAGAGATGACATCTCACATTAGTCTGAGGACAAATGGGATATCTGAAAAGGAACCTATATAACACAACACATGTCTTGGAATCAGAACAAAGTCTAGGGAAGGGGGAGGGGGAAGGAGGGGGGGGAGCATAGAAGAGGAGAGGGAAAAAATGGGGAAAGATGGTAGATAGATCAAGAAGAGTCAGGCTGTAGGCTTTAGGACATGACAGGAGGGCTCCAGGAAGTATCAAACTTGTCTTTCCAATCGGCCCAAGCAAGTTCGAATATATCCAGTTTGTTTAAGTCAAAATATATAGTCTTTTCCATGGTGTATAAGAAGGCCATGGTTTTCTCAATCTCGTTCCATGAAGGGGGTTTTTCTTTTTTCCAGGACCTAGCCAGATTAGTCTTAATAGAGGCCAATAAGTAGGTACTGAAGATAGCTTGATGCTTAGGTAGATCCTGTAAGCCCAGGTGGAGCAAAGCAGTAGTCGGGCCAGGCGGAATTCTGATTCCAAAATCAGTAAGGGCGCGGAAACCTTGAGACCATAAGAAAGTAATTTTAGGGCATTCCCACCAAATGTGGAGCATGGTGCCCTGCAAACCACAGTTCCTCCAGCAAAGAGGCGACACACCTGGGTACATCCTTGCTAGGCGTGTGGGAACCAGGTACCAGTGAGAAATCACCTTGTAATAAGTTTCGAACATAGTGATGCAATGGAGGGTTTTTTTCGTCAAAAGGATGGCCCTTTGCCAGGCGTCTACCGAGATTTGAGAATGCAATAAAGCATCCCAGATCTGCAAGTGCGGGGCAATTTCAGGCGGGACAGTGCCATCAAGAGTCCCGTAATGGAACGATAATGGCCGGATAAGTCTGTGACCCGTCTTCCAGACAGACTCCCACGGGGTGGACTGACGAGAGGTGGTGGGGAGAAAACCCCAACTTCTCAGGAGACTTTTAATCCTGATAGTTTCAAAAAAGAGGACCGGAGGAATATCCCCAGGGGAGCCCAGGAGAGTTGGGTCTATAAAGCCATCGGGCTGTGATGCGGACCAGAAGTCCGAGACCCGCCGAATCCCTAGTCTGGCCCATATATTCGGGTGAGTATCCGCCAACCCAGAGAGCAGACCAGCCACCGAAGTGATAGGGGAAGGGTGGGGGGCAATTAGTTGGCGATGCCGGATCTTGTCCCAGACCTGAAGGCATTCTGTGATGACTAGATTGCTGATACCAAAAATTCTGCGACTGTGCGGAGGAGTCCAAATAATATCCTTGAGCAGGACATTATGGGGTAAAGAGGCCTGTTCAATCTCGCGCCATTTATCACGGGACTGAAGAACTCCCCACTGGGAGATGTGGGTAAGCATGGCCCCCTCGTAGTATTTTACCACAGAAGGGGAAGCCAGGCCTCCTAGATGTATAGGAAATTTCAGATTTTTTTGAGCTATCCTGGGGGTCAAGCCCTTCCAAATAAACTTTGTTATTTCACTCTGGAACTGTAGCAAGAGTGGCATAGGGACTCTGATGGGAAGGCACCTAAACAAGTAGGTGAGCTTAGGGAGGAAAGACATTTTAATAGAGGCTATACGCCCCATCCATGAGATGGACTTGTGATCCCAAGCATTTTTTAAGGATCTCAGTTCTGTCAGCAAGGGGATGTAATTATCCTTGACCATTTTTGAGGCATTGTTAGATATTCTAACCCCCAGATGTGTGACCTGCTCCTGTGACCATTTGAAGTTATACCTTTTCTTTAAACTGTTAATGTAATTGTGGGGGTATCCCCACCAATATATCTCTGTCTTTTGAGTGTTCAATTTATAAAATGAGAGGTCACCAAAGGTCTTCAGAACATCCAACAGTCTGGGGACAGCTCTACCGGGGTCCGCAGTGAAGATTGTGATATCATCTGCGAATAGTGCAATTTTTTGCAGAGTGCCTGAGAGCATTATCCCTGGAAGGGACGCATCGTCACGGATATGGGCAGCCAAGGGCTCGATCGCAAGGGCAAACAACAGCGGAGACAGGGGGCACCCCTGTCTAGTACCATTGGAGATGTTGAAAGGGTCAGACTGAAAGCCAAGACCCCTAACAGCAGCCGACGGGGCAGAATATAGCGCCTGGATAGCCCTGCATGTGGACTGAGGGAAGTTAAAGGTTTTGAGGGTTTCCCACAAGTAGGACCAGCGGATGCGGTCAAAAGCCTTCTCGGCATCCAAAGAGATAACCGAGAAAGGCTTCTGCATTCTGGTAGATTCACACACAATATTAACAAGACGCCTAGTATTGTCCGGCCCCTCGCGCCTGTGAATGAACCCTACTTGATCCGGACCTATAAGGTGCGGAAGAAGCCTGCTGATACGGTTGGCAAGAATTTTAGAGTAAACCTTCACGTCCACGTTAATTAAAGAAATTGGCCTGTAGCTTGCACAGGACGAAGGGTCCTTATCTGGTTTTGGCAGAGTGACTATGGCTGCTTTTAAGAATTCCTCCTTCAAGGAACCTTCATCACTTGCTAAGGTAAAGAACCTCTGCAAGTAGGGGGATAGTTCATTGACAAATACCTTATAAAACTGGGCAGAAAAGCCGTCAGGCCCTGGAGCCTTGAAGGGTTTTAGATTTTTTATCGTTAGCTTAATCTCCGCCAAAGAGAAAGGGGCTGTGAGAGAGTCTTGTTGCTCTGTAGTAAGAGTGGGGAGGTTAGCGGAGGCCAGGAAGTCTCTGATATCCTGGCTAGTAGTTGGGGTGAGAGTCTCCGAATTTTCGATATTGTAAAGTTTGGAGTAAAAGTCAGCAAAACATTCTCCAATCTGAGAGGGCCTCTTATGCAACTTGCCATTATAATTGATCTGGGAAATGCGGGAGTTACTATGCTTATGCCTGAGCCTATTAGCAAGCATAGTGTCAGGTCTATTACCTTTGTAATAGTATAACTGTTTTAGTTTGCTGAGATTAGTTTGTGTGCGGCGGAGCTCTAGGAGGTTGATATGCTCCTTAACTGTAGCAATCTGCGCTGCTACATCGAGGCTAATGGAAGCGCGATTTAGGGATTCCAAGGATCTGAGTTTTGCGTGTGCCTGCGCAAGGGTAAGGCCCGCTCGCTTTCTCAGTGCTCCTTGTTTGCGAATGATAAGGCCCCTGATAGTTGCTTTGATCGCGCCCCAGAGAATATCGTCTGAGGTCTGGCCGTTGTCATTACAAACTAACAGTTCAGTCAGGTCCCGTCTTAATTCCTCTCTGAACGGGATGTCGGCCAAAATGTGCCTAGGGAGGCACCAATTGGATTTACTAGGCATTCTATCTGAGGGGAACAGCCCTGCCGTTACAAGGTCATGATCTGACCAGGAACAGAGGGGGATACTGGAGCAGGAGACCGAGTCCAAAGACCCAGCCTGACAAAAGATGTAGTCCAGCCGGGAGTAAGTTTTATGGGGGATAGAGAAATGAGTAAAGTCCCTATCGTTGGGATGTAAACTTCTCCAAATGTCGAAGTATCCAAATTGTGACATTACTGCCCTAAATTGGGCAGAGACATATGTCTCTTGTGAAGGTTTACTGCCAGCTTGAAGCTGTTTGCGGTCGAGAGTTGGCTCCCATGTCATGTTGAAGTCTCCCGCGATCAAGACCCTCCCTTGCTTGATCGTATCAAGCGTCTGCAAAATAGTACGGAGAGATGCAGGCTGCCGGGAGTTGGGGAGATAAACGGAGACCAATGTATGAAGAACATGGTCCAGTTTACAAACCAGAATTGTATATCTGGCTTGAGGGTCAGTAAGTGCGTAAATTTGCTCGTAGGCGATCCTGTTGTGAAGCAGGATGGCCGTCCCTCTAGCTTTTTTGGAGAAGGGTGAGTGTTCCAGGACTTTATAGGAACGGGAGTGAAAATATTGAGTGGCGCCCGACTGCCAGTGAGTCTCCTGCAGGAAGACTACGTCAGGATTGTGAAATTTAAGTTCACGAGACAAAAGACTCCTTTTAAAGGGGGAGTTAAGCCCCCTGACATTATGTGTGAGCACCTTTAAAGAGTGCACCATCTCACGGCCGTGGCCTGGGGACAGGAGATAGAATGGAAAACGAAAAGAGGGGGTTAGGGGGGGAAATTAGGATAAGAAGTCAGTTCAGAGGTGTTGTGATAGGAAATGAGGTGAAAATAGTTCACCTATGTGGAACCCTGGCGTGGGCTACCTATGTGGGGGGGGAGCTAGGAATAGGAACAGAGAGAGAGCCGAAACTATCGGCCCCCCTCTGTGCACACGGGAAGGATACAAAGAAATCTATAAACATAAATTAAACCTGTGAAACCAGCAATGGAAATGTACATACAACCATAGCAAACCTGAGTAAAGTACGAAGCATCCAGACTAGGTAAGTATAAAATCAGTCATAGCATGTTGAGAAAAAATAAATTCTTGTGCTATCTAAAGGGTGGAGGTAATACTATGCCTATTCATTTAGAGATGAATGACCTGTGCTGGGTTGACCACATATAGAATTAGAAAGCATGCATAAACACTGGTAATGCAAACATGCACATGAAATACAAGAAGGAAAAAATAATAATATTAACTGTAACTTTAGACCCAACGTGGGCCGACCTATGCTGGGTTGATCCCATATAGTATTAGAAGACATATATAAACACTGGTAATGCAAATATGCACATAAAGTAGGACCCTCCATAAAGAATGGGCCCTATGTTAGGTCATGATGACAGGTTAATGCTGTTGTTGACCAATGGTGCCATACATTCAAGAGGAGGGGTCTTGAGGACCCAGAGAGTCCTGTGTCTGCTGCGTTTTTTGCCTTTTGGAGCGCTGATCCTTAGCAGTCCATTCTGGGGCAGTAGCCCTCAATTTTGCCTTAATGGGAATGGGTTCCGTTGTGTCTCCTTTGGTAAGACCCCACTGTGCCAGCAATACAGTGCCCTGGGCCAGTGAAGAAATTATGTGGGTTTGATTGTCCCTTGTAATTAACAACTTGGACGGGTATCCCCATCTGTATCTGATGCCAGCTTTTCTGAGAGCCAGTGTGACTGGTTGGTACTGCCTTCTGAATTGTAGGGTGTGAGCCGACAAGTCGGGGAGAAGCTGGATGGTTTGGAACTTTTCCGGCAACTGAGGCTTACGGGAGGCGGCCTGCATCAGCTTGTCTCTAAAGAGGAAACTGTGAAAACATGCTATAACGTCTCTTGGCTTTTCTTGCGAGACGGACCTGGGGCGTAGAGCTCTGTGAACTCTTTCAATAGTGGAAGTTAGGCCCTCCATAGGACCCAACAGGCTACCAAAGAGCTCTTGGAGAAAACCCTGTAAGTCTGTTGGTGTAATGTCTTCCGGTATACCCCGAAATCTTATATTATTTCTGCGGGCCCTATCCTCAACATCCGCCAGTTTAAACTCGAGCTGACTCAGCTGGTCAGCCAAAGATTCAGAGTAGGCCAAGAGGTTGGATTGATCCGTAACGATATCATCCTGCCGCCTTTCCAGAGAGTCCACCCTTTCACCTATTTCCGAAATGTCTTTTTTGAGCTCGGCGTGATTTTTTTGAATTTCTTTGGTGATGGAGCGAGTTTGGTTAATGAGCATCTTCTGAAGGGTATCCTCAGTAATGAAGTGCTGAGACCTGGGGTTTGACAGAGCATCATGCTGAGAACCATCTCCCAGAGATTCCGACCCACTCAGGCCATCATTGGAGTCATCTTCCAGCTCCTTGCGTGGTAGAGAGAAGTGATCTATCACCGTTTTTTTCACCGAACCAGGTGTTTTAGTGGTTCGTCTGATCGTATGAGGCATTTTGAGATTGTGGCAAAAGGAGAATCCGTGAGGCAAAAGCGGACACAGGGCAGGTAAATTAGTAGTGGCACCAGAGGTTAGATTCACAGGGGGTTACAAAAATAAGGACATGAGCAAGTAATCACATTAGACAGTACACAGAGAGGGGCCCAGACGGCCTCCCCGACCCCTACCCCTCCATGACGGCCACCCTACTAGGGATTAAATGACCACAGGTCCAGTTTGCAAAAAAGGATAGGCCGCCACCGGGGGGCGAGGGCCGGCGAGACCCCCCAGACACAGGTCAAAGGCAAATTCACTCCAAAATTTATGGGTAAAATTGTGGTAAGTCCCCTTCTGGCCCGGGAATAGGGGGTACGACCTTACGGAAGGGAAAAGGGGAGAGGGAAGTGACCAGCCCAGACAAGCAGGGCCGGAAAGGGGGGGCCAGTTGGGGTTCACCTATTAAATGAAAACCAATACAATGCAATACAATAATGGCCAGAGTGGGCCTCAGCAAATATTCTGGTGTTTCTCTTGAATCACGTGTGTGAGAAATGGGGCGAGTTACAGTCTGTGCTAATGAAGGTGCAGTGTGGTGTAGCCTAAGTGTGCGTGAGGAGTGTGTGTCAGTATATTGGAGGTGAGAGAGGTAAGTTCTATGTGAATGTGTAGTAAAGGAGAGTGTTCTAGTTCTAGGCTGGCTTAGATGTGTTTGGCCAGGGGTATGTTGTGCTGGCATGATAGGTAAACCTGAAAGTTAGTCAGTATGTTATACAAATCCTGATAGGTATCTTGGTGTCTAGAAAGGGCAAAGGTAATTAGTATAACTATCTCATATGTTCAGTATTCATAAACCAAAGAGCGGCACACACCAGTAACAACTCAGTAAAAATAAATACACTCCACTCTGTTTACAACAGAGAACATTTGGCTGACGCAGCAGCTAAATAGAAAACAAAGGGTAAAGCACTTAGTGTCCTAAGTCATTACTCAGAGCATGGGATTGAGGTATTTAAGGCTAATTCGTAATGGAACAAATCTGCAGAAAAGATTATTAATGAGCCTGTATGATTAAAGACCACAGAAGGGGTCAGACGGGGCTCCTGGTATATGGTAGGGTCCGGTTCTGACTTATAGTGAGTGTTTCAAGATCCCAAGAAGATGGAGAGCCCAGCTTATCTCTATCATACACCTAGACCTGTGGGCAGATGGGGGTAGTAGCTGTGACAGTCTCTGGGACACAGATAGGCTATAGTCCGGTTTATTGCAGGGTTAACAATGCTGGGATATGTACTGAGGAATGTTAAGGCTAGATCTATTTTTCTCCTCAGGCTAGATGCTTGTGCAAAGGAGGCTACCTAAAGACTCCGTTATGAAATAGCAGCGGATTATATGGGCCCTGCAGATATATGAAGAGGCCTTCTGGATTCCCAATGTTATATCTGTCCTGGTATTGTGAGGCCTCAGAGATAATGGGGGGAGACCAAATATGTAGGTGGCCCACACAGATAAACCCCAAGCAGGTTGTACCCTTAGTATGTCAGACTTGCCCTCCTTATCTTACCCCACCTCAGGCCGGATGTAGAGGCCTCCGCTACGGATGTGTAGGTCGTGGTTCTTGTGCCTCGTCAGTCGGAGAGAAATCAAGAGGCAGCTTCGGCTTGGTCAGGGGGCTGCAATCAGGCAAAAGCCGCAGGCGGCAGCGCTCACCGGACTTCCTCCTCTCTCAAAACAAGGCCGCACCGCTCCGCGATAGGAGGGCCTCCAGCAAGATGGCCGAACTTCGCGCCAAAAGTGTGAGAGGTGCGTGAGGACTCGGGAACGCCGGGAGGGAAGGTAGGAGTCCGCTTGCTGCAGTCTGTGCTGGGTCCTGTGGCTGCTCGGCGTGGCAAACTATGTGACCATAGACGATGCTTCAGCGGGGAGGTGGGACACAGGCGGAGTGGGGTTGGAGGATGTGGGGACGAAGACCCCGGACGAATATGCAGGAGGCAAACCAACCTCTTAGCTTGTAGAAAGGCAGTAATCTTCTGCTCCGGAGCGGATCCCCGACCCTCCGGAGCACTGGCAGGGCCTTATAGAAATGCCGAGTGACGGCCAAGCGACAGCCGAGTCTATACAGGCGTCCGGGGTCAAAAAAATAGTTGCAAAACTCCCCTCTCTTGGTCTATCAGTGAAGGGTCACTGCCCCAGCAGGGTGTCCAGTAAAATTACCCCAAAATGTAGGCAGTTAGTACGCTTAAAATGCACTTTTATATCCAAAGTGTCAGGAGCTTCCCTTCTGCACGTCTGCTCTTGATGGCGGTTAGCTCCGCCCCCCCGGCTTTTTTGTTTTTATAGAGGTATTAGATTAGGTTAACATTTTTTTTATTTTGGATAATTTCATTAATTGTTTTAGGTAATCTTAGATTTTTTTTATTTTTTGTAATATTAGATTTTTTTATTTTAATTTAATCTTAGTTTTTTTTTATGTAATGTTAGGATTTTTTGTTTTAATGTTAAGTTAGGATTTTTTTATTTTGAATTAATTTTTAAGGTAGTCTTTCTTTTATTTTATGTAAGTGTAGTTAATTGGGGTTAATTTAGGGGGTGTTAGGTTAGTGGGCTTACTGATTAGATTAATACTTTGCTTTGTGGGGGTATGGCGGTTTAGGGGTTAATAGTGTAAATAGGTAGTTTGCGATGTGGGGGGTTGGTGGTTTAGGGTTTAATAGCGTTAATAGGTAGATTGCGTTGTGGGGGATTGGCGGATTAGGGGTTAATAGTTAATTAGGTAGTTTGCGTTGTGGGGGTTGGCAGTTTAGGGGTTAATAGTGTTAATAGGTAGTTAGTTTGCGATGTGGGTGGATGGCGGATTAGGGGTAAATAGTGTAATGAGATACTTTGCGTTATGGGTGGGTGGCGGATTAGGGGTCAATAGCTTTAATAGATACTTTGCGATTAGGGGGTTGGCGGATTAGGGGTTAATACATTTTATTAGTTATTGCGGTGTTAGGTGTTTGTTAATACTTCTAGGGAGTTACGGTGCTCATATACTCAGCGCAAGGCTTGCTGCGTCTGCTTATGTAAAATTTCTCCATTTTCGCCACGTAAGTCCTTGCGCTGAATAGGTGATACCGACTTGCAACGCCAGTTCTATGTTAGTTAAAGGGACTAAAAACAGCGGCCAACGGGTAAAATATACGTGCCACATTTGTATGCTGCGCCATATATGTGATCGCTAAATCTGTCTAAAAATAGCTGACGCCAGATTTTGCATAGCCGCATATGTGCCACATATCAAGCCCCATGTGTTCAGCTAGGTCCCAGTGGTGCATTTCTTCAGGGGATAAACACATAGTTATATGCAAACAATAGTGTAATAATGAGATACAGTGACACATTTAAAAGGTGACACTAGGATATTGTAACAGCATAAAATGTAAAAATGTTTAGAGACAGCCAGTCAAGTTACTGAATAAACCCCTAAATGCTATTGTTGTACTTCTATGCTTCCACCGAACCTTTCCATGATACTGATTGAAACTTTGCTGGTAATTACTGAGCACCTTCATTCTAATTTAAACCCCTCTCTACCACCTGACTATGTCCCTTTGTGCTACTGAGCTGCTCCCTTTTAAAGGGACAGTCAAGTCAAAATTAAACTTTCATGATTCAGATAGGGCATGCAATTTTAAACAACTTTCCAATTTACTGTTATCATCAAATTTGCTTTATTCTTTTGGTATTTTTATACACCAGTGGAGTTACCTAGGAGTCATCACTGATGGGCTAAAATACATGTCTGTCAAAAGAACTGAGAAAACAGAATTTATGTTTACCTGATAAATTACTTTCTCCAACGGTGTGTCCGGTCCACGGCGTCATCCTTACTTGTGGGATATTCTCTTCCCCAACAGGAAATGGCAAAGAGCCCAGCAAAGCTGGTCACATGATCCCTCCTAGGCTCCGCCTACCCCAGTCATTCGACCGACGTTAAGGAGGAATATTTGCATAGGAGAAACCATATGATACCGTGGTGACTGTAGTTAAAGAAAATAAATTATCAGACCTGATTAAAAAACCAGGGCGGGCCGTGGACCGGACACACCGTTGGAGAAAGTAATTTATCAGGTAAACATAAATTCTGTTTTCTCCAACATTGGTGTGTCCGGTCCACGGCGTCATCCTTACTTGTGGGAACCAATACCAAAGCTTTAGGACACGGATGAAGGGAGGGAGCAAATCAGGTCACCTAAATGGAAGGCACCACGGCTTGCAAAACCTTTCTCCCAAAAACAGCCTCAGAAGAAGCAAAAGTATCAAACTTGTAAAATTTGGTAAAAGTGTGCAGTGAAGACCAAGTCGCTGCCCTACATATCTGATCAACAGAAGCCTCGTTCTTGAAGGCCCATGTGGAAGCCACAGCCCTAGTGGAATGAGCTGTGATTCTTTCAGGAGGCTGCCGTCCGGCAGTCTCGTAAGCCAATCTGATGATGCTTTTAATCCAAAAAGAGAGAGAGGTAGAAGTTGCTTTTTGACCTCTCCTTTTACCAGAATAAACAACAAACAAGGAAGATGTTTGTCTAAAATCCTTTGTAGCATCTAAATAGAATTTTAGAGCGCGAACAACATCCAAATTGTGCAACAAGCGTTCCTTCTTCGAAACTGGTTTCGGACACAAAGAAGGCACGACTATCTCCTGGTTAATGTTTTTGTTAGAAACAACTTTTGGAAGAAAACCAGGTTTAGTACGTAAAACCACCTTATCTGCATGGAACACCAGATAAGGAGGAGAACACTGCAGAGCAGATAATTCTGAAACTCTTCTGGCAGAAGAAATTGCAACCAAAAACAAAACTTTCCAAGATAATAACTTAATATCAACGGAATGTAAGGGTTCAAACGGAACCCCCTGAAGAACTGAAAGAACTAAGTTGAGACTCCAAGGAGGAGTCAAAGGTTTGTAAACAGGCTTGATTCTAACCAGAGCCTGAACAAAGGCTTGAACATCTGGCACAGCTGCCAGCTTTTTGTGGAGTAACACAGACAAGGCAGAAATCTGTCCCTTCAAGGAACTTGCAGATAATCCTTTCTCCAATCCTTCTTGAAGAAAGGATAGAATCTTAGGAATCTTTACCTTGTCCCAAGGGAATCCTTTAGATTCACACCAACAGATATATTTTTTCCATATTTTGTGGTAAATTTTTCTAGTTACAGGCTTTCTGGCCTGAACAAGAGTATCAATAACAGAATCCGAGAACCCTCGTTTTGATAAGATCAAGCGTTCAATCTCCAAGCAGTCAGCTGGAGTGAGATCAGATTCGGATGTTCGAACGGACCTTGAACAAGAAGGTCTCGTCTCAAAGGTAGCTTCCATGGTGGAGCCGATGACATATTCACCAGATCTGCATACCAAGTCCTGCGTGGCCACGCAGGAGCTATCAAGATCACCGACGCCCTCTCCTGATGGATCCTGGCTACCAGCCTGGGGATGAGAGGAAACGGCGGGAATACATAAGCTAGTTTGAAGGTCCAAGGTGCTACTAGTGCATCTACTAGAGTCGCCTTGGGATCCCTGGATCTGGACCCGTAGCAAGGAACCTTGAAGTTCTGACGAGAGGCCATCAGATCCATGTCTGGAATGCCCCACAGTTGAGTAATTTGGGCAAAGATTTCCGGATGGAGTTCCCACTCCCCCGGATGTAATGTCTGACGACTCAGAAAATCCGCTTCCCAATTTTCCACTCCTGGGATGTGGATTGCAGACAGGTGGCAGGAGTGAGTCTCCGCCCATTGAATGATTTTGGTCACTTCTTCCATCGCCAGGGAACTCCTTGTTCCCCCCTGATGGTTGATGTACGCAACAGTCGTCATGTTGTCTGATTGAAACCGTATGAACTTGGCCTTTGCTAGCTGAGGCCAAGCCTTGAGAGCATTGAATATCGCTCTCAGTTCCAGAATATTTATCGGTAGAAGAGATTCTTCCCGAGACCAAAGACCCTGAGCTTTCAGGGATCCCCAGACCGCGCCCCAGCCCATCAGACTGGCGTCGGTCGTGACAATGACCCACTCTGGTCTGCGGAAGGTCATCCCTTGTGACAGGTTGTCCAGGGACAGCCACCAACGGAGTGAGTCTCTGGTCCTCTGATTTACTTGTATCTTCGGAGACAAGTCTGTATAGTCCCCATTCCACTGACTGAGCATGCACAGTTGTAATGGTCTTAGATGAATGCGCGCAAAAGGAACTATGTCCATTGCCGCTACCATCAAACCTATTACTTCCATGCACTGCGCTATGGAAGGAAGAGGAACGGAATGAAGTGTTTGACAAGAGTTTAGAAGTTTTGTTTTTCTGGCCTCTGTCAGAAAAATCCTCATTTCTAAGGAGTCTATTATTGTTCCCAAGAAGGGAACCCTTGTCGACGGAGATAGAGAACTCTTTTCCACGTTCACTTTCCATCCGTGAGATCTGAGAAAGGCCAGGACTATGTCCGTGTGAGCCTTTGCTTGAGGAAGGGACGACGCTTGAATCAGAATGTCGTCCAAGTAAGGTACTACTGCAATGCCCCTTGGTCTTAGCACCGCTAGAAGGGACCCTAGTACCTTTGTGAAAATCCTTGGAGCAGTGGCTAATCCGAAAGGAAGCGCCACGAACTGGTAATGCTTGTCCAGGAATGCGAACCTTAGGAACCGATGATGTTCCTTGTGGATAGGAATATGTAGATACGCATCCTTTAAATCCACCGTGGTCATGAATTGACCTTCCTGGATGGAAGGAAGAATTGTTCGAATGGTTTCCATTTTGAACGATGGAACCTTGAGAAACTTGTTTAAGAACTTGAGATCTAAGATTGGTCTGAACGTTCCCTCTTTTTTGGGAACTATGAACAGATTGGAGTAGAACCCCATCCCTTGTTCTCCTAATGGAACAGGATGAATCACTCCCATTTTTAACAGGTCTTCTACACAATGTAAGAATGCCTGTCTTTTTATGTGGTCTGAAGACAATTGAGACCTGTGGAACCTCCCCCTTGGGGGAAGCCCCTTGAATTCCAGAAGATAACCTTGGGAGACTATTTCTAGTGCCCAAGGATCCAGAACATCTCTTGCCCAAGCCTGAGCGAAGAGAGAGAGTCTTCCCCCCACCAGATCCGGTCCCGGATCGGGGGCCAACATTTCATGCTGTCTTGGTAGCAGTGGCAGGTTTCTTGGCCTGCTTTCCCTTGTTCCAGCCTTGCATTGGTCTCCAGGCTGGCTTGGCTTGAGAAGTATTACCCTCTTGCTTAGAGGACGTAGCACTTGGGGCTGGTCCGTTTCTACGAAAGGGACGAAAATTAGGTTTATTTTTGGCCTTAAAAGACCTATCCTGAGGAAGGGCGTGGCCCTTACCCCCAGTGATATCAGAGATAATCTCTTTCAAGTCAGGGCCAAACAGCGTTTTCCCCTTGAAAGGAATGTTAAGGAGTTTGTTCTTGGAAGACGCATCAGCTGACCAAGATTTCAACCAAAGCGCTCTGCGCGCCACAATAGCAAACCCAGAATTCTTCGCCGCTAACCTAGCCAATTGCAAAGTGGCGTCTAGGGTGAAAGAATTAGCCAATTTGAGAGCACGGATTCTGTCCATAATCTCCTCATAAGGAGGAGAATCACTATCGATCGCCTTTACTAGCTCATCGAACCAGAAACACGCGGCTGTAGTGACAGGGACAATGCATGAAATTGGTTGTAGAAGGTAACCTTGCTGAACAAACATCTTTTTAAGCAAACCTTCTAATTTTTTATCCATAGGATCTTTGAAAGCACAACTATCTTCTATGGGTATAGTGGTGCGTTTGTTTAAAGTAGAAACCGCTCCCTCGACCTTGGGGACTGTCTGCCATAAGTCCTTTCTGGGGTCGACCATAGGAAACAATTTTTTAAATATGGGGGGAGGGACGAAAGGTATACCGGGCCTTTCCCATTCTTTATTTACAATGTCCGCCACCCGCTTGGGTATAGGAAAAGCTTCTGGGAGCCCCGGGACCTCTAGGAACTTGTCCATTTTACATAGTTTCTCTGGGATGATCAAATTCTCACAATCATCCAGAGTGGATAATACCTCCTTAAGCAGAGCGCGGAGATGTTCCAACTTAAATTTGAATGTAATCACATCGGGTTCAGCTTGTTGAGAAATTTTCCCTGAATCTGAAATTTCTCCCTCAGACAAAACCTCCCTGGCCCCCTCAGACTGGTGTAGGGGCATTTCAGAACCATTATCATCAGCGTCCTCATGCTCTTCAGTATCTAAAACAGAGCAGTCGCGCTTACGCTGATAAGTGGGCATTTTGGCTAAAATGTTTTTGATAGAATTATCCATAACAGCCGTTAATTGTTGCATAGTAAGGAGGATTGGCGCGCTAGATGTACTAGGGGCCTCCTGAGTGGGCAAGACTCGTGTAGACGAAGGAGGGAATGATGCAGTACCATGCTTACTCCCCTCACTTGAGGAATCATCTTGGGCATCATTTTCAGTGTCACATAAATCACATTTATTTAAATGAGAAGGAACCTTGGCTTCCCCACATTCAGAACACAGTCTATCTGGTAGTTCAGACATGTTAAACAGGCATAAACTTGATAACAAAGTACAAAAAACGTTTTAAAATAAAACCGTTACTGTCACTTTAAATTTTAAACTGAACACACTTTATTACTGCAATTGCGAAAAAGTATGAAGGAATTGTTCAAAATTCACCAAAATTTCACCACAGTGTCTTAAAGCCTTAAAAGTATTGCACACCAAATTTGGAAGCTTTAACCCTTAAAATAACGGAACCGGAGCCGTTTTTAACTTTAACCCCTTTACAGTCCCTGGTATCTGCTTTGCTGAGACCCAACCAAGCCCAAAGGGGAATACGATACCAAATGACGCCTTCAGAAAGTCTTTTCTATGTATCAGAGCTCCTCACACATGCGACTGCATGTCATGCTTCTCAAAAACAAGTGCGCAATACCGGCGCGAAAATGAGGCTCTGCCTATGATTAGGGAAAGCCCCTAAAGAATAAGGTGTCTAAAACAGTGCCTGCCGATATTATTTTACAAAAATACCCAGATTAAATGATTCCTCAAGGCTAAATATGTGTAATATATGAATCGATTTAGCCCAGAAAATGTCTACAGTCTTAATAAGCCCTTGTGAAGCCCTTATTTACTGTCTGAATAAAAATGGCTTACCGGATCCCATAGGGAAAATGACAGCTTCCAGCATTACATCGTCTTGTTAGAATGTGTCATACCTCAAGCAGCAAAAGACTGCTCACTGTTCCCCCAACTGAAGTTAATTCCTCTCAACAGTCCTGTGTGGAACAGCCATGGATTTTAGTAACGGTTGCTAAAATCATTTTCCTCTTACAAACAGAAATCTTCATCTCTTTTCTGTTTCAGAGTAAATAGTACATACCAGCACTATTTTAAAATAACAAACTCTTGATTGAATAATAAAAACTACAGTTAAACACTAAAAAACTCTAAGCCATCTCCGTGGAGATGTTGCCTGTACAACGGCAAAGAGAATGACTGGGGTAGGCGGAGCCTAGGAGGGATCATGTGACCAGCTTTGCTGGGCTCTTTGCCATTTCCTGTTGGGGAAGAGAATATCCCACAAGTAAGGATGACGCCGTGGACCGGACACACCTATGTTGGAGAAAAGGGGGCAGTTTGCAGAGGCTGAGATACAAGGTAATCACAGAGGTATAAAGTATATTAATATAACTGTGTTGGTTATGCAAAACTGGGGAATGGGTAATAAAGGGATTATCTATCTTTTTAAACAATAACAATTCTGGTGTAGACTGTCCCTTTAATGAGTAAGCCTCTCTTTTTTACTGAATGAACCCAACTTGTAATAACTAAGCCATTTCTGTCACTGACTGAAAACCGTAATAAATTACGTATTGTTACTCATAGACCTCTTGTCGCAGACTGAATTCTTTTTGTGTGAATAACTGCATCACCTTGAACTCATTCTTGCTGAAGTAGATGTCAAAATTAATCAGACTTTTTAACTTAAAGGGACAGTCTACTCCAGATTTTTTTATTTTTTTTTGCATAACCAACACGGTTATATTAAAACACTTTTTACCTTTGTGATTGCCTTGTATCTAAGCCTCTGCAAACTGCCCGCTTATTTCAGTTCTTTTGACAGACTTGCATTTTAGCCAATCAGTGCTGACTCATAAATAACTCCATTGGTGTGAGCACAATGTTATCTAAACATGAACTAGCTCTGTCTAGCTGTGAAAAACTTTCAGAGCTTTGAGATAAGGGGTGGGCTTCAAGGGCTTAGCAATTAGCATACGAACCTACCTAGGTTTAACTTTCAACGAGAACCAAGAAAACAAAGCAAATTTGATGATAAAAGTAAATTGGAAGTTATTTAGAATTGCATGCCTTATGTGAATCATGAAGGTTTAGTTTTGACTAGACTGTCTCTTAATTTGCATAATAAAAATGTACCTATTTATCTTGGCCTCTTTTGTTAAAACATATCCCGTTTCTATGAAAGCATACTGAGATAGGCTAAGTAGTGTGCACTATATGTATAACACGGACACAAACATAACTGTCATATTATTGCTCAAGACACGTGCTCTCTCTTGAGCCTACCTAGATATGAGTATATGGAAAGGAGCTAGGTTTTAACAAAAAATACCATGTGAAATTAATTTGATAAAAGCAGTTAACAGTTTAATTTAAGCTTCCATTACCTTTAATACCCCATCACCCTTTACCACTCCCTGCTACTAAATGATTGAGAGCTCGATGATATAATCTTCGCCAGCTCAAACCTTCTTTTTCTCGTTGACACTTGCAGGGCTGCCCCGGTGCAATGATCGGAAAAAAGGGGCAGTCCCTGCGAGATGGCTCCTATTAAAAGTATTGGAGCTTGCTGGTTAGGGAAACTACGCTCCTTAGTGCGAAGTTATCAGGGAGCAGGGGGAGCACTTTAAAATTAAAATCCTGCAGCCAATATAACTCACATTACTCTCCTTTCTGCTTATAGCATCTTACATTCGCCTATATTTTAGTATGCACTTGTTTTTCTATTGGGGTTATAAATGTTCGTATTGTTTTGAGAAAAGCTCGCCACCTTTTAGTTGGCGAGAAAAAACTGTGATATCTGCAGTGCGAACATATTTATAGAATTACGCTGGGATTAGTGAGACATTGTCATATACGCCCATGAAACGCCCATGTTCAGCCCATTTTACGAAAAAACAACAATTACGCTTTGCATTTTGTATTTATAAATTCAAATTTCTGTGTGATTTTTGCACATCCAGTGTACTACAATTACGATTTACGCTGTGCATATTTAATTTGATTTATTCCTGTGTAAATTACATACTAATTTTACTTTTTTGTTAACATACGATTTTTGGTGAACAATTTTGTTACGATTTTTGATGCACCTTAACAATACAATTTTTCCCTGCTTATTTTTGTGTGAATGGTTCAAATATTTGCTTTGTATAATGTTTAAAATACGAATTTTGTTGTGCACATTTCATATGAAAATGCAGTATACGCCCCTTAGCGAGACACCATGTTTTCAGGGTAAAAAATGGCTTTAGATAATTCCACCAGGGAAATAGAAGGACTGGCGAGCATTTTTTAATAATCTCGCCAGCCCAGAGAGCTTTCAATCATCGAGCCCTGAATCTTTCTGGTTAGTTACTGACTGTAAATCTTTATTTTACAAACTGGATCCCACTAGATAAGTAACATTTTTACTGAGTGAAGGGATTTCAGTTATTTATATAAAAAAAGTGGTGTTAACATTGAGTTAAAGGGGTACGGTATATGACAAGGTGTTAAACTGGGAAGGGTCTAAAAGTGTATATTTATATATGTGAGGATTTCTATAGCGCTTACCAGCCCACACCATATCCCTTTAAATCACTTTGTAAACATTTATTTCAATAAAACATATATATATATATATATATATATATATATATATATATATATATATATATATATATATATATAAATACAGGGCTCAAAATGTCAAGACCTAAGCTACTAGCCAGCCCAAAATGTTACTCACCAATTTTGGTCCCACCCACTACCCCCCCCCCCTTTGTATATCTTTAGCCAATGTGAAACACCTTATATTGTACAGTAATTTGTTAATGTTTTTGTTTTATACCATAATGCTACATACAGTAATAAATTAACAAAGTGCATGGCAGTTAGCAACATCAACTATGGTTCTTCTGAGGAAGACAACAGCTGGACAGAAAAAGGAAGTTGTTGAACTGAGAGAAAGCAGAAAGTGTTGACATTAATGTGAGGTAATAGCAGACCTGCAAAGATTGTTTTATGACCATCATCTCTCATCTATCTTTCTCCATTCCGTCCTCTCTTCAATCTCTCTTTTTACCTCCCTACCTTCTCTCTTAGGCAATATCTTCTCTTTAAGCTCTCTCTTCTCTCTTAAATCTCTTCGCTCCTTTTTTTTTCCTCCACTCTTTCTTAACACTATCTTTTTCTCAACTTTCACTTTTTCTCTCTAATCTCTCTCTGCCCCTGTTTACCCTCTCAGAAGTAACTGTCTAAGGGGTCGATTTAACATGCCCCGTATGCAGCTGTTTCCCGCAAGCTTTCAGGCTCTCTCTTAAGACTGCTGCTCCTTATCTCATCCACCACCTCTGAGACGGCGGACAGCAATCTGCCTGGTCGGATACGATCGGGTTGATTGACATCCCCTGCTAGCGGCAGATTGTGAGGGGGGGGGGCATTACACAAGCATTTCACAAGAAATGCTTGTGCAATGATAAATTCCAACAGTATATGCATTTATCGATGTGCGGCGGACCTGATGTGCTATAGCGAATCATTTCCGCCCACACATTGTTAAATCGGCCATTAAGCACTAATGGGGGGTCCCTATATCCCTAGAGGAATAACATATCCTTGCCCTTTTTATGGATCCCTTTAGATAATGTTTGTAGACATTCACTCACTAACTTTCACTCGCCACTGTTAAATTTCTACTCGCCAAAGGCTAGTGGAAATTTTGAGCCCTGATATATATATATACAGTATATATATATATATATATATATATATATATATATATATATATATATATACTAGTCCTAAAGCCCGTTTTGCAGTACAGCGGTCCCACCCCTTGCTCTCTCTCTCTCTCCCCCCCCCCCCCTCTTTTGTGCTCTTTCCCACTCTCTTTTGTGCTCTCTCCCCCTCCCTCTTGTTTGCGCTCTCCCTCTCTTTTGCGCTCTCTCACTCCACCTCTCTTTTGCTCTCTCTCCCCTCTCTTTTGCTCTCTCTCTCCCCCTCTCTTTTGCGCTCTTTCCCCCCTCTCTTTTGCGCTCTCTCCCCCTCTCTTTTGCGCTCTATCTCGTTCCACCCCTCTTTTGCTCTCTCTCTCCCTCCTCTCTTTTGCTCACTCTCTCCCCCCTCTCTTTTGCTCTCTCTCCCCCTCTCTTTTGCTCTCTCTCCCCCTCTCTTTTGCTCCCCCCCCTCTCTTTTGCTCTCTCTCCCCCTCTCTTTTGCGCTCTCTCTCCCCCTCTCTTTTACGCTCTCTCTAACTCTCTTTTGTGTTCTCTCTCTCTTTTGAGCTCTCTCTCCCCCACTTTTGTGCACTCTCTCTCCCCCTCTCTTTTGCGCTCTCTCTCTCCCCCTCTCTTTTGCGCTCTCTCTCCCCCTCTCTTTTGCGCGCTCTCTCTCCCCCCTCTCTTTTGCGCTCTCTCTCTCCCCCGCTCTTTTGCTCTGTCTCTCTCTCCCCTGCTCTTTTGCTCTGTCTCTCTCTCCTTTTTTTTTAGTCTTTCTCTCCATCACTCTCTTTTGCTCTCTCTCTCCCCCTCTCTCCCCCCTCTCTTTTGCTCTGTCTCTCTACCCTCTCTTTTGCTCTCTCTCTCCATCCCTCTCTTTTGCTCTCTCTCTCCCCCTCTCTATTACTCTCTCTCCCCCCTCTCTTTTGCTCTCTCTCGCCCTCTTTTTCTCTCTCTCCCCTCTCTTTTTCTCTCTCTCCCCCTCTCTATTGCTCTCTCTCCCCCCTCTCTTTTTTTCTCTCTCTTCCCTCTATTCTGCTCTTTCCCCTCTCTTTTGCTCTTTCCCCTCTATTTTGCTCTCTCTCCCCCTCTCTTCTGCACTTTCCCATCTCTTCTGCTCTTCCCCCTCTCTTTCTATTTCTCTCCCCTCTCTCTCGCGCCGACCTCGCCCTACCACGCCCTCAACATGCCCGACCAAGTCCCGACCATGTCCGGCCACGCCCGACCACGCTCCTGCCCGGCCACGCCCATATTTCAATCAACCACACCCACTTTTGCAGCAAACAGCATGGATTGTCAGGTAAGGCCAGGTGTGTTTGTCCTCATGCTGTCTCTACTGCGCATGACAGCTTCAGACAAACACACTTGGCCTTTTATATAATAGGATATATATATATATATATATATACAGTATATATATATATATATAAATATATATATATATATATATATATATATTAGGGTTGCACCAATACCATTTTTTTAAGACCGAGTACAAGTACCGATACTTGTTTTCAAATACTCGCCGATACCAATTACCGATACTTTTTTTTTTATGTCATGTGACAGTTTACCAAGCACAATACAGACTAATTATTTAAGATTCCTTCTTTATAATTATGAAGGACTGTAGCTCAAAAGACATTATGAAATAATAAAATAAGTTTTGTCACATAGTTCACAGAACATGTTTAGAAATAAAAATATTACAATAAAATATATTAACAAAAACAATAAATAACAAATATAAAATTTATCTAGCAATTAGAATAATTTTTCAAAAGTTAGTGGCAAGTTCTTTTTAAGGAACAGAACAGCAGCATCTCTGCATGTTCAGCTATAAGTCTGTTTTTGCTATCAGTAAGGAGGTTCAACTTTCCACACTACTGCATGGGGCAGAAATATATTTTTGGTCCATTTTAGCCAGAACTGAAAATCTCAGTTTATTAACTGCCCAGTACTTCAGGGGTTTGTCTGAATGCAGTACAGTGATCTCTCCTACAATAATACAAATAAGAGCAATATGTATTGGCAGAACAGTAGTAAACAATTTTTAGTTTAGTCTCCACTCCAGCTTTAAATGAAATGGGAACATGCAGTTTGAAAAATACACCACAAGATAGCATATGGGTAGTAAGTGGAGGTATCGGTTTAAGTATCGGTGCATTTGCACGAGTACAAGTACTCATGCAAGTACTTGGTATCGGTACCGATACCGATACTAGTATCGGTATCGGTGCAACCCTAATATATATATATATATATATATATATATATAACGTGCAATACTTTATTTTAATATGTTTTACATGTGTTTTGTTACTTTTTTATTTTATCTCTAACATTTTACTTCTGGTCTCCAGTTTTTTTTAGTTACATGTTGTCCTCAAGCACAACACATAACTAACAACCTGTAATATGACAGATTTTTAGTATGGCCATGCTATCCATTGAAAGCATAGAGCGCACTAAAGAGATGCTGGCCTTGCTAAACATTCTCTGGTAAATCTTGTTAACCATTCACTTGTAATATCAGGTTGTGGTCTATTCTAAGAGCGGGCTCTATATATTGATAGTGCACCCTGCGCTATCAATAGGGCTCTACTAGTAATCTGGGCCTACTTTATTAACTGAATCCATCCTCTCCATGTTGTTATTGAACCCACCATGGTTAATTTGAACAACCACTAAGAGATAACTGGATCATGAGTTACTTATCCAATCAAGATAAAGAAAAACAAAGAAAAAATCCAAATGTGGTTTACTAGAAGGGTCATTTGTCACCAAAAAGAAGTACAGAAGCAACTTTGTCTTAAGACAATAGAAGAGTCAGTGAAAAATAGTGCAAGACCTTTTTTAGATATATTAATGAAAGGACAAAAAAACGGGAGGGATAATAAGCCTCAAGGCAGTTATTGGTAGAGTTTTGGAAGGAGATAAGGAAATAGAAGAACTCTATTAAGGGATGCACTTATAAATGGCAATCTGGTTAACAGTTTGCTTTTTCCGATTATGACATTTTATTGTCTTCAAAAATAAAGCTGGGGATCCATATTCATCCAAGGGTTTTAATGGTACTTTTATTTATGCTAGCTGCACCATTGCTGACCCATTTAATCAGTCACTGTTGACAATGGTTGTTCTGGATGACTTGAGAATTGCTAATGTAGTACCTCTTCATAAAAAGTGCTGTAGGAAAGACTGTTAACTACAGGCCTGTGAGCTTGATTTGTAAAGTGGGAAAACTGATAAAACAGAATTTATGCTTACCTGATAAATTACTTTCTCCAACGGTGTGTCCGGTCCACGGCGTCATCCATTACTTGTGGGAAATATTCTCCCCCACAGGGAAAGGCAAGGAGAGCACACAGCAAGAGCTGTCCATATAGCTCCCCCTCTGGCTCCGCCCCCCAGTCATTCGACCGACGGTTAGGAGAAAAAGGAGAAACTATAGGGTGCCGTGGTGACTGTAGTGTATAAAGAAAATTTTTTCAACCTGATTAAAAAACCAGGGCGGGTCGTGGACCGGACACACCGTTGGAGAAAGAAATTTATCAGGTAAGCATAAATTCTGTTTTCTCCAACATTGGTGTGTCCGGTCCACGGCGTCATCCATTACTTGTGGGAACCAATACCAAAGCTTTAGGACACGGATGAAGGGAGGGAGCAAATCAGGTTACCTAAACGGAAGGCACCACGGCTTGCAAAACCTTTCTCCCAAAAATAGCCTCCGAAGAAGCAAAAGTATCAAATTTGTAGAATTTGGCAAAAGTGTGCAGAGAAGACCAAGTCGCTGCCTTACATATCTGGTCAACAGAAGCCTCGTTCTTGTAGGCCCATGTGGAAGCCACAGCCCTAGTAGAGTGAGCTGTGATACAGTCAGGAGGCTGCCGTCCGGCAGTCTCATAAGCCAAGCGGATAATGCTTTTCAGCCAGAAAGAGAGAGAGGTAGCAGTAGCTTTTTGACCTCTCCTCTTACCAGAGTAAACGACAAACAAAGATGAGGTTTGTCTAAAATCTTTTGTTGCTTCTAAATAGAACTTTAAAGCACGAACAACATCTAAATTGTGTAATAAACGTTCCTTCTTTGAAACTGGATTCGGACACAAAGAAGGAACAACTATTTCCTGGTTGATGTTCTTGTTGGAAACAACTTTTGGAAGAAAACCAGGCTTAGTACGCAAAACAACCTTATCTGAATGAAAAACCAGATATGGTGGATTACACTGCAAAGCAGATAATTCAGAAACTCTTCTAGCAGAAGAAATAGCAACCAAAAACAGAACTTTCCAAGATAATAACTTAATATCTATGGCATGTAAAGGTTCAAACGGAACCCCTTGAAGAACTGAAAGAACTAAATTTAGACTCCAAGGAGGAGTCATGGGTCTGTAAACAGGCTTGATTCTAACCAAAGCCTGAACAAAAGCTTGTACATCTGGCAAAGCTGCCAGTCGTTTGTGCAACAAGACGGATAATGCAGAAATCTGTCCTTTTAGAGAACTAGCTGACAACCCTTTATCCAAACCTTCTTGGAGAAAGGAGAGAATCTTTGGAATTTTAATCTTACTCCAGGAGAATCCTTTGGATTCACACCAACAGATATATCTTTTCCATATTTTATGGTAAATCTTTCTAGTCACAGGTTTTCTGGCTCGGACCAGAGTATCTATCACAGAATTTGAAAACCCACGCTTGGATAAAATCAAGCGTTCAATTTCCAAGCAGATGATCTATAAAAAATAAGAGAGACAGATGCGCCACATGGCCCAATATTGTTTGTTCTGCAGAATGGATGTAATTTGATGATGTAAATACAAACTCACAATTTTAGAAGCACTCCAGTTAGTGCAACAGAAGCAGTCTGGGATCAATCACAGTCACCCAGCAGACCGACCTCTTGGATAGAGTGGTATATTTCTATGAAAAACAAGATAAGCAGACACAAGGGTGCCTATATGGCCTAGTACAGTTTGGAACCAGATGATGATGTAGTATATGTTTGAAAATATACTCACATTTAGAAAAGCATCTCCAATGATGCTAATCAGGCAGGAAGGGATCAATACAGTCACCCAACAGACTATGGCCAGGTTATCACAGGAGGCAATCGGCAAAAATCCAGGGAACCAAGACAGGTCCAAATAATACACCAAAAGCAAGTGTTTGTAAAAAATAGTAATACTTTACTTTGTAAAAACAGTAAAACATGCGACGCGTTTCTCAGTCACAGACTGTTTCCTCAGGCATAATAAAATAGTTGACAAACACTTGCTTTATATACCTAACCAAACTAATTACCACAAATTGACACCACTTGTTGTAGGTGTGGTCTATGACATCATTAGTATCCTGACTGCAGATATGTTTTAACAACAACGATGTTTACATATACCCAGTTTGTATGTTTACATTTGCACAATTTAAATGTACATTGTAGCATGTACTGCATACATTCATCACAGGTAATTCATACAATATAAATACATGTAGAAACAATTTGCATATTTTTTCATTATAAGACAGACCAAAACCAGATATCAATTGTAATTTGTGATGAATGAATTAGTTATAAATAATCACTCTTTATATCCAATGTATAGGCTAAACATATACAAATTAAATTAAACACCTTAGTTGTTCCCTTGTTTTATGATCTCTAGCAGATCGTTCCTAAACGGCGTTACCCCATTAAGATCTCTAATAGAGAGATTATATGTTTTGTGTTTATGATATTCAGACATTTTTTCAGGCATAAATGTTAGGGCCATCGATTGTCTAACATTTAAATTCCAAATGCAATGACTTACCAAAAAGAGACTATTTTTTAGGGAGTAGATCGATATATATCAAGCTTGTAAGTTGGTTCATAAACTAGATCGCTTACTTTATTTGGAAAACGCCATTTGACCTTCTAAGTGGCGTGCATATGAAGTTTGTGCGCATATCCATAGCGTTACCATAGGTACAAGAGACCTATTCGGCTCCACGCTAAGCGCAAGTAATTGTTGTTGCGTGATTGGCTAATGTCATCCTATGAGTGAGTTTAGTTATTGGCTGTATTCCGTCTAGGGGCGTTGGTTGTCCCAGTCATTCTGAATATTGTCAGCACTAGCCTATCGTCTTATTATAGAACAAAGGTGTGTCAAACCGGTAGCATAGACTAAAACGAATTTTTAGGATGTTTCATATATATCGACATTGCTAGTAATATACACAATTTTAACAGTCCCAGATTGCGTGACTCAAAATAGTATATGGATATACGATATTAATTAATAACCATCAAACCCACAATAACAATAATTGTGAATAAAGATTCTCAAAAAACACTATCCACTCCAGTATGTTAAATGATGTAATTTAGCTGTCAAATGAACAATAATGGTAAATGTAAAAATACATGTGTTGTAGACAGAGGGAATGATTAAAGATATCTAGTGTAATATGAAAAGTGTTGGTGAAGTGTATGAAGATAATAATATTCGAAGTGCCTTGACTATGTGAGTGCACATTAAATAAAGGCTGACTAAACAATAAAAAATGATTGTGTAAGATAAATGTGTAAGTATTAACCTAATGTGTATTGGATACTATCCATTAATTGACAACATCCTTAGAGATAATATAAGGGTATTATTTGCATGCTGTGTATAAATCTAAATTATTCATAATAAAGTGTAAGAACATATCTGATTTAAGATGATAAATTATTCATAATATAGTGTAAGGACATATCCAATTTAAGATGATAGAGGCGTATAGAAACTATCTAAGTGTTCTAAGTATCATAACCGTGTGTCAGACCGCCCTGACCTAGTGTATATAATTGCATATATGAAAGTGTTAAAAAAAAAAAAAAAAAAAAAATATGTTAAGTGATATAAACTATATTTGCTTAAAGCCACAGGATGTGAATAATGAGAAAAAATGAATCTAAAAATAAAAAATGGATAACTGACAGCTAATTGTAGATACAATATTGAAGGGGAGGATATCGATCTTTTTCCAATATTATAGGGGAGGAAGTCGGTCCTTCTCCACAATATATTGGCTCTTGGAAAATTTATTAAAAAGTTATCATGAGTCTGATTAGACTATTAAATTCATAATCAGCTATCAAAAGCAGCCAAATCCACACATTCATTAAGACCATCTGGTACTAGCGTATGTAATTTGTGTATCCAGTAGGTCTCTCTGCGACGCAAACTAAGAAAAGGATTGTGGCTATTTCGAGAAATTTGCTCAATCGGTGTTATTGATAGTGTTTTTGCACTTCCTTTGTGTGCAAAAGCACAGTGTCTCGAGAGGCTGTGTTTCAGATATTTTCTCTTAATGTTGTAAGTGTGTTCACTCCAACGTTTCTTGATGGCGCGGCTCGTGCGCCCCACATATTGAGCCCCACATAGGCAGCTCACCAAATAAATTACATAAGTCGATTCACACGATAACCTCTTCCTAATTCTGAATTGTTCTCCTGTTTGATGAGAGGAGAATGTATTGATACCACTTTTGACAACTCTACACATATTGCATTTACGCTTCATACATTTGTATATTCCATTCTGAGGAATAAAATTACCCAGAAAGGTCTTTTTTTTGGCCCGACTGATGGTTAGAGCAGATAGCCTTATCCCTTACAATCTTGCTAGGGGCTAGTTTGTTTTTAAGGGTAGGTGCCCTTCTATAGACTATCCTAGGTTTAGGAGGAATAAGTTTTTTAAGATGTGGGTCGTCACAGATAATGGGCCAATGTCTCATTATGATTTGTTGAATCTCGCGGTAATTGCTATTGAAACCGGTGATGAATAACGGTGTCTTATTGTACTTCTCTATTGTATTTTCTTTCGCTATCCTTGTTTGATTCTTGTCTGATGTTAAGTACATATTTCTATCGTCTTGTAATGCTCTAAGGTATCCTTTCTGGATCAAATCCAAAGGATAACCTTTCTCCAAAAATCTATCTTTCAGTATTAGGGATTGTTTTTTGTAACTTTCAACGGTGCTACAATTGCGTCTTATTCGTCTGAACTGCCCATAGGGCACGTTTTTCTTCCAACTCATATAATGGTTACTGGTGAAATTTAGGAAGCTATTACAATCAACTTTTTTAAAAAAAGTTTCAGACATAATAGTGCCGTTGGTGGAAAAAAATAAAGATAGATCCAAAAATTCAATCATGTTAGATTGAATGTTTGAAGTAAATTCCAGATCAAATTCGTTAGCATTAAGCGAGGAAGTAAAGATATTAGCTTCCTCAAAACTTCCCCTGAAAAGAATAAGAAGGTCATCAATATAACGGCCATAGAACACCAGACCCGCACCCATAGGAGACCCATAAATGTGGGTCTCCTCAAATTTGCCCATATAGAGATTGGCAAAACTGGGTGCGAATCTGGTGCCCATGGCCGTACCCTTTACCTGAAGATAGTGTTGTCCCTGATAAAGAAAATAATTGTGATGTAATATAAAATAAATTAATTCGCTGATGAATTTTTGTTGTTTTAGCGGCATATATATATCGGTGGCCAAATATGATTGGATGACCGACAGCCCTTTATCATGTGGGATGTTAGAATAAAGCGAGCTTACGTCGCTGGTGATCCACCATAACTCATTATCAGTTTTTTTGATACCTAAATTATTTAATTTGTTTAAAAGATCTGTGGAATCCCTAATGTATGAAGGTAAGTTGATAACATGTTTTTGTAAGAAGGAATCTATATAAGCCGAAAGGTGGTCAGTTAAGCTGTCGATACCTGCCACAATCGGGCGACCAGGGGGATGAGATGTATTTTTGTGGATCTTAGGTAAATGGTAGTAAAATGCTACACTCTGATTTTTTGGATATAGATATTCCTTCTCCTTTTTAGATATAATGCCCTCATCAAATCCTTCTTTAAGAAGTGAATAAAGGGGGGACATCCGGGCGGCGGCCATCTTACAGGTCGCACTGAGTTTCAGCTCCTCAAGCTATCTTCATTGGTATCTGATTTAGCATTATATTCTTAGCAATACTTTGCTCAAAACAGTGGAGTGGCTGGTCTGAAGAAGTCTGAATTCAAGAAATAGGGTTTTTGAATGGTGACTAGGCTCCATAGCCCTCAGTACCGGACTTTGCACTTTGAGGCCTTCCCCTAAAATAGAAGCCTCAGCCTGTCCCCACAACGAGCTGTGCCCTGTGTGCGCAGTATTAACCCAAGCTTAATATGGATCCATCTGCTTGTTTGTTGTCGGAGCTCAGCAACCTTCTAGATGCCTATCGAGCTGCTTTTGAAAAAACCCTGCAGAATGGGGTCTGTACATCTACAGCTACTGACCGGGATGAAGCCATGTGGGGAGACTGCGACTGTATGGTAGCGGAGAGGGATGCCGCTGCTATGCCCCAGCAGATAATACCCACCTTCCCGAGCCTTGTTCATGTCCCTGCAGTAAGGAGTGATGTACAGCTGACAAGAAACCCACTTACCTCACTGGCGTCCTGGATGAGCCGCGAGCAGGGGGCGGATGGCGCCCCTGTCCAGGAGCCTTCTTCAGCATCGGCTGGTGTGGATTGTTCCGAACCTGATGGAGGCACCTTCACTACCGTCCGATGTGCCGAAAGACCCGATGGCAGAGTGGCGGCGGTGCAGAGGAGATGTGTCACAATGCCGGAGATAGCACCAGAAGGAGAAGGTAGTGCTTGCCTCATCAAACACTTTGAGCCTGAAGGACTTCATGTGTCAGAGACGCTGCTGAATATGGGAGATTGGATTAACTCCTGTATGGCCCCGGTTAGCATATTCTCAGCGGGAGGTCACTTCAGGGCAACAGGTCCCTACTTACCATTGCTACCCGCAGCCCTGAATACATATAACATATGGGTAAATATAGCAGGCAGAGTTGGGGTGGGTTAAATGTTTGAACTACCTAAGTATACTGCTGTCGCTATTTAACCACGGCAGATTTCTTTATTGGCCCGTTGGACTTTGGTGACAGTAGCCATGTTCAGATGCAAAACATACAAGGGAACCTGAACCTATGTGGAAATATTTCCCCTCTTAGAACTCCTGATATTGCTTCCTGGCACTGTCGCTTTCAGTAGCCAGACTGCTCCACAGAATCCTTTTTGCTTTTCCCCGCTCTGTAATTTAGCTCAATCTAAAGTGTCTGCAATTCCATCCCTGTCTCCTCAATTCTGCTTTAGTTTGCCTTGGCAGATAAAATTTAGCTATTGTTGGATTAATTATCTTGATGTACCCAGCTGTATTACCATACTGTGTAACTTAATGATCATGTTTTATTTGTGTCCCCAACTGTTGTCCGCAACACACTATGAGAACAACACAGGTACCGAGAGTTTTACGCCACTTAGCAATGTACTTGAGGGAAAATCCTTACCAGCCATCTTGGATATTGCAGTTAGTACTAGTCACTCATGTGTCGCAGTGACCACCTTAGACACATAGGAAAACATCAGGTACCATATGCGGCTTATACATATCGGAGCCCAGCCTTCCTCTTCCCTTAGCTTTCTCTGCTGGTCTCTCTCTTCAATTTAAGCCCTATAATTATTATTTCCAGCCCTTATTACGAAGTACCACTTAAGTTAGAGTTATCTAGGGGGCCTCTCTCCTTTAACTTATGTTTAAGGGCGGTATGCTATACCCCATTACATATATTCGCTCCATAATGACTTTTTCCCCTATGGATCCATAAATATGAATACACCTTGAGAAAATAAAGTAAAAATAAGAGGTTCAATCACTCGGGGCCCAAAAGTGGTCCCTTTAACTTCTCTTTAGTTTGGCAAACTTTGTTAATGAGTATGTATTTGCTTATCTTGTATTGAATGTATTTTAGGAAACGTCTGTGTTTTCCTCTTGTATATTAACTACTACTGTATGTTTGCTTCATTTTGAACCCCAATAAAAATGATTAAAATAAAAAAAAAAAAAAAAAAAAAAAAAAAAGAAGTGAATAAAGTTGTTTTTGATACACCGCGGTAGGATCTTTCGCCAAAAGTTTGTAATAACTATCGTCTTTCAGAATCCTATCAGCTTCTAGGATATAATCGGATCTATTTTGGAGGACAATGCCCCCTCCTTTATCCGCCTGGCGTATTATGATATTTTTATTTAAAGAAAGTGAGGCGGATAAAGGAGGGGGCATTGTCCTCCAAAATAGATCAGATTATATCCTAGAAGCTGATAGGATTCTGAAAGACGATAGTTATTACAAACTTTTGGCGAAAGATCCTACCGCGGTGTATCAAAAACAACTTTATTCACTTCTTAAAGAAGGATTTGATGAGGGCATTATATCTAAAAAGGAGAAGGAATATCTATATCCAAAAAATCCGAGTGTAGCATTTTACTACCATTTACCTAAGATCCACAAAAATACATCTCATCCCCCTGGTCGCCCGATTGTGGCAGGTATCGACAGCTTAACTGACCACCTTTCGGCTTATATAGATTCCTTCTTACAAAAACATGTTATCAACTTACCTTCATACATTAGGGATTCCACAGATCTTTTAAACAAATTAAATAATTTAGGTATCAAAAAAACTGATAATGAGTTATGGTGGATCACCAGCGACGTAAGCTCGCTTTATTCTAACATCCCACATGATAAAGGGCTGTCGGTCATCCAATCATATTTGGCCACCGATATATATATGCCGCTAAAACAACAAAAATTCATCAGCGAATTAATTTATTTTATATTACATCACAATTATTTTCTTTATCAGGGACAACACTATCTTCAGGTAAAGGGTACGGCCATGGGCACCAGATTCGCACCCAGTTTTGCCAATCTCTATATGGGCAAATTTGAGGAGACCCACATTTATGGGTCTCCTATGGGTGCGGGTCTGGTGTTCTATGGCCGTTATATTGATGACCTTCTTATTCTTTTCAGGGGAAGTTTTGAGGAAGCTAATATCTTTACTTCCTCGCTTAATGCTAACGAATTTGATCTGGAATTTACTTCAAACATTCAATCTAACATGATTGAATTTTTGGATCTATCTTTATTTTTTTCCACCAACGGCACTATTATGTCTGAAACTTTTTTTAAAAAAGTTGATTGTAATAGCTTCCTAAATTTCACCAGTAACCATTATATGAGTTGGAAGAAAAACGTGCCCTATGGGCAGTTCAGACGAATAAGACGCAATTGTAGCACCGTTGAAAGTTACAAAAAACAATCCCTAATACTGAAAGATAGATTTTTGGAGAAAGGTTATCCTTTGGATTTGATCCAGAAAGGATACCTTAGAGCATTACAAGACGATAGAAATATGTACTTAACATCAGACAAGAATCAAACAAGGATAGCGAAAGAAAATACAATAGAGAAGTACAATAAGACACCGTTATTCATCACCGGTTTCAATAGCAATTACCGCGAGATTCAACAAATCATAATGAGACATTGGCCCATTATCTGTGACGACCCACATCTTAAAAAACTTATTCCTCCTAAACCTAGGATAGTCTATAGAAGGGCACCTACCCTTAAAAACAAACTAGCCCCTAGCAAGATTGTAAGGGATAAGGCTATCTGCTCTAACCATCAGTCGGGCCAAAAAAAGACCTTTCTGGGTAATTTTATTCCTCAGAATGGAATATACAAATGTATGAAGCGTAAATGCAATATGTGTAGAGTTGTCAAAAGTGGTATCAATACATTCTCCTCTCATCAAACAGGAGAACAATTCAGAATTAGGAAGAGGTTATCGTGTGAATCGACTTATGTAATTTATTTGGTGAGCTGCCTATGTGGGGCTCAATATGTGGGGCGCACGAGCCGCGCCATCAAGAAACGTTGGAGTGAACACACTTACAACATTAAGAGAAAATATCTGAAACACAGCCTCTCGAGACACTGTGCTTTTGCACACAAAGGAAGTGCAAAAACACTATCAATAACACCGATTGAGCAAATTTCTCGAAATAGCCACAATCCTTTTCTTAGTTTGCGTCGCAGAGAGACCTACTGGATACACAAATTACATACGCTAGTACCAGATGGTCTTAATGAATGTGTGGATTTGGCTGCTTTTGATAGCTGATTATGAATTTAATAGTCTAATCAGACTCATGATAACTTTTTAATAAATTTTCCAAGAGCCAATATATTGTGGAGAAGGACCGACTTCCTCCCCTATAATATTGGAAAAAGATCGATATCCTCCCCTTCAATATTGTATCTACAATTAGCTGTCAGTTATCCATTTTTTATTTTTAGATTCATTTTTTCTCATTATTCACATCCTGTGGCTTTAAGCAAATATAGTTTATATCACTTAACATATTTTTTTTTTTTTTTTTTTAACACTTTCATATATGCAATTATATACACTAGGTCAGGGCGGTCTGACACACGGTTATGATACTTAGAACACTTAGATAGTTTCTATACGCCTCTATCATCTTAAATTGGATATGTCCTTACACTATATTATGAATAATTTATCATCTTAAATCAGATATGTTCTTACACTTTATTATGAATAATTTAGATTTATACACGGCATGCAAATAATACCCTTATATTATCTCTAAGGATGTTGTCAATTAATGGATAGTATCCAATACACATTAGGTTAATACTTACACATTTATCTTACACAATCATTTTTTATTGTTTAGTCAGCCTTTATTTAATGTGCACTCACATAGTCAAGGCACTTCGAATATTATTATCTTCATACACTTCACCAACACTTTTCATATTACACTAGATATCTTTAATCATTCCCTCTGTCTACAACACATGTATTTTTACATTTACCATTATTGTTCATTTGACAGCTAAATTACATCATTTAACATACTGGAGTGGATAGTGTTTTTTGAGAATCTTTATTCACAATTATTGTTATTGTGGGTTTGATGGTTATTAATTAATATCGTATATCCATATACTATTTTGAGTCACGCAATCTGGGACTGTTAAAATTGTGTATATTACTAGCAATGTCGATATATATGAAACATCCTAAAAATTCGTTTTAGTCTATGCTACCGGTTTGACACACCTTTGTTCTATAATAAGACGATAGGCTAGTGCTGACAATATTCAGAATGACTGGGACAACCAACGCCCCTAGACGGAATACAGCCAATAACTAAACTCACTCATAGGATGACATTAGCCAATCACGCAACAACAATTACTTGCGCTTAGCGTGGAGCCGAATAGGTCTCTTGTACCTATGGTAACGCTATGGATATGCGCACAAACTTCATATGCACGCCACTTAGAAGGTCAAATGGCGTTTTCCAAATAAAGTAAGCGATCTAGTTTATGAACCAACTTACAAGCTTGATATATATCGATCTACTCCCTAAAAAATAGTCTCTTTTTGGTAAGTCATTGCATTTGGAATTTAAATGTTAGACAATCGATGGCCCTAACATTTATGCCTGAAAAAATGTCTGAATATCATAAACACAAAACATATAATCTCTCTATTAGAGATCTTAATGGGGTAACGCCGTTTAGGAACGATCTGCTAGAGATCATAAAACAAGGGAACAACTAAGGTGTTTAATTTAATTTGTATATGTTTAGCCTATACATTGGATATAAAGAGTGATTATTTATAACTAATTCATTCATCACAAATTACAATTGATATCTGGTTTTGGTCTGTCTTATAATGAAAAAATATGCAAATTGTTTCTACATGTATTTATATTGTATGAATTACCTGTGATGAATGTATGCAGTACATGCTACAATGTACATTTAAATTGTGCAAATGTAAACATACAAACTGGGTATATGTAAACATCGTTGTTGTTAAAACATATCTGCAGTCAGGATACTAATGATGTCATAGACCACACCTACAACAAGTGGTGTCAATTTGTGGTAATTAGTTTGGTTAGGTATATAAAGCAAGTGTTTGTCAACTATTTTATTATGCCTGAGGAAACAGTCTGTGACTGAGAAACGCGTCGCATGTTTTACTGTTTTTACAAAGTAAAGTATTACTATTTTTTACAAACACTTGCTTTTGGTGTATTATTTGGACCTGTCTTGGTTCCCTGGATTTTTGCCGATTGCCTCCTGTGATAACCTGGCCATAGTCTGTTGGGTGACTGTATTGATCCCTTCCTGCCTGATTAGCATCATTGGAGATGCTTTTCTAAATGTGAGTATATTTTCAAACATATACTACATCATCATCTGGTTCCAAACTGTACTAGGCCATATAGGCACCCTTGTGTCTGCTTATCTTGTTTTTCATAGAAATATACCACTCTATCCAAGAGGTCGGTCTGCTGGGTGACTGTGATTGATCCCAGACTGCTTCTGTTGCACTAACTGGAGTGCTTCTAAAATTGTGAGTTTGTATTTACATCATCAAATTACATCCATTCTGCAGAACAAACAATATTGGGCCATGTGGCGCATCTGTCTCTCTTATTTTTTATAGATCATCCTCTTAGGATCCTGGCCGGATTCTCTACAGATTGCTGCCTTGACACCTCTATCTACTTCTCAGAGACTCTCTTTGAATTGGTCTTATAACTTTTTTTGAATTTTTTCATTTTTTAATCATATCTATTAATCCCAATTTTGTTGCTTTAAATGTTTTAATTTGTATTATCCATTTTAGTCATTTGATAATTTGTATTTTTCATTTTGTATAAATATATCACTGTATAGATACACTTTTATACTCTAGGGCGCCCCCTATCTTATAGGACAATTTCCAAGCAGTCAGCTGCAGAGAAACTAGATTTGGATGTTCGAATGGACCTTGTACTAGAAGATCCTGTCTCAAAGGTAGCTTCCATGGTGGAGCCGATGACATATTCACCAGGTCTGCATACCAAGTCCTGCGTGGCCACGCAGGAGCTATCAGAATCACCGAGGCCTTCTCCTGTTTGATCCTGGCTATGAGCCTGGGAAGGAGAGGAAACGGTGGAAACACATATGCTAGGTTGAACGACCAAGGCGCCACTAATGCATCCACTAGAGTCGCCTTGGGATCCCTGGATCTGGACCCGTAGCAAGGTATCTTGAAGTTCTGACGGGACGCCATTAGATCCATGTCTGGAATGCCCCATAATTGGGTTAACTGAGCAAAGACCTCCGGATGGAGTTCCCACTCCCCCGGATGGAAAGTCTGACGACTCAAATAGTCCGCCTCCCAGTTGTCTACTCCTGGGATGTGAATAGCAGATAGATGGCAGGAGTGATTCTCTGCCCATTGGATTATCTTGGTTACTTCCTTCATCGCTAGGGAACTCTTTGTTCCCCCCTGATGATTGATGTACGCAACAGTCGTTATGTTGTCCGACTGAAATCTTATGAACCTGGCTTCCGCTAGCTGAGGCCAAGCCAGGAGCGCATTGAATATAGCTCTTAGTTCCAAAATGTTTATCGGGAGAAGCGACTCTTCCCGCGACCATAGGCCCTGAGCTTTCAGGGAGTCCCAGACCGCGCCCCACCCCAAGAGGCTGGCGTCGGTCGTGACGATGACCCACTCCGGTCTGCGGAAACTCATTCCCTGAGACAGGTGATCCTGGGTCAACCACCAGAGAAGTGAGTCCCTGGTTACCTGATCTACTTGAATTTGGGGAGACAAGTCTGTATAGTCCCCATTCCACTGATTGAGCATGCATAGCTGTAATGGTCTTAGATGAATTCGAGCAAAAGGAACCACATCCATTGCTGCGACCATTAGTCCTATTACTTCCATGCATTGAGCTATGGAGGGTTGAGGAATAGAATGAAGAACTCGACAAGCTTTTAGAAGCTTTGCCTTTCTGACTTCTGTGAGAAAGATCTTCATTTCCACAGAATCTATTATTGTTTCCAGAAAAGGAACCCTTGTGGACGGTGACAGTGAACTTTTTTCTATGTTCACCTTCCACCCGTGAGATCTGAGAAAGGCCAACACAATGTCTGTATGAGCCCTCGCTTTGGAAAGGGACGACGCTTGGATTAAGATGTCGTCTAGATAAGGTGCTACAGCGATGCCCCTCGGCCTTAGGACCGCTAGAAGGGACCCTAGCACCTTTGTGAAAATTCTGGGAGCGGTGGCTAAACCGAATGGAAGAGCCACAAACTGGTAATGTTTGTCCAGAAAGGCTAACCTCAGGAACTGATGATGAGATTTGTGGATTGGGATATGCAGATACGCATCCTTTAGATCCACGGTAGTCAAAAATTGACCCTGTTGGATTGTCGGTAAGATTGTCCGAATGGATGGAACTCTGAGGAACTTGTTTAATATCTTTAAATCCAGAATTGGCCTGAAAGTTCCCTCTTTTTTGGGAACCACAAACAGGTTTGAGTAAAAACCTAGACCTTGTTCCCCGGAGGGGACTGGGTTTATCACTCCCATCTTTGATAGGTCTCTTACACAATGTAAGAATGCCTGTTTCTTTATCTGGTCTGAAGATAAGCGAGACAGGTGGAACCTTCCCTTTGGAGGAAGTCCCTTGAATTCTAACAGGTATCCCTTGGAAACTATCTCTAGTGCCCAGGGATCCAGAACATCTCTTGCCCAAGCCTGAGCGAAGAGAGATAGTCTGCCCCCTACCAGATCCGGTCCCGGATCGGGGGCTACCCCTTCATGCTGTCTTGGTAGCAGCAGCAGGTTTCTTGGTTTGTTTACCCTTGTTCCAGCCTTGCATGGGCTTCCAAGCGGGTTTGGGCTGGGCCGCGTTACCTTCTTGTCTAGCGGCAGTGGAGTTATTAGCCGGTCCGTTCCTGAAATTGCGAAAGGAACGAAAATTAGACTTGTTCTTAGCCTTAAAAGGCCTATCCTGTGGGAGGGCATGGCCCTTACCCCCAGTGATGTCTGAAATAATTTCCTTCAATTCCGGCCCAAAAAGGGTCTTACCCTTGAAAGGAATATTCAGTAACTTAGTCTTGGACGACACATCTGCCGACCAGGATTTTAGCCAAAGCGCCCTCCGCGCTACTATAGCAAAACCTGAGTTTTTCGCCGCCAATTTCGTTATTTGAAAGGCGGCATCCAATATAAAGGAATTAGCTAACTTTAATGCGTGAATTCTGTCCATGACTTCTTCATAGGAAGTCTCTTTCTGGAGCGACCTTTCTAGTTCTTCGAACCAAAAGGACGCCGCTGAAGTGACAGTAATAACACACGTAGCTGGTTGAAGGATGAACCCTTGCTGAACAAAAATCTTTTTAAGCAATCCTTCCAATTTTTTATCCATAGGATCTTTGAAAGCGCAGCTGTCCTCTATAGGAATAGTTGTGCGCTTCGCTAGTGTTGAAACAGCTCCCTCAACCTTCGGGACCGTTTGCCATGCGTCCCTTCTAGGGTCTACTATGGGAAACATTTTCTTAAATATAGGAGGTGGGGCAAAGGGTACACCTGGCTTCTCCCACTCCTTTTCCACTATGTTCGCTACCCTCTTAGGTATTGGAAAAGCGTTGTCGTGCACTGGGACCTCTAAAAATGTGTCCAATTTGCACAACTTCTCTGGTACTACCATGGAATCACAGTCATCCAGAGTAGCTAATACCTCCTTAAGCAAAGCGCGGAGATGTTCTAGTTTAAACTTAAATGCCACTAGATCAGGTTCTGCCTGTTGAGAAATTTTTCCTGAATCTGAAATTTCACCCTCAGACAGCCCTTCCCTTACAGCCAATTCCGATTGATGCGAGGGTAAAATAGATAAGGCATCGTCAGCGTCTGATTGTTCATCCTTTTTATCTGTATTTAAAACTGAACAATCACGCTTTCTCTGAAAAGCTGGCAGTTTGGATAAAAGATTTGCTATAGAATTATCCACTACTACTGATAATTGTTGCATAGAAATAAGCACTGGCACGCTAGGTGTCGCCTGCGCGGGCAAAGCTGGTGTAGACACAGAAGGAGAGGATGTAGAGCTATCCCCACTACCTTCATTAGATAAATCATCTTGGGCAACATTATGAAAAATAACAGAGCTGTCCTGATTTTGTTTGGACGCTATGGCGCAATTATCACAAACACTCGAAGGGGGAACCACATTTGTCTCTATACACACAGAACATAGGTTATCTGATGGAACAGACATGTTAAACAGATTTAGGCAGGCAAACAATGCAATAAAAACGATTTTAAACAAAAACGTTACTGTCTCTTTAAATAATAAAATGACACATTTATTTCTGAATGTTCAAAAAACTATGAAGGCAATATCCGATTTTTCTGAAATTTGGACCCCAGTGTCTTAATGCTTAGAAAGTATTGCACAGCAAATATGGAGACTCTAGCTCTTAAAACAAGCAAACCGGAGCTAATTGTTGGATTTAACCGTTTTTATACACTACAATCCCTGCTACAGCCTTGTTGCAGCTTTTTACCTTCCTTAGGGGTCACCATTCACAGAAAAAAGCCTTTTGGAGTCACTTTCTGAGCCACAGGACCCTATCTGCATGCACTGCCTTGTAAATCAACTGTGCAGCTGAAGCACCAAAATGAGGCTTCCTCCCTCAGCACACTAGAGTGAAGGGGCCTTCCTGACTAGATTTAGGTGTCTAAAACAAGCCAGATCAATAAAAAAACGTTCCCCAGTGTATGTGAGCTTATAAAATATTTCAAATGGTATCATATTGTAATAAAAACCAATCGATTTTGCCCCTAACAGTGTCTACCAGCATAAAAAACAAAAAGGGGAAGCCTGTTATCTTTTTTGCTGAGGTGAAAGAAAAATGGCTTACCTTTTCCCCTGAGGGGAAATATGACTGTCATCTAGCATTAGCCTGTGTTGTTAGAAGGAGACCAGTCATACCTGAAGCAGATGAGTCTGCAAACTGTTACCCCCAACTGAAGTTCTCTTGTTTCAACAGTCCTGCGTGATAACAGTAATGGATTTTAGTTACTGTCTGCTAAAATCATAGCCCTCTTAAACAGAAATCTTCATCACTTTTCTGTTATAGAGTAAATAGTACAAGCCAGCACTATTTTAAAATAACAAACTCTTGATAGAAGAATAAAAAACTACAACTAACACCACAAACTCCTCGCCATCCCCGTGGTAGATGCTACTTGTTCAGAGCGGCAAGGAGAATGACTGGGGGGCGGAGCCAGAGGGGGAGCTATATGGACAGCTCTTGCTGTGTGCTCTCCTTGCCTTTCCCTGTGGGGGAGAATATTTCCCACAAGTAATGGATGACGCCGTGGACCGGACACACCAATGTTGGAGAAAAACTCGTTTATGGAAACAATTGTGCTTTACCTAGTTAAACAGCTTTATGGACCAAAGACAGTGCAGATTTTCAGCACTAATCTAGTTGTAAGATTAAGTAATTAACTTTATAGAAAATATGAAAGCGTAGATATAGCTTATCTAGATTTTAGATTTTTTTAAACTTTAGGGAAAATCACAAAAGCAGCAGCACTGAAAATTATCAGATTTATTGGTACAAAAAATGCCCACAACGTTTCGGGATTACCCCCTTAGTCATGTGGATACAAAGTAACAGTGAATCTCTACCTTTTATACACAGGTGTAATTACCTCCTCATTATCAATTACATAGTCTCAACTCCATCTAGTGGAGGTCTATAACATCACACCCTTCTATACACATAAAATAGTCTGTCACAAAAATAAATAAATCAAGCAACCTGTCACAGAAAAATTGACCAGTCAAGGTCCCTATTTAAACCCATGGGTTGCATAGTTCCCAATTTAAAAATCCAAAAAGCTTCTCTCTTTTTTGGTAAAATCGCCCTACTACCTCCTCTTCTAGGTCTATGTACCTGTTCGATAATTTGGAAACTTAATATCAAACAGTTTGCCAGTATGTGGATGGAAAAAAGGGAAACCTTTAATCAAGTTGCTACAACTAAAACATCCCAAACACGGGAAACAACCTTTACTGGCAGTGGTAATATACCGAATGCAACCAGTTTTAGTTGTACCAATATCTGTCTTAAAAAGTATATCCCTTAAGGATGGAGTCACAAAACACATAAAAAAAATACATGTAACAGTACATCAACACTCATATTAACAGTCTGATATACATTTTTGTTAAAAAATATTGCACAAAAATAGTTATAAGAGCTTAAAGTTATGAAATGTCAGGGGCCGAAAATGGTTTTACATAGGGATCCATAGGAACACATTTATTCATATTTATATGTCTATAAATATATATGTATATGAATGTATACATATATATTTATCTATTTATATGTGTAAAGTATATATGTATTTCAAAACATATATACACATAAATAGATATGCATACATTCATATAGATATATATTTAGATATTTCTGCAATCGGGGTTGGTGAGCTGTGGCTGTGAGTTTTTCAGCATGAAAACGAGGCTCCATTAAAGTCTACGGGGAAATGCAAATATGGGATCACAATTGTGATTCTGGCCCCTTTGAGTGTGAGAATGCAACCGCAAAGTCGGGTTCTTTTTACTTTTAATTTGTAATATGTGTGCATAGTAACGTACACGTTAAACGAAAAATCAAGTACGAATATCGCACTTGCAAAAGGGCATATTTGCACTCCAACTGTAATCTAGCCCTTTGCTTCTCTATATTATTTATTATATTATAATTAAGAGATTATAAGAACCCAATCGGTCAACTACAAGTGTTAAAACTATGACTTTCATTTCATACAGATTTCTTCATTAAAGTACATACAATACACGAGGGATGGAGGACTAGAGAGCACAGAGGAAGGCCAGTGCAGAGGGGAGAATACTTGGCAAACATGATGGCTGAATTACCCAAGCCCAGAAGGGGTTAACATAAACTGGCCCTGAAACCTGCAGCATCACAAACTACATGTTTCTTTTACTGATGTATTACTTCCCATATAATTCTACACATAACTTACATGGGACTATTGCTACAATATAATAACAACATTTATGCTTACCTGATAAATTTATTTCTCTTGTGGTGTATCCAGTCCACGGATTCATCCATTACTTGTGGGATATTCTCCTTCCCAACAGGAAGCTGCAAGAGGATCACCCACAGCAGAGCTGTCTATATAGCTCCTCCCCTAACTGCCACCTCCAGTCATTCGACCGAAGACAAGCAAGAGAAAGGAGAAACTATAGGGTGCAGTGGTGACTGTAGTTTAAAAATAAAAAACACCTGCCTTAAAATGACAGGGCGGGCCGTGGACTGGATACACAAGAGAAATAAATTTATCAGGTAAGCATACATTTTGTTTTCTCTTGTAAGGTGTATCGAGTCCACGGATTCATCAATTACTTGTGGGATACCAATACCAAAGCTATAGGACACAGATGAAGGGAGGGACAAGGCAGGCGCTTAAACGGAAGGCACCACTGCCTGTAAGATCTTTCTCCCAAAAATAGCCTCCGAAGAAGCAAAAGTATCAAATTTGTAGAATTTGGAAAAAGTATGAAGCAAAGACCAAGTCGCCGCCTTACAAATCTGTTCAACAGAAGCCTCATTTTTAAAAGCCCATGTGGAAGCCACCGCTCTAGTGGAATGAGCTGTAATTCTTTCAGGAGGCTGCTGGCCAGCAGTCTCATAAGCTAAGCGGATTATACTTCTTAACCAAATGGAAAGAGAAGTTGCTGAAGCCTTTTGGCCGTTCCTCTGTCCAGAGTAGACAACAAACAATGCAGATGTTTGACGAAAATCTTTAAAGCACGAACCACGTCAAGATTTTGTAATAGACGTTTCTTCTTTGAAGAAGGAATAGGACACAGTGACGGAACAACAATCTCCTGATTGATATTCTTATTAGATACCACCTTAGGAAGAAACCCAGGTTTGGTACGCAAAACTACCTTATCTGCATGGAAGATCAGATAAGGGGAATCACACTGCAAGGCAGATAACTCTGAAACTCTTCGAGCCGAAGAGATAGCTACCAAAAACAAAACTTTCCAAGATAAAAGCTTGATATCTATGGAATGCAGAGGTTCAAACGGAACCCCTTGAAGAACTTTAAGAACTAAATTTAAACTCCATGGCGGAGCAACAGGTTTAAACACAGGCTTGATTCTAACTAAAGCCTGACAAAACGCCTGAACGTCTGGAACATCCGCTAGACGCTTGTGCAAAAGAATAGACAGAGCAGAAATCTGTCCCTTTAAGGAACTAGCTGACAATCCCTTCTCCAATCCTTCTTGGAGAAAAGATAATATCCTGGGAATCCTGGCTTTACTCCATGAGTAACCCTTGGATTCACACCAATGAAGATATTTACACCATATCTTATGATAGATTTTCCTGGTGACAGGCTTTCGAGCCTGAATTAAGGTATCAATGACCGATTCAGAGAAACCACGTTTTGATAAAATCAAGCGTTCAATCTCCAAGCAGTCAGACACAGAGAAATTAGATTTGGATGGTTGAAAGGACCCTGAAGTAGAAGGTCCTGCCTCAGCGGTAGAGTCCATGGTGGAAGGGATGACATGTCCACCAGATCTGCATACCAAGTCCTGCGTGGCCACGCAGGTGCTATCAAAATCACCGAAGCTCTCTCCTGCTTGATCTTGGCAATCAGACGAGGGAGCAGAGGAAACGGTGGAAACACATAAGCCAGGTTGAAAGACCAAGGCGCTGCTAGAGCATCTATCAGCGCTGCCTTGGGATCCCTGGACCTGGATCCGTAACAAGGAAGCTTGGCATTCTGACGAGACGCCATGAGATCCAGTTCTGGTTTGCCCCAAAGTTGAATCAACTGTGCAAACACCTCCGGATGGAGTTCCCACTCCCCCGGATGAAAAGTCTGTCGACTTAGAAAATCCGCCTCCCAGTTCTCTACTCCTGGGATATGGATAGCTGATAGATGGCAAGAGTGAACCTCTGCCCATAGAATTATTTTTGAAACCTCCAACATTGCTAGGGAACTCCTTGTTACCCCTTGATGGTTGATGTAGGCTACAGTCGTGATGTTGTCCGACTGAAATCTGATGAACTTGACCGCAGCTAGCTGAGGCCAAGCCTGAAGAGCATTGAATATCGCTCTTAGTTCCAGAATGTTTATCGGAAGGAGTGTCTCCTCCTGAGTCCACAAGCCTTTAGGGAGTTCCAGACTGCACCCCAGCCCAGAAGGCTGGCCTCTGTCATTACTATTGTCCAATCTGGCCTGCGGAAGGTCATACCCTTGGACAGATGGACCCGAGATAACCACCAGAGAAGAGAATCCCTGGTCTCTTGATCCAGATTTAGTAGAGGGGACAAATCTGTGTAATCCCCATTCCACTGACTGAGCATGCAGAGTTGCAGCGGTCTGAGATGTAGGCGGGCAAACGGCACTATGTCCATTGCCGCTACCATTAAGCCGATTACTTCCATACACTGAGCCACTGAAGGGCGAGAAGTAGAATAAAGAACACGACAGGAATTTAGAAGTTTTGACAACCTGGCCTCTGTCAGGTAAATCTTCATTTCCACAGAATCTATCAGAGTTCCTAGGAAGGAAACTCTTGTGAGAGGGGATAGAGAACTCTTTTCTTCGTTCACTTTCCACCCATGCGACCTCAGAAATACCAGAACAATGTCTGTATGGGACCTGGCGATTTGAAAATTCGACGCCTGTATTAGAATGTCGTCTAGGTAAGGGGCTACTGCTATACCCCGCGGCCTTAGGACTGCTAGGAGTGACCCCAGAACCTTCGTAAAGATTCTTGGTGCCGTAGCTAACCCAAAGGGAAGAGCCACAAACTGGTAATGCCTGTCTAGGAAGGCGAACCTGAGAAACCGATGATGATCTCTGTGTATCGGAATGTGCAGATAAGCATCCTTTAAGTCCACGGTAGTCATATATTGACCCTCCTGGATCATAGGTAGGATGGATCGAATAGTCTCCATCTTGAAGGATGGGACCCTGAGGAATTTGTTTAGGCTCTTGAGATCTAAGATTGGTCTGAAGGTTCCCTCTTTCTTGGGAACCACAAACAGATTTGAATAGAAGCCTTGCCCCTGTTCCTCCTTTGGAACTGGGTGGATCACTCCCATAACTAGGAGGTCTTGAACACAATGTAAGAATGCCTCTCTCTTTATCTGGTTTGCAGATAATTGTGAGAGATGAAATCTTCCTTTTGGGGAATAAACTTTGAAGTCCAGAAGATATCCCTGGGACACAATTTCCAACGCCCAGGGATCCTGGACATCTCTTGCCCAAGCCTGGGTGAAGAGAGAAAGTCTGCCCCCTACTAGATCTGTTACCGGATCGGGGGCTGATCTTTTATGCTGTCTTAGAGGCAGCAGCAGGTTTTTTGGCCTGCTTTCCTTTGTTCCAAGCCTGGTTAGGTCTCCAGACCGGCTTGGACTGGGCAAAATTTCCCTCTTGTTTTGTATTAGAGGAAGTTGAAGCTGCGCCACTCTTGAAGTTTCGAAAGGCACGAAAATTAGGCTGTTTGGAATGTTTAATTTGTTGGACCTATCCTGAGGAAGGGCGTGACCTTTTCCTCCAGTAATATCAGAAATGATCTCCTTCAGTCCAGGCCCGAATAGGGTCTGCCCCTTGAAGGGAATGTTGAGAAGCTTAGACTTTGAAGTAACGTCAGTTGACCAGGATTTAAGCCATAGCGCCCTACGCGCCTGAATAGCAAAACCTGAGTTCTTAGCCGTTAGTTTGGTTAAATGAACAACGGCGTCAGAAACAAATGAATTGGCTAGCTTAAGAGCTTTAAGCTTGTCAAGGATATCATCCAATGGGGTTTCTACCTGTAGAGCCTCTTCTAAAGACTCAAACCAGAAGGCCGCAGCAGCAGTGACAGGGGCAATGCATGCAAGGGGCTGGAGAATAAATCCTTGTTGAATAAAAATTTTCTTAAGGTAACCCTCTAATTTTTTGTCCATTGGATCTAGAAAAGCACAACTGTCCTCGACAGGGATAGTTGTACGCTTCGCTAGAGTAGAGACTGCTCCCTCCACCTTAGGGACCGTTTGCCACAAGTCCCGTGTAGCGGCATCTATGGGAAACATCTTTTTAAAAACAGGAGGGGGAGAGAACGGTACACCTGGTCTATCCCATTCCTTAGTAATAATTTCTGAAAACCTCTTAGGTATTGGAAAAACATCAGTGTAAACAGGCACTGCGTAGTATTTATCCAATTTACACAATTTCTCTGGGACTACAATGGCGTCACAGTCATCCAGAGTTGCTAAAACCTCCCTGAGCAACATGGGGAGGTGTTCAAGCTTAAATTTAAATGTAGACATATCAGAATCAGGTTGAAGTGTCTTCCCTGAGTCAGAAAAATCACCCACAGATAGAAGCTCTCCTTCTTCGGCTTCTGCACATTGTGAGGGTATATCGGACATAGATACTAAAGCGTCAGAGAGCTCTGTATTTGTTCTAGCCCCAGAGCTGTCTCGCTTTCCTTGTAACCCTGGCAGTTTGGACAATACTTCTGTAAGAGTATGATTCAGAACTGCCGCCATGTCTTGTAAAGTATACGCAATGGGCGCGCTAGATGTACTTGGCGCCCCTTGAGCGGGAGTTAAAGGCTCTGACACGTGGGGAGAGTTAGTCGGCATAACTTCCCCCTTGTCAATTTCCTCAGGTGATAAATCTTTTAAAGCCAGAATATGGTCTTTATAACTTATAGTAAGATCAGTGCATTTGGTACACATTCTAAGAGGGGTTTCCACAATGGCTTCTAAACATAATGAACAAGGAGTTTCCTCTATGTCAGACATGTTTAACAGACTGGTAATGAGACCAGCAAGCTTTGAAAACACTTTAATTAATGTGAAAAAGCAGAATATAAAAAGCGGTACTGTGCCTTTAAGGGAAAAAAACAAACACAAAAACTGCAAAACAGTGAAAAAAGCAGTTAACTCTATGAAATTTTTACAGTGTATATAATAGACTAAAATAGCATTGCACCCACTTGCAAATGGATAATTAACCCCTCAGGTTCAAAAACGAAGCAAAAAAACGGTAAAAACCGTTATAACAGTCACAAGCAAACTGCCACAGCTCTACTGTGGCTCCTACCTTCCCATAAAACGACTTTTGTAGGCACAAAAACCCTTTACAGAGGTCCAATATGTCAGTGGACTCCTTCAGGGAAGCTGGATGTCTCAGAATGTAAAAACAACTGCACAATTAGAGCACGAAAATAGGCCCCTCCCACCATGCACTCAAAGTCAGAGGGCCTTAAAAAACTATTCCTAGGAGTAAAATAACAGCCATGTGGAAAACTAGGCCCCAAATAAAGATTTATCACCTCAATAAAAAACGTTCTTTATATATATATATAACGTTTTACATACTAAGCCATAATAGAAAGTAATATGAAAATTACCCTTTACTGCAAGCATGATGCCAGTCGTTTATTAAATCACTGCAATCAGGCTTACCTTAACTATATCAGGCACTGTCAGCATTTTCTAGTTCTTATCATCCTCTAGAAAAAAATATACTGAACATACCTCAGGGCAGTTAATTCTGCAGGCCGTTCTCCCAGCTGAAGTTTCCCCATACTCTTCAGTTATGTGTGAGAACAGCAGTGGACCTTAGTTACAACCTGCTAAGATCATCAAAAACCTCAGGCAAATTCTTCTTCTAATTTCTGCCTGAGGTAAAAAAACAGTACAATGCTGGCACCGTTTAAAAATAACAAACTTTTGATTGAAGATAAACTACACTAATTCACCACATCTCTCTAGCTACTTCCCTTGTCGAGAGCTGCAAGAGAATGACTAGAGGTGGCAGTTAGGGGAGGAGCTATATAGACAGCTCTGCTGTGGGTGATCCTCTTGCAGCTTCCTGTTGGGAAGGAGAATATCCCACAAGTAATGGATGAATCCGTGGACTGGATACACCTTACAAGAGAAATAAATTTTATTTATTTTCTGTGCTCCCAATTGGGAGAAGTGGTTTAAATATTCCTTTATTTAATACACCAGACATATGTTTTAAGGGCCCCAGAAACTGCTGTGACAGTGTTTTACTTGCATAGGTAAATTGTAAAAAAATTATCCGAATTTTGTACCACAAATTATATTAAAGGGATACTAAACCCACATTTTTTCTTTAATGATTCAGATAGAACCTGGGTTACGTTTTTGCATGTGCCTTCAAAATGTAGCCACCAATAAGCAAGTGCTAACCAGGGTGCTGGACCTAAAATGGTCTGGCTCCTAAGCTTTACATCCCTACTTTTTTAAATAAAAACTTAACAAGAGAACGAAGAAAAATTGATAATAGGAGTAAATTAGAAAGTTGCTTAAAATTGCAAGCTCAATCAGAATCATGAAAGGATTTTTTTTTTCCGGTACATTTGTAAATATATCACTGTAAAGGAACTATTTTCACTAAGCCACGGATCAACTTCTAATTCTAAATTCTTATCTCAAAACTACTTCACAGACATGTGTACATTTCTTGTGTTTTGTATTTTAATGAAATTTTTGCAAATACATTCTCTATATTTATATTATATTTTGCACCATATAAGAGAATGACAGTTATTGTATTATGTTTTTTTAGGAAACAAGTCCTAAAGCCCGTGTATACGGGCCATTTTCTGCAGTGCATCGGTCCCGTCTGCCCCCGACCACGCCCCCGCCACCCGTTCTCACGGCAGACAGAGACGCGCTACTGTTTATCGCGGATCAGGTGCCAGGTGTGTTTGTCTAAGGCCAGGTGTGTTTATCCTCGCGCAGTCTCTACCTTTAGGCTCACCGGAAACAGGAGTTAAGAAGCAGCGGTCTTAAGACCACTGCTCCTTAACTCGTCCGCCAGCAATGAGGCGGCGGACAGCAATCCACCCAATCGTATACGATCGGGATGATTGACACCCCCTGCTAGTGACCGATTTGCCGCAAATTTGCAGGGGGCGGCATTGCACAAGCAGTTCAACAGAACTGCTTGTGCAATGTTAAATGCCGACAGCATATGCTGTCGGCATTTATAGATGCAGGGCGGGCACGATTCTCTATAGCGAATCATGTCCGCCTGGGGTATGATAAATCTACCCCTTCGCCTTTTATAATATAGGATAGGTTTACTAATTGTATAATCTCCCATGTTGCAATGTTATTTTTTGATTACATGTTCCTATCATTATTCACTATTGTTAATAAATTACTTTTATAATTTATGACTAGCTCTATCTAATCCTCATTATATTTTGAAGGCACATGCAAAAGAGCTTTGGAGATATTTATTCAGGGTGCTGTTTTATAATTAGACATGTGCATTTGGATCCTTCTTTAGGATCTGAATCTGGAAGAAGACGGCCGCTCATGGTATTCCACTCTTTTTTGAGGCGGATTTATTCTTGTGAAAGTGCAACACACTAAGATCTGTGCAAATTCAGATCTTAGTGTTACATTCTCACAAGAATAAATACAGCTCAGAAAAGAACTGAATACCACGAGTGTCCCTTTCTTCAGCATTTTGATCCTAACAAAGGATCCGAACGCACTCATCTAATGATTCTGATTGCTAATGTATGCGTTTTGTCTACCTACACATTTTAAATTTGATATGAACCAAAAACTCTGGCACTCCTATAGATTGTTGTCTTGCACCTTTTGCACTACACACACACACCATGCACCAAGCCTATTTCTATGCATAATCTATGCATCTGACAATCAATAAATCTTTTAGAAATTAATACAATTTTACAAATATTACTTCTTCAGCAGCACTATTGGTCTGTACTTTAGTCACACTACCAAGTCTAGAAATAAACAAAGGGGTGGCCTACACATTAATTTCATATAACCTTCATAATAATCCCATCTTGATCATTCATCATTTCAAGTTAAAGCATTTTCCACACCACTCTTTATGTTGTTGCTTCTCGGAGCAGCTTCACTGCTCCTATACCTCTTTTAAGACTGACTACCTCAATGTCTTCTATTCAAAATCAATACTCTTATTTCAATATCCCAATTATTGGACCGCAACGCGGCTTACCAAAAAAGCTATACACTGTACAACCTTGTACGAGTTGTTTTTAAAAATTCTGTTGCAATGGCACATGACGCCCCTCCGCCTCTTCAAAATCTCACCTGTCAACTCCCCTAAGTGTTGGAGGGGATGTGAGTCACTGGGGACCCCCCAGCACATCTGGTGGTCTTACCCACAGATTCAGCCGCTCTGGCAAAAAGAACTCCAGTATTGCACCTTGAAAGGTATTCAGATGCCTACTTCCACATTCTGCCCACACGCCTGACTTTACCGCAGAAGCTATTTTGTATCTACCTATTTCTGGCAGTTAAATTGGCCGTAGCCCGGATGTGGCTTCAGCGGGTCTCACCCTCTTGGGAACAAGTGGTTGATATCTTAAAATATGTAAGGACAATGGAATCATTTGTTTCCCATATACATGGAACGGAAGACCTCCAGATCATGATCTGGGACTATGGCCCAGACTAAAGTTAACTGGGATTCTTCCTACAGCCCTATGATGTCTTCGCACTGTAATACTAATCCAGTCTGCCCCTATCCCTATCCCCCCCGATATGTGACCTTTCCCGCCCTCCCTCCTTTCCCCTCCCAAGATGAGACCCCCTACCCTTTCCCCTCCTTTTCCCCTCTCACCCCTCCTTTCCCCTTTTTTTTTTTCTTTTTTTCTTCTTTCTCACCATTCAGACACAGATCTCAAAGGTTATTTTTGTATTTAAATATGCAATGGTTAAGTTTTGATGTTGGTAAGCATAGTTATATTATGACTTTCTTTCATGTAATTAGCAAGAGTCCATGAGCTAGTGACGTATGGGATATACATTCATACCAGGAGGGGCAAAGTTTCCCAAACCTCAAAATGCCTATAAATACACCCCTCACCACACCCACAATTCAGTTTTACAAACTTTGCCTCCGATGGAGGTGGTGAAGTAAGTTTGTGCTAGATTCTACGTTGATATGCGCTCCGCAGCAAGTTGGAGCCCGGTTTTCCTCTCAGCGTGCAGTGAATGTCAGAGGGATGTGAGGAGAGTATTGCCTATTTGAATGCAGTGATCTCCTTCTACGGGGTCTATTTCATAGGTTCTCTGTTATCGGTCGTAGAGATTCATCTCTTACCTCCCTTTTCAGATCGACGATATACTCTTATAAATACCATTACCTCTGCTGATTCTCGTTTCAGTACTGGTTTGGCTATCTGCTATATGTAGATGAGTGTCCTGGGGTAAGTAAGTCTTATTTTCTGTGACACTCCAAGCTATGGTTGGGCACTTTGTTTATAAAGTTCTAAATATATGTATTCAAACATTTATTTGCCTTGACTCAGAATGTTCAACTTTCCTTATTTTCAGACAGTCAGTTTCATATTTGGGATAATGCATTTTGATTTAACCATTTTTTCTTACCTTCAAAAATTTGACTCTTCCCTGTGGGCTGTTAGGCTCGCGGGGGCTGAAAATGCTTCATTTTATTGCGTCATTCTTGGCGCGGACTTTTTTGGCGCAAAAATTCTATTTCCGTTTCCGGCGTCATACGTGTCGCCGGAAGTTACGTCATTTTTTTGACGTTATTTCACGCCAAAAATGTCGGCGTTCCGGATGTGGCGTCATTTTTGGCGCCAAAAGCATTTAGGCGCCAAATAATGTGGGCGTCTTATTTGGCGCGAAAAAATATGGGCGTCGCTTTTGTCTCCACATTATTTAAGTCTCATTTTTTATTGCTTCTGGTTGCTAGAAGCTTGTTCTTTGGCATTTTTTCCCATTCCTGAAACTGTCATTTAAGGAATTTGATCAATTTTGCTTTATATATATGTTGTTTTTTCTCTTACATATTGCAAGATGTCTCACGTTGCATCTGAGTCAGAAGATACTACAGGAAAATCGCTGTCAAGTGCTGAATCTACCAAAGCTAAGTGTATCTGCTGTAAACTTTTGGTAGCTATTTCTCCAGCTGTTGTTTGTATTGATTGTCATGACAAACTTGTTAAAGCAGATAATATTTCCTTTAGTAAAGTACCATTGCCTGTTGCAGTTCCTTCAACATCTAAGGTGCAGAATGTTCCTGATAATATAAGAGATTTTGTTTCTGAATCCATAAAGAAGGCTATGTCTGTTATTTCTCCTTCTAGTAAACGTAAAAAATCTTTTAAAACTTCTCTCCCTACAGATGAATTTTTAAATGAACATCATCATTCTGATTCTGATGACTCCTCTGGTTCAGAGGATTCTGTCTCTGAGGTTGATGCTGATAAATCTTCATATTTATTTAAAATGGAATTTATTCGTTCTTTACTTAAAGAAGTACTAATTGCTTTAGAAATAGAGGATTCTGGTCCTCTTGATACTAATTCTAAACGTTTGGATAAGGTATTTAAAGCTCCTGTGGTTATTCCAGAAGTTTTTCCTGTTCCTAATGCTATTTCTGCAGTAATTTCCAAAGAATGGGATAAATTGGGTAATTCATTTACTCCTTCTAAACGTTTTAAGCATTTATATCCTGTGCCGTCTGACAGATTGGAATTTTGGGACAAAATCCCTAAAGTTGATGGGGCTATTTCTACCCTTGCTAAACGTACTACTATTCCTACGTCAGATGGTACTTCGTTTAAGGATCCTCTAGATAGGAAAATTGAGTCCTTTCTAAGAAAAGCTTATCTGTGTTCAGGTAATCTTCTTAGACCTGCTATATCTTTGGCTGATGTTGCTGCAGCTTCAACTTTTTGGTTGGAAACTTTAGCGCAACAAGTAACACATCGTGATTCTCATGATATTATTATTCTTCTTCAGCATGCTAATAATTTTATCTGTGATGCCATTTTTGATATTATCAGAGTTGATGTCAGGTTTATGTCTCTAGCTATTTTAGCTAGAAGAGCTTTATGGCTTAAAACTTGGAATGCTGATATGGCTTCTAAATCAACTTTACTTTCTATTTCTTTCCAGGGTAACAAATTATTTGGTTCTCAGTTGGATTCCATCATTTCAACTGTTACTGGTGGGAAAGGAACTTTTTTACCACAGGATAAAAAATCTAAAGGTAAAAGTAGGGCTAATAATCGTTTTCGTTCCTTTCGTTTCAACAAAGAACAAAAGCCTGATCCTTCATCCTCAGGAGCAGTTTCAGTTTGGAAACCATCTCCAGTCTGGAATAAATCCAAGCCAGCTAGAAAGGCAAAGCCTGCTTCTAAGTCCACATGAAGGTGCGGCCCTCATTCCAGCTCAGCTGGTAGGGGGCAGGTTACGTTTTTTCAAGGAAATTTTGATCAATTCTGTTCACAATCTTTGGATTCAGAACATTGTTTCAGAAGGGTACATAATTGGTTTCAAGATGAGACCTCCTGCAAAGAGATTTTTTCTTTCCCGTGTCCCAGTAAATCCAGTAAAAGCTCAAGCATTTCTGAAATGTGTTTCAGATCTAGAGTTGACTGGAGTAATTATGCCAGTTCCAGTTCCGGAACAGGGGATGGGGTTTTATTCAAATCTCTTCATTGTACCAAAGAAGGAGAATTCCTTCAGACCAGTTCTGGATCTAAAAATATTGAATCGTTATGTACGGATACCAACGTTCAAAATGGTAACTGTAAGGACTATCTTGCCTTTTGTTCAGCAAGGGAATTATATGTCCACAATAGATTTACAGGATGCATATCTGCATATTCCGATTCATCCAGATCATTATCAGTTCCTGAGATTCTCTTTTCTGGACAAGCATTACCAGTTTGTGGCTCTGCCGTTTGGCCTAGCTACAGCTCCAAGAATTTTTACAAAGGTTCTCGGTGCCCTTCTGTCTGTAATCAGAGAACAGGGTATTGTGGTATTTCCTTATTTGGACGATATCTTGGTACTTGCTCAGTCTTTACATTTAGCAGAATCTCATACGAATCGACTTGTGTTGTTTCTTCAAGATCATGGTTGGAGGATCAATTTACCAAAGAGTTCTTTGATTCCTCAGACAAGGGTAACCTTTCTGGGTTTCCAGATGGATTCAGTGTCCATGACTCTGTCTTTAACAGACAAGAGACGTCTAAAATTGATTGCAGCTTGTCGAAACCTTCAGTCACAATCATTCCCTTCGGTAGCCTTATGCATGGAAATTCTAGGTCTTATGACTGCTGCATCGGACGCGATCCCCTTTGCTCGTTTTCACATGCGACCTCTTCAACTCTGTATGCTGAAGCAATGGTGCAAGGATTACACGAAGATATCTCAAACAATATCTTTAAAACCGATTGTTCGACACTCTCTAACATGGTGGACAGATCACCATCGTTTAATTCAGGGGGCTTCTTTTGTGCTTCCGACCTGGACTGTAATTTCAACAGATGCAAGTCTCACGGGTTGGGGAGCTGTGTGGGGATCTCTGACGGCACAAGGAGTTTGGGAATCTCAGGAGGTGAGATTACCGATCAATATTTTGGAACTCCGTGCAATTTTCAGAGCTCTTCAGTTTTGGCCTCTTCTGAAGAGAGAATCGTTCATTTGTTTTCAGACAGACAATGTCACAACTGTGGCATACATCAATCATCAAGGAGGGACTCACAGTCCTCTGGCTATGAAAGAAGTATCTCGAATTTTGGTTTGGGCGGAATCCAGCTCCTGTCTAATCTCTGCGGTTCATATCCCAGGTATAGACAATTGGGAAGCGGATTATCTCAGTCGCCAAACGTTGCATCCGGGCGAATGGTCTCTTCACCCAGAGGTATTTCTTCAGATTGTTCAAATGTGGGAACTTCCAGAAATAGATCTGATGGCGTCCCATCTAAACAAGAAACTTCCCAGGTATCTGTCCAGATCCCGGGATCCTCAGGCGGAGGCAGTGGATGCATTATCACTTCCTTGGAAGTATCATCCTGCCTATATCTTTCCGCCTCTAGTTCTTCTTCCAAGAGTAATCTCCAAGATTCTGAAGGAATGCTCGTTTGTTCTGCTGGTAGCTCCGGCATGGCCTCACAGGTTTTGGTATGCGGATCTTGTCCGGATGGCCTCTTGCCAACCGTGGACTCTTCCGTTAAGACCAGACCTTCTGTCACAAGGTCCCTTTTTCCATCAGGATCTGAAATCCTTAAATTTAAAGGTATGGAGATTGAACGCTTGATTCTTGGTCAAAGAGGTTTCTCTGACTCTGTAATTAATACTATGTTACAGGCTCGTAAATCTGTATCTCGAGAGATATATTATAGAGTCTGGAAGACTTATATTTCTTGGTGTCTTTCTCATCATTTTTCTTGGCATTCTTTTAGAATACCGAGAATTTTACAGTTTCTTCAGGATGGTTTAGATAAGGGTTTGTCCGCAAGTTCTTTGAAAGGACAAATCTCTGCTCTTTCTGTTCTTTTTCACAGAAAGATTGCTATTCTTCCTGATATTCATTGTTTTGTACAAGCTTTGGTTCGTATAAAACCTGTCATTAAGTCAATTTCTCCTCCTTGGAGTTTGAATTTGGTTCTGGGAGCTCTTCAAGCTCCTCCGTTTGAACCTATGCATTCATTGGACATTAAATTACTTTCTTGGAAAGTTTTGTTCCTTTTGGCCATCTCTTCTGCCAGAAGAGTTTCTGAATTATCTGCTCTTTCTTGTGAGTCTCCTTTTCTGATTTTTCATCAGGATAAGGCGGTGTTGCGAACTTCTTTTGAATTTTTACCTAAAGTTGTGAATTCCAACAACATTAGTAGAGAAATTGTGGTTCCTTCATTATGTCCTAATCCTAAGAATTCTAAGGAGAAATCGTTGCATTCTTTGGATGTTGTTAGAGCTTTGAAATATTATGTTGAAGCTACGAAATCTTTCCGTAAGACTTCTAGTCTATTTGTTATCTTTTCAGGTTCTAGAAAAGGCCAGAAAGCTTCTGCCATTTCTTTGGCATCTTGGTTGAAATCTTTAATTCATCTTGCCTATGTTGAGTCGGGTAAAACTCCGCCTCAGAGAATTACGGCTCATTCTACTAGGTCAGTTTCTACTTCCTGGGCGTTTAGGAATGAAGCTTCGGTTGACCAGATCTGCAAAGCAGCAACTTGGTCCTCTTTGCATACTTTTACTAAATTCTACCATTTTGATGTATTTTCTTCTTCTGAAGCAGTTTTTGGTAGAAAAGTACTTCAGGCAGCGGTTTCAGTTTGAATCTTCTGCTTATGTTTTTCGTTACACTTTATTTTGGGTGTGGACTATTTTCAGCAGGAATTGGCTGTCTTTATTTTATCCCTCCCTCTCTAGTGACTCTTGTGTGGAAAGATCCACATCTTGGGTAGTCATTATCCCATACGTCACTAGCTCATGGACTCTTGCTAATTACATGAAAGAAAACATAATTTATGTAAGAACTTACCTGATAAATTCATTTCTTTCATATTAGCAAGAGTCCATGAGGCCCACCCTTTTTTGTGGTGGTTATGATTTTGTATAAAGCACAATTATTCCAATTCCTTATTTTAAGGTTAGTTAGGGAAAGAATTCAAGGATTTGTAGCATTTAAGCTAAGTGCTGAATTAGGCACTATTAGATTAGATAAGGTTAGTTAAAATTTAACACTTTATTTAACATATATTCAAAGACAGACAATTTACTTAAATTGGATCACTCCGTAGAAACAAACAATCGTAAATTGTTTCTATATCTTATCATTCCAAGTGACCCAACTGTAACATCATAAAACCAAACCTAAACCGAAAGGTAAAGGTAAAAAATAAAAGGGCTACGTGCTCTATAGAGTACTATGGTGGTGAATTTTGTATTAAATAGGTTTCGAGTTTGAATCGTACAGTGCTCACACAGGCTATGCGCTCAAAGGCGTCCTCCTACCTGCGTACTGCTGAGATTTAACTCAGTCAGCCGATTTCTAGCTGGTCCCTATCAATCAATATCTCAACATTCGTACAATCTCAGTGTATCTGTCAGGATTTGTAATACTACAGTTGCTAGGATTTCAAAGGTATATATATATGTATATTAGCGATTTCCGTTCAAAGTGCTTATCATCACTACTTGAACTAGTTCTGAAAAATATATAGGCACCATAAGCCCTTTTATCAAATCAGATTATTACCCTTAGATCGCTATATCTATATATTGGTAAAAATGAACACTTTTGAAGCGGCAACAATAGTAGCCAAACAGATTATTCGTAACTAAGTTTCTAACACCACGCTAGAGTTCCAGAGCACGCCCACCGACGCGTTTCGTCACTTGTACGTGACTTCGTCAGGGCATGACGAAGTCTCGGTTTAGGTTTGGTTTTATGATGTTACAGTTGGGTCACTTGGAATGATAAGATATAGAAACAATTTACGATTGTTTGTTTCTACGGAGTGATCCAATTTAAGTAAATTGTCTGTCTTTGAATATATGTTAAATAAAGTGTTAAATTTTAACTAACCTTATCCAATTCCTTATTTTATATGCTTTCGCACTTTTTTATCACCCCACTTCTTGGCTATTCGTTAAACTGAATTGTGGGTGTGGTGAGGGGTGTATTTATAGGCATTTTGAGGTTTGGGAAACTTTGCCCCTCCTGGTAGGAATGTATATCCCATACGTCACTAGCTCATGGACTCTTGCTAATATGAAAGAAATGAATTTATCAGGTAAGTTCTTACATAAATTATGTTTTTTGTAGCATTTATACAATGTTGAACTATCTAGACAATCAGGACTGAAATTGTCTCCCTATGGAAGATTGGTTTACAGCACTCCCACCTGGATAGGTGAGGAAAAAGTTGGAGACTCATGGACAATGGATTCACTCAGCATATCCTTTTACAGTCATTTCTACTCTTTTGTCATATATAATTTGTAACACAGTAAGATTATTATGTTACGGGATGATGTTATTTACTTGTTTGCTCTTGCTGCTATTATGGTTATCTAAATAAAAAACAAATTTAAAAAAAAAAATATCCCAATTATTAAACCTTCAACTTCAGCAGGCCCCACACTACTTCGTTAACCACCTAATTTGTTCTCTCAGTGGACAATATTTGCAACTCACTGTGAAAGACACTATATTGACCAAGTCTTCACCAATCTCTATCCTACCTCTAATCTCCCCCTTTATCTTCATAACCATTAAGTTAACTTTCTGCCTTACTTTAACTACAAACTGTCAGGTTCTTACCTGCGGTAACCGCTGCCCCTACACCCCGTCTTGGCAAATGCTGATGGTAATATCTTCAGTCTTGGCGTCCCACGTAGATGGGACGCCGATTTGTGGGATTCTGAGACTCAACTTCTACAGCTACTGCTGCATATCTCTAGGCGCATGCGGTATCCTGTGCCTGCTGAGTATCCTGTATATACTATACCAGTGACGGCTTTCCTCAAATCAGCTGTGCCTGCTGTACTAACCTGGTACCTCACGACAGTCTCACCCTCTATACTATTGGGTGTATTGAACAATTCAAGTATCAGTATATGGACTTTCTTACTGCAACAAACTATTCTGAAACTTGAATAATACTTTAGTGTTCTGCCTTGGGCCTATGTTCAAACTTGCTGTTTCTGTGATCTTCCATTTAAACTACCAACTGTTGTTTTGCTTATCATTCAGTAAAGCGTTCAAAAGGCTTTTGTTGTTCAGTGTATCTGTTCCTGCATTCTGAGTTCCACACATCCTAACCTACTCACAACAACACCCAACTCTACACAACCTCAAACACAACCCTATACTATCAAAAAATATTTAGGCTTTCAAGGGATAGGTATGTTGGCTGTAAGGTCCAGAAAGACCAGATGATCCATCTAGATCTTAGAGAAATCACCAATATATCTATAATATAGATAATATATATGTACCTGTGTTCATGCAACAAGCAAGCTATTTTTCTTAAGAAAGGGCGACCAATAAAAATAATAAATCAACTGGGTTCCTAGTTTTAAAAGCTGCAAAGAAAAATAAGGTAGTTACACTATCATCCAAAAATTGTAGGTGCTCAGCATCAACAAGTCCGGAAGTTAGTGCAAGCTGCAGGGTTCTGTAAGCGCCCTCACTTTAAGCAATACATTAGAAGCATCTCAGTATATTTACAAACTTTTTCTCCTTTATTGAAACCACATAACAACGTTTCAGTCTATTCTACCTTAATCATATTGTTTCAATACAGGAGAAAGAGTTTGTAAATATACTGAGATGCTGCCGCTTTTTGATGGATTGCTGATTAGTTACAGCATCATGACAGCTGTAGCTTTAAAATCACAGAAATAAAATTCAAAGATAAAATGCCTTTAGCAACTCTCACTAAAAGTAAAATACAATTTCCCGGTTGCTTTGATGCTGCTACCAATACTTTTTAATTTTTGGATAACAGGATTTTAATTGCATGCAAACCACCAGTGGTAGCAGAAAGTGTCTAACTATGTAGCAGTCCTACATCAGTTAATGGCTCAATTGTTATAATTGTGATTGTAGTAATCTTGTCTTAAGTGTCCTAATGCACTATCAGCCAGATTACGAGTTTTGAGCGCTACAGGGAAATTAACGACCACCACAAAAGCGGCAGGATTTAACCTCCCTATAGTGCTGCGATTACAAGTTTACAAAAAGCAGGCTTGCGCGGGCGATATGGTGGCGTTGAGCTCCATGCTTCACCCAAATACAAGTGCTGCTTTGACGTGCTCTTGCACGTTTTCCCCATAGACATCAATGGGGAGAGCCGGCAAAAAAACAAGCCTAACACCTGCGATCAAGGAAACAAAAGCTCCGTAACGCAGCCCCATTGATGTCTATGGGGAAAGAAAAAGTTATGTTTAAACCTAACACCCTAACATAAAAACCACATCTAAACACCCCTAATCTGCTGCCCCTAACATTGCTGCCACCTACATAAAACTATTAACCCCTAATCTGCCGCTCCCGATATCACTGCCACCAAAATACACTTATAAACCCCTAATCTGCCGCCCCCCAATGTCGCTGACACTATACTAAAGTTATTAACCCCTAAACCTTTGGCCTCCAACATCACTAAATATTCAAGAGGGTAGGGAAGGAGTAGAGGGTGTCTTAGCCACTTTCCTAATAAGCTCCCCACAGGTTTAAAGTTGAAAATTGCAATAGTTTAGAAAATGAAAAGTGCGCTTTACAGCTGACAAGTCAGATGAATCTTACAATAATCTCAAATCAATCCCAAATAATTTTTAAATTGATCTTAAATAGATCTCAAATAAATATCTAGAGGTAAAAACGGTTTCATATATCTTTATAAAAGTCAAAACATTTAAAAAAAAACAGCAGCACTGTATCAACAGCAATATGTTAGCAACAATGCAATAGCAACAATGTGACTATATCAGTTTTTCAGCACAATTCTCATCAATGTGTTCAAATGCTGAAACAATCGTATATTCAGAAAAAATACAATATGTTAAAACCAGGGACGTCTCCCTTTAAATTTGCTAGCAACACTTTTAAAATAACCACCTTATTTAGGAAGTTCAACATGCACCACCTTATTTAAAAAGAGGGCTTTTTAGACCTTTATGTTTTTATAAGTCTTTTTAGACAATACGATATAAATTCACCTTGATAGGTCTTTTTTAGACAATACGATAATCTTTGCCAAATAAACTTAGATACTTAGTGCCAAATTGTCACTATGTGACTATCCCAATACCTTCTCAAAACAGCATTACTGAATGTAAAAACAGTGCCTCTTGGCTAGTAGCTGGGATATACAGACCGGTTTAGAGTTAGCTCACCAGCAGCAGGATCTCAGTCCCTCCTTAGAAGTAAAAGGAGTATGCAGCCTCTCACAGTGCTTCCACTCCCCAACTCACAGCGTTTTTACTTCTGACTCTCCGTTGTTCGTTTCATATTCAACTGCATGCGTGAATGATGATGTGGTCGGTCAGCTGACCTTTTGCTGTCCTCTGATTGGTCCAAGAACAGTCTTTCAGTTTAAGGCTTTTTCTTTAGTATCTTATGTCTCAAAGTTGAAAAAATGACTTTGGTATTGTCATAAGTGGCACCCCACAGCAATTCGACGTGTTTCACCCGTTTGTAGGGCTTTATCAAGATAAATTTCATGTGTATGGGGCCAGTCTTTTATACCAATAGAGTTCCTGTGATAGGACGCCACTTTGAAGGTGGATTTTTTAAAGGTGGAATTTTAAAATTGTGGTACAAAAATGTTTAAGGTGGTATTTATAATTCATATATTTAGTTCTTATCTTAGAATACATCATTCAGAATATTAATTCATTTAGAATATTAATTCATTTAGAATATTAATCATTCGTTCGAAAAAACATAGAGATTGATATAAAACATATCTAATATATATTCTTGCGACTTATGTAATTTTTATATACCCTTAAATCCTTTTACAATATACTATATCCACAATACTGTAGTAAAGATATCTTAAAGGTTTTGGGAAAAACTAAATTTATGCTTACCTGATAAATTGATTTCTTCTATGGTAAGACGAGTCCACGGATTCATCCTTTACTTGTGGGATATTATCCTTCCCTACAGGAAGTGGCAAAGAGCACCACAGCAGAGCTGTCTATATAGCTCCTCCCTTAGCTCCACCCCCCAGTCATTCGACCGAAGGTACAGGAAGAAAAAGGAGAAACTACAAGGTGCAGAGGTGACGGAGTTTAAATCAAAAAAATATAATCTGTCTTAAAATAACAGGGCGGGCCGTGGACTCGTCTTACCATAGAAGAAATCAATTTATCAGGTAAGCATAAATTTAGTTTTCTTCTATAAAGGTAAGACGAGTCCACGGATTCATCCTTTACTTGTGGGATACAAAACCAAAGCTACAGGACACGGATGAACGGGAGGGACAACACAGATGGTTAAACAGAAGGCACCACTGCTTGAAGAACTTTTCTCCCAAAAACAGCCTCTGAAGAAGCAAAGGTATCAAATTTGTAAAATTTGGAAAAGGTATGAAGCGAAGACCAAGTCGCAGCCTTACAAATCTGTTCAACAGAAGCATAATTTTTAAAAGCCCATGTGGAAGCCACCGCTCTAGTAGAGTGAGCTGTAATTCTTTCAGGAGGCTGCTGTCCAACAGTATGCCAAACAGATGATGCTTTTTAGCCAAAAGGCAAGAGAGGTAGCCGTAGCTTTTTGACCTCTACGTTTCGTACAAACAAAGAAGATGTTTGACGAAAATCTTTGGTCGCATGCAAGTAAAACTTTAAAGCATGAACCACGTCCAAGTTGTGCAATAGACACTCTTTCTTAGAGAAAGGATTAGGTCACAGAGAAGGAACCACAATTTCCTGATTAATATTCTTATTAGAAACAACCTTAGGAAGGAATCCAGGTTTGTTACGCAGAACCACCTTATCAGCATGGAAAACAAGATAAGGCGAGTCGCATTGCAATGCAAATAGTTCAGAAACTCTTCGAGCCAAAGAGATAGCAACTAAAAACAGAACTTTCCAAGATAGAAGCTTAATATCTATGGAATGCATAGGTTCAAACGGAACCCCTTGAAGAACTTTAAGAACCAAATTCAAACTCCATGGCGGAGCAACAGGTTTAAACACATGCTTGATTCTAACTAAAGCCTGACAGAACGACTGAACGTCTGGAACATCTGCCAGACGTTTGAGCAGTAGAATTGATAAAGCAGATATCTGTCCCTTTAAGGAACTAGCTGATAGCCCCTTCTCCAATTCTTCTTGGAGAAAGGACAAAATCCTAGGAATCCTGATCTTACTCCATGAGTAGCCTTTGGATTCGCACCAATAAAGATATTTACGCCATATCTTATGATAAATTTTCCTGGTGACAGGCTTTCGAGCCTGAATCAAGGTATCTATGACCGACTCAGAGAACCCCCGCTTGGATAAGATCAAGCGTTCAATCTCCAAGCAGAGAAACTAGATTTGGATGCTGGAACGGACCTTGAATCAGAAGCTCCTGTCTCAGTGGCAGAGTCCATGGTGGAAGGGATGACATGTCCACCAGGTCTGCATACCAAGTCCTGCGTGGCCAAGCAGGTGCTATCAAAATCACTGAAGCTCTCTCCTGTTTGATTCTGGCAATCAAACAAGGAAGGAGAAGAAATGGTGGAAACACATAAGCCAGGTTGAACGACCAGGGTACTGCCAGAGCATCTATCAGTACTGCCTGAGGATCCCTTGACCTGGACCCGTAACGAGGAAGTTTGGCATTCTGACGAGACGCCATCAGATCCAATTCTGGTGTGCCCCATTGCTGAATCAATTGTGCAAACACCTCCGGATGGAGTTCCCACTCCCCCGGATGAAAAGTCTGGCAACATAGAAAATCCGCTTCCCAGTTCTCCACTCCTGGGATATAGATTGCTGATAGATGGCAAGAGTCTCTGCCCATCAAATTATTTTGGTAACCTCTATCATCGCTAGAGAACCCTTTGTTCCCCCCTGATGATTGATATATGCTACAGTCGTGATATTGTCCGACTAAGATCTTACGAATCTGGCCAAAGCCAGCTGAGGCCACGCCTGAAGCGCGTTGAATATCGCTCTCAGTTCTAGAATATTCATTGGGAGGAGAGTCTCCTCCTGAGTCCACAAACCCTGTGCTTTCAGGGAATTCCAGACTGCATCCCAGCCCAATAGGCTGGCGTCCGTCATCACTATGACCCACGCTGGCCTGCGGAAACACATTCCCTTGGACAGATGATCCTGTGACAACCACCAAAGAAGAGAGTTTCTGGTCTCTTGGTCCAGATTTATCTGAGGAGATAAATCTGCATAATCCCCATTCCACTGTTTGAGCATGCAAAGATGCAGTGGTCTGAGATGCAAGCGAGCAAACGGAACTATGTCCATTGCCGCTACCATTAAACCGATTACCTCCATACACTGAGCCACTGACGGTCGAGGAATGGAATGAAGAGCTCGGCAGCTGGATAAAATCTTTGATTTCCTGACCTCCGTCCGAAAAATTTTCATGTCCACCGAATCTATCAGCGTTCCCAGGAATGGAACTCTTGTGAGAGGGATAAGTGAACTCTTTTTTACGTTCACTTTCCATCCGTGCGATCTTAGAAAAGCCAACACAATGTCAATGTGAGACTTGGCTAGTTGGTAAGTCGACGTCTGGATTAAGATATCGTCCAGATAAGGCGCCACAGCTATGCCCCGCGGCCTTAGAACCGCCAGAAGGGACCCTAGCACCTTTGTGAAAATTCTGGGAGCCGTGGCCAACCCGAAGGGAAGAGCCACAAACTGGAGATGCTTGTCCAGAAAGGCGAACCTGAGGAACTGGTGATGATCTTTGTGGATAGGAATGTGTAGATACGCATCCTTTAAGTCCACGGTGGTCATAAATTGACCCTCCTGGATCATTGGCAAAATAGTCTGAATGGTCTCCATCTTGAAGGATGGGACTCTGAGGAATTTGTTTAGGATCTTGAGATCCAAAATTGGTCTGAAAGTTCCCTCTTTTTTGGGAACCACAAACAGATTGGAGTAGAACCCTTGCCCCTGTTCTGTTTCCAGAACTGGGCAGATCACTCCCATGGAATATAGGTCTTCTACACAGCGTAAGAACGCCTCTCTTTTTGTCTGGTTTACAGACAATTAAGAAAGATGGAATCTCCCCCTTGGGGGAAAATCTTTGAAATCTAGAAGATACCCCTGGGTAACTATTTCTAAAGCCCAGGAATCCTGAACGTCTCTTGTCCAAGCCTGAGCAAAGAGAGAAAGTCTGCCCCCTACTAGATCCGGTCCCGGATCGGGGGCTACCCCTTCATGCTGTCTTGGTGGCAGCAGCGGGCTTCTTGGCCTGTTTACCCTTGCTCCAAGTCTGGTTAGGTCTCCAGACTGACTTGGATTGAGCAATATTCCCCTCTTGCTTTGCGGCAGGGGAAGAGGAAGAGGGACCACCTTTGAAGTTTCGAAAGGAACGAAAATTATTTTGTTTGGTCCTCATCTTATTCGTCTTATCTTCAGGCCCGAATAGGGTCTTACCCTTGAAAGGGATGGCTAAAAGCTTAGCTTTTGATGATACATCAGCAGACCAGGACTTAAGCCATAACGCTCTACACGCAAAACCTGAATTAGTCGCCGCTAATTTAGCCAATTGAAAAGCGGCATCTGTAATGAAAGAATTAGCTAGCTTGAGAGCCCTAATTCTAACCAGAATATCCTCTAATGGAGTCTCAACCTGAAGAGCCTCTTCCAGAGCCTCAAACCAAAAGGACGCTGCAGTAGTTATAGGAACGATGCACGCTATAGGTTGGAGAAGAAAACCTTGATGAACAAATATTTTCTTCAGGAGACCCTCTAATTTTTTATCCATAGGATCTTTGAAAGCACAACTGTCCTCAATAGGTATAGTTGTATGCTTAGCCAGGGTAGAAATAGCTCCCTCCACCTTAGGGACCGTCTGCCACGAGTCCCGCACAGCGTCTGATATGGGAAACATTTTCTTAAAAGTAGGAGGGGGGAGCGAACGGAATACCTGGTCTATCCCACTCCTTAGTAACAATTTCCGAAATCCTCTTAGGGACCGGAAAAACATCAGTGTAGGCAGGAACCTCTAGGAATTTGTCCATTTTACACAATTTCTAGTTTAAATTTAAAAGCCGTCATATCTGAATCTGTCTGAGGAAACATATTTCCTAAGTCAGAAATCTCTCCCTCAGCCAGCAAATCCCTCACTTCAGAACATTGTGAGGGTACATCGGATATAGCTAATAAAGCGTCAGAGGGCTTAGCGTTTGTTCTCACACCAGACCTGCTGCGCTTCCCCTGCAACCCAGGCAGCTTAGATAAAACCTCTGTGAGGGTAGTATTCATAACTGCGGCCATATCTTGCAGGGTGAAAGAATTAGACGCACTAGAAGTACTTGGCGTTGCTTGTGCGGGCGTTAACGGTTGGGACACTTGGGGAGAATTAGATGGCATAACCTGATTCTCTTCTGACTGAGAATCATCCTGCGACATACTTTTAGTAGCTAAAATATGTTCTTTACAATTTATTGACCTAAGTGGAGGTTCCACAATGGCTTCTAAACATATTGAACATTGACTTTCCTCAATGTCAGACATGTTGAACAGGCTAGTAATGACTACAAACAAGCATGAAAACACTTTATTTAGTGAAAGAAATAACAATCTTAAAAAACGGTACTGCGCCTTTAAGAGAAAAAAAGCATACACGTTCTGCAAAACAGCATAAACATGCACCAAATTTTTCAAAATTTTGTATGTAGACACAATATAGGTAGTTAAGATTGCACCACAAATATTTTTAACAATTAACCCCTTAATTTCCAAACCGGATCGAAAATAGGCCCAGATCCGGAAAAAAAAAAACCTCACCACCTTGCGACAGCCCTGCTGTGGCCCTACCTGCCCTCAGGGATCGAAAGTTTTGGGTAAAAGCTTCGATTTGGCCCAAAACATACACCAGGGCCCTCAGGAGTTAGAGCTTGCTGCTTGCTGACAAAACTAACTGCGCATCTGAGGTGCGAAAATAGGCCCCGCCCATCTCACTCGATGTTTCCTCAGCCTTAAAGAACCGCACCAGAGCGGTTATAACTAGCCATGTGGGTTCTAAGACCCAAAAGTTAAGCCATGTGTGCCCTAATAAAGTTGCCCAAAACGTTTATTGCCCACAAAAACGTTAAAGCACTCCCAAATCCAAAAAACGTTTGCTCACAAACATTTGCCATTCAGTGTCAACCATATTTGTAATTGGTCCCATATGCAAGCTAAGTAATGCCCTTCTTTTAGCTCTAGGATTACTGCTTACCCTTACCCACCTGGGTCTAATGTCAGCCTTTCTGAAATACACAGTCTCTCCAGAAAAAATGTGACTGAACATACCTCATTGCTGCATAGCATGAAACCGTTACTCACACTGAAGTTTCCTGTACTCCTCATCCTCTGTGGGAACAGCCTGTTTTAGATGTCTAGGATGTACGACGTGTAATGGCCTTAGTGCTACTAAGTTCTTTGTACACCCTCATACAAACAAAAAAAATTTCATTAGACACCGGGTAACCTGTACTACTGAATACATTGTCTATCTGATTCATTGCCCCTGTGGGTTATATTACGTGGGTAAAACCATTGATGACCTGCGGACCCGCATGGCCAACCATCGCACTGCAATTAGATCAGCAATTGATAAAAAACAATCTGACCAACCAGTTGCCAGACATTTTGTGTTGGCTGGCCATGCGGTGTCAAATCTACGGTATGTCATCATAGATCATGTCCCTAGACCCAGCAGAGGGGGAGACAGGGCCAAACTACTTCTACAAAAAGAATCCAGATGATTTACATACTTAATACTTTAACACCTAATGGGTTAAATGTAAATTTAGATTGGCACTGCTTCCTATGATAACAGCCTATAATTTATTCATAGTCAACTCTCAATTATTGTATTAATACTATATAGGCTGTTATCTTTATTCTCCAATTGCTTGTGTTTTGTATATAGCATTTGTTTTGTATATTGACTTGTATGCCTCATATAGAACTACAGTTTCTTCTGTCCACTGAATTGCTTGATATAGATTGTTAAGAACAATCATGTATTATTATATTATCTCTTCTTTTTGCAGACTTGTAGTTAGCATAGTAAATGCTATCCGGTTACTACGGCAACCTTTGGCACTGACAGTGCAGATGGGCTTGTCCGTATGATCCGGTGTCCACTACGTCATTTTGTGAGTATAGTGTTTACCGGTTTCCATGACTACCCCCGATCCTGTGCAGTGGCGCAGGGAGAACGCTATGGACATTTCCGGTATTGAATCTTGGTGGAGGGTAAGGCTATATATGCTTGCTATTGTTGTATATTTATTATGGTCTGAGGACGGGGCTAACTACCCCGAAACGTCACTTGTTATGGTGTATTAAACACACTGAATTTGTTAAGACCCGGCGAGTGCGTCTCCTTCTTTTGTTTTTATATATATATATATATATATATATATATATATATATATATACTGTATATGTGCATATATGTATGTATATATGTGTTTGTAAAGGTATTTCTGTCAATAAAAATAACCCCTCAGTTCTCCTTTTCTCTATTTTTTCTTTCTTTTTTATCTAATCATATCATGTCCCCTTCATTTGATCTCTGCATTGGAACAGAGTAGATTTATCTGTAGGTATAATAACATATACCTGAGAAATGAAATTGTGTTATAAGGGATTCCTTGGAGATCAGAACATAAGAGCATAAATATCCAAAATCTATGTTAAAAATTAAAGTTATGGTGGGCCTTTTCCCCCCAAAACCTTTAAGATATCTTTACTACAGTATTGTGGATATAATATATTGTAAAAGGATTTAAGGGTATATAAAAATTACATAAGTCCCAAGAATATATATTAGATATGTTTTATATCAATCTTTACAATCTCTATATTTTTTCGAACGAATGATTAATATTCTAAATTAATTAATATTCTAAATGAATTAATATTCTGAATGATGTAGTCTAAGATAAGAACTAAAGATATGAATTATAAATACCACTTAAACATTTTTGTACCACAATTTTAAAATTCCACCTTTAAAAAGTACACCTTCAAAGTGGCGTCCTATCACAGGAACTCTATTGGTATAAAAGACTGGCCCCATACACAAGAAATTTATCTTGATAAAGCCCTACAAATGGGTGAAACGCATCGAATTGCTGTGGGGTGCCACTTATGACAACACAAAAGTTATTTTTTCAACTTTGAGACATACAATACTAAAGAAAAAGCCTTAAACTAAAAGACTGTTCTTGGACCAATCAAAGGACAGCAAAAGGTCAGCTGAACGACCGCATCATCAATCACGCATGCAGTTGAATTTGAACCGAACAGCGGAGAGTCAGAAGTAAAAACGCTGTGAGTTGGGGAGTGGAAGCACTGTGAGAGGCTGCATACTCCTTTTCCTTCTAAGGAGGGACTGTGATCCTGCTGCTGGTGAGCTAACTCTAAACCGGTCTGTATATCCCGGCTACTAGCCAAGAGGCTCTGTTTTTACATTCAGCAAAGCTGTTTTGAGAAGGTATTGGGATAGTCACATAGTGACAATTTAGGACTAAGCATCTAAATTTTTTTTGCAAAGATTATCGTATTGTCTAAAAAAGACCTATCAAGGTGAATTTATATCGTATTGTCTAAAAAGACTTATAAAAACATAAAGGTCTAAAAAGCCTTCTTTTTAAATATGGTGGTACATGTTGAACTTCCAAAATAAGGTGGTTATTTTAAAAGTGTTGCTAGCAAATTTAAAGGGAGACGTCCCTGGTTTTAACATATTGTATTTTTTCTGAATATACGATTGTTTCAGCATTTGAACACATTGATGAGAATTGTGCTGAAGAACTGATATAGTCACATTGTTGCTATTGCATTGTTGCTAACATATTGCTGTTGATATAGTGCTGCTGTTTTTTGTTTTTTTTAAATGCACTTTTATAAAGATATATGAAAAAGTTTTTACCTCTAGAGATTTAATTGGGATCTATTTGAGATCAATTTAAAAATTATTTGGGATTGATTTGAGATTATTGTAAGATTCATCTGACTTCAGCTGTAAAGCGCCCTTTTCATTTTCTAAACTACTCCAACATCACTAACACTTAACAAATATATTAACCCCTAAACCGAACCCTAACCCTAACGTAACCCTAACCCTAACGTAAACCTAACACCCCCTAACTTAAATATAATTAAAATCAATCTGAATAAAACTTTCAACTATTAACTAAATAATATCTATTTAAAACTAAATACAAACTTACCTGTAAAATAAAACATAAGCTAGCTACAAAATAACTAATAGTTATATTGTAGCTAGCTTAGGTTTTATTTTTATTTCACAGGTAAGTTTGTAATTATTTTAACTAGGTAGACTAGTTAGTAAATAGTGATTAACTATTTACTAGCTACCTAATTAAAATAAATACAAAGTTACCTGTAAAATAAAACCTAACCTGTCTTACACTAAAAGCTAACATTACAATAAAATAAATTAAATTAAATACAATTATCTAAATTACAAACAAAAACAGAATTTATGCTTACCTGATAAATTACTTTCTCCAACGGTGTGTCCGGTCCACGGCGTCATCCATAACTTGTGGGAATATTCTCTTCCCCAACAGGAAATGGCAAAGAGCACAGCAAAGCTGTCCATATAGTCCCTCCTAGGCTCCGCCCACCCCAGTCATTCGACCGACGGACAGGAGAAAAAACAGGAGAAACCATAAGGTGCCGTGGTGACTGTAGTTAAAGAAAGAAATTCATCAAACCTGATTAAAAAACCAGGGCGGGCCGTGGACCGGACACACCGTTGGAGAAAGTAATTTATCAGGTAAGCATAAATTCTGTTTTCTCCAACATTGGTGTGTCCGGTCCACGGCGTCATCCATAACTTGTGGGAACCAATACCAAAGCTTTAGGACACGGATGAAGGGAGGGAGCCGATCAGGTTACCTAAACAGAAGGCACCACGGCTTGCAAAACCTTTCTCCCAAAAATAGCCTCCGAAGAAGCAAAAGTATCAAATTTGTAGAATTTGGCAAAAGTGTGCAGGGAAGACCAAGTCGCTGCCTTACATATCTGATCAACAGAAGCCTCGTTCTTGAAGGCCCATGTGGAAGCCACAGCCCTAGTAGAGTGAGCTGTGATGCGTTCAGGAGGCTGCCGTCCGGCAGTCTCGTAAGCCAATCGGATGATGCTTTTTAGCCAAAGGAAAGAGAGGTAGCAGTAGCTTTTTGACCTCTCCTCTTGCCAGAATAAACTACAAACAGAGAAGACGTTTGTCTGAAATCCTTTGTTGCTTCTAAATAGAACTTTAAAGCACGAACTACATCTAAATTGTGCAACAAACGTTCCTTCTTTGAAACAGGATTCGGACACAAAGAAGGCACAACTATTTCCTGGTTAATATTCTTGTTGGAAACAACCTTTGGAAGGAAACCAGGTTTAGTACGCAAAACAACCTTATCTGAATGGAACACCAGATAGGGCGGATTACACTGCAAAGCAGATAACTCAGAAACTCTTCTAGTAGAAGAAATAGCAACCAAAAACAGAACTTTCCAAGATAACATCTTGATATCTATGGAATGTAGAGGTTGAAACGGAACCCCTTGAAGAACTGAAAGAACTAAATTCAGACTCCAGGGAGGAGTCAAAGGTCTATAAACAGGCTTGATCCTGACCAAAGCCTGAACAAAAGCTTGAACATCAGGAACAGCTGCCAGTCGTTTGTGTAACAAGACAGATAAAGCAGAAATCTGTCCCTTTAGAGAACTCGCTGATAATCCCTTATCCAAACCTTCTTGTAGAAAGGAAAGGATCCTAGGAATTTTGATCTTACTCCATAAGAATCCCTTGGATTCACACCAACAGATATATCTTTTCCATATTTTATGGTAAATTTTTCTAGTTACAGGTTTTCTGGCTTGTACCAGAGTATCTATTACAGAATCCGAAAACCCACGCTTAGATAAAATCAAGCGTTCAATTTCCAAGCCGTTAGCTGGAGGGAAACTAGATTTGGATGTTCGAATGGACCTTGTACTAGAAGATCCTGTCTCAAAGGTAGCTTCCATGGTGGAGCCGATGACATATTCACCAGGTTTGCATACCAAGTCCTGCGTGGCCACGCAGGAGCTATCAAGATCACCGAGGCCCTCTCCTGCTTAATCCTGGCTACCAGCCTGGGAATGAGAGGAAACGGTGGAAACACATAAGCTAGGTTGAAGGTCCAAGGCGCTACTAACGCATACACTAGAGTCGCCTTGGGATCCCTGGATCTGGACTCGTAGCAAGGAACCTTGAAGTTCTGACGAGACGCCATCAGATCCATGTCTGGAATGCCCCATAATTGAGTCAACTGGGCAAATATCTCCGGGTGGAGTTCCCACTCCCCCGGATGGAATGTCTGACGACTCAGAAAATCCGCTTCCCAGTTTTGCACTCCTGGGATGTGGATCGCAGATAGGTGGCAGGAGTGATCCTCCGCCCATTTTATGATTTTGGTCACTTCTCTCATCGCCAGGGAACTCCTTGTTCCCCCCTGATGGTTGATGTAAGCAACAGTCGTCATGTTGTCTGATTGGAATCTTATGAATCTGGCCTTTGCTAGTTGAGGCCAAGCCCTGAGAGTATTGAATATCGCTCTCAGTTCCAGAATGTTTATCGGGAGAAGAGACTCTTCCCGAGACCATAGCCCCTGAGCTTTCAGGGAGTCCCAGACCGCGCCCCAGCCCACTAGACTGGCGTCGGTCGTGACGATGACCCACTCTGGTCTGCGGAAGCTCATTCCCTGGGACAGGTGATCCTGGGTTAGCCACCAACGGAGTGAGTCTCTGGTCTTCTGATCTACTTGAATCACTGGAGACAAGTCTGTATAGTCCCCATTCCACTGTTTCAGCATGCACAGTTGTAATGGTCTTAGATGAATTTGCGCAAAAGGAACTATGTCCATTGCTGCAACCATCAACCCTACTACTTCCATGCACTGAGCTATGGAAGGTCGTGGAACAGAGTGAAGAACTTGACAAGGGTTTAGAAGTTTTGACTTTCTGACATCTGTCAGGAAAATCTTAATTTCTAAAGAATCTATTATTGTCCCCAAGAAAGGAACTCTTGTCGACGGAGACAGGGAACTTTTTTCTATGTTCACTTTCCATCCGTGAGATCTGAGAAAGGCCAGAACGATGTCTGTGTGAGCCTTTGCCTTTGAAAGAGACGACGCTTGTATCAGAATGTCGTCCAAGTAAGGTGCCACTGCAATGCCCCTTGGTCTTAGAACCGCTAGAAGGGACCCGAGTACCTTTGTGAAAATCCTTGGAGCAGTGGCTAGCCCGAATGGGAGAGCCACAAACTGGTAATGTTGGTCCAGAAAGGCGAACCTTAGGAACTGATGATGATCTTTGTGGATAGGAATATGTAGATACGCATCCTTTAGATCCACGGTAGTCATAAATTGACCCTCCTGGATTGTAGGTAAAATCGTTCGAATAGTTTCCATTTTGAACGATGGCACTCTGAGAAATTTGTTTAGGATCTTTAAATTCAGAATTGGTCTGAAAGTTCCCTCATTTTTGGGAACTACAAACAGATTTGAGTAAAAACCCATTCCTTGTTCCACGGTTGGAACTGGGTGTATCACTCCCATTTTTAACAGGTCTTCTACACAATGTAAGAATGCCTGTCTCTTTATTTGGTTTGAAGATAAGTGAGACATGTGGAACCTTCCCCTTGGGGGTAGTTCCTTGAATTCCAGAAGATAACCCTGAGAAAGTATTTCTAGTGCCCAGGGGTCCTGAACATCTCTTGCCCAAGCCTGAGCAAAGAGAGAGAGTCTGCCCCCTACTAGATCCGGTCCCGGATCGGGGGCTACTCCTTCATGCTGTTTTGGTAGCAGCAGCAGGCTTCTTGGCCTGCTTACCCTTGTTCCAGCCTTGCATCGGTTTCCAAGCTGGTTTGGTCTGTGAAGCATTACCCTCTTGTCTAGAGGCTGCAGAGTTGGAGGCCGGTCCGTTCCTGAAATTGCGAAAGGAACGAAAAACAGAATTTATGTTTACCTGATAAATTACTTTCTCCAACGGTGTGTCCGGTCCACGGCGTCATCCTTACTTGTGGGATATTCTCTTCCCCAACAGGAAATGGCAAAGAGCCCAGCAAAGCTGGTCACATGATCCCTCCTAGGCTCCGCCTACCCCAGTCATTCGACCGACGTTAAGGAGGAATATTTGCATAGGAGAAACCATATGGTACCGTGGTGACTGTAGTTAAAGAAAATAAATTATCAGACCTGATTAAAAAACCAGGGCGGGCCGTGGACCGGACACACCGTTGGAGAAAGTAATTTATCAGGTAAACATAAATTCTGTTTTCTCCAACATAGGTGTGTCCGGTCCACGGCGTCATCCTTACTTGTGGGAACCAATACCAAAGCTTTAGGACACGGATGAAGGGAGGGAGCAAATCAGGTCACCTAAATGGAAGGCACCACGGCTTGCAAAACCTTTCTCCCAAAAATAGCCTCAGAAGAAGCAAAAGTATCAAACTTGTAAAATTTGGTAAAAGTGTGCAGTGAAGACCAAGTCGCTGCCCTACATATCTGATCAACAGAAGCCTCGTTCTTGAAGGCCCATGTGGAAGCCACAGCCCTAGTGGAATGAGCTGTGATTCTTTCGGGAGGCTGCCGTCCGGCAGTCTCGTAAGCCAATCTGATGATGCTTTTAATCCAAAAAGAGAGAGAGGTAGAAGTTGCTTTTTGACCTCTCCTTTTACCGGAATAAACAACAAACAAGGAAGATGTTTGTCTAAAATCCTTTGTAGCATCTAAATAGAATTTTAGAGCGCGAACAACATCCAAATTGTGCAACAAACGTTCCTTCTTTGAAACTGGTTTCGGACACAGAGAAGGTACGATAATCTCCTGGTTAATGTTTTTGTTAGAAACAACTTTTGGAAGAAAACCAGGTTTAGTACGTAAAACCACCTTATCTGCATGGAACACCAGATAAGGAGGAGAACACTGCAGAGCAGATAATTCTGAAACTCTTCTGGCAGAAGAAATTGCAACTAAAAACAAAACTTTCCAAGAAAATAATTTAATATCAACGGAATGCAAGGGTTCAAACGGAACCCCCTGAAGAACTGAAAGAACTAAATTGAGACTCCAAGGATGAGTCAAAGGTTTGTAAACAGGCTTAATTCTAACCAGAGCCTGAACAAAGGCTTGAACATCTGGCACAGCAGCCAGTTTTTTGTGAAGTAACACCGACAAGGCAGAAATCTGTCCCTTCAGGGAACTTGCAGATAATCCTTTATCCAATCCTTCTTGAAGGAAGGATAGAATCCTAGGAATCTTAACCTTGTCCCAAGGGAATCCTTTAGATTCACACCAACAGATATATTTTTTCCAAATTTTGTGGTAAATCTTTCTAGTTACAGGCTTTCTGGCCTGAACAAGAGTATCGATAACAGAATCTGAGAACCCTCGCTTCGATAAAATCAAGCGTTCAATCTCCAAGCAGTCAGCTGGAGTGAAACCAGATTCGGATGTTCGAACGGACCCTGAACAAGAAGGTCTCGTCTCAAAGGTAGCTTCCAAGGTGGAGCCGATGACATATTCACCAGATCTGCATACCAAGTCCTGCGTGGCCACGCAGGAGCTATCAAGATCACCGACGCCCTCTCCTGATTGATCCTGGCTACCAGCCTGGGGATGAGAGGAAACGGCGGGAACACATAAGCTAGTTTGAAGGTCCAAGGTGCTACTAGTGCATCCACTAGAGCCGCCTTGGGATCCCTGGATCTGGACCCGTAGCAAGGAACTTTGAAGTTCTGACGAGAGGCCATCAGATCCATGTCTGGAATGCCCCACAGCTGAGTGACTTGGGCAAAGATTTCCGGATGGAGTTCCCACTCCCCCGGATGCAATGTCTGACGACTCAGAAAATCCGCTTCCCAATTTTCCACTCCTGGGATGTGGATAGCAGACAGGTGGCAGGAGTGAGACTCCGCCCATAGAATGATTTTGGTCACTTCTTCCATCGCTAGGGAACTCCTTGTTCCCCCCTGATGGTTGATGTACGCAACAGTTGTCATGTTGTCTGATTGAAACCGTATGAACTTGGCCCTCGCTAGCTGAGGCCAAGCCTTGAGAGCATTGAATATCGCTCTCAGTTCCAGAATATTTATCGGTAGAAGAGATTCTTCCCGAGACCAAAGACCCTGAGCTTTCAGGGATCCCCAGACCGCGCCCCAGCCCATCAGACTGGCGTCGGTCGTGACAATGACCCACTCTGGTCTGCGGAATGTCATCCCTTGTGACAGGTTGTCCAGGGACAGCCACCAACGGAGTGAGTCTCTGGTCCTCTGATTTACTTGTATCTTCGGAGACAAGTCTGTATAGTCCCCATTCCACTGACTGAGCATGCACAGTTGTAATGGTCTTAGATGAATGCGCGCAAAAGGAACTATGTCCATTGCCGCTACCATCAACCCGATCACTTCCATGCACTGGGCTATGGAAGGAAGAGGAACGGAATGAAGTATCCGACAAGAGTCTAGAAGTTTTGTTTTTCTGGCCTCTGTTAGAAAAATCCTCATTTCTAAGGAGTCTATAATTGTTCCCAAGAAGGGAACCCTTGTTGACGGGGATAGAGAACTCTTTTCCGCGTTCACTTTCCATCCGTGAGATCTGAGAAAGGCCAGGACGATGTCCGTGTGAGCCTTTGCTTGAGGAAGGGACGACGCTTGAATCAGAATGTCGTCCAAGTAAGGTACTACAGCAATGCCCCTTGGTCTTAGCACAGCTAGAAGGGACCCTAGTACCTTTGTGAAAATCCTTGGAGCAGTGGCTAATCCGAAAGGAAGCGCCACGAACTGGTAATGTTTGTCCAGGAATGCGAACCTTAGGAACCGATGATGTTCCTTGTGGATAGGAATATGTAGATACGCATCCTTTAAATCCACCGTGGTCATGAATTGACCTTCCTGGATGGAAGGAAGAATGGTTCGAATGGTTTCCATCTTGAACGATGGAACCTTGAGAAACTTGTTTAAGATCTTGAGATCTAAGATTGGTCTGAACGTTCCCTCTTTTTTGGGAACTATGAACAGATTGGAGTAGAACCCCATCCCTTGTTCTCTTAATGGAACAGGATGAATCACTCCCATTTTTAACAGGTCTTCTACACAGTGTAAGAATGCCTGTCTTTTTATGTGGTCTGAAGACAACTGAGACCTGTGGAACCTCCCCCTTGGGGGAAGTCCCTTGAATTCCAGAAGATAACCTTGGGAGACTATTTCTAGCGCCCAAGGATCCAGAACATCTCTTGCCCAAGCCTGAGCGAAGAGAGAGAGTCTGCCCCCCACCAGATCCGGTTCCGGATCGGGGGCCAACATTTCATGCAGTCTTGGTAGCAGTGGCAGGTTTCTTGGCCTGCTTTCCCTTGTTCCAGCCTTGCATTGGTCTCCAAGCTGGCTTGGCTTGAGAAGTATTACCCTCTTGCTTAGAGGACGTAGCACCTTGGGCTGGTCCGTTTCTACGAAAGGGACGAAAATTAGGTTTATTTTTTGCCTTGAAAGGCCGATCCTGAGGAAGGGCGTGGCCCTTACCCCCAGTGATATCAGAGATAATCTCTTTCAAGTCAGGGCCAAACAGCGTTTTCCCCTTGAAAGGAATGTTAAGTAGCTTGTTCTTGGAAGACGCATCAGCCGACCAAGATTTCAACCAAAGCGCTCTGCGCGCCACAATAGCAAACCCAGAATTCTTAGCCGCTAACCTAGCCAATTGCAAAGTGGCGTCTAGGGTGAAAGAATTAGCCAATTTGAGAGCATTGATTCTGTCCATAATCTCCTCATAAGGAGGAGAATCACTATCGACCGCCTTTATCAGCTCATCGAACCAGAAACATGCGGCAGTAGCGACAGGGACAATGCATGAAATTGGTTGTAGAAGGTAACCCTGCTGAACAAACATCTTTTTAAGCAAACCTTCTAATTTTTTATCCATAGGATCTTTGAAAGCACAACTATCCTCTATGGGTATAGTGGTGCGTTTGTTTAAAGTGGAAACCGCTCCCTCGACCTTGGGGACTGTCTGCCATAAGTCCTTTCTGGGGTCGACCATAGGAAACAATTTTTTAAATATGGGGGGAGGGACGAAAGGAATACCGGGCCTTTCCCATTCTTTATTAACAATGTCCGCCACCCGCTTGGGTATAGGAAAAGCTTCTGGGAGCCCCGGCACCTCTAGGAACTTGTCCATTTTACATAGTTTCTCTGGGATGACCAACTTGTCACAATCATCCAGAGTGGATAATACCTCCTTAAGCAGAATGCGGAGATGTTCCAACTTAAATTTAAATGCAATCACATCAGGTTCAGCCTGTTGAGAAATGTTCCCTGAATCAGTAATTTCTCCCTCAGACAAAACCTCCCTGGCCCCATCAGACTGGGTTAGGGGCCCTTCAGAGATATTAATATCAGCGTCGTCATGCTCTTTAGTATCTAAAACAGAGCAGCCGCGCTTACGCTGACAAGTGTTCATTTTGGCTAAAATGTTTTTGACAGAATTATCCATTACAGCCGTTAATTGTTGCATAGTAAGGAGTATTGGCGCGCTAGATGTACTAGGGGCCTCCTGAGTGGGCAAGACTCGTGTAGACGAAGGAGGGAATGATGCAGTACCATGCTTACTCCCCTCACTTGAGGAATCATCTTGGGCATCATTGTCATTATCACATAAATCACATTTATTTAAATGAATAGGAATTCTAGCTTCCCCACATTCAGAACACAGTCTATCTGGTAGTTCAGACATGTTAAACAGGCATAAACTTGATAACAAAGTACAAAAAACGTTTTAAAATAAAACCGTTACTGTCACTTTAAATTTTAAACTGAACACACTTTATTACTGCAATTGCGAAAAAACATGAAGGAATTGTTCAAAATTCACCAAATTTTCACCACAGTGTCTTAAAGCCTTAAAAGTATTGCACACCAAATTTGGAAGCTTTAACCCTTAAAATAACGGAACCGGAGCCGTTTTTAAACTTTAACCCCTTTACAGTCCCTGGTATCTGCTTTGCTGAGACCCAACCAAGCCCAAAGGGGAATACGATACCAAATGACGCCTTCAGAAAGTCTTTTCTAAGTATCAGAGCTCCTCTCACATGCGACTGCATGCCATGCCTCTCAAAAACAAGTGCGCCACACCGGCGCGAAAATGAGGCTCTGCTTATGCTTTGGGAAAGCCCCTAAAGAATAAGGTGTCTAATACAGTGCCTGCCGATATTATTATATCAAAATACCCAGATAAAATGATTCCTCAAGGCTAAATATGTGTTAATAATGAATCGATTTAGCCCAGAAAAAGTCTACAGTCTTAATAAGCCCTTGTGAAGCCCTTATTTACGATCGTAATAAACATGGCTTACCGGATCCCATAGGGAAAATGACAGCTTCCAGCATTACATCGTCTTGTTAGAATGTGTCATACCTCAAGCAGCAAGAGACTGCACACTGTTCCCCCAACTGAAGTTAATTGCTCTCAACAGTCCTGTGTGGAACAGCCATGGATTTTAGTTACGGTTGCTAAAATCATTTTCCTCATACAAACAGAAATCTTCATCTCTTTTCTGTTTCTGAGTAAATAGTACATACCAGCACTATTTCAAAATAACAAACTCTTGATTGAATAATAAAAACTACAGTTAAACACTAAAAAACTCTAAGCCATCTCCGTGGAGATGTTGCCTGTACAACGGCAAAGAGAATGACTGGGGTAGGCGGAGCCTAGGAGGGATCATGTGACCAGCTTTGCTGGGCTCTTTGCCATTTCCTGTTGGGGAAGAGAATATCCCACAAGTAAGGATGACGCCGTGGACCGGACACACCTATGTTGGAGAAATTAGACTTATTCTTGGCCTTGAAAGGCCTATCTTGTGGAAGGGCATGGTCCTTACCCCCAGTGATGTCTGAGATAATCTCTTTCAATTCTGGCCCAAAAAGGGTTTTACCCTTGAAAGGGATATTAAGCAATTTTGTCTTGAAAGATACATCCGCTGACCAAGACTTTAGCCAGAGCGCTCTGCGCGCCACAATTGCAAACCCTGAATTTTCCGCCGCTAATCTTGCTAACTGCAAAGCGGCATCTAAAATAAAGGAATTAGCTAACTTAAGTGCGTGAATTCTGTCCATAACCTCCTCATACGGAGTCTCTCTACTGAGCGACTTTTCTAGTTCCTCGAACCAGAACCACGCTGCTGTAGTGACAGGAATAATGCACGAAAACAGAATTTATGTTTACCTGATAAATTTCTTTCTCCAACGGTGTGTCCGGTCCACGGCGTCATCCTTACTTGTGGGATATTCTCTTCCCCAACAGGAAATGGCAAAGAGCCCAGCAAAGCTGGTCACATGATCCCTCCTAGGCTCCGCCTACCCCAGTCATTCGACCGACGTTAAGGAGGAATATTAGCATAGGAGAAACCATATGGTACCGTGGTGACTGTAGTTAAAGAAAATAAATTATCAGACCTGATTAAAAAAACCAGGGCGGGCCGTGGACCGGACACACCGTTGGAGAAAGAAATTTATCAGGTAAACATAAATTCTGTTTTCTCCAACATAGGTGTGTCCGGTCCACGGCGTCATCCTTACTTGTGGGAACCAATACCAAAGCTTTAGGACACGGATGAAGGGAGGGAGCAAATCAGGTCACCTAAATGGAAGGCACCACGGCTTGCAAAACCTTTCTCCCAAAAATAGCCTCAGAAGAAGCAAAAGTATCAAACTTGTAAAATTTGGTAAAAGTGTGCAGTGAAGACCAAGTCGCTGCCCTACATATCTGATCAACAGAAGCCTCGTTCTTGAAGGCCCATGTGGAAGCCACAGCCCTAGTGGAATGAGCTGTGATTCTTTCGGGAGGCTGCCGTCCGGCAGTCTCGTAAGCCAATCTGATGATGCTTTTAATCCAAAAAGAGAGAGAGGTAGAAGTTGCTTTTTGACCTCTCCTTTTACCTGAATAAACAACAAACAAGGAAGATGTTTGTCTAAAATCCTTTGTAGCATCTAAATAGAATTTTAGAGCGCGAACAACATCCAAATTGTGCAACAAACGTTCCTTCTTTGAAACTGGTTTCGGACACAGAGAAGGCACGATAATCTCCTGGTTAATGTTTTTGTTAGAAACAACTTTCGGAAGAAAACCAGGTTTAGTACGTAAAACCACCTTATCTGCATGGAACACCAGATAAGGAGGGGAACACTGCAGAGCAGATAATTCTGAAACTCTTCTAGCAGAAGAAATTGCAACTAAAAACAAAACTTTCCAAGATAATAACTTAATATCAACGGAATGTAAGGGTTCAAACGGAACCCCCTGAAGAACTGAAAGAACTAAATTGAGACTCCAAGGAGGAGTCAAAGGTCTGTAAACAGGCTTAAGTCTAACCAAAGCCTGAACAAAGGCTTGAACATCTGGCACAGCTGCCAGCTTTTTGTGAAGTAACACCGACAAGGCAGAAATCTGTCCCTTCAGGGAACTTGCCGATAATCCTTTTTCCAATCCTTCTTGAAGGAAGGATAGAATCCTAGGAATCTTAACCTTGTCCCAAGGGAATCCTTTAGATTCACACCAACAGATATATTTTTTCCAAATTTTGTGGTAAATCTTTCTAGTTACAGGCTTTCTGGCCTGAACAAGAGTATCGATAACAGAATCTGAGAAACCTCGCTTCGATAAAATCAAGCGTTCAATCTCCAGGCAGTCAGCTGGAGTGAAACCAGATTCGGATGTTCGAACGGACCCTGAACAAGAAGGTCTCGTCTCAAAGGTAGCTTCCAAGGTGGAGCCGATGACATATTCACCAGATCTGCATACCAAGTCCTGCGTGGCCACGCAGGAGCTATCAAGATCACCGACGCCCTCTCCTGATTGATCCTGGCTACCAGCCTGGGAATGAGAGGAAACGGCGGAAACACATAAGCTAGTTTGAAGGTCCAAGGTGCTACTAGTGCATCCACTAGAGCCGCCTTGGGATCCCTGGATCTGGACCCGTAACAGGGAACTTTGAAGTTCTGACGAGAGGCCATTAGATCCATGTCTGGAATGCCCCACAGCTGAGTGACTAGGGCAAAGATTTCCGGATGGAGTTCCCACTCCCCCGGATGCAATGTCTGATTGAAACCGTATGAACTTGGTCCTCGCTAGCTGAGGCCAAGCCTTGAGAGCATTGAATATCGCTCTCAGTTCCAGAATATTTATCGGTAGAAGAGATTCTTCCCGAGACCAAAGACCCTGAGCTTTCAGGGATCCCCAGACCGCGCCCCAGCCCGTCAGACTGGCGTCGGTCGTGACAATGACCCACTCTGGTCTGCGGAATGTCATCCCTTGTGACAGGTTGTCCAGGGACAGCCACCAACGGAGTGAGTCTCTGGTCCTCTGATTTACTTGTATCTTTGGAGACAAGTCTGTATAGTCCCCATTCCACTGACTGAGCATGCACAGTTGTAATGGTCTTAGATGAATGCGCGCAAAAGGAACTATGTCCATTGCCGCTACCATCAACCCGATCACTTCCATGCACTGAGCTACGGAAGGAAGAGGAACGGAATGAAGTATCCGACAAGAGTCCAGAAGCTTTGTTATTCTGGCCTCTGTTAGAAAAATCCTCATTTCTGAGGAGTCTATAATTGTTCCCAAGAAGGGAACCCTTGTTGACGGGGATAGAGAGCTCTTTTCCACGTTCACTTTCCAGCCGTGAGATCTGAGAAAGGCCAGGACGATATCCGTGTGAGCCTTTGCTCGAGGGAGGGACGACGCTTGAATCAGAATGTCGTCCAGGTAGGGTACTACTGCAATGCCCCTTGGTCTTAGCACCGCTAGAAGGGACCCTAGTACCTTTGTGAAAATCCTTGGAGCAGTGGCTAATCCGAAAGGAAGCGCCACGAACTGGTAATGTTTGTCCAGGAATGCAAACCTTAGGAACCGATGATGTTCCTTGTGGATAGGAATATGTAGATACGCATCCTTTAAATCCACCGTGGTCATGAATTGACCTTCCTGGATGGAAGGAAGGATAGTTCGAATGGTTTCCATCTTGAACGATGGGACCTTGAGAAATTTGTTTAAGATCTTGAGATCTAGGATTGGTCTGAACGTTCCCTCTTTTTTGGGAACTATGAACAGATTGGAGTAGAACCCCATCCCTTGTTCTCTTAATGGAACAGGATGAATCACTCCCATTTTTAACAGGTCTTCTACACAATGTAAGAACGCCTGTCTTTTTATGTGGTCTGAAGACAACTGAGACCTGTGGAACCTCCCCCTTGGGGGAAGTCCCTTGAATTCCAGAAGATAACCCTGGGAGACTATTTCTAGCGCCCAAGGATCCAGAACATCTCTTGCCCAAGCCTGAGCGAAGAGAGAGAGTCTGCCCCCCACCAGATCCGGTCCCGGATCGGGGGCCAATATTTCATGCTGTCTTGGTAGCAGTGGCAGGTTTCTTGGCCTGCTTTCCCTTGTTCCAGCCTTGCATTGGTCTCCAAGCTGGCTTGGCCTGAGAAGTATTACCCTCTTGCTTAGAGGACGTAGCACCTTGGGCTGGTCCGTTTTTACGAAAGGGACGAAAATTAGGTCTATTTTTTGCCTTGAAAGGCCGATCCTGAGGAAGGGCGTGGCCCTTACCCCCAGTGATATCAGAGATAATCTCTTTCAAGTCAGGACCAAACAGCGTTTTCCCCTTGAAAGGAATGTTTAGTAGCTTGTTCTTGGAAGACGCATCAGCCGACCAAGATTTCAACCAAAGCGCTCTGCGCGCCACAATAGCAAACCCAGAATTCTTAGCCGCTAACTTAGCCAATTGCAAAGAGGCGTCTAGAGTGAAAGAATTAGCCAATTTGAGAGCATTGATTCTGTCCATAATCTCCTCATAAGGAGGAGAGTCACTATCGAGCACCTTAATCAGTTCATCAAACCAGAAATATGCGGCTGTAGTGACAGGGACAATGCATGAAATGGGTTGTAGAAGGTAACCCTGCTGAACAAACATCTTTTTAAGCAAACCTTCTAATTTTTTATCCATAGGATCTTTGAAAGCACAACTATCCTCTATGGGAATAGTGGTGCGTTTGTTTAAAGTAGAAACCGCTCCCTCGACCTTGGGGACTGACTGCCATAAGTCCTTTCTGGGGTCGACCATAGGAAACAATTTTTTAAATATGGGGGGAGGGACGAAAGGAATACCGGGCATTTCCCATTCTTTATTAACAATGTCCGCCACCCGCTTGGGTATAGGAAAAGCTTCTGGGAGCCCCGGCACCTCTAGGAACTTGTCCATTTTACATAGTTTCTCTGGGATGACCAAATTTTCACAATCATCCAGAGTGGATAATACCTCCTTAAGCAAAATGCGGAGATGTTCCAATTTAAATTTAAATGTAATCACATCAGATTCAGCCTGCTGAGAAATGTTCCCTAAATCAGTAATTTCTCCCTCAGACAAAACCTCCCTGGCCCCCTCAGATTGGGTTAGGGGCCCTTCAGAGATATTAATATCAGCGTCGTCATGCTCTTCAGTAACTAAAACAGAGCAGCCACGCTTACGCTGACAAGGGTTCATTTTGGCTAAAATGTTTTTGACAGAATTATCCATTACAGCCGTTAATTGTTGCATAGTAAGGAGTATTGGCGCGCTAGATGTACTAGGGGCCTCCTGAGTGGGCAAGACTCGTGTAGACGAAGGAGGGAATGATGCAGTACCATGCTTACTCCCCTCACTTGAGGAATCATCTTGGGCATCATTGTCATTATCACATAAATCACATTTATTTAAATGAATAGGAATTCTGGCTTCCCCACATTCAGAACACAGTCTATCTGGTAGTTCAGACATGTTAAACAGGCATAAACTTGATAAGAAAGTACAAAAAACGTTTTAAAATAAAACCGTTACTGTCACTTTAAATTTTAAACTGAACACACTTTATTACTGCAATTGCGAAAAAACATGAAGGAATTGTTCAAAATTCACCAAATTTTCACCACAGTGTCTTAAAGCCTTGAAAATATTGCACACCAATTTTGGAAGCTTTAACCCTTAAAATAACGGAACCGGAGCCGTTTTAAGCTTTAACCCCTTTACAGTCCCTGGTATCTGCTTTGCTGAGACCCAACCAAACCCAAAGGGGAATACGATACCAAATGACGCCTTCAGAAGTCTTTTATAAGTATCAGAGCTCCTCTCACATGCGACTGCCTGCCATGCCTCTCAAAAACAAGTGCGCAACACCGGCGCGAAAATGAGACTCTGCCTATGCTTTGGGAAAGCCCCTAAAGAATAAGGTGTCTAAAACAGTGCCTGCCGATATTATTATATCAAAATACCCAGAATAAATGATTCCTCAAGGCTAAATAAGTGTTAATATCAATCGATTTAGCCCAAAAAAAGTCTACAGTCTAAATAAGCCCTTGTGAAGCCCTTATTTACAATCGTAATAAACATGGCTTACCGGATCCCATAGGGAAAATGACAGCTTCCAGCATTACATCGTCTTGTTAGAATGTGTCATACCTCAAGCAGCAAGGGACTGCAAACTGTTCCCCCAACTGAAGTTAATTGCTCTCAACAGTCCTGTGTGGAACAGCCATGGATTTTAGTTACGGTTGCTAAAATCATTTTCCTCATACAAACAGAATTCTTCATCTCTTTTCTGTTTCTGAGTAAATAGTACGTACCAGCACTATTTGAAAATAACAAACTCTTGATTGAATAATGAAAAACTACAGTTAAACACTAAAAAACTCTAAGCCATCTCCGTGGAGATGTTGCCTGTACAACGGCAAAGAGAATGACTGGGGTAGGCGGAGCCTAGGAGGGATCATGTGACCAGCTTTGCTGGGCTCTTTGCCATTTCCTGTTGGGGAAGAGAATATCCCACAAGTAAGGATGACGCCGTGGACCGGACACACCTATGTTGGAGAAATAGGTTGCAGGAGGTAACCTTGCTGTACAAAAATCTTTTTAAGCAAACCCTCCAATTTTTTATCCATAGGATCTTTGAAAGCGCAATTATCCTCGATAGGAATAGAAGTGCGCTTGGCTAGTGTAGAAACTGCCCCCTCGACCTTAGGGACTGTCTGCCATAAGTCCTTTCTGGGGTCAACCATAGGAAATAATTTCTTAAATATAGGAGGGGGAACAAAAGGTATGCCGGGCTTCTCCCACTCCTTATTCACTATGTCCGCCACCCGCTTGGGTATAGGAAAAGCGTTGGGGTGCACCGGAACCTCTAGGAACTTGTCCATCTTGCACAATTTTTCTGGAATGACCAGGTTGTCACAATCATCCAGAGTAGATAGCACCTCCTTAAGCAGTGCGCGGAGATGCTCTAATTTAAATTTAAATGTCACAACATCAGGTTCTGCCTGTTGAGAAATTCTACCTGAATCAGAAACTTCCCCATCTGACAAAACCTCCCTCATGGCCACTTCAGATTGGTGTGAGGGTATGACAGAGCAATTATCATCAGCGCCCTCCTGCTCTACAGTGTTTAAAACAGAGCAATCGCGCTTTCTCTGAAATACAGGCATTTTGGATAAAATATTTGCTATGGAGTTATCCATTACTGCCGTCAATTGTTGCATAGTAACAAGCATTGGCGCGCTAGAAGTACTAGGGGTCTCCTGCGTGGGCAAAACTGGTGTAGACACAGAAGGAGATGATGTAGAACTATGTCTACTCCCTTCATCTGATGAATCATCTTGGGCAACTTTATTATCTGTGGCAGTACTGTCCTTACTTTGTTTGGACGCTATGGCACAATTATCACACAATTTTGAAGGGGGAGACACATTGGCTTCCATACATACAGAACATAGTTTATCTGAAGGCACAGACATGTTAAACAGGCTTAAACTTGTCAATAAAGTACAAAAACCGTTTTAAAACAAAACCGTTACTGTCTCTTTAAATTTTAAACAGGGCACACTTTATTACTGAATATGTGAAAAACTATGAAGGAATTGTTCAAATTTAACCAAATTCACCACAGTGTCTTAAAGCATTCAAAGCATTGCACCCCAAATTTCAGACCTTTAACCCTTAAAATGAGGAAACCGGAGCCGGTTACAGTTTTAACCCCTCTACAGTCCCAGCTACAGCCTTTGCTGCGACTTTACCAAACCCAGGGGGGTATACGATACCAAATGAAGCCTTCTAGGAACCTTTACAACTACTTCCAGACCCACACACATGCAGCTGCATGTCCTGCTCTCAAAAGTAACTGTGCAGTAATGGCACGAAAATGAGGCTCTGCCTACTACAGAGAAGGCCCTTCCTGACTGGGAAGGTGTCTAAACCAGTGCCTGACGTAAAAAAACGTTCCCCAAAGTTTATAAAGTGTGAATTTCAACATAAAGCTGTATAAAATGCCCAAATAAAGCAATCGATCTAGCCCATAAAAGTGTCTACCAGTTTTATAGCCCATATTAAGCCCTTTATTCTGTTTGAGACTAAGAAAATGGCTTACCGGTCCCCATGAGGGGAAATTACAGCCTTCCAGCATTACACAGTCTTGTTAGAAATATGGCTAGTCATACCTTAAGCAGAAAAGTCTGCCAACTGTTTCCCCCAACTGAAGTTATCTCATCTCAACAGTCCTATGTGGAAACAGCAAACGATTTTAGTTACTGCTGCTAAAATCATATTCCTCTCACAAACAGAACTCTTCATCTTTTTCTGTTTCAGAGTAAATAGTACATACCAGCACTATTTTAAAATAACAAACTCTTGATAGTAGAATAAAAAACTACAACTAATCACCACATACTCTTCACCATCTCCGTGGAGATGCTGCTTGTTCAGCGGCAAAGAGAATGACTGGGGTGGGCGGAGCCTAGGAGGGACTATATGGACAGCTTTGCTGTGCTCTTTGCCATTTCCTGTTGGGGAAGAGAATATTCCCACAAGTTATGGATGACGCCGTGGACCGGACACACCAATGTTGGAGAAATAAACACTAAATTACACAAAATAAAAAAACAAATTATCAAACATAAAAATGAATTACTCCTAATCTAATAGCCCTATCAAAATAAAAAAGCCCCCCCAAAATAAAAAAACCCATAGCCTACACTAAACTGCCAATGGCACTTAAAAGGGCCTTTTGCGGGGCATTGCCCCAAAGAAATCAGCTCTTTTACCTGTAAAATAAAATACAAACAACCCCCCAACAGTAAAACCCACCACCCACACAACCAAAGCCCCCAAATAAAAACCTATCTAAATAAACCTAAGCTAACCATTGCCCTGAAAAGGGCATTTGGATGGGCATTGCCCTTAAATGGGCATTTAGCTCTTTTATTGCCCAAACCCTAAGCTAAAAATAAAACCCACCCAATAAACCCTTAAAAAAAACCTAACACTAACCCCAGACGATCCACTTACAGTTTTCGAAGACGGGGCATACATCCTCATCCAGGCGGCAGAAGTCTTCATCCAAGCAGGCCGAAGTCTTCATCGAAGCCGGCAGAAGTCTTCATCCAGACGGCATCTTGTATCTTCATCCATCCGGCGCAGAGCGGGTCCATCTTCAAGACATCCGGCGCGGAGAATCTTCTTCTTCCGATGGTCAAGGTAGAATTAAGTTTCAATTTAAGGTACGTCATCCAAGATGGCGTCCCTCACATTCCGATTGGCTGATAGAATTCTATCAGCCAATAAGAATTAAAGGGGAAAAAATCCTATTGGCTGTGGCAATCAGCCAATAGGATTGAGCTTTCAGCCTATTGGCTGATCCAATCAGCCAAAGGAATGCAAGCTCAATCCTATTGGCTGATTGGATCAGCCAATGGGATGAAAGCTCATTCCTATTGACTGATTGCAACAGCCAATAGGATTTTCCCCCTTTAATTCGTATGGGTTAATAGAATTCTATCAGCCAATTGGAATGTAAGGGACACCATCTTGGATGACGTACCTTAAATGGAAACTTCATTCTACGTTGACCATCGGAAGAAGAGGATGCTCCACGCCGGATGTCTTGAAGATAGACCCGCTCCGCGCCGGATGGATGAGGATACAAGATGCCATCTGGATGAAGACTTCTGCCCGCTTGGATGAAGACTTCTGGCTTCGATGAGGACTTCTGCCCGCTTGGATGAAGACTTCTGCCGCCTGGATGAGGATGGATGTCCGGTCTTCGAAAACTGTAAGTGGATCGTCGGGGTTAGTGTTAGTTTTTTTTAAGGGTTTATTGGGTGGGTTTTATTTTTAACTTAGGGTTTGGGCAATGTAAAAGAGCTAAATGCCCTTTTAAGGGCAATGCCCATCCAAATGGTCTTTTCAGGGCAATGGTTAGCTTAGGTTTATTTAGACAGGTTTTTATTTGGGGGCGTTTGGTTGGGTGGGTGGTGGGTTTTACTGTTGGGGGGTTGTTTGTATTTTTTTTTTACAGGTAAAAGAGCTGATTTCTTTTGGGCAATGCCCCGCAAAAGGCCCTTTTAAGGGCCATTGGTAGTTTAGTGTAGGCTAGGTTTTTTTTTATTTTGGGTGGACTTTTTATTTTGATAGGGCTATTAGACTAGGAGTAATTTGTTTTTATTTTTGATAATTTCATTTTTTATTTTATGTAATTTAGTGTTTATTTTTTTGGTAATTTAGATCATTGTATTTGATTAATTTAATTTATTTCATTTTATTGTAATGTTAGGTTTTAGTGTAAGGCAGGTTAGGTTTTAGGTTATATTTTACAGGTAAATTTGTATTTATTTTAACTAGGTAGTTAGTAAATAGTTAATAACTATTTACTAACTAGTTATAGTTAATAACTATTTACTAACTAGTCTACCTAGTTAAAATAAATACAAACTTACTTGTGAAATAAAAATAAAACCTAAGATAGCTACAATATTATAACTATTAGTTATTTTGTAGCTAGCTTAGGTTTTATTTTATAGATAAGTATTTATTTTTAAATATGAATTATTTAGGTAATAATTGTAAGTTTTATTTAGATTTATTTTAATTATATTTAAGTTAGGGGTGTTAGGCTTAGGGTTACGTTAGGGTTATGCTTAGGGGTTAATATATTTATGTAGTGATGTGGGAGGCCAAAGGTTTAGGGGTTAATAGTTTATTACAGTATATTTTGTTGTGGGGGGCTTGCGGTTTAGTCGTTAATAGGTTTATTATAGCAGCGGTGTGGGCGGACGGCAGATTAGGGGATAATAATATTTAAATAGTGTTTGTGATGCGGGAGGGTGGCGGTTTAGGGGTTAATAATTTTATTATAGTGGCAACGATGTCGGGAAGTAGCGGAATAGGGGTTAATATTTTTTTAAAGTGGCGGCGATATCGGGAGCAGCAGATTAGGTGTTAATAAATTTATTATAGTGTTTGCGATGTGGGAGGGCCTTGGTTTAGGAGTTAATAGGTAGTTTATGGGTGTTAGTGCACTTTGTGACAGTTTAGTTATGAGTTTTATGTTACAGCTTTGTAACATAAAACTCATAACTACTGACTTCTAGATGGCGGTACGGCTCTTGTCATTTTAGGCTGTACCGCTCACTTTTTGGCCTCACCGCAAAACTTGTAATACTGGCGCTATGGTAGTCCCATTGAAAAAGGACTTTTCTTAAAGTACGGTACTGACGTTGCGTGACGGCCAAAAAGGTGTGCGGTACACCTATACCGACAAGACTTGTAATAGCGGCGTTAGTGAAAAAGCATCGTTATGGAGCATAACGATGCTTTTTCACTCATAACGCAAAACTCGTAATCTAGCTGCTTATTTGGTTTCCCCTGAGCAGTAAAATGTCATTTTCAGTGTCATTGTACAGTCATTACAGTACTGTTTCTAATAAGATAACAAAGAAGACATCTGTTGTGGTGATAAACAAATGTTAAATTAATTTTTCATACAGACTGAACCTCAATGTGTCCCTACGAGAACCCTCCCTGATGTCAGTCTTATCACTGTTCTTCTCATTACTCCTCATTTTTAGTGCTGCTTTACCAATTATCAGGCAAATAATAATTTTACACTCACATGTCTGGCAGTAACTTGGGTATGATTTCCACTGTGAAACGTGCACTTGTATTAAACACTTCTTCTGGTATGTGTTTCATGGTGCCTTGGTGAAGACTGAAGCTGACTTCTCCGCCTTCTTCTGCTGTCACATGATTTTTGATCTTGGTCAGCCCATGTGCCACCCATGTATAAGTGTTTGAGCGGGGTTGCGTCTCTGAAATATGCTCTTTGAGTCCCTCAAGCCTCAGACATATGTAGCAGTGTCGGAAATCCATTTCAAGGTCACACTCTTTCATGTGTAGGGGTGAGAGATTAAAATAGCCTCCTTGTCCAACAGTTTCTTTAACCTGATCCCTTTTGCCCCATTCCACAGGCACATCTCTCAAAATAACTGTTCCCCCCTCGTTTACAGCTGCCACCACTGCCTCAATGGCACATAGAGGAAACCACACCTTCTGATAATCTTGAAGATTTTTGTATGTCTGAAGAGGTGCTCTGTGAGCCAGACTGGAGAAACAGTTTACAGGTCTTTCAGTATGTTCCAGACACAGTTGGATCCCAGGTACTGGAGTGCAGAGCTGGGGAACAGGTGCTGGAAAGCCACGATAGAGGGCTGTACAAAGTTGAACAGGAATTGAGTCTCCTGGATGCAATGTAAGGCTGAATTCTATGAAATGACCACACATACTTTGCTGCACATAACTGGGCTCTGGAGCCACTACACCATCTTTCAGGGTCTTCAGCACCTGCATTGCCTCACCTTGGTTTGCTGCCCTTACTGCTTCTTGCCAGGCTGTAGCACTGAATATGGTTATGTCCTTACGTACATTTTGACTGAGTGGTTTATCGCGGAAATTATTAAATGAATACACCCTGCGTCTCCAAGATAGGTAAGTGCCCCCAGAAATAAACTCTGGTTGTCCTTCTGGCTGTAAGGCACTGTACTCAAGTGACACAGTATCAGGCAGTGAATCACTATTCATTGGAAAAACTACTTGAAAGTTTCTGCTGTTAGGTATAATTGAAAATACTACAGCCAACTTATGTTGTACCTCACTCTGCAACTCCATTGCCAGTTGCAGTGAATAGGCTTTTTTCTCATAGTTTTTTTCCTGTTGCACTTTCCTATCAAAGTAAAGACAAAGTAAGTCTATATCCCTTGCAGATACTTGTGGAGGTATGTCCTTAAAAGTTGCAAAAAGAAGTCTCTGCACAACAATGTCCAAATATCGTCGAATGGGGGAGGATGCCCATGTGTAGGGACACAGCTCTAGGGAGTAGTGGCTGGTGGCGTCTGGTGTGCTAGAGCGTCTGAAACTGGCACGTCCTAATTGCCGTCTAAATTCACGAGTGGCTTGGCACAGTTCTGGATGTAAATCATCAGTAGAAAGAATATCGATAATACAGTCATAATCCTGCCTTTCTGCACCTATTTGCAGTTGCTCCCAAACTGATGTCAACATTGTAACACTTGGTCGAGAGGAAGGGCTTGGTACTTCAGAAATATCAAGTAAGTGATGTGAGAGGTAGTTAGACAAAGGTAGAACATGGCTGAATTTATTTCTTAACTGTTCTATAATATCAAGACTAGGCTGTGCTTGACATCGCACAGGTACAAGGTGTACCAATTGTTCCTTGGATGTAAGAAATTCAGCCACCCAGCTATTATACATAATCATTACTTCGGCAATCATCTGATGAGCACCTCTGGTTCCTGGTAGGCAGTCTTCATTTAGCTGATCGTATGTGGAAGCCTCCTGCAGACGGCAAAAACGATGGGCACGTGAAAAGTGGGCAACAACAGCCACGCATTCTTCTACATTACTAAATGCCATTGGATGCCCACGTTTAGCACAAAGGATAGAGTAAGCTTGCTCATAGGTCAGTTGGCAATCAGATCGTATAATAGCCCGGCAGAAATGACCCTTCACTATCATGTCAGTTTCCTTTTCTACCATAACTAAGAGAGAAATGACAGGTCTGTCACATTGTGGCTTCAGACTGCACATGTCAGTACTTAGCTGACCAGGTAACATATGTGCAGCCTCTCTTTTTGGGGGGTAGAATGTGACTGCTCGTTTCCTAGCCTCATTATCTAACTCACTTCCTAAGGGCACCAGAGAAACAAGATCAGTGATGTGCACCCCAATTTCATAGTGATTTTCAAACTCTCTTACAGATATGGCATCATCTAAATCTTTAGCACCAGAAGGATCCACAGTAAAAGTTATGATGTCTCTAAAATCTTGTCGCCCTTCTTCCTGATGGATATTCTGCATCAGTTTTTTTACTTCTTCAACTGCCTTCACTGGATATTTCATAGCATCTGCTACTTTATATTCTAGGTCCAAGATATTAAGGCCTTCTTCCAAAGTGCTAACCTTGGGTATAATACGAGTTATGATGCCTAGAGGATAGTAAAAATTTTGGCGCCAGCAAATTACTTTCACTAGGAAGACGTGGTCTTGCTTCATCTTAAGTGTCAGCTTCTCAAACTTCAGAGTTTGTATGTTGCCATTACGGAAGTTACGGATTGGCACCATACCTGGCTTATTTTTGTGCATGGGGCAGAAGACCTTGGTGATGGAGTGGTCAATCGGGATCATGATATTATGGTCATGAGGATCCATGTAACAAACAAATCTACGATTCTCTTCACCAGCTTTAAACACACCAACCACTGTCCCTGCATCAGGTTTACTATCTGCAATCAGTTTGACAAGCACCTCGTCTCCACTGAATGCAAGGCCAGAGTTTATTCGACCATTGATCTGTATGCGACGAGGGGGGCTATCATCTAGCGTCACAGCATATCCACGGTCAAAATTTTCTTTAATTAGGTGACATCTCTTATAAACGTGTGGCTGCTTCAGGAGGTACTCTTCAAGTATGTTAATTGAGAAGTCAGTGTATAATTCACTCTTTGGCCCAGAAGCTTGTTCTGCCGTAATTCCCAGCATCCCCTCCTCAGAGACAGTCACACAGGTCATCCTTTTGTTGTCAAGGAGTTCCTGCAGAATTGAATCTTCTGCATTAATGTCAGGGTCAGATGTCCAGAAGTCATTATACTCTTCCTCTTCTTTATCCTCCTCTAATGGTTCATTCCAAATCTGATAGTCGCACACTGCTTGTTTTATCTCCTCCACACTGAGACCATGTGGAGTGGCACTGCCGGCCTCCACACATTCCCGTACATAGCGTTTCCAGATGCGGCTACATCCTCCAAATGAGCATAATGCCACCATATCCCCTACCACAACAACCTGGGACCGGGCACGAGTCAACACAGTATTCAGCACACGTGGATCACAGAAAATATCAAGACTGAATGAAGAAGAGGTTGGAGGGATCGGAGGAAGACTGTCAATGGACCTAACAGTGCTCACAACCACTACACGAAACTGACCACCTGCAGAGACAGAGGAAATGAAAGTAAAATGCAGATTTTTATTAGAAATAGGGAGGTTGAGAGTATTGAAAACAAAAATGAATCAGAGTTGAGCTAATAAGATGGCTGGTATCTAAAGAGTAAAGATATACAATCTGGGATTGGAAAAGTTAAAAGCAAAGGGGGAACCATTAAAATTAGAAAACTAATGCAAAGGAGATTAAATGGATACTAAACCCACATTTTTTCTTTCATGATTCAGATAGAGCATGCACTTTTAAGCAACTTCCTAATTTACTCCTATTATCAGTTTTTCTTCGTTCTCTCGCTATCTTTATTTGAAAAACAGAAATGCAAAGCTTAGGAGCAAGCCCATTTTAGGTTCAGCACCCTGGACTGCGCTTGTTTATTGGTGGCTACATTTAACAAACCAATAAGCAAGCGTAACCCAGGTTCTGAACCAAAAATGGTCCTAAGCTTCTACATTTCTGCTTTTTAAATAAATATACCAAGAAAAAGAAGACAAATTGATAATATGAGTAAATTAGAATGTTGATGAAAATTGCATGCTCTATCTGAATCAAGAAAGAAAAAATGTGGGTTTAGTGTCCCTTTAAGTAAGAACTGGATGACAGAAACAGGTGCGGTTTGGAGTATTTCTCCATTATAAAAGAGGGTAACATTAAAGGGACATGAAACACACATTTTATTTCTTTCGTGATTCAGAAAGAGCATGCCATTTTAAACAACTTTCTAATTTACTTCTATTATCTAATTTGCTTCATTCTTTTGATATTTTTTACTGAAAAGCATATCTACATAGGCTCAGTAGCTGCTGATTGGTGGCTGCACATAGATGCCTTGTTTGATTGGCTCACTTATGTGCATTGCTATTTTGTCAACAAATGATATCTAAAGAATGAAGCAAATTAGATAATAGAAGTAAATTGGAATATTGTTTATAATTTTATTTGCTGAATCATGAAAGAAAAATTTGGGGTTTAATGTCCCTTTAAAAGAGAAAGGGTAGTGTGGAGAGTTGAAGAGTACAACATATGCAGATGATAGAGATTCAGCGCACTTACCTAAGATGTTTTCATAATTTGTCACTGTGACAGCAGACAATTTTTTACTGCGCAATTCCTGGCGTATCAACTTCACCTAAGATGGCAAAAATGGAAAAAAACATAATTTATGTAAGAACTTACCTGATAAATTAATTTCTTTCATATTGGCAAGAGTCCATGAGCTAGTGACGTATGGGATATACAATCCTACTAAGAGGGGCAAAGTTTCCCAAACCTCAAAATGCCTATAAATACACCCCTCACCACACCCACAATTCAGTTTACGAATAGCCAAGCAGTGGGGTGATAAAGAAAGGAGTAGAAAGCATCAATAAAAGAAATTTGGAAATAATTGTGTTTTATACAAAAATCATAACCACCATAAAAAGGGTGGGCCTCATGGACTCTTGCCAATATGAAAGAAATGAATTTATCAGGTAAGTTCTTACATAAATTATGTTTTCTTTCATGTAATTGGCAAGAGTCCATGAGCTAGTGATGTATGGGATAGCAATACCCAAGATGTGGCACTCCACGCAAGAGTCACTAGAGAGGGAGGGATAAAAATAAAAACAGCCATTTTCCACTGAAAAAAATTAATCCACAACCCAAATAAATAAGTTTATTCTCATAAATGAAAGAAAAAAACTTAAATCAAAAGCAGAAGAATCAAACTGAAACAGCTGCCTGAAGAACTTTTCTACCAAAAACTGCTTCTGAAGAAGCAAATACATCAAAATGGTAGAATTTAGTAAATGTATGCAACGAGGACCAAGTTGCCGCTTTGCAAATCTGATCAACTGAAGCTTCATTCTTAAAAGCCCACGAAGTGGAGACTGATCTAGTAGAATGAGCTGTGATTCTCTGAGGCGGGGCCTGACCCGACTCCAAATAAGCTTGATGAATCAAAAGTTTTAACCAAGAAGCCAAGGAAATAGCAGAAGCCTTCTGACCTTTCCTAGGAATAGAAAATAAAACAAATAGACTAGAAGTCTTCCTGAAATTTTTAGTAGCTTCCACAAAATATTTCAAAGCTCTTACCACATCCAAAGAATGTAAGGATCTTTCCAAAGAATTCTTAGGATTAGGACACAAGGAAGGGACAACAATTTATATACTAATGTTGTTAGAATCCACAACCTTAGGTAAAAATTGAAATGAAGTCCGCAAAACTGCCTTATCCTGATGAAAAATCAGAAGAGGAGACTCACAAGAAAGAGCAGATAGCTCAGAAACTCTTCTAGCAGAAGAGATAGCCAAAAGGAACAACACTTTCCAAGAAAGTAGTTTAATGTCCAAAGAATGCATAGGCTCAAATGGAGGAGCCTGTAAAGCCTACAAAACCAAATTAAGACTCCAAGGAGGAGAAATTGATTTAATGACAGGCTTAATACGAACTAAAGCCTGTACAAAACAGTGAATATCAGGAAGTATAGCAATCTTTCTGTGAAATAGTTCCCTTCAAGGAACTTGCAGACAAACCATTATCTAAACCATCCTGAAGAAACTGTAAAATTCTAGGAATTCTAAAAGAATGCCAAGAGAATTTATGAGAAGAACACCATGAAATGTAAGTCTTCCAAACTCTATAATAAATCTTTCTAGAAACAGATTTACGAGCTTGTAACATAGTATTAATCACCTCTATGACTTAGTACTAAGCATTCAATTTCCATACCTTCAAATGTAATGATTTGAGATCCTGATGGAAAAACGGACCTTGAGACAGTAGGTCTGGCCTTAACGGAAGTGGCCAAGGTTGGCAACTGGACATCCGAACCAGATCCGCATACCAAAACCTGTGTGGCCATGCTGGAGCCACCAGCAACACAAACGATTGTTCCATGATGATTTTGGAGATCACTCTTGGAAGAAGAACTAGAGGCGGGAAAATGTAAGCAGGATGATAACACCAAGGAAGTGTCAGCGCATCCACTGCTTCCGCCTGAACATCCCTGGACCTGGACAGGTATCTGGGAAGTTTCTTGTTTAGATGAGAGGCCATGAGATCTAACTCTGGAAGACCCCACATCTGAACAATCTGAGAAAACACATCTGGATGGAGAGACCACTCCCCTGGATGTAAAGTCTGACGGCTGAGATAATCCGCCTCCCAATTGTCTACACCTGGGATATGCACCGCAGAGATTAGACAGGAGCTGGATTCCGTCCAAGCAAGTATCCGAGATACTTCTTTCATAGCTTGGGGACTGTGAGTCCCACCCTGATGATTGACATATGCCACAGTTGTGATATTGTCTGTCTAAAAGCAAATGAACGGTTCTCTCTTCAACAGAGGCCAAAACTGAAGAGCTCTGAGAATTGCACAGAGTTCTAAAATATTGATTGGTAATCTCGCCTCTTGAGATTTCCAAACCCCTTGTGCTGTCAGAGATCCCCAAACAGCTCCCCACCTGAAAGACTTGCGTCTGTAGTGATCACAGTTCAGGTTGGCCGAACAAAGGAAGCCCCTTGAACTAGACGCTGAAGATTTAACCACCGCGTCAGAGAGTGTCGAACATTGGGATTTAAGGATATTAACTGTGATATCTTTGTATAATCCCTGCACCATTGATTCAGCATACAAAGCTGACTAGGTCTCATGTGAAAATGAGCAAAAGGAATCGCGTCCGATGCTGAAGTCATGAGGCCTAAAAGTTCCATGCACATAGCCACTGAAGGGAATGACTGAGACTGAAGATGCCGACAGGCTGCGACCAATTTCAAACGTCTCTTGTCTGTTAGAGACAGAGTCATGGACACTGAATCTATCTGGAAACCAAAAAGGTGACCCTTGTCTGAGGAATCAAGAAACTGTTTGGTAAATTGATCCTCCAACCATGTTTTTGAAGAAACAACACTAGTTGATTTGTGTGAGATTCTGCAGAAAGTAAAGACTGAGCTAGTATCAGGATATCATCCAAATAAGGAAACACCGCAATACCCTGTTCTCTGATTACAGATAATAGGTCACCTAAAACCTTTGAAAAGATTCTTGGAGCTGTTGCTAGGCCAAATGGAAGAGCAACAAATTGGTAATGCTTGTCTAGAAAAGAGAATCTCAGGAACTGATAATGTTCTGGATGAATCGGAATATGAAGGTATGCATCCTGCAAGTCTATTGTAGACATATAATGTCCTTGCTGAACAAAAGGCAGAATAGTCCTTATAGTCACCATCTTGAAAGTTGGTACTCTTACATAACGATTAAAAATTTTCAGATCCAGAACTGGTCTGAATGAATTTTCCTTCTTTGGGACAATGAATAGATTTGAATAAAACCCCAGACCTTGTTCCTGAAAAGGAACTGGCATGATTACCCCCGAAGACTCCAGGTCTGAAAGACACTTCAGGAAAGCCTGAGCTTTTACTGGATTTGCTGGGATACGTGAGAGAAAAAATCTTCTCACTGGAGGTCTTACTCTGAATCCTATTCGATACCCTTGAGAGACAATGCTCTGAATCCATTGATTTTGGACAGACTTTATCCAAATATCCTTGAAAAACCTTAATCTGCCCCCTACCAGCTGAGCTGGAATGAGGGCCGCACCTTCATGCGGATTTAGGGGCTGACTTTGGTTTCTTAAATGGCTTGGATTTATTCCAATTTGAGGAAGGCTTCCAATTGGAAACAGATTCCTTGGGGGAAGGATTAGATTTTTGTTCCTTATTCTGACGAAAGGAACGAAAACGGTTAGAAGCCTTAGATTTGCCCTTAGGTTTTTTTATCCTGAGGCAGAAAAACTCCCTTTCCCCCAGTAACAGTTCAAATAATAGAATCCAACTGAGAACCAAATAAATTATTACCTTGGAAAGAAAGAGATAGTAATTTAGATTTAGATGTCATATCAGCATTCCAAGATTTAAGCCACAAAGCTCTTCTAGCTAAAATATCTAAAGACATGGATCTAACATCAATTTTGATAATATCAAAAATGGCATCACAAATAAAATGATTAGCATATTGCAGTAAGCGAACAATGCTAGATATGTCAGAATCCAATTCTTGTTGCGCTAAATTCTCCAACCAGAAAGTTGATGCAGCCGCAAAATCAGCCAAAGAAATTGCAGGTCTGACCTGAATATAAATAGGCTTTCCTTAGATAAGATTCAAGCTTCCTATCTAAAGGATCCTTAAAGGAATTACTATCTTCCATAGGAATCGTGGTACGTTTAGCAAGAGTAGAAATAGCCCGATCAACTTTGGGGATTTTTTCCCAAAACTCTATAGAATTTGCTGGTAAAGGATACAATTTTTTAAACCTTGAAGAAGGAATAAAAGAAGTACCTGGCTTATTCCATTCCTTAGAAATCATATAAGAAATAGCCTCAGGAATATGAAAAACCCCTGGAGAAAACACAGGAGGTTTAAAAACAGCATTTAAACGTTTATTATACTTAACGTCAAGAGGACTGGTTACCTCAATATCCAAAGTAATTAACACTTCTCTTAATAAAGAACGCATATACTCTATTTTAAATAAAGAAGTAGATTTGTCAGTGTCAATGTCTGAGGAAGGTTCTTCTGTATCAGATAGATCCTCATCAGAGGAGGATAAATTATTATGTTGTTGGTCATTTGAAATTTCATCAACTGAATGAGAAGTTTTAAAAGACCTTTTACGTTTATTAGAAGGTGGAAATGCAGACAAAGCCTTCTGGATAGAATCAGTAACAAATTCTTTAAAATTCATAGGTATATCATGTACATTAGAAGTTGAAGGAACTGCAACTGGCAATGTACTATTACTGATGGGCACACTATCTGCATGTAAAAGTTTATCATGACAACTATTACAAATGACCTTCGGAGAAATAATTTCCACAATCTTACAACAAATGCACTTAGCGTTGGTAGCTTTGTCAGGCAGCAAAGTTCCAGCAGATACTTCTGAGGCAGGATCAGATTTAGACATCTTGCAAAATGTAAAAGAAAAAACAACATATAAAGCACAATTATCAATTTCCTTATATGACAGTTTCAGGAATGGGAAAAAATGCAAATAGCATAGCCCTCTGATAGAGAAAAAAGCAAGAGGCAAACATCAATGGGGTATTAAAATAATGAAAAAGTTTGGCGCCAAGTATGACGCACAGCGTAACTGAAAACTTTTTGGCAACAATAACCGTAAATGACACACTCGCGTCACTAACGATGCAACCGTATGTAAGGCTTCAGGGGGGTAGTTATCAACGTGTCAACTTTCCTGCCTTCGCCGGCCCAATACGCCCGCCTAAGCTCGCCTACCTTCGCCGCCGCGGACCTGAAAAAATACGCCTAAGTTATCAAAAAAAGCTGTCAAAAAGCCGCGGGGCGATGAGCAGCGGACTGTGAGAGTTATCACTCATCCGATCTCGCTGCTCTTCGGCTGTTTGACAGCTTTCTTGCTAGCCTGTCACTAAGCACTCACACTAACTACACTGTTCTACCCCCTATACCGGCGCCCCCGGAGCCTCCCGCAACTAAATAAAGTTACTAACCCCTAAACCGCCGCTCCTAGACCCTGCCGCAAGTCTTATAAATGTATTAATCCCTAAACCGCCGCTCCTAGACCCCGCCGCAAGTCTTATAAATGTATTAACCCCTAAACCGTGCTCCCGGACACCGCTGCCACCTACATTATACCTAGTAACCCCTATCCTGCCCCCCTATACCGTCGCCCTCTATAATAAAGTTATTAACCCCTATCCTGCTGATCCCGCACCTCGCCGCAAATAAAAAAATAGTTTAACCCCTAAACCGCCGCTCCCTGAACCCGCCGCAACCTATATTAAATTTATTAACCCCTATCCTGCCCCCCCTACACCGTCACCACCTATAATAAATTTATTAACCCCTATCCTGCCCCCCCTACACCGTCGCCACCTATAATAAACTTATTAACCCCTATCCTGCCCCCCCTACACCGTCGCCACCTATAATAAATTTATTAACCCCTATCCTGCCTCCCTACACCGTCGCCACCTATAATAAACTTATTAACCCCTATCCTGCCCCCCCTACACCGTCGCCACCTATAATAAATGTATTAACCCCTATCCTGCCCCCCACTACACCGCCGCCACTGTAATAAAATTATTAACCCCTAAACCTAAGTCTAACACTAACCCTAACACCCCCCTAACTTAAATATTAATTAAATAAATCTAAATAATATTTCTATTATTAACTAAGTTAATCCTATTTAAAACTAAATACTTACCTATAAAATAAACCCTAATATAGCTACAATATAAATAATAATTATATTGTAGCTATCTTAGGATTTAATTTTATTTTACAGGTACCTTTCAATTTATTTTAACTAGGTACAATAGCTATTAAATAGTTATTAACTATTTAATAGCTTACCTAGCTAAAATAAAGAGAAATTTACCTGTAAAATAAAAACTAACCTAAGTTACAATTACACCTAACACTACACTATACTTTAATAAATTATTCCTATTTAAAACTAAATACTTACCTGTAAAATAAACCCTAAGATAGCTACAATATAATTAATAATTACATTGTAGCTATCTTAGGATTTATATTTATTTTACAGGTAACTTTGTATTTATTTTAGCTAGTTAGAATAGTTATTAAATAGTTATTAACTATTTAATAACTACCTAGCTAAAAGAAATACAAAATTACCTGTAAAATAAATCCTAACCTAAGTTACAATTAAACCTAACACTACACTATCATTAAATAAATTAAATAAACTACCTACAAATAACTACAATTAAATACAATTACATAAACTAACTAAAGTACAAAAAATAAAAAAAGCTACTTACACCTAATCTAAGCCCCCTAATAACATAACAAACCCCCCCAAAATAAAAAAAATGCCCTACCCTATTCTACATTAAAAAAGTTCAAAGCTCTTTTACCTTACCAGCCCTTAAAAGGGCCTTTTGTGGGGGCATCCCCCAAAGAGTTCAGCTCTTTTGCCTGTAAAAGAAAAATACAACCCCCCAACATTAAAACCCACCACCCACATACCCCTAATCTAACCCAAACCCCCCTTAAAATAACCTAACACTAATCCCCTGAAGATCATCCTACCTTTAGTTGTTTTCACTCAGCCGAGCCACCGATGGAACTGAAGAGGACATCCGGACCGGCAGAAGTTATCCTCCAAGGGGCGCTGAAGAAATCTTCCATCCGATGAAGTGATCCTCCAGGCGGCGCTGAAGAAATCTTCCATCCGGGCGAGGTCATCTTCCAAGAGGCGCTGAAGAAGTCTTCTATCCGGGCGAGGTCATCTTCGAAGCCGGGTCTTGAATCTTCATCCCGCCGCGCAACATCCTTCTTTCCCGACGAACTACCGACGAATGAAGGCTCCTTTAAGGGACGTCATCCAAGATGGCGTCCCTTCAATTCTGATTGGCTGATAGGATTCTATCAGCCAATCGGAATTAAGGTAGGAAAAATCTGATTGGCTGATCAGCCAATAGAATTGGATCAGCCAATCGGATTGAACTTGAATCTGATTGGCTGATTCCATCAGCCAATCAGATTTTTCCTACCTTAATTCCGATTGGCTGATAGAATCCTATCAGCCAATCGGAATTGAAGGGACGCCATCTTGGATGACGTCCCTTAAAGGAGCCTTCATTCGTCGGTAGTTCGTCGGGAAAGAAGGATGTTCCGCGTCGGCGGGATGAAGATTCAAGACCCGGCTTCGAAGATGACCTCGCCCGGATAGAAGACTTCTTCAGCGCCTCTTGGAAGATGACCTCGCCCGGATGGAAGATTTCTTCAGCGCCGCTTGGAGGATCACTTCATCGGATGGAAGATTTCTTCAGCGCCCCTTGGAGGATAACTTCTGCCGGTCCGAATGTCCTCTTCAGTTCCATCGGTGGCTCGGCTGAGTGAAGACAACTAAAGGTAGGATGATCTTCAGGGGATTAGTGTTAGGTTATTTTAAGGGGGGTTTGGGTTAGATTAGGGGTATGTGGGTGGTGGGTTTTAATGTTGGGGGGGGTTGTATTTTTCTTTTACAGGCAAAAGAGCTGAACTCTTTGGGGCATGCCCCCACAAAAGGCCCTTTTAAGGGCTGGTAAGGTAAAAGAGCTTTGAACTTTTTTAATGTAGAATAGGGTAGGGCATTTTTTTATTTTGGGGGGCTTTGTTATTTTATTAGGGGGCTTAGATTAGGTGTAATTAGCTTAAAATTGTTGTAATATGTTTTTAAATGTTTGTAACTTATTTTTTTATTTTTTGTAACTTAGCTTTTTTTATTTTTTGTACTTTAGTTAGTTTATGTAATTGTATTTAATTGTAGTTATTTGTAGGTAGTTTATTTAATTTATTTAATGATAGTGTAGTGTTAGGTTTAATTGTAACTTAGGTTAGGATTTATTTTACAGGTAATTTTGTATTTCTTTTAGCTAGGTAGTTATTAAATAGTTAATAACTATTTAATAACTATTCTAACTATCTAAAATAAATACAAAGTTACCTGTAAAATAAATATAAATCCTAAGATAGCTACAATGCAATTATTAATTATATTGTAGCTATATTAGGGTTTATTTTACAGGTAAGTATTTAGTTTTAAATAGGAATAATTTATTAAAGTATAGTGTAGTGTTAGGTGTAATTGTAACTTAGGTTAGTTTTTATTTTACAGGTAAATTTCTCTTTATTTTAGCTAGGTAAGCTATTAAATAGTTAATAACTATTTAATAGCTATTGTACCTAGTTAAAATAAATTGAAAGGTACCTGTAAATTAAAAATAAATCCTAAGATAGCTAGAATATAATTATTATTAATATTCTAGCTATATTAGGTTTTATTTTATAGGTAAGTATTTAGTTTTAAATAGGATTAATTTATTTAATAATAGAAATATGATTTAGATTTATTTAATTAATATTTAAGTTAGGGGGTGTTAGGGTTAGTGTTAGACTTAGGTTTAGGGGTTAATAATTTTATTACAGTGGCGGCGGTGTAGTGGGGGGCAGGATAGGGGTTAATAAATTTATTATAGGTGGCGACGGTGTAGAAGGGGGCAGGATAGGGGTTAATAAATTTATTATAGGTGGCGACGGTGTAGGGGGGCAGGATAGGGGTTAATAAATTTAATATAGGTTGCGGGGGTCCGGGAACGGCGGTTTAGGGGTTAATATGTATAGAGTAGCTTGCGGTGGGCTCCGGGAGCGGCGGTTTAGGGGTTAACATATTTATTATAGTGTCGGTGGGCTCCGGGAGCGGCGGTTTAGGGGGTAATAACTTTATTTAGTTGCGGCGGTGTAGGGGGGACAGATTAGTGGTGTTTAGACTCGGGGTACATGTTAGGGTGTTAGGTGCAGACAGCTCCCATAGGAATGAATGGGATGTCTGGCAGCAGCGAACTTGTACTTTCGCTATGGTCAGACTCCCATTGATTCCTATGGGATCCGCCGCCTCCAGGCTGGCGGTTTGAAAACCAGGTACGCTGGGCCGTAAAAGTGCCGAGCGTACCTGCTAGTTTTTTGATAACTAGCAAAAGTAGTGAGATTGTGCCGTACTTGTGTGCGGAACATCTGGAGTGACGTAAGAATCGATCTGTGTCGGACGGAGTCCGGCGGATCGAAGTTTACGTCACAAAATTCTACTTTTGCCGGTCTCTAGCCTTTGATAACTAAGGCGAATCAGCCTCGCCACAAATACGCTGCGGAATTCCAGCGTATTTGAGGTTGACGGCTTGATAACTACCCCCCTCAGCATCAACTACGAAGCCGGAAATGAAGAAGTTGCGTCACGGACGTATTTGTCGCGCCAAAAATGACGCAATAAAGTCTAGCATTTGGCGCACCCGCAGGCCTAATACCACCCGCAATTTGCAAAAAGTAATCAATTGAAAAAAAGACTAAACCCCAGGTAAGAAATTTTTTTCTTAAAAATGTTTCTTTTCCCCAAATATGAAACTGACAGTCTGCACAAGGAAATACATGAACCTGACTCATGGCAAATATAAGTACAATACATATATTTAGAACTTTATATAAATGCATAAAGTGCCAAACCACAGCTGGGGTGCCTTAAGTAATAAAAAACATACTTACCAAAAGACACCCATCCACATATAGCAGATAGCCAAACCAGTACTGAAACAGTTCTCAGTAGAGGTAATGGTAAATTGAGAGTATATCGTCGATCTGAAAAGGGAGGTAGGAGATGAATCTCTATGACCGATAACAGAGAACCTATGAAATAGACCCCCGTCAGGGAAATCATCGTATTCAATAAGTGATACTCCCTTCACGTCCCTCTGACATTCGCTGTACTCTGAGAGGAATCAGGCTTCAACAATGCTGAGAAGCACATATCAACCATATCAACGTAGAAATCTTAGCACAAACTTACTTCACCATCTCCATAGGAGGTTTGTAAAACTGAATTGTGGGTGTGGTGAGGGGTGTATTTATAGGCATTTTGAGGTTTGGGAAACTTTGCCCCTCCTGGTAGGATTGTATATCCCATATGTCACTAGCTCATGGACTCTTGCCAATTACATGAAAGAAATATATGATTTTAATTTAAAAGGAAATATAAGGGAACACAAGTTTTTTTTATGGTCTGATTAACTGTTTTTAAAGTATGCACTATTTGCAATTGTTTTCAGAAACAAAAAACAGGTCAGATACTTTTGTTCGTATTCTAACTTCTACTGAAATCTACTGAAATTCATTAGAAAAGCTGTAATGGTGGATTTTGAAAGCATGTTAAAGGGACATTCTAGTCGTAATAAGGCCTGCAAATAAAAGGTAAAAAAACACAACATTAACAGTGACATCATTTAATGTAAATTGACACATTAAATAAAATGCACTCAGTTAAAGGGACAGTCTAGGCCAAAATAAACTTTCATGATTCACATAGAGCATGTAATTTTAAACAAATTTCCAATTTACTTTTATCACCAATTTTGCTTTGTTCCCTTGGTATTCTTAGTTGAAAGCTTAACCTAGGCGGTTCATATGCTAATTTCTTAGACCTTGAAGGCCACCTTTTTTCAGAATGCATTTTAACAGTTTTTCACCACTAGAGGGTGTTAGTTCACGTATTTCATATAGATAACACTGTGCTCGTGCACGTGATTGGCTAAACTGTGCTCGGGCACTGATTGGCTAAACTGCAAGTCTGTCAAAAGAACTGAAATAAAGGGGCAGTTTGCAGAGGCTTAGATACAAGATAATCACAGAGGTTTAAAGTGTATTATTATAACTGTGTTGGTTATGCAAAACTGGGGAATGGGTAATAAAGGGATTATTTATCTTTTAAAACAATAAATATTCTGGTGTAGACTGTCCCTTTAAGAAGACATTAAAAATCACTGCATCAGTGTTTGTATTAATATTGGTAGGAAGTTTCAGCAGTAATATTATATTGCACATGCTCAGTTCACATGTTAATAAACACAATTTTCTAACATTTTTGTTGGAAGTAGCACAAGGTTTTGGGTCTCCTGCTCTTACCCATCTTTACATCTTTCCTGGGGAAATGGCTATGTACCTACAAAGTCCAATACCAGATGACACTGAAATGTATTTCTCTTCCCATCACACACTTCTAACTTGACCAGGTCACAAACTGTCATTTTGGAATTTACTTGTTGATGTTAAAAGCCAATATAGTAGAACAGAGCTTCTTCTAATTCCCCTTTCACAAAAATTCCCACATCTAAACTCTCCCTTGTATGCAAACACTCTGTAATCACAAGTTCTACCCAGGTTCTCTAACTTGGAGTCACACTTGACTTGAACTCTTTTACTTGCTAATGTTATATCCAAACACTCCCCAAATCCTGCTTCTCATACCTACACATCTCTATGATTTGCCCTCACCCTACCCAAGATACCCCAAAACCTGAAAAAAATTATCTTGCATCAATTACTGAAACCTGCTACTTGCTAGCCTACCCAAAACCTATTTGTTTATTCTCTAATCTGTCATGAATGTTACTGTTATACCAGGGGCGGATTTTGGGGGGCGGCATTTGTCCGCAGTGACTGAATATTTGAGCATGGATTTTTTTTTATTTATTTATTTTAAACATGACCGGCTTTTTGCTGAAATTCATGTGACATTTTCGATCTGCCACCGCCTTCCTGTCTGAGACTGTTGAGAACTTGAAGCAGGCAGTCGCACATGGATTGAAGAGTCATGCACTTGTGCAGGTGATCTCCTCCCAGGCCAGAACTCTGAGAAGAAGTGCCGTGACGTGGAGACGACAGTCACAGTGGGATGATTGGGATCGGTGGAGCAGTCCTGAGAGGGGGTGGCTGACCCGGCCGGCTGACTTAACCAGGTAGGAGCAGGGCACTGGGCAGCAAAAGCTCCACAAAAATGATCATTGGGTACTGCTGGGTAGCGGTAGCGTTACTTTCAAGTCAGCCTCATAGCCAGAAAAATATTACTTTCAGTCTTCCACGGACCACCACATGGAGATCAGTGTTAGCTCAGCTCACTTCAAAATAAACATTGGGGATCCGATCATCTCATCGTCATTGTGTAGTGGTAGCGTTAATTTCAAGTCAGCCTAGCCAGGAAAATATTACTTTTAGTAATATTTTCCTGGCTAAGCTGACATGAAATTAACGCAACCGCTACACAATGATGATGAGATTATCATGATCCCCAATGTTTATTTTGCAGTGAGCTCTGCAAGAATCACATGTGCTGCTGTTGTATGCATCACAGAGAGCGTGTGCTGCAGATGTGATTGCTTCTAAACAGCAAATACATATTTAGAACAATATGCGTGCGTGTCATGTGACTGGTGTACCTGTGTGTAACGCACGTTACAATATGGCGATATGCATACACCCATAGAGCACAGGTATACCATTGTTATTGAAAACACTTTTTTTGAACAATTTGGGGTAAGATGACAAGTGGGCATAGACATTCATGCTAACTTGATTTTGATTGATTAGAAGGAGCAAGATTTAAGGATTTTAGCAGGCAGGTGTTAAGTGTCCCTTTAAAGGAACCGTCATTCGTCGTTTAGTCGTCGGGATCGATGGATGCTCCGCGTCGGATGTCTTCAAGATGGTGCCGCTCCTCATCGGATCACAGAAGATAGAAGATGCCACTTGGATGAAGACTTCTGCCGCTTGGAGGACCTCTTCTGCCCGGATTCGATGAAGACTTCTGGCCGGATCGGATGAAGACTTCTGCCCGGCTGGGTGAAGACAGTTCAAGGTAGGGTGATCTTCAAGGGGGTAGTGTTAGGTTTTTTTAAGGGGGGTTTGGGTGGGTTTTAGAGTAGGGTTGGGTGTGTGGGTGGTGGGTTTTAATGTTGGGGGGTTGTATTTCTTTTTTTTTTTCAGGTAAAAGAGCTGATTACTTTGGGGCAATGCCCCACAAAAGGCCCTTTTAAGGGCTATTTGTAATTTAGTTTAGGATAGGGAATTTTATTATGGGGGCTTTTTTATTTTATTAGGGGGCTTAGATTAGGTGTAATTAGTTTAAAATTCTTGTAATTTTTTTTATTTTCTGAAATTTAGTGTTTGTTTTTTTTGTCCTTTAGTTAATTTTAATTAATTTTATTTAATGTTAAGTAATTGTATTTAATTAATTTAATTTATTTAATTATAGTATAGTGTTAGGTGTAATTGTAACTTAGGTTAGGATTTATTTTACAGGTAATTTTGTATTTATTTTAGCTAGGGAGTTATTAAATAGTTAATAACTATTTAATAACTATTGTACCTAGTTAAAATTAATACAAAGCTGCTTGTAAAATAAAAATAAACCCTAAGATAGATACAAATGTAACTATTAGTTATATTGTAGCTATCTTAAGGTTTATTTTATAGGTAAGTATTTAGTTTTAAATAGGAATAATTTAGCTAATATTAAATTTATTTAGATGTATTTAAATTATATTTAAGTTAGGGGGTGTTAAGGTTAGGGTTAGACTTAGGTTTAGGGGTTAATTCATTTTATATAGTGGCGGCGGTGTAGAGCGGGCAGATTAGGGGTTAATAAATGTAATGTAGGTGGCGGAGGTGTAGGGGGGGCAGATTAGGGGTTAAAAGGTATAATGTAGGAGGCGACGGGGTACGGGTGCGGCGGTTTAGGGGTTAAACAATTTATTTAGTTGCGGCGGGGTCTGGGATCGGCAGGATAGGGGTTAATAACTTTATGTAGGTGGCGGCGGTATAGGGGGCGGCAGATTAGGGGTTAATATGTATAATGTAGGTGGCGGCGGGGTCCGGGAGCGGCGGTTTAGGGTTAATATATTTATTAGAGTTGCGGCGAGGTCCGGGAGTGGCGGTTTAGGGGTTAATATATTTATTAGAGTTGCGGCGGGGTCCGGGAGCGGCGGTTTAGGGGTTAATATATTTATTAGAGTTGCGGCGGGCTCTGGGAGCAGCGGTTTAGGGGGTAAAACAGTATAGTATAGTGTGGGTGCTTAGTGACAGGCTAGCAAGAAAGCTGCGAATAAGCCGATGAACAGCGAGATCGATGACTGTTAGTTAACAACAGTCCGCTGCTCATCGCACCGTACTTGGTGCGCGGCTTTTTGACAGCTTTCTTGATAAATTTGGCGAACGTATTCAGGTCCCCAGCGGCGATGTTAGGCGAGCTTAGGCAAGAGTATTGGTGCCGGCGAATGCTAGAAAGTAGACAGCTTGATAAATAGAGGCCTAAGGCTAATCTTTGCTTTGAATACATCATTACATCTAGCTTGTGTTTTCAGTTTAATATACATTTAAGCTTTGAAAGTTGAAAAGCAGTTGTATCAAGTAGCTGCAGCATAAAATACATTTTGGACATGATAGAGGAAGGAGATGATGATGGAGGAGAATAGATGAAGGTAGATAGATTGAAGAGGGTCATTTGGAACGTGGAAATATAATTGCTTAGAGATTTGTATATTAAAAGGACATAATACTCGCATGCTAAATCACTTGAAAGTGATGCAGCATGACTGTAAAAAGCTGACATGAAAATATCACCTGAACATCTTTATGTAAAAAAAGAAAGATATTTTACCGCAACATTTCTTCAGCTAATAAGAGTAAGTGCTCTGTTAACAGTTAGAGCGTATAAGTTGAAAGGAAAAAAAAAACCTCAATAGCCAATCATCTTGACGATGAGGCTAATGATGAGGTCATGTATTTCTTTGCTGTGATCTCATGAGATTTTACTTAAATCTCATGAGATTTCACAGTAAACTTCCAATACTGGGGAGCATGTTCAAACTAATGTCAATCACTTAGCCGGCAGTAGGAGTCAGGGTGCCGGCTAAGTGATTGACATTAGTTTGAACATGCTTCCCAGTATGTAGAGTTTCCAGACGCTGGTAACAGGCTGCAGTTGTGGAGTTTGCAAACGCTCCCTGGCAGTGACAGACTAGGCCTTTTGTTAGCCGGCGGTAGGAGTCATGCTTTGAGCCCAAGGTGTAATCTAACTTTCGGGCTGGAAGGGTAAGGATCTCCCAGTGCAGTATTATGCACTGCAGGGTCAGGAGTGCTTGGCAACCATTTTATATAACCGGAGCTTGTATTTTCGTATGCAAGACATATCCTTTATTTCCGGACTGATCTCCCCCTTCCTCCCCAGAGCTTGCTACTTTCAATTCTTGTTCATGAAGCCATGGTGCATTTCCTAACTTATGTATTACTGTGTTAAAAAATCTTATTACTATTAGTCACATTTTAAACATTATCTCCACAAACACTGCAGCACACGCTCTGCAAGAATCACATGTGCTGCTGTTGTATGCATCACAGTGAGCGTGTGCTGCAGATGTGATTCCTTCTAAGCAGCAAATACATAATAGAACAATATGCGTGTGTGTCATGTGACTGGTGTACCTGTGGGTAACGCACGTCACAATATGGCGGCATGCATACACCCATAGAGCACAGGTATACCATTGTTATTGAAAACACTTTTTTTGAACAATTTGGGGTAAGATGACAAGTGGGCATAGACATTCATGCTAACTTGATTTTGATTGATTAGAAGGAGCAAGAGTTAAGCATTTTAAGCATGTGTTTAGTGTCCCTTTAAATGACGTCATCCAAGATGGCGTCCCTTGAATTCCGATTGGCTGATAGGATTCTATCAGCCAATCGGAATTAAGGTAGGAAAAATCCGATTGGGTGATGCAATCAGCCAATCGTATTGAAGTTCAATCCGATTGGCTGATCCAATCAGCCAATAGGATTGACCTAATTATAACAGTATTTTTTATTTTATGTAATTGGGGTTCATTTAGGTGGTGTTAGGTTAGGGGGCTTAGTGATTAAATTAGTTATTTAGTTGTGTGGGGATGGTGGTTTAGGGGTTAATAGTTTAATTAGGTTTATTGCGTTGTGGGGATTGCAGTTTCGGGGTTAATAGTGTAATTCAGTTTATTGCCTTGTGGGGGATGGCATTTTAGGGGTTAATAGTTTGAGTCTAGTGGTAGCGATGTGAGGAGCCAGCGGTTTAGGGGTTTATATGTTTATTTTAGTAGTAGCGATGTGGGGGGCCGGCGGTTTAAGGGTTAACAGGTTTATTTAGTGTTGGCGATGTTGGGGGGGTCGGCACTTTAGGGATTAATAGCTTTATTTAGTGTTGGCGATGTGGGGGGGCGGTGGTTTAGGGGTTAATAGGTTTATTTTAGTAGTAGTGATGTGGGGGGGCAGCGGTTTAAGGGTTAACAGGTTTATTTAGTGTTGGCGATGTGGGGGGTCGGCAGTTTAGGGGTTAATAGGTTTATTTTAGTAGTGATGTGGGGGCGACGGTTTAGGGGTTAATATGTTTATTATACTATTTGCTATGAGGGGGATGGTGGTTTAGGGGTTAATAGGTAGTTTATGGGTGTTAGTGTACTTTGTAACATTTTAGTTATGAGTTTTGTGAAACATTTTTGTTTCGCAAAATCCGTAACTACTGGTCTCAGATAGCGGAATGGATCACAGCGGTATAGACTATAACGCTAGAGTTATAGCCGGACCGAATGAAAATCCTGCACTCAAAAGTCATTTTTTGAGTGTGGATTGGAGAGTTGCGTTAAGGCTAAAACGCTAGCGGTATAGCTATACCACCACGACTTGTAATACAGGAGACCTGCATATTCCACGTGCAATGGCCAATTTTTCAGCAGTATAGCCGTACCGCAAAACTTGTAATTTTGCAGAATGTTAATATTTTATTGTAGCTGCATAAAAGATGTTCAAACGAGATTGTGCGTTTGTGAACATGTGTTTTCAAAAGAAACCCGCCTTGGTGAAAGGCTTTTAAATGGGATTGCACCTATGTGATCGCAACTTACTAAACAGTTCATGACAGCGCTTTTTGCAGTTCTTGCGCCCACATTATTGAATTCCCATTCACAAAGGTGCAAGCCCTTTTAGAATTTCAAGAATGTAGGTGCACAAACTATAAATTCCTAATAGAAACCTATACGGCTAGATTTAGAGTTTTGTCGGTAAAAACCTGCGGCTCTAACGCTCCTTATTTTTTCCAGTGCTCCCTTAAGACAACGCTGGTATTACGAGTTTTCTGAATGGCTGCGTTAGCCTCAGAAAAGTGAGCGTTGAGCATAATTTAGCTCCACTTCTACTCTCAATACCAGCGTTGCTTACGGTAGCGGTAAGCTGGAAAAACGTGCTCGTGCACGATATCCCCATAGGATACAATGGGGCTGAGCTGGCTGAAAAAAAACCTAACACCTGCAAAAAAGCAGCGTTCAGCTCCTAACGCAGACCCTTTGTTTCCTATGGGGAAACACTCTCTAAGTCTACACCTAACACCCTAACATGAACCCAGAGTCTAAACACCCCTAACCTTACAATTATTAACCCCTAATCTACCGCCCCCGCTATCGCTGACACCTACATTATAATATTAACCCCTAATCTGCCGCTCTGGACACCGCCGCAACCTACATTATAGCTATGAACCCCTAATCTGCTGTTCCTAACATCGCCGACACCTACATTACAGTTATTAACCCCTAATCTGCCTCCCCCAACGTCGCCGCCACCTACCTACACTTATTAACCCTTAATCTGCTGACCGGACATCGCCGCCACTATAATAAATGTATTAACCCCTAAACCGCTGCACTCCCGCCTCGCAAACACTATAATAAATTTTATTAACCCCTAATCTGCCCTCCCTAACATCGCCGCCACCTACCTACAATTATTAACCCCTAATCTCCCGCCCCCAACGTCGCTGCTACTATAATAAAGTTATTAACCCCTAAACCTAACCCTAACCCTAACCCTAACACCCCCCTAACTTAAATATAATTTAAATAAAAGAACTAAATTTACTATAATTAAATAAATTAATCCTATTTAAAACTAAATACTTACCTATAAAATAAACCCTAATATAGCTACAATATAACTAATAGTTACATTGTCGCTATTTTAGGATTTATATTTATTTTACAGGCAACTTTGTATTTATTTTAACTAGGTACAATAGCTATTAAATAGTTAATAACTATTTAATAGCTACCTAGTTTAAACAGTTACAAAATTACCTGTAAAATAAATCCTAACCTAAGTTACAAATACACCTAACACTACACAATCAATAAATTAATTAAATAAATTACCTACAATTATCTAAACTAAAATACAATTAAATAAACTAAACTATAGTACAAAAAAACCCCCACTAAATTACAGAAAATAAAAAAAAATTACAAGAAATTTAATCTAATTACACCTAATCTAAGCCCCCTAATAAAATAAAAAAGCCGCCCAAAATAATAAAATGCCCTACCCTATCCTAAATTACAAAGTAATCAGCTCTTTTACCAGCCCTTAAAAGGGCTTTTTGCGGGGCATTGACCCAAAGTAATCACCTCTTTTACCTGTAAATAAAAATACAATACCCCCCCAACATTACAACCCACCACCCACATACCCCTACTCTAAAACCCACCGAAACCCCCCTTACAAAAACCTAACACTAACCCCCTGAAGATCTCCCTACCTTGAGTCGTCTTCACCCAGCCGAGCCGAATTCTTCATCCAAGCGGGGCAGAAGAGGTCCTCCATCCGGTTGAAGTCTTCATCCAAGCGGGGCAGAAGAGGTCTTCCATCCGATTGAAGTCTTCATCCAGGCGGCATCTTCTATCCTCATCTATCCGGAGCGGAGCGGCAGCATCCTGAAGACCTCCGATGCGGAACACCCATCCTGGCCGACGACTTCCCGAAGAATGACGGTTCCTTTAAATGACATCATCCAAGATAGCGTCCCTCAAATTCCGATTGGCTGATAGGATTCTATGAGTCAATCGGAATTAAGGTAGGAAAAATCTGATTGGTTGATTCAATCAGCCAATCAGATTGAAGTTCAATCCGATTGGCTGATTCAATCAGCCAATCGGATTGACCTTGCATTCTATTGGCTGATCGGAACAGCCAATAGAATGCGAGGTGAATCCGATTGGCTGAGTGGATCAGTCAATCAGATTGAACTTCAATCTGATTGGCTGATTGAATCAGCCAATCAGATTTTTCCTACCTTAATTCCAATTGGCTGATAGAATCCTATCAGCCAATCGGAATTCGAGGGACGCCATCTTGGATGACGTCATTTAAAGGAACCGTCATTCGTTGGGAAGTCGTCGGCCAGGATGGATGTTCCGCGTCGGAGGTCTTCAGGATGCTGCTGCTCCGCTCCGGATGGATGAAGATAGAAGATCCCGCTTGGATGAAGACTTCAATCGGATGGAAGACTTCTTCTGCCCCGCTTGGATGAAGACTTCAACCGGATGGAGGACCTCTTCTGCCCCGCTTGGAGGAAGAATTCGGCTCGGCTGGGTGAAGACGACTCAAGGTAGGGAGATCTTCAGGGGGTTAGTGTTAGGTTTTTTTAAGGGGGGTTTGGGTGGGTTTTAGAGTAGGGGTATGTGGGTGGTGGGTTGTAATGTTGGGGGGGGTATTGTATTTTTATTTACAGGTAAAAGAGCTGATTACTTTGGGGCAATGCCCCGCAAAAAGCCCTTTTAAGGGCTGGTAATAGAGCTGATTACTTTGTAATTTAGGATAGGGTAGGGCATTTTATCATTTTGGGGGGCTTTTTTATTTTATTAGGGGGCTTAGATTAGGTGTAATTAGTTTAAACTTCTTGTAAAAAAAAATTATTTTCTGTAATTTAGTGTTTTGTTTTTTTTGTATTATAGTTTAATTTATTTAATTGTATTTTAGTTTAGCTAATTGTAGGTAATTTATTTAATTAATTTATTGATAGTGTAGTGTTAGGTGTATTTGTAACTTAGGTTAGGATTTATTTTACAGGTAATTTTGTAATTATTTTAACTAGGTAGCTATTAAATAGTTATTAACTATTTAATAGCTATTGTACCTAGTTAAAATAAATACAAAGTTGCCTGTAAAATAAATATAAATCCTAAAATAGCTACAATGTAACTATTAGTTATATCGTAGCTAAATTAGGGTTTATTTTATAGGTAAGTATTTAGTTTTAAATAAGATTAATTTATTTAATTATAGTAATTTTAGTTTGTTTTATTTAAAGTATATTTAAGTTAGGGGGGTGTTAGGGTTAGGGTTAGACTTAGGTTTAGGGGTTAATAACTTTATTATAGTAGCGGCGACGTTGGGGGCGGCAGATTAGGGGTTAATAAGTGTAGGTAGGTGACGGCGATGTTAGGGAGGGCAGATTAGGGGTTAATAAAATGTATTATAGTGTTTGTGAGGCGGGAGTGCGGCGGTTTAGGGGTTAATACATTTATTATAGTGGCGGCGATGTCCGGTCGGCAGATTAGGGGTTAATAAGTGTAGGTAGGTGGCGGCGACGTTGGGGGGGCAGATTTGGGGCAATAAATATAATATAGGTGTCGGCGATGTTAGGGGCAGCAGATTAGGGGTTCATAGGGATAATGTAGGTGGCGGCGATGTCCGGTCGGCAGATTAGGGGTTAATAAGTGTAGGTAGGTGGCGGCGATGTTGGGGGGGCAGATTAGGGGGTAATAAATATAATATAGGTGTCGGCGATGTTAGGGGCAGCAGATTAGGGGTTCATAGGGATAATGTAGGTGGCGGCGATGTCCGGTCGGAAGATTAGGGGTTAAGAAATTGTATTATAGGGTTTGCGATGTGGATGGGCCTCGGTTTAGGGGTTCATAGGTAGTTTATGGGTGTTAGTGTACTTTGTAGCACTGTAGTTAAGAGCTTTATGTTCCAGCGTTAGCCCATAAAACTCTTAACTACTGACTTTTTTATGCGGTAGGAGTCTTGGCGGTAGAGGCTGTACCGCTCACTTCTTCCAAGACTCATAATACCGGCGTTAGGAAAATCCCATAGAAAAGATAGGATACGCAATTGACGTAAGGGGATCTGCGGTAGCCTCGAGTCGCTGAAAGAAAGTGAGCGGTAGACCCTTTCCTGCCTGACTCTAAATACCAGCAGGCGTTAAAAAGCAGCGTTAGGACCCCTTAACGCTGCTTTTTAAGGCTAACGCAGAACTCTAAATCTAGGTGATAGTTTTCTTGTTTTCAGATGTAGATCATGCCAAACCGGAAACAATGTTTTTCAAATAAAAAAGTAAACATTAAAAAAACATAATTTATGCTTAGCTGATAAATTAATTTCTTTCATGGTGGTGAGAGAATTACTCTTCTCTGTCACTAGGAGGAGACAAATATTCCCAAACCCCAAGAGCTCTTAAAAAAAACCTCCCACCTGACACATACCTCATTCTAACGTATAGCCAAGCAAGTGAGGTAAGAAAAAATGGATTAAGAGCCATAAAAGAACCGGCAAAAAAAGATGTGCTAAAAAACCTCAACCCTAAGAAAAAAACAAAGGGTGAGGGCTTGTGGACTCTCACCATCATGAAAGAAATGAATTTATCAGGTAAGCATAAATTATGTTTTCTTTCATACAGATGGTGAGAGTCCACGATCCATTACTCATGAAAACTAATACCGAAGCTGTGGCAGACCACAAGAAATCACATAAAGGGAGGGATTAAAAAACACCTTTTTTTATTTTTTATAATGCACTTAAGAGCAGGCATAATCATCTAACTGAGACAACTGCCTGAAGGACATTTCTACTAAAGACTGCTTCAGAAGAAGCAAAAACATCAAAATGGGAACATTTTGTGAAAGTTTGCAAAGAAAACCAAGTAGCTGACTTGCAAATATGATCAACTGAAGCCTCATTCTTTTTTTTATAATCTTTATTTATAATCCAACAGTGTAAAGAATATGCAAGAATGACAATACATTTCCATCGCATCTCGCAGGATGCCATTAATGGAAAAAAAAAAAAATAGTAATCTGACAGTTCAGCATTTCATCAAAACATAAAAAAAGTACATATCAAATAAAACGTTATTTGACCATAATTAAAGCACGGCGAAAATTTAAAGCAAATCTCTAATAAATCTCACATCTGCAGATTAGAAAACCGTACACCGTTGGGAAATTTTATCTTATATAAGAAAAAAAAAGAAAAAAAAGGACCCACACTTCCAGGCCCTCTCACTCTCACTTAATACATTCTTACTTAGCAAATAAGACTTGTGGTTTGCATTAAAAGAATAAGCATACATTAAGGAATCTAACTTAATATTAGGGTTAAAGTAAATTAATTTATCATGACAAAACAATTTCTGACAATTCACTTGAGACCTGAGACTGCCATTGGATACTTATCTAAATAAACAAATATATACCCAAAGACTGACCCCCTACCTACGATGGGCAGAGAAAAGACATCTTTTAAAAATATAAAGGCAGACCTAAATTGTATAATTAGCCACCGAACCTTTAGCTTACCATATCATTCATAACTAATATTGAATATTTTCTAAAACAAACCCACATATGCTCCTATAGAATTGACCCCTCACTAAGAGACAAAAAAAACAACCCTTTTTTCTCTCTTTTCTTGTGTCTCCCTCTCTATCTCCCCTTCATACAACTGCAATAATAATAGACTCAATGAGCTTGCAGTCTATTCTATTCCGTACTTAGTTATAAATGTGCATTAATACGCTTCTCTGTAGGAAGAGATCCATGATGCAGGAAATTCTTCCAATAGGACTAGTTCCACAAAACTATTAGAACTCAGGAAAGGGTAAAGTATCTGTTTTTGTATTTGAGGAGAATAGGTTTTAATTATAGGGAGCTACCCTGTTAGGATTTTTTTTTTTCTCCTGCTAACTGTGTATGGAAGGATTCAAATATTATTTGATCTTGTATTTCTCTGATAAACAATGAAAACCTAGGAGCCATCTTTCCTTTCCAGAACCTCAATATAATATGTCTAATCAGAAGAATTATCGTATTGAGTATATTATTACGTAATGGTTGGTTGTTACTTTGTGCTTTCAAAAAGAAAATATCCTCTGGCTCTAACAAAACGTCTACACTGTATACCTTATTGAGCCAGAAAATAACCTTTCTCCACAGTTGATATATCTTTGGGCATAGCCAGAACATATGTAGAGTATCAGCATTTAAAGATGCACATCATGGACATACAAAGTTCAGCCTAGGGTACATTTTCCTCATTTTAGATGGTGTAATATAATAATTATTAATAAGTTTCATATGTGCTTCCTTCCAACTCATTAAGATCCTACATTTTTCAAGTGTGTCAAAGATAGCCTTGATTCTTTCTTGCTATAGAAGGAAAAAAGGGTATCCAGTTATTACAAACCTTAAGCCTGAAGCCTCATTCTTGAAAGCCCAAGAAGTGGCAACTGACCTAGTAGAATGATCCGTAATCTGCTGTGGCAGAGGCAGACCTTCCTCCAAATAAGCTCTGTGAATCAAAAGTTTCAAGCAAGAGGCTCATGAAATAGCAGAAGCCTTCTGACCTTCCCTAGGCCCCAAAAAAGAACAAACAAACTAGAGGTTTGTCTGAAATCCTTAGTAGCATCAACATAGTATTTAGATACCCTAACAACATCCAGAGAATGCAAAGATCTTTAAGAAGCATTCTTAGGATTAGTACACAAATAGGGAACAACAATCTCTCTACCAAAGTTATCTGAAGAAACAACTTTAAGAAAAAATGTAAATGATTACCGTAAAAAAAACAGACTTGTACTGATTAAATCAGTTAAGGAGGCTCACAAGAAAGAGCAGACTATTTAGAAACTCTTCTAGCAGAAGATATAGCCAAAAGAAACAACACCTTCCACAAAAGTAGAAATGTCCAATTTATGAATAGGCTCAAAGCAGAAGCCTGCAAAACCCTTAACACTAGGTTAAGATTCCAAGGAGGAGAAAAAGGCTTGATAGCAGGTTTAATTCGAAGAAGACTAGCAATTTTTCTGTGAACAAAACTGCCCTTCAGAGAACTGTCAAATAAACCATTATCTAAACCATCCTGCAAAAACTGAAGAATTCTAAAAGAATGCAGGGAAAATCACTATGTTTCAGAACTAAGCGTTCAATTTCCATGCCATCAAGTTTAGAGACTTTAGATCCAGATGGAAGAAAGAACCTTAGTTAGGTCTAACTACAGAGGAAGAGGCCAAGGAGAACATTTGAACCAGATCCGCATACCAAATTGCGAGGCCACGCTTGGGCAATCAGGATTACAAATTACTTCTCTAGCCTTATCTTGGAAATCAGTCTGGAAAGAAGAACCTGAAGAGGAACTACTAGAGCATCCACTATCTCTGCCTGATGATCCCTAGACCTCGCAAAGTGCCTGGGAAGTTTGTTGTTCAAACAAGAGGCCATCAGATTTATCCTCTGGTAGATTCCAAAGATTCACAATCAGATTGAACACATCTTGATGAAGAGACCACTCCCCTGGATGTAGAGACTGCCTCCCAATTGTTTACTCCTAGGATGTGAATCGCAGAAATTAGGCAAGAATTGAGTTCTGCCCAAGGGAGAATCCGAGATACCTCCATCATAGCCAAGTAACTGTCTTGATGGTTGACATAAGCTACTGCTGTGTCTATCTGGAAACGGAGATATGACTCCTTTTTCAACAGAGGCCAAGCTTGAAGGGCCTTGGATGGAGTTCTAGAATATTGATTGGTAACCTCGCCTCCTGAGGATCCCAAACCCAATTTTCTGTCAGAGACCCCCAAACAGTTCCCCAACCTGAAATATTTGCATCTGTGGTGATCACAGACCAGGTAGGATGAGCAAAAGAAGCCACCTGGATAATAAACTGATGATTTTGCCATAAAGTCAGAGACTGGCATGTACTGGAATCTAAGAGTATCTTTTGAGATAGCTTAGTATAATTCTTGCACCATTGACGCAGCATACAAAGCTGAAGAGGCCTCATGTGAAATCGAGCAAATAGATTTGCATCTGATGCTGCAATCATAAGACCTTGTACTTCCATACACAGGGCCACTGAAGGGAATGAAAGAGACTGAAGGTTTAGACAAGCTGACACCAATTGTATTAATCTCTGCTCTGTTAAAGAAAGACTCATGGACACTAAGTCTATTTGGGAACCTAGGAAAGTAACCTTTGTCTGAAGAATAAAAGAACTCTTTGGTAAATTGATCCTCCAACCATGTCTTTGAAGAAACAATAATAGTTGATTGGTGTGAATTTCTGCTAAAGGAAAAGACAGAACTAGTACCAAGAAATCATCCAAGTAAGGAAACACTGCAATACCCTGAGCTCTGATTACAGACAAAAGGGCACCAGAACCATTGTAAATATTCTTGGAGCTGTAGCCAGACCAAATAGATGAGCAACAAACTTAAAATGATTGTCCAGAAAAGCAAACCTCAGAAACTGGTAATGTTCAGAGTGACTTGGAATATGAAGTTAAGCATCCTTTAAAACTATTGTGGACATAAACTGACCTTGCTGAACAAAAGGCAGTATAGTCCTGATAGTTTCCATACTTAAAGATGGAATCCTTACAAACTTGTTCAGAGTCTTTAGATTCAGAACTGGTCTGAAAGTACCTTCCTTCTTTGGAACAATGAAAAGATTTAAATAAAATCCCATCCCCTGTTCCTGCAGAGGAACTGGAACAATCACTCCCATATCTTCCAGATCTAAGACAAATTGAAGAAAAGCTTGAGCTTTAACAGAATTCCTTGGAACGTTGGACAGAAAAAACCTTACCCTTGGAGGCCTTGTTCTGAATTCAATTTGATATCCCTGAGAAACAATATTCTGAACCCACGGATCTGGAACAGAATAAAACAAAGCCTCCTGAAAGAGGTTTATCTTCCCCCTACCAGAACTACTGGATTGGGGGCCTCACCTTCATGCAGTTTTAGAAGAAGGAACAGATTTCTTAACCTGTTTGGACTTGTTCCAGACTGAACCAGATGAACTTTGCTTTTGAACAGAGGAGTCAGTTTTCTGTTCTTTATTCTAACTAAAGGAACAAAAACGATTAGGAGCTTCGGATTTTCCTTTAGACTTCCTGGCCTCTATTTATGAAAGGTCTTGCGGACCTGATCCGACAGTGCGGATCAGGTCCGCAAGACCTCGCTGAATGCGGAGAGCAATATGCTCTCCGTATTCAGCATTGCACCAGCAGCTCACAAGAGCTGCTGGTGCAATGCCGCCCCTGCAGACTCGCGGCCAATGGGCCACCAGCAGGGAGGTGTCAATCAACCCGATCGTACTCGATCGGGTTGATTTCTGGCGATGTCGGTCTTTGTTACCGCTGCTTCATAACTGCTGTTTCTGGCGAGTCTGAAGACTCGCCAGAAACACGGGCCATCAAGCTCCATTCGGAGCTTGATAGATAGGCCCCCCTGTCTTGAGGAAGAAAGGCTCCTTTACCCCCAGTAATAGTATAAATAATAGAATCTAAATCAAACCCAAATAATGTCTTTCCTTGATAAGAAAGCGACAATAATCTAGATTTAGACACCATATCAGCATTCTAGAATTAAAGACACAAAACTCTCCTGGCAAGAAAAGCTAAAGACATGCGTTTGACATTAACTTTCTTTAATAATATGAAACACAGCATCACAAATAAAAGAATTTGCACTCTGAAGCAAACTTAATAGATTTACACTAACAGGGTCACCAGAAAACTGCTCTGAAAGACTGGACAACTAGTAAGTAGAAGTAGCAGCTACATCAGCAATAGAAATAGCTGGCCTGAGTATATTATCGGTATGTAAAAGGCCCTTGTATGAAAGGATTCTAACTTCCGGTCTAAAGAGTCCTTAAAGGAAGTACTGTCTTGCAAAGGAATAGTAGTACCTTTAGCTAGAGTGGAAATGGCCCTATCCACTTTAGGAACTGTTTCCCATAACTCTAGATTAGCAGCAGGTAAAGAATATAACTTTTTAAACCTTGCAGAAGGATTAAAAAACACACCTGGCTTAGACCATTCCCTAGCAATCATATCAGAGACAGCATCAGGCACATGGAAAACCGCAGGGAGATGAACAACAGTTTTAAAAACTGAATTTAAATGATTGCAAGGTTTATCATCAGAATATTTAGGATCATTAACCCCTAAAGTGACTAAGACCTCTTTTAAAAGAGAACAAATATATTCACCTTTAAAAAAAAAAAAGAAGAAATATCAGGTTCTACTTCATATGAGGAATCCTCATTCCCAGAGGAAACTTCCCCATCTGAAGATACCACATTATCTCTGGGATCAGGGAACATAGTACTTCTAGAAAGTAAAATCTGAACTGACCTTTTACGCTTATTTGAAGCCAAAGCCTCAGAGAAAGCATCCTTGATGAATGATTTTATAGCAGGAGGCACCACTTCTGCATTAACCTGTAATGAACAAAGAGCAGGTGCATTAGTACCCACAGAAACATCACTAGAAGGAAACCATATACCCCTCCTAAGCAGCTAACAGAGACAATGCGTGCTAAGCCGAGGTGAGCAGAGGAGCAAACATTACTGTAGAACGTGCACAAAATAACTGACTGTAAAAAGGGCAAAGGCCAAAAATACTGACATAAGCATATAACGGAGAAAACGTGTGTTAACCCAATGTGCGTACATTAATGCGCGTATGTGTGCTAACACATCAAAAAAACCTGTAACTCCTAAAAGACTAAGGAACGTGCGCTGCCGCTATCCCAAAGAACGTAAACCCGACATGTGCAAACCAATCGCCCGAAAACAGGCAGACGGTCAAAAAACTAAAACAAAAAAAAGAACATTTATGTATTTCTTTCCAGATATGGTGAGTCCACGACTTCATTAATTACTGTTAGGAATATCACTACTGGACAGCAGGAGGACGCAAAAAGCACCACAGCAAAGCTGTTAAGTATTACTTCCCTTCCAACAACCCCCAGTCATTTGACCGAAGGGAAATGGAGAAAAAAAGGAGTAACACAAGGTGAGAGATGTCTGAGGTTTAGTAAAAAAAAAACTGTCTTGAAATAAAAGGCGGGGCCGTGATCTCCGGAAAGAAAGAAATTTATCAGGTAAGCATACATTTTCTTTTCTTTCCTAAGATATGGTGAGTCCACGGCTTCATAAATTACTGTTGGGAACCAATACCCAAGCTAGAGGACACAGAAAAATAGGTAAGGACAAGACAGGCAGACCTAAACAGAAGGCACCACCGCTTGAATAACCTCCTCCTTGCACCGAAGGCAAAGAGAATGACTGGGGGTTGTGGGAAGGGAAGTGATACTTAAAGGGACAGTACACTGTAAAATTGTTTTTCCATAAATGTATTTTAAATGACTTGTTATACCCAACTGCAGAGTATAAAATATTTGAGAAATTGCATTTTCGGGTTTATTTGTGTATCTGAAGTAGCTGGTTTTGTGCTTTGAAACCACAGCCTATTACAATGGGTTGAGCTTCAGGTAATATCAGATCTCATTATGTTATCACTTTTATGTACACAGACTTGCTTCCTTATCTTATATTTGTCTGGAACACCAAAGCTCAATACATAGAGAGAACAATGGAAAATTATCATTTTATTACTTAACTATCATGCCCCCTACTAAGGGTGTAATCTCTTCTGCTGGCTGTGTTTACTTAGGCTTGTCAATAGCGTATACGCCAGTATCAAAACTTTCAGTATAGGTTGGGAAGCCACAAGCTAAATCAGCTATTTCAAATGCTGAAATGTGAGTAAAGGAGCTACTTGCAACCAATTTAATACACTCTAGCAGGTTAAAAGGATCATTGGGAATAATTTAAAGGGGAGAAAGTTTTTGGGTGAACTGTCCATTTAACAGCTTTGCTGTGGTGCTCTTTGCCTCCTCCTGCTGGCCTGGAGTGATATTCCCAACAGTAATTTATAAAGCCGTGGACTCACCATATCCTAGGAATGTGCTGAGTGACTGGCTTTCTTGCCTGAACTAGAGTGTCAATCACACTTTCAGGAAAAACACTCTTGGCTAGGACTACGCATTCAATTTCCACGCAGTCAGCCTCAGAGAATAAAAATTTTGATGTTGGAAAGAACCCTGTTCCAGCAGATCCCTGTGACAGGGTAACGTCCACGGCGGAGAGGATGACATCCCCACCAGATCCGCAAACCACGTCCTCCGCGGCCACGAAAAAGCAATCAGAATGGTCAACGCTCTCTCCTGCTTTATGCGTGCCACTATACGAGGTAGAAGTGGTAAGGGAGGAAAAATGTACACTAGATCGAACCCCCAAGGCTCCGCTAATGCATATATCAGTTCTGCCTGGGAGTCCCTCGACCCGTATCGGGGAAGTTTGCAATTGAGTCTGGACGCCATGAGATCTATCTACGGCGTCCTCCATCTGAGACAAATCTCCGCAAACAGCTCGGGGTGAAGAGACCATTCCCCCGGATGGAAAGCTTGCCTGCTGAGGAAGTCCGCTTCCCAGTTGTCCACACCCGGAATGTGGATCACCAAAAGCAGGCAGTTGTGGGACTACGCCCATTCCAGGATCCGAGACACCTCCCTCATTGCGAGGGAGCTCCTCGTACCCCCCTGATGGTTGATGTAAGCCACCGAGGTAATTTTGTCCATCTGAAACCTTATGAAGTTTAACGTCCCAAGGCGGGGCCACGCCTTCAGAGCATTGTAGATCGCTTGAAGTTCCATGATATTTATCAGTAAAATGGACTCCAGCCGAAACCATTTTCCCTGTGCCATCCTGCACCCCAAATAGCTCTCCATCCTGCCAGAATCGCGTCCGTGGTCACAACTTCCCAGGATGGTCTTTAGAAGGATGTCCCCATGGACAGCTGTTCCGGGCAGATCCACCAAGAGAGGGAGGTCCAATCCATGGATATCAGCTGTCACAAATCTGAATGATCACCTTTCCACTGCCTCAACATGCATAATTGAAGAGGCCTGAGATGAACCTGGCAAATGGAATGACTTCTATGCTGGAGACCATAAGCCCGATCACCTCCATACATTGAGACACCTAGGGCCTCTCTGAGAATCGAAGGGCCAGACAAGTGGACACAAGCTTCCTGCGTCTTTGATCCTTGAGGAAAATCTTCATGGACACCGAGTCTATGATCATGCCCAGAAACTCCACCCTGGTGCTGGGTACCAGGGAGCTCTTTCCGGAGTTTACCTTCCAACCGTGAGATTGAAGCAATAGGAGCAGAGTCCTTGAATGGTCCTCTGTCAGACTGAAGGACGGCGCCTGAACTAGGATGTCGTCCAGATAGGGCGCCACCACAATGCCCCTGGATCTGGCCACTGCAAGCAGAGCCCTGAGAACGTTCGTGAAAACAGGCCATCGCCATGCCGAAAGGAAGGGCCACAAACTGGAAGTGCTGGTCCAGAAAAGCAAATCTTAGGAACTTGAAGCGGTCCCTGTGAATTGGAACATGAAGGTAGGCATCCTTCAAGTCTATTGTGGTCATGAACTGCCCCTCTTGAACTAAGGGAAAAATGGACCTGATTGTTTCCATTTTGAACGATGGAACGGACAAAAACTTGTTTAAACATTTCAGATCCAAAATCGGGCGGAACTTGCCCTCCTTTTTTGGAACTACGAACAGATTTAAATAATACCCTAGACCCCTTTCTGCAAGGGGTACTGGTACGATAACACCTAGAGAGAAAAGATTCCTCACACATACTAGAAATACTTCTTTCTTTTCCGGTCTCGATGACAGGTTTGACATGAGGAATCTGCCCATGGGTGGAAAGGACTTGAACCCTATCCTGCAACCCTGGGAGACAACTTCCAGAACCCAAGGGTCCTGAACATCCTGCAACCAGGCTTCGGAGAATAGAAATAACCTGCCCCCTACTCAGGGGACGCCCCTTCATGCCGACTTGGTCTCAGCGGGCATCTTGTTCTGTTTGGACTTGTTCCAAGTCTGAGCAAGTTTCCAAGCTCCCTTGGATTGGTCCGCTTTCGTGGCGGGCTGCTGACGCTGGGCCCTTTCTGCATGAAAGGGCCAAAAAGTAGATCCTTTAGGTTTAGCTCTCTTATCCTGGGATAGGAAGGCATCCTTGCCTCCCATAACCGTGGATATGATCGAGTCCAGGCAAGGACAGCAACCTCAATTTAGATGTCATGTCCGCCGACCAGGATTTTAGCCACAAGGCTCTGCGCGCTAAAACCAAAAACCCTTACACCTTAGCATTCAGGCGAATAATCTGCATATTGGCGTCACAAATGAGAGTATTGGCTACCTTCAAAGCCTCAATCTTTTCCTGCACCTCTTCGAAAGAGGGCTCATCCTCAATCATTTCACACAGGGAATCACACCAATATGACACAGCTCCAGCAACCGTGGCTACGGCTGCTGCCGGCTGAAAAACAAACCCTGTGTGCTGAAACATCTTTCTCAGCATGTTCTCCAACTTTTTATCCATGGGCTCTTTGGACGACGAACTATCCTCTAGGGGAATAGTCGTTCGCTTAGCGAGCGTGGAGATAGCCCCATCCACCCTAGGGATTGTCCCCCACAGCTCCAACTGAGCCTCAGGAATAGGGAAAAGTTTCTTAAAGGACGAAGAAGGGGAAAAGGAAGAACCTAATCGAGCCCATTCGTTCTTGATAATGTTAGCCATCTTTATAGGAACCGGGAAGGTCTGGGGTACCACCCTGTCTTCATAAACCTTATCTAGCTTAGGGATCCGGAGCCTCCAGAGTAGCAAGCACTTGCTTTAGAAAAAAGCGCAAATTCTCCATCTTAAACCTATAGCCAGGGTCCTCTGCTGGAGCTCTAGATGACGCGGATTCCGACCCAGAAGGAGCCCCCTCTGAAGTATTGGAGTGGACCTCGTCATCGAACCCCTCCGCAGGAGCTTCCGACACGGACAAATCCTGGGCCAGGCCGCTTTGAAACGCCCTACGCTTGCGCTTAGCAGAACGTGGTAAGGTGTGGGTCACTTTGGAAACCGTCGTCTGCAGTTGATCCACAAAATCTGACAGCCAACAAATCCCTCCCCAAGGAGCAACAGTCGGACCCTGGGGCGCTGCATGTGCAATAGGGGTCTCAACTCGGGAACGCGCCTCACGGTACGGAGAACCCTCAGAGGTGGAAGGCTCAGTGGTACTAGACATTCTTTTAGTTTTAGATGTCTCAACCCTCTCAAGGCATGTGGAACATAATTGGGCAGGCTAGTCTACTGGAACCTCACAATAAACACAGGTATGAGACTTTGTTAAAGAGGGAGTACCCTCTAACGCGCCAGAATCCTCCATAGCTTGCGCTTTATTAGAATAAAAGAGAAAAACAGAATTTATGCTTACCTGATAAATTACTTTCTCCAACGGTGTGTCCGGTCCATGGCGTCATCCATTACTTGTGGGAATATTCTCTTCCCAACAGGAAATGGCAAAGAGCACAGCAAAAGCTGTCCATATAGCCCCTCCTCAGGCTCCGCCCCCCAGTCATTCGACTGACGGTTAGGAGAAAAAAAGGAGAAACTATAGGGTGCCGTGGTGACTGTAGTGTATAGAGAAAGAAATTTTTCAAACCTGATTAAAAAACCAGGGCGGGCCGTGGACCGGACACACCGTTGGAGAAAGTAATTTATCAGGTAAGCATAAATTCTGTTTTCTCCAACATTGGTGTGTCCGGTCCACGGCGTCATCCATTACTTGTGGGAACCAATACCAAAGCTTTAGGACACGGATGAAGGGAGGGAGCAAATCAGGTTACCTAAACGGAAGGCACCACGGCTTGCAAAACCTTTCTCCCAAAAACAGCCTCCGAAGAAGCAAAAGTATCAAATTTGTAGAATTTGGCAAAAGTGTGCAGAGAAGACCAAGTCGCTGCCTTACATATCTGATCAACAGAAGCCTCGTTCTTGAAGGCCCATGTGGAAGCCACAGCCCTAGTGGAGTGAGCTGTGATTCGTTCAGGAGGCTGCCGTCCGGCAGTCTCATAAGCCAATCGGATAATGCTTTTCAGCCAGAAAGAAAGAGAGGTAGCAGTAGCTTTTTGTCCTCTCCTCTTACCAGAGTAAACGACAAACAAAGATGAGGTTTGTCTAAAATCCTTAGTTGCTTCTAAATAGAACTTTAAAGCACGAACTACATCTAAATTGTGTAACAAACGTTCCTTCTTTGAAACTGGATTCGGACACAGAGAAGGAACAACTATTTCCTGGTTAATATTCCTGTTGGAAACAACTTTCGAAAAAAAAACAGGCTTAGTACGCAAAACGACCTTATCTGAATGGAACACCAGATAGGGTGGATTACACTGCAAAGCAGATAATTCAGAAACTCTTCTAGCAGAAGAAATAGCAACCAAAAACAGAACTTTCCAAGATAGTAACTTGATATCTATGGAATGCAAAGGTTCAAACGGAACCCCTTGAAGAACTGAAAGAACTAAATTTAGACTCCAAGGAGGAGTCATGGGTCTGTAAACAGGCTTGATTCTGACCAAAGCCTGTACAAAAGCTTGTACATCTGGCACAGCTGCCAGTCGTTTGTGTAACAAGACAGATAAAGCAGAAATCTGTCCTTTTAGAGAACTCGCTGACAATCCCTTATTCAAACCTTCTTGGAGAAAGGAGAGGATCTTAGGAATTTTAATCTTACTCCAGGAGAATCCCTTGGATTCACACTAACAGATATATTTTTTCCATATTTTATGGTAAATCTTTCTAGTCACAGGTTTTCTGGCTTGGACCAGAGTATTTATCACTGAATTTGAAAACCCACGCTTGGATAAAATCAAGCGTTCAATTTCCAAGCAGTCAGCTGCAGAGAGACTAGATTTGGATGTTCGAATGGACCTTGTACTAGAAGATCCGGTCTCAAAGGTAGCTTCCATGGTGGAGCCGATGACATATTCACCAGGTCTGCATACCAAGTCCTGCGCGGCCACGCAGGAGCTATCAGAATCACTGAGGCCTTCTCCTGTTTGATCCTGGCTACGAGCCTGGGAAGGAGAGGGAACGGTGGAAACGCATAAGCTAGGTTGAACGACCAAGGCGCCACTAATGCATCCACTAGAGTCGCCTTGGGATCCCTGGATCTGGACCCGTAGCAAGGAACCTTGAAGTTCTGACGAGACGCCATCAGATCCATGTCTGGAATGCCCCATAATTGAATCAACTGGGCAAAAACCTCCGGGTAGAGTTCCCACTCCCCCGGATGGAAAGTCTGACGACTCAGATAATCCGCCTCCCAATTGTCTACCCCTGGGATGTGAATTGCAGATAGATGGCAGGAGTGATCCTCCGCCCATTTGATGATCTTGGATACCTCTCTCATCGCCAAGGAACTCTTTGTTCCTCCCTGATGGTTGATGTAAGCTACAGTCGTCATGTTGTCTGACTGGAATCTTATGAATCCGGCCTTCGCTAGTTGAGGCCAAGCCCGGAGAGCATTGAATATCGCTCTCAGTTCCAGGATGTTTATCGGGAGAAGAGACTCTTCCAGAGACCATAGACCCTGAGCTTTCAAGGAATCCCAGACCGCGCCCCAGCCTAATAGACTGGCGTCGGTCGTGACAATGACCCACTCTGGTCTGCCGAAACTCATTCCCTGAGACAGGTGATCCTCCAAAAGAAACTGCGCAATTATGGGTGAAAGGCCCTTCCTGACTGGAAAGGTGTCTAAACAACTGCCTGGCGCCTAAAAAACGTTCCCCCACAATAAAAGTTTATAAATCACCTCTAGATTTCATAAAAAACTTAAATAAAGCAATCGATTTAGCCCATAGGAGTGTCAACCAGTGTATAGCCCATAGTAAGCCTTCATTCTGTTAAGAGTCTAAGAAAATGGCTTACCGATCCCCAAGAGGGAAAGATGACAGTCTTCTAGCATTACACATTCTTGTTAGAAAAACAGAATTTATGTTTACCTGATAAATTACTTTCTCCAACGGTGTGTCCGGTCCACGGCGTCATCCTTACTTGTGGGATATTCTCTTCCCCAACAGGAAATGGCAAAGAGCCCAGCAAAGCTGGTCACATGATCCCTCCTAGGCTCCGCCTACCCCAGTCATTCGACCGACGTTAAGGAGGAATATTTGCATAGGAGAAACCATATGAAACCGTGGTGACTGTAGTTAAAGAAAATAAATTATCAGACCTGATTAAAAAACCAGGGCGGGCCGTGGACCGGACACACCGTTGGAGAAAGTAATTTATCAGGTAAACATAAATTCTGTTTTCTCCAACATAGGTGTGTCCGGTCCACGGCGTCATCCTTACTTGTGGGAACCAATACCAAAGCTTTAGGACACGGATGATGGGAGGGAGCAAATCAGGTCACCTAGATGGAAGGCACCACGGCTTGCAAAACCTTTCTCCCAAAAATAGCCTCAGAAGAAGCAAAAGTATCAAACTTGTAAAATTTGGTAAAAGTGTGCAGTGAAGACCAAGTCGCTGCCCTACATATCTGATCAACAGAAGCCTCGTTCTTGAAGGCCCATGTGGAAGCCACAGCCCTAGTGGAATGAGCTGTGATTCTTTCGGGAGGCTGCCGTCCGGCAGTCTCGTAAGCCAATCTGATGATGCTTTTAATCCAAAAAGAGAGAGAGGTAGAAGTTGCTTTTTGACCTCTCCTTTTACCGGAATAAACAACAAACAAGGAAGATGTTTGTCTAAAATCCTTTGTAGCATCTAAATAGAATTTTAGAGCGCGAACAACATCCAAATTGTGCAACAAACGTTCCTTCTTCGAAACTGGTTTCGGACACAGAGAAGGTACGATAATCTCCTGGTTAATGTTTTTGTTAGAAACAACTTTTGGAAGAAAACCAGGTTTAGTACGTAAAACCACCTTATCTGCATGGAACACCAGATAAGGAGGAGAACACTGCAGAGCAGATAATTCTGAAACTCTTCTAGCAGAAGAAATTGCAACCAAAAACAAAACTTTCCAAGATAATAACTTAATATCAACGGAATGTAAGGGTTCAAACGGAACCCCCTGAAGAACTGAAAGAACTAAGTTGAGACTCCAAGGAGGAGTCAAAGGTTTGTAAACAGGCTTGATTCTAACCAGAGCCTGAACAAAGGCTTGAACATCTGGCACAGCTGCCAGCTTTTTGTGAAGTAACACAGACAAGGCAGAAATCTGTCCCTTCAGGGAACTTGCAGATAATCCTTTTTCCAATCCTTCTTGAAGGAAGGATAGAATCTTAGGAATCTTAACCTTGTCCCAAGGGAATCCTTTAGATTCACACCAACAGATATATTTTTTCCAAATTTTGTGGTAAATCTTTCTAGTTACAGGCTTTCTGGCCTGAACAAGAGTATCGATAACAGAATCTGAGAACCCTCGCTTCGATAAGATCAAGCGTTCAATCTCCAAGCAGTCAGCTGGAGTGAGACCAGATTCGGATGTTCGAACGGACCTTGAACAAGAAGGTCTCGTCTCAAAGGTAGCTTCCATGGTGGAGCCGATGACATATTCACCAGATCTGCATACCAAGTCCTGCGTGGCCACGCAGGAGCTATCAAGATCACCGACGCCCTTTCCTGATTGATCCTGGCTACCAGCCTGGGGATGAGAGGAAACGGCGGGAATACATAAGCTAGTTTGAAGGTCCAAGGTGCTACTAGTGCATCCACTAGAGCCGCCTTGGGATCCCTGGATCTGAACCCGTAGCAAGGAACTTTGAAGTTCTGACGAGAGGCCATCAGATCCATGTCTGGAATGCCCCACAGTTGAGTGACTTGGGCAAAGATTTCCGGATGGAGTTCACACTCCCCCGGATGCAATGTCTGACGACTCAGAAAATCCGCTTCCCAATTTTCCACTCCTGGGATGTGGATAGCAGACAGGTGGCGGGAGTGAGACTCCGCCCATAGAATGATTTTGGTCACTTCTTCCATCGCCAGGGAACTCCTTGTTCCCCCCTGATGGTTGATGTACGCAACAGTTGTCATGTTGTCTGATTGAAACCGTATGAACTTGGCCCTCGCTAGCTGAGGCCAAGCCTTGAGAGCATTGAATATCGCTCTCAGTTCCAGAATATTTATCGGTAGAAGAGATTCTTCCCGAGACCAAAGACCCTGAGCTTTCAGGGATCCCCAGACCGCGCCCCAGCCCATCAGACTGGCGTCGGTCGTGACAATGACCCACTCTGGTCTGCGGAAGGTCATCCCTTGTGACAGGTTGTCCAGGGACAGCCACCAACGGAGTGAGTCTCTGGTCCTCTGATTTACTTGTATCCTCGGAGACAAGTTTGTATAGTCCCCATTCCACTGACTGAGCATGCACAGTTGTAATGGTCTTAGATGAATGCGCGCAAAAGGAACTATGTCCATTGCCGCTACCATCAAACCTATCACTTCCATGCACTGCGCTATGGAAGGAAGAGGAACGGAATGAAGTATCCGACAAGAGTCTAGAAGTTTTGTTTTTCTGGCCTCTGTCAGAAAAATCCTCATTTCTAAGGAGTCTATTATTGTCCCCAAGAAGGGAACCCTTGTTGACGGAGATAGAGAACTCTTTTCCACGTTCACTTTCCATCCGTGAGATCTGAGAAAGGCCAGGACAATGTCCGTGTGAGCCTTTGCTTGAGGAAGGGACGACGCTTGAATCAGAATGTCGTCCAAGTAAGGTACTACAGCAATGCCCCTTGGTCTTAGCACAGCTAGAAGGGACCCTAGTACCTTTGTGAAAATCCTTGGAGCAGTGGCTAATCCGAAAGGAAGCGCCACGAACTGGTAATGCTTGTCCAGGAATGCGAACCTTAGGAACCGATGATGTTCCTTGTGGATAGGAATATGTAGATACGCATCCTTTAAATCCACCGTGGTCATGAATTGACCTTCCTGGATGGAAGGAAGAATTGTTCGAATGGTTTCCATTTTGAACGATGGAACCTTGAGAAACTTTCTAAAAAAGTGCCTGCCGATATAAACTTATCAAAATACCCAGATTAAATGATTCCTCAAGGCTAAATATGTGTTAATAATGAATCGATTTAGCCCAGAAAAAGTCTACAGTCTTAATAAGCCCTTGTGAAGCCCTTATTTACAATCTTAATAAACATGGCTTACCGGATCCCATAGGGAAAATGACAGCTTCCAGCATTACATCGTCTTGTTAGAATGTGTCATACCTCAAGCAGCAAGAGACTGCTCACTGTTCCCCCAACTGAAGTTAATTCCTCTCAACAGTCCTGTGTGGAACAGCCATGGATTTTAGTAACGGTTGCTAAAATCATTTTCCTCATACAAACAGAAATCTTCATCTCTTTTCTGTTTCTGAGTAAATAGTACATACCAGCACTATTTTAAAATAACAAACTCTTGATTGAATAATAAAAACTACAGTTAAACACTAAAAAACTCTAAGCCATCTCCGTGGAGATGTTGCCTGTACAACGGCAAAGAGAATGACTGGGGTAGGCGGAGCCTAGGAGGGATCATGTGACCAGCTTTGCTGGGCTCTTTGCCATTTCCTGTTGGGGAAGAGAATATCCCACAAGTAAGGATGACGCCGTGGACCGGACACACCTATGTTGGAGAAATGGACTAGTCATACCTTGAGCAGAAAAGTCTGCTAACTGTTCCCCCCAACTGAAGTTCTCTGGGCTCAACAGTCCTGCGTGGGAACAGCAATTGATTTTAGTTACTGCTGCTAAAATCATACTCCTCTTTCAAACAGAACTCTTCATCCCTTTCTGTTTTAGAGTAAATAGTACAAACCGGCACTATTTTAAAATAACAAACTCTTGATAGCAGAATAAAAAACTACAATTAAACACCACATACTCTTCACCATCTCCGTTGAGATGCTACTTGTTCAGAGCGGCAAAGAGAATGACTGGGGGGCGGAGCCTGAGGAGGGGCTATATGGACAGCTTTTGCTGTGTTCTTTGCCATTTCCTGTTGGGGAAGAGAATATTCCCATAAGTAATGGATGACGCCGTGGACTGGACACACCAATGTTGGAGAAAGTAATTTATCAGGTAAGCATAAATTCTGTTTTTCTCTTTTATTCTAATAAAGCGCAAGCTATGGAGGATTCTGGCGCGTTAGAGGGTACTCCCTCTTTAACAAAGTCTCATACCTGTGTTTATTGTGAGGTTCCGGTAGACTAGCCTGCCCAATTATGTTCCACATGCCTTGAGAGGGTTGAGACATCTAAAACTAAAAGAATGTCTAGTACCACTGAGCCTTCCACCTCTGAGGGTTCTCCGTACCGTGAGGTGCGTTCCCGAGTTGAGACCCCTATTGCACATGCAGCGCCCCAGGGTACGGGCACCTTTATAAGCACCAATGGCCGGGGCACTCACCACCTCCTATGACCCGGACCACAGAAATTTGTCTCCTCCGTCCCAGATCAGCCTCACAGGACCCTCCCTGCCAAAAGGAGAAAACACGCCAAAAAAGGCCGCTCAAAAACTCGTGGAAAAAGAACCTGATAGTTCCACGCATTGCCAGAGCCTCATCCCGCACAAGCGCAGCAATGACACAAACAATATAATTTATAAACCCCCCTGTCCAATAATCCCCCTACCAGGAATATTAACCCATGATTCTGTAAAGATAAAAGGCGCCACACTGTGACCCTGTCTTCTATGATAACATTGTGTATAAAATGAAACGATCTTACCAGAATCCACGCCGTGGAACAGGAACACTGCCCTTCAAGTGTGACAAGTCATAGCAGCGCTCCTGACATGGACTTGAGAGAAGAAAGCAGTCTGAAAAGCTTGTCAACGCCGATTGCTGTAGGAGCTGTTAATATGAGTCAGGATGGTTTCGCAAAAGGGACTCTCCCTGCATCTCCAGACTCTAACTTTCACCCAAGCCCTCACTGAGAAGCCTTATAGGGCTACTTAAAACTCCAGTCCCATTGCAAAGAGTAATACCCTCCATAAGAGACCTCCGAATCTTCGTCACCTCTCTGCCACCTCCTGTGATGAAAGGCAAAGAATGACTATGGGATGAGGGGGAGTGGGAGAGGTATTTAAGCCTTTGGCTGGGGTGTCTTTGCCTCCTCCTGGTGGCCAGGTTCTTAATTCCCAATAGTAATGAATGAAGCCATGGACTCTCCTCCCCTTTAGATGGAAACATGTCCAGGGATATTTTCCCAATCACGTAATAGGTTATGAGAGTATTACTAGGATTGCGCAAAAAATTGTGATTCAGCATTTTATATACAGTATATACAAATGCTGAAAATATATCCTCTAATATATATCCTATCATTTGTAATCTCCATCCTCTATTCTCCATCCTATAATCTATATCCTCTAATATCTATCCTATAATCTGTAATCTCCATCCTATAATAGATATATTAATATCTGTCCTATAATCTGTTATTCCTAATCCCCATCCTCTACTCTATATTTTCTAATCGTTATCCTCCAATCTATATCCCCTATCCTATAATCTGCATCTCTTAATCTATATCCTCTAATCTTTAACCTTTAATCTGTATCCTCTATTTCCTATTCTCTATCCTGCTTTGTCTCTCCTCTAATCTCTCTCATCTAACATCTGGGGGGCTGAATTATCAATGTATGGCGTACATAATACGCTGCAGCGTGTCATGTCTGCCAGACATCGCCAGACATTTAGCATTGCACAACAGGGGCATCAGGGGCCATTTAACCCTTGATAAATCGGCCCCCTAATCTCTATTCTTTAATCTGTAATCTCTCGCCTCTAAACTCTAATATTCTTTCCTCTAATCTCTATCCCCAATCTATCCTCTAATCTCTATACCATAAACTCCACTCCTTTTATTTATATCCTCTAATCTCTCCATCATATAATATGTAATATCTATCTTCTAATTTCCATGTCCAGTATGAGGGGCATGGATTATCAATAAGAGCATTGGGGCTTCCGCTATAAACTGTCCACATAAATACCCCATTCATCCACTGTAGTGCAAGTGTACAAGTGGAGGCGTGAAGGATAGAGGATACCTGCATGTGTTATCATTTATATAACCATGGCTAAAACTATTCTTGGGATTAAGGGACAGATTTAAGGACAGTGAGTACTGGTAGGTGGCCACAAATCAATATGAAGCAGAGAGGGTACTAGAGGGTACTAGTGTAGGGAAATAGCCTCAGTAGATGCTCACCTATAAATCCAACTTCCTCTCATATACTCAGTATTACAAGCAGAGAGAAATAAGATAACTGTAGGTGCTGCTCTATATATCTCCTTACATAAAATAATGTTAGTGCCCAATGTAAAGGACAGTGGGTACCAGTAGGATTAGCCCTATAAAGCCCCTCCCTGCCTCTAATTACCTCTGTGCACAGCTCAACTGTACCAGTTTTGTGCTGTTCCATACAGTTCCAGTCAGAAATACCCTGTGTGCCCAGCATGAGGGACATAAAAGGAGCTGCAGATACTTTTTGCAATCATTAATAAGACTGTTCCCATCATAGAAGTGTGATCCCAAGGAGGACATTATCTCAGATAGACAAATACCTTTCACAGGTGACACTAGTTGATATCTGGCACCTCATACATCCCCAACAAAAAGACTATACTTTTTACTCCCATCCCCACAGAGTTTATTCCAGACTGGATTATTTTGTCCAATATCAATCTAGTTTGTCAATACTATTGAGTTCAGAAATAACCCCTACTTCATGGTCCCATCATGCAATAGTTTCCTTAAAGGGACAGTCTACACGCGTTTGCAAGCACCTTGTTTGGGATCCCCAATCCCACACGAGGCAGCGCAATCTGTGAATGCAAACAGATAGACTCCAATAGTGCAATATTGTATGTAAAAACAGCACTTTATTGACAAACACTTTAGCCAGAATACTCACAATATGCGAGATAAAAACATGCACAAAAAGGTATCTTTGTATATCGATATAGTCCGGTGCTTGTGTGGTCAAAGGTAGCTCGGGAAAACAGCAGCAGATTTTCCGGTCGGCGTGTGACGTCAACACCCGACAAACAGCTGATTGATGTTTCCCTTGGTCCCAGTACACACAGGCTTGCAGAGCTTGTTGCCTCAACGCGTTTCTCGCCCCCTACTGGGCGCTTTCTCAAGAGGAATAGTGATCTACCAGACTGTCTCTTCATTGTTAATTTATATCCTGTGCAACAGCACCATCTATCTAAAGAATCAGTTATTGCACTTAGTATTTAAATAGTATTAGATTAAAATATGTGACCATTCGATATATTATCCTATTCTAATATCTAAAACAATTAGTAATCTAAATATTTTAAATATAATAATTTAACATAAGTAGTTAACATATATTCATATATACACAAAATTAATAAATACATAATTGGTTGGGTCCTAAAACTTAAAAAGTATATTATACTTATTGCTAACATAAATACATTCTTTGAAAATACATTTTTTTAAAATAATACATAATACATTCACCTTTAAAATTTTTCTATTATATCCATTTTCAAAAAAATTAAATAGCTTAAAATTTTTTTTTATATATTATTATTAATACTATTAGTTGTTCACTAGTATTACAATTTATGTTATGTATGCTGCCACATCTAAGTCGACATTTAGACCCCTAGGTGCAAGAGTTCCCAATTTGTATATCCAGAATGTCTCTCTGCGCCTAAGGGCCAAAAGTCTGTCACCACCCCTGGAACTTGGTTTAATCATTTCTATGCCCATCACAGTAAGGCATTTCGGATCACAAGCATGTTTTTGAGAGTAGTGAATTGGTACACTATGTTTTAGGATGGGCTTCTTTATATTATAAATATGTTCGCTAAATCTCTTGGATAGGCATCTCTTCGTACGACCTACATATTTCAATCCACAGCTACACTCTAAAAGATATACTACATAAGAGGTTTTACACGTAATAAATTGTTTGACTGTATATTCCTGTCCTGATGTTGATCTGAAAACTGATCTTTCTTTATTAATACATTTACACATAGGGCACCTGGCTTTGTGACATCTATAGGTACCTTTTAAATTTAAAAAATTGATATTATGCTTGACTGGTTTTAGTTCCTTCAACTTACTTGGTGCCAGTATATTCTTCAAATTGGTATTTTTTCTATATACAACGTTTGGCTTTGTATCTAATTCATTTTTTATCAGAGGGTCCCCTTTTAAAATAGGCCAAAATTTATTAAGTATTTTTTTAACATTCATAATACCTTCTCCATATGTAGTAATAAATTTAACTGTTTGCGTATTTGATTTTAAAGCTATTTCTTTTTGTTTGTTTAATAAGCATTCTCTATCTATCTGATCCACTTCATTCATAATATGTGTTAAATGATCTCTATTATGTGATTTGCATATCAATTTTTCTTTTAAAATTTCTGCCTCACTATTGTAATCATCTATTTTCGAACAATTTCTTTTTATCCTAAAAAATTGACTTTTGGGGATATTTTTAACCCATTTTTTAAAATGGCCACTAGTGGCATGTAATAGACTATTACTGTCTACTGATTTTCTATAATTTTTGGTGTATATATTATTGTCCTCTATAAACACCAACAGGTCCAAAAATTCAATTTTCTGCTGTTGGATATTGCCCACTGGCCTAAGCCTGGCACTATTGAGTAAAGGTCTATCCTTCGCCCCAAAAAAGAATTTAGATAAATTTCAAGTGTTTATAGATTTCCAAAGATTTATTAGAAATCTAACTTTAAAAAGGTTTTTTGCTTCCAATGAAAAACAATCAGGGAATAGACAGAAGAGTATATTACAAATTGATGATCTTGAAGCTCTGGAAAATATGAATTCTCTACTAGATGATGATGACTTACACACACTAAATGATATCTATATACATAGTGACAAGAAAGTCAAATCTACCTTTTATCCGATCAGTGCACAGGGAGAATATATTAAAAGTTTTAAGAATTTGGTTGAAAAAGAACTAGAAACATTACCTGCCAATATTGATTTTAAAGATAATCTCAACACCTTTGAAAGAAAAGCGTTGAATTCTTTAACTAATAATAATAATATTACTATTCGCCAAGCGGATAAAGGTGGAGGCATAGTGATTCAAGACCGAGAAGTGTATATAAATGAGGCATTGAGATTATTAAGTGATTCATCTACTTATATTAAATTAAAAGGTGACCCAACAAAGATCTTTTTACATGAATTAAAAAATATGTTGAATGTAGGGATGGAAGAGAATATTCTAACTAAAGATGAGTATAAATTCCTATATAATGAACATCCAAAACTGGCAATCATGTATCACTTGCCAAAAATACACAAGTCGATCTCAAACCCACCAGGAAGACCCATTATTTCGGGTATTGACTCATTGACAGCAAATCTGTCGAGTTATATTGATTACTTCCTTCAACCCCTTGTTGTTAAATTAAAATCCTACTTAAAAGATGGGGTACACCTAATACATGAACTTCAAAATATCAAATGGAATAGTCAGATGAGGTTCATCACTTGTGATGTAACCTCACTGTATACAATTATCCAACACAATGTTGGAATTAAAGCTTGTTCTCATTTTTTAAAAGAAAAGGGGATTTTTCCAGACAATCAAATACGATTTTTAGAATATTGTATTAAATTTGTTTTAGAACATAATTATTTTGTTTTTGAGAAGGATTTTTTTCATCAAATATGTGGCACGGCGATGGGGACGAAATTTGCCCCATCGTATGCCAATTTATTTATGGGTCTTTTTGAAGAGAATTTTATTTGGAAAGACAGCCCTTTCAAAAACAATTTAATTTTTTATAGACGTTTTATAGATGATGTTTTTATTATTTGGGAGGGCCCTGAAACTGAAGCAATCAATTTTATTGAATTTATCAACACTAATGATTTTAATGTAAAGTTTGTGGGCAATATCCAACAGCAGAAAATTGAATTTTTGGACCTGTTGGTGTTTATAGAGGACAATAATATATACACCAAAAATTATAGAAAATCAGTAGACAGTAATAGTCTATTACATGCCACTAGTGGCCATTATAAAAAATGGGTTAAAAATATCCCCAAAAGTCAATTTGTTAGGATAAAAAGAAATTGTTCGAAAATAGATGATTACAATAGTGAGGCAGAAATTTTAAAAGAAAAATTGATATGCAAATCACATAATAGAGATCATTTAACACATATTATGAATGAAGTGGATCAGATAGATAGAGAATGCTTATTAAACAAACAAAAAGAAATAGCTTTAAAATCAAATACGCAAACAGTTAAATTTATTACTACATATGGAGAAGGTATTATGAATGTTAAAAAAATACTTAATAAATTTTGGCCTATTTTAAAAGGGGACCCTCTGATAAAAAATGAATTAGATACAAAGCCAAACGTTGTATATAGAAAAAATACCAATTTGAAGAATATACTGGCACCAAGTAAGTTGAAGGAACTAAAACCAGTCAAGCATAATATCAATTTTTTAAATTTAAAAGGTACCTATAGATGTCACAAAGCCAGGTGCCCTATGTGTAAATGTATTAATAAAGAAAGATCAGTTTTCAGATCAACATCAGGACAGGAATATACAGTCAAACAATTTATTACGTGTAAAACTTCTTATGTAGTATATCTTTTAGAGTGTAGCTGTGGATTGAAATATGTAGGTCGTACGAAGAGATGCCTATCCAAGAGATTTAGCGAACATATTTATAATATAAAGAAGCCCATCCTAAAACATAGTGTACCAATTCACTACTCTCAAAAACATGCTTGTGATCCGAAATGCCTTACTGTGATGGGCATAGAAATGATTAAACCAAGTTCCAGGGGTGGTGACAGACTTTTGGCCCTTAGGCGCAGAGAGACATTCTGGATATACAAATTGGGAACTCTTGCACCTAGGGGTCTAAATGTCGACTTAGATGTGGCAGCATACATAACATAAATTGTAATACTAGTGAACAACTAATAGTATTAATAATAATATATAAAAAAAAATTTTAAGCTATTTAATTTTTTTGAAAATGGATATAATAGAAAAATTTTAAAGGTGAATGTATTATGTATTATTTTAAAAAAATGTATTTTCAAAGAATGTATTTATGTTAGCAATAAGTATAATATACTTTTTAAGTTTTAGGACCCAACCAATTATGTATTTATTAATTTTGTGTATATATGAATATATGTTAACTACTTATGTTAAATTATTATATTTAAAATATTTAGATTACTAATTGTTTTAGATATTAGAATAGGATAATATATCGAATGGTCACATATTTTAATCTAATACTATTTAAATACTAAGTGCAATAACTGATTCTTTAGATAGATGGTGCTGTTGCACAGGATATAAATTAACAATGAAGAGACAGTCTGGTAGATCACTATTCCTCTTGAGAAAGCGCCCAGTAGGGGGCGAGAAACGCGTTGAGGCAACAAGCTCTGCAAGCCTGTGTGTACTGGGACCAAGGGAAACATCAATCAGCTGTTTGTCGGGTGTTGACGTCACACGCCGACCGGAAAATCTGCTGCTGTTTTCCCGAGCTACCTTTGACCACACAAGCACCGGACTATATCGATATACAAAGATACCTTTTTGTGCATGTTTTTATCTCGCATATTGTGAGTATTCTGGCTAAAGTGTTTGTCAATAAAGTGCTGTTTTTACATACAATATTGCACTATTGGAGTCTATCTGTTTGCATTCACAGATTGCGCTGCCTCGTGTGGGATTGGAGTTACTGTTTATCAGCTGCAGGACAAGCAGTGTTTTTCAAGCAGCTGCAACTGCGTCTTCAAAAGGGATTCTCCAGACACCATCTTTCAGTATTAGTAAGACTGTTCTCAATTTGAGTTTATAACCTGTTTTGGACTTTTATCATTTTGGACTATTCACTACCGATATAATATCTTCATTAAGTAATATTTTGATCCATATTTATTGCTATTTTAGTGCTGTGTCCATTCTGTTGCTATATATATCTTTAGTTAAAATCTCCCCTATACATATTCATATATTTGCTGAGTGATTGTTGCGCTGATTGTTTTTGGTGGTTTGTTTGGGATCGTTGTGCTACGGGCATCCCACTCCGTCCTGTGCCACCTCATGCAGGGCAAAAGAAAAAAAAGTATTTAAAAAAATACTTCCCAAATTTGGCAGTTATAGGATGGCAGCAAACTCCTCCCAGAGAATCCATGGACGTGTCTATTGTGAAGCAGCATCCAATAATCAGGCTCTCACTTGTAAAATTCATGACCCGCGCTGCAGTTTTGCGCATGCGCAATGTGTCTGCCCTAGTGTCTTAATGTCCATTCACGCACACTGCTGGGTGCGATTTCAAACAGACACACAAGAAGGAGGAGGGAGGAGGAGTTTGGCGGCCATATTAGGGTTGCTGAATAAAGAAATTTTCCCAAGAATACTGTAATCACTTTTGCCCTGCATGAGGTGGCACAGGACGGAGTGGGGTGCCCCGCAGCACAATGATCCCAAACAAGGTGCTTGCAAACGCGTGTAGACTGTCCCTTTAATTGTTTGCTGGCCAGACATCCAAATGACTTTTTTTATGGCACCTAGATGACTCCATGTTACATAGAGATTATAGAAAAGATCTTCTCTACTAATCAAGATTATTTTCATTTAAATCCCGCAGAATTACAAGGCCCCCAAATAACTTGGGATTCACACAAAGCAGTTATAAAAGGATAATGTATTAAGCAAAAAGCTCAATACCCTTGTAAATACCAGACACAATACGCTTGTCTCCTCTAGCAGAGGAGGGAAGACGACACTCAACATAAGCATCATCCTTATAATGCTACTTTGGCATCCAAACTGCACAAGGCCAGGAAGGCTTTTATTGAACACTTATTCAAGAATGTTCACAGGAGTCTATTCGAACAAGTATTCTCATGTACTGACATGTTCACAGGAGTCTATTCGAACAAGTATTCTCATGTACTGACATGTTCACAGGAGTCTATTCGAACAAGTATTCTCATGTACTGACATGTTCACAGGAGTCTATTCGAACAAGTACTCTCATGTACTGATCCAGATTCAACATTGCCTCTGAGGAAGAAGTGTTTACACTTTGAAATGCGTCAGGCTGTTTTTCAAGTGTTGAATCTGGCTGCTCTCTTTTAACTCGGTTCAGATTTGCAAACTACGGACAGTGGTTACGTTTGCCAATATCTGGAACCTTTTAATACATGTTCACAGGAGTCTATTCGAACAAGTATTCTCATGTACTGAAATCGTATGGTGGATTTGTGTTTTCCCACATTGATATCCTGCACTGTTCTGACTACTGTTTTATTACGGGCAAAATTGATACCTCATAACAATTGAGGTTTTGTTTGTGAGTATCTTTTATCCTGCGATTAGCAATAAAAGTGTCCTATTTTACCAAACAATATTATGCTATGTCTGCTGTTTCTTTAATTTTATAACGACGGAGCGATCTTGGAGAAACTACCTTTATCTCTATTGGTGGAGCGTGACCGAGGGAGTGGAACAAGCAGAATACTCGGCACGGCACGGTCCGGACTACAACCTGAGACCCACAAGACACAGCACAACCACTTCAAAGAGCCGTAGGAGGATCGCGTACAGTGGATTTCCTCACACAGCGCTCAATCATTACCTCATGAGATTGAGGTCAGTGAATGTAAGTAGGCTGTGAGCCTCCATAAGGATTGTATAGAAGTGTGTTAACCTACACCACCTATCAGTTGTTTTGAGATCTGCATGTATCATACTCGACTGACCTTAACAGCAGTGGAGAAAATTTAGAGCTTCCTGAACGCCACTGTGCCTGTTAACCACTCTCACTGGGAAATGTTTGTGGTTAGAGTGTAACTCGTTTATAGCCCAGTAGTAATTATATATATTCATTGCATCTGAAAAGTACTACTTATTATAAGTTTTGATATTTACTTTGGTAACTTATATATACTCTGTGACATTTTCTATCAGAGAAGGTATTTCACAAGCATTCAGTACTCTTTCAGAGTAGTTTGTTTCTATGAAATTAGATTGGTAAAATATACCCCAATTGCCCTAAAGTTTGGGATCGTTTGTGAACTATACTTATTTTGCATATACGCATATTCAGCTTTGGTTGTATATAACATTATACATTTCCTTTTATTAAGTATGCATCTGTGATTAGCGCTGTGTAGTGAACCAATCCTTCTTTTTTACGTCTACTATTAGGCGTGTACACTTACAGGGGTTGTGTGCACACGCCTCGCAGGTACACTCCAGCAGCTTATCAAAACAGTGTCACTTTTAGCGACTCCAGTGTGGCCTGTATTCCAATACAGTCCGCATTACACCAAACCCTTTTTTGTAATACTTATTCAAGAATGCTTACAAAAAAGAATTACATTAAAAAAAACTAGAGAAAAGAGCAATGAGAGCACTGTCTCTCTAGGGGGCGCTAGATCCTAAAGAGTAACAATATGTATGTATCAATATGGGCATAAAAATCTGGGGCGCGATCCGATAAAGATCGTAGTTTGCGGCGCAAGCGAGGGAACCCCCGCCGCCCGCAGTTTCAGCTCGCAACTCAAGCTATCCTATATACGGCGCCGTCAGAGGCTAAAGTGCCGTAAGTCTGACAAACCAGCGATGTCCAGAAATCTGCGTAAGTACAAATTTCTGGAGTCGCCAGTGACTTACGGCACTTTAGAAACTGCCGGCGCCTACAAAACCTGACTAAAGTTATAAAATCACCCGTACTGTCTAACACGCCTCCCAAACATAGCCCGACACGTCTAACCCTCTATCCGCTATCCCCCCTCACTATCCTAACAATAAAAAATTTATTAACCCCTAAACCGCCGCTCCCGGACCCCGCCGCCAGCTATATTAAATCTATAACCCCCTAATGTGAGCCCCTAACTATATTAACCATAATATAATTAGGGTTAATATAGTTAATATAGCTGGCGGCGGTGTAGGGGGATTAAATTAGGGGTTAATATTTTTAAAATAGATGGTGGCAGTGTAAGGGGCTCACTTTAGGGGGTAGGTAAGATAGATGGCGGCGGGGTAGGGGCTCACTTTAGGGGGTAGGTAAGGTAGATGGCGGCGGGGTAGGGGCTCACTTTAGGGGGTAGGTAAGGTAGATGGCGGCGGGGTAGGGGCTCACTTTAGGGGGTATGTAATGTAGCTGGCGACGGTGTAGGGGGATCACATTAGGGGGTTATACTTTTATTGTAGGTGGAGGCGGAGTCCGGGAGCGGCGGTTTAGGGGTTAAATACTTTATTAGGGATTGTGGCGGGGGATCGCGGTTGACAGGTAGATAGACATTAGGTGTTAGGTTTATTTAGTTTAGGGAGTTACGGGGCTCCAATAGACAGCGTAAGGCTTGCTACGGCTGCATTTTGTGGCGAGGTGAAAATGGAGTAAGATTTCTCCATTTTCGCCACGTAAGTCCTTACGCTGTATATTGGATACCAAACTGCGCTGGTTTGGTATACCTGCCTATGGCCCAAAAAACTACGGGCGAAGGCAGAAATATATACGGGCGTAACTTCTATGTTACGCCGTATATGTGATACCAAACCAGCGCAAATTTCGGCGTCGCCGGCTTTTGCGGGCGAAGCTGCATATCGGATCGGGCCCATGGTATATATCAAATATCATTGAATATATGTGACAAATATACAAAAGCGGTATACAGATATTCTAACACAAAATGCTAATAATGTTCAAACACTCAAAAACAAAATATCAGACAATATCAAAGAATGATAAGCGTGATCTAAAGAGTCCTGTGTACAGATAGGAGAAAAGGGTACTATGTAATGTATAATACTTGTGATACTAGGAAAGTCCTTGGACTCATTTTTCTCCCTTCTTTTTAGGCTCCTTTAGAGATGCGCAGTCCAGATGCAGCTCCTCTCTTACTTCACAACAAAGTAATAAGAATCCTAGACAAACAAAGCAGAGGGCTCTTCATGTGCATATAAGTTTCCAAATGGACTGTGCATTATAATAAGCATACAGGGTACTCACAATATACATCAGCACTCTGTTGTGCAGGTAGACAAGTTCTGGAGACTCTCAGTGCTCCAGCTTACTGCACGATGGTGCTCAGCTCCCTCCAAAGGGTCAAATAGGCAGGATTTAACACAAGTACACCTTAGGCGTGTGTTAAAACATTCCATGAGTTTTTTAATAAAACAATTATTATTAGGATAAAACAATTATTTAAAATGAGGGGTTGAAAAATTCAATCAGAGCCCCAATAAAATGCAACTAGTTTCTCAGCTGGCACAGCAGTTTCCTCAGGCATAAAAAAGTAATAAAAAAAAAATGACTTTATAGGCGGTAATAAAATAGGCCCAATTCTAGCAAGGGGTAACTTTAGTAACTTTGTTGCTCAACTTCATACCCCAGAGGGTGAAACCGTTTTTTTATAATACTACTAGAGAAGAGTCACAGAGCAGGGCATAAGATCCTATATTTATGGGGCAGACTTACCATGTCTAGATAGTGAAGATGTAAAAGACCTTTGAATAACTTATTACCTGGGCAGAAGTAATGTCTGCTATTGATGCCCTTCTTTCTGGTAAGAGCCCAGGGTCAGTTGACTTTACAAATAAATACTATAAAACTTTTAAAGTCTTACTGGGTCCATCAATAGACCAAGGTCGGCAATCTTCCACAGAATTCTTGCCTTCACACATCACTGTAATTCCCAAGCCTAACAAATTTCCCACCTCACCTAGAAATGATAGACCAATCTCACTATTAAAATCTGACCTTAACATATTTTCTAAAATCCTTGATAACAGATTAAATCGTATAATCCCAAAAAATTACAAAAAAAAAATACACAAATAGTGTATACAAATTTATGTAGCATAAACGGATTAAAAACAGTGAGTCAAGGTACTTAGCTTTTTACAATCAATACTAAAAACTTAAATTATGCTTACCTGATAATTTTATTTTTTTCTGTACGGGGAGAGTCCACAGCTGCATTCATTACTTTTGGGAAATACAGAACCTGGCCACCAGGAGGAGGCAAAGACACCAAAGTCAAAGGCTTAAATACCTCCCCCACTTCCCTCATCCCCCAGTCATTCTGATGGGAAGAGTCCACAGCTGCATTCATTACTTTTGGGAAATCAATACCCAAGCTTATAGAGGACACTGAATGCAAATGGGCGGGAACAAAGAGGTGGCCCATTCTGATGGCACCACAGCCTGACACAACCCGGATACCCAATAAAAAAAATTACTTCAACAGAAGCAGGAAGAACAAACTATGGAAGAGGACAAGGTAACTGCCCAATAAGAACCATAAGGATCCCAGTTAGAGATCACACTAAATTCTGGACTCCACTGTGCACAAAAGCCTCTGAGGAGACTAAAGTCCAACTCTCTAGAAGCACACAGATAAAAACCTTCATTTTGTTTTAGTCATCGGCAGAAGAGGATGCTCCGCGTCTGATGTCTTGAAGATGGACCTGCCCCGCGCCGGATGGATGAACTAAAGTCCAACTCTCTAGAAGCACACAGATAAAAACCTTCATTCTGTTTTAGTCATCGCCAGAAGAGGATGCTCCGCGTCTGATGTCTTGAAGATGGACCCGCTCCACGCCGGATGGATGAAGATAGAAGATGCCGTCTGGATGAAGACTTCTGCCCGTCTCGGGGACCCCTTCTCCCCGGCTTGGATGAAGACTTCTGCCCGTTAAGAGGACCACTTCTGCCCGGCTTGGAGAAGACTTCTGCACGTCTGGAGGACCACTTCGCCCGGCTTGGATGAAGACGTCTCCCGGTAAGTCGATCTTCAGGGGGTTAGTGTTAGGTTTTGTTAAGGGTGTATTAGGTGGGTTTTATTTTTTAGATTAGGGTTTGGGCGGCAAAAGAGCTAACTGCCCTTTTAAGGGCAATGCCCATCCAAATGCCCTTTTCAGGGCAATGGGGAGCTTAGTTTTTTAGATCGTATTTTATTTGGGGGGTTGGTTGTGTGGGTGGTGGGTTTTACTGTTGGGGGGGTTGTTTGAATTTTGTTTTACAGGTAAAAGAGCTGATTACTTTGGGGCAATGCCCGCAAAAGGCCCTTTTAAGGGCTATTGGTAGTTTAGTTTAGGCTAGGTTTTGTTTTATTTTGGGGGGGCTTTTTTATTTTAACATACAAAAATAGAAAAGGCAGCACCAGCATTAAATTAAAAAAAAATCACTTTATTCACTTATAGGCAAAACAGGTGTGACATAGAATGAACGTCTAGACTTCTGTTGAAGTATTTTTTTTTATTGGGTATCCGGGTTGAGGACGGAAGATTAGGGGTTAATAATATTTAACGAATGTTTGCGAGGCGGGAGTGCGGCGGTTTAGGGATTAATATGTTTATTATAGTGGCCGCGGGGGCGGCAGATTAGTGGTTAATAAGTGTAGGTAGGTGGCGGCGACATTGGGGGCGGCAAATTAGGGGTTAATAAATATAATGTAGGTGGCTGCGATGTTGGGGGCAGCAGATTAGGGGTCCATAAGTATAATGTAGGTGGCGGCGGTGTCCGGAGCGGCAGATTAGGGTTAATAGGTATAATACAGGTGTCGACGATGTCGGGGCGGCAGATTAGGGGTTAATAAGTGTAAGGTTAGGGGTGTTTAGACTCAGGGTTCATGTTAGGGTGTTTGTAAACATAAAATTTGTTTCCCCATAGGAATCAATGGGGCTGCGTTACTGAGTTTTACGCTGCTTTTTTGCAGGTGTTAGACTTTTTTTCAGCCGGCTCTCCCTGTTGATTCCTATGGGGAAATCGTGCACGAGCACGTTACACCAGCTCACCGCTGACTTAAGCAGCGCTGGTATTGGAGTGCGGTAAGGAGCAAAATTTTGCTCAACGCTCACTTCTTGTCTTTTAACGACGGGTTTCTGAAAACTCGTAATACCAGTGCTGTAGGTAAGTGAGGGAAAACTGCTCGTTAGCACCGCACAGCTTCTAACGCAAAGCTCGTAATCTAGGTATAAGTGTCTTGAATCACTGTTTTTATTCCATTTATGCTACATACATTTGTACACACAATGGCCTCTAGTTATCAACGTGTCTACTTTACCTGCCTTCGCCGGCCCAATACGCCCGCCTAAGCTCGCCTACCATCGCCACCGCGGACCTGAAAATTTTCGCCAAAGTTATCAATAAAGCTGTCAAAAAGCCGCGCACCAAGTACGGGGCGATGAGCAGCAGACTGTGATAGTTATCACTCATCTGATCTCGCTGCTCTTCGGCTTTTCTACAGCTTTATTGATAAGCTGTCACTAAGCACCCACACTAACTATACTGTTCTACCCCCTATACCGGCGCCCCCCGCAACTAAATAAAGTTATTAACCCCTAAACCGCCGCTCCTAGACCCCGCCGCAACTCTTATAAATGTATTAACCCCTAAACCGCCGCTCCCGGACACCGCCGCCACCTACATTATACCTAGTAACCCCTATACCGCCGCCACCTATAATAAATTTATTAACCCCTATCCTGCGGATCCCGGACCTCACCGCAACTAAATAAATAGTTTAACCCCTAAACCGCCGCCCCCGGACCCCGCCGCAACCTATATTAAATTTATTAATCCCTAATCTGCCCCCCTACACCGTCGACCACCTATAATAAATTTATTAACCCCTATCCTGCCCCCCCTACACCGCCGCCACTGTAATAAAATTATTAACCCCTAAACCTAAGTCTAACACTAACCCTAACACCCCCCTAACTTAAATATTAATTAAATAAATGTAAATAATATTTCTCTTATGAACTAAATTAATCCTATTTAAAACTAAATACTTACCTTTAAAATAAACCCTAATATAGCTACAATATATATAATAATTATATTGTAGCTATCTTAGGATTTATTTTTATTTTACAGGCAACTTTCAATTTATTTTAACTAGGTACAATAGCTATTAAATAGTTATTAACTATTTAATAGCTACCTAGTTAAAATGAAGAGAAATTTACCTGTAAAATAAAAACTAACCTAAGTTACAATTACACCTAACACTACACTATACTTTAATAAATTAATCCTATTTAAAACTAAATACTTACCTGTAAAATAAACCCTAAGATAGCTACAATGTAATTAATAATTACATTGTAGCTATTTTAGGATTTATATTTATTTTACAGGCAACTTTGTATTTATTTTAGCTAGTTAGAATAGTTATTAAATAGTTATTAACTATTTAATAACTACCTAGCTAAAAGAAATACAAAATTACCTGTAAAATAAATCCTAACCTAAGTTACAATTAAACCTAATACTACACTATCATTAAATTAGTTAAATAAATTAGCTACAAATAACTACAATTAAATTCAATTAAATAAATTAACTAAAGTACAAAAAATAAAAAAAGCTAAGTTACAAAAAATAAAAATAATAAGTTACAAACATTTAAAAAAAATTACAACAATTTTAAGATACTTACACCTAATCTAAGCCCCTAATAAAATAACAAAGCCCCCCAAAATAAAAAAATTCCCTACCCTATTCTACATTAAAAAGTTACCAGCTCTATTACCTTACCAGCCCTTAAAAGGGCCTTTTGCGGGGCATGCCCCAAAGAAAACAGCTCTTTTGCCTGTAAAATAAAAATACAACCCCCCCAACATTAAAACCCACCACCCACATACCCCTAATCTAACCCAAACCCCCTTAAATAATCCTAACACTACCCCCCTGAAGATCATCCTACCTTGAGCCGTCTTCAGCAAGCCGACCACCGATGGAACCGAAGAGGAGATCCGGAGCGGCAGAAGTCATCATCCAAGGGGCGCTGAAGAAGTCTTCCATCCGATGGAAGTCAACATCCAGGCGGCGCTGAAGAAGTCTTCCATCCGATAGAAGTCTTCATCCATGCGGCGTCTTCAATCTTCATCCATCCGGAGTGGAGCCATCTTCAGACGAGCCGACGCGGAGCCATCCTCTTCTTCCCGACGACTAACGATGAATGAAGGTTCCTTTAAGGGACGTCATCCAAGATGGCGTCCCTTCAATTCCGATTGGCTGATAGGATTCTATCAGCCAATAGGAATTAAGGTAGGAAAAATCTTTAGGGTTTAAAGGGTTTAAAGGTAAGTATTTAGTTTTAAATAGGATTAATTTAGTTAATAAGAGAAATATTATTTAGATTTATTTAATTAATATTTAAGTTAGGGGGGTGTTAGGGTTAGTGTTAGACTTAGGTTTAGGGGTTAATAATTTTATTACAGTGGCGGCGGTGTAGGGGGGGCAGGATAGGGGTTAATATGTATAATGTAGCTTGCGGTGGGCTCCGGGAGCGGCGGTTTAGGGGTTAATACATTTATTATAGTTGCGGCGGTGTCCGGGAGCGGCGGTTTAGGGGTTAATAACTTTATTTAGTTGTGGCGGTGTAGGGGGGGACAGATTAGGGGTTAATATGTATAATGTAGCTTGCGGTGGGCTCCGGGAGCGGCGGTTTAGGGGTTAATACATTTATTATAGTTGCGGCGGTGTCCGGGAGCGGCGGTTTAGGGGTTAATAACTTTATTTAGTTGCGGCGGTGTAGGGGGGGACAGATTAGGGGTTAATATGTATAATGTAGCTTGCGGTGGGCTCCGGGAGCGGCGGTATAGGAGGTAATAACTTTATTTAGTTGCGGCAGTGTAGGGGGGGCAAATTAGGGGTGTTTAGACTCGGGGTACATGTTAGGGTGTTAGGTGTAGACAGCTCCCATAGGAATCAATAGTATGTCTGGCAGCAGCGAACATGAACTTTCGCTATGGTCAGACTCCCATTGATTCCTATGGGATCCGCCGCCTCCAGGGCGGCGGTTTAAAAACCAGGTAAGCTGGGCCGGAAAAGTGCCGAGCGTACCTGCTAGTTTTTTGATAACTAGCAAAAGTAGTCAGATTGTGCCGAACTTGTGTGCGGAACATCTGGAGTGATGTAAGAATCGATCTGTGTCGGACTGAGTCCGGCGGATCGAAGCTTACGTCACTATATTCTACTTTTGCCAGTGTCTAGGGCTTGATAACTAAGGCGAATCAGCCTCGCCACAAATACGCTGCGGAATTCAAGCGTATTTGAGGTTGACGGCTTGATAACTAGGGGCCAATTTGTGATATTTTATTATTTTTATAAACAATAATGTTTTAAATGACCCTTGTCACTGGTACTGTCAATATTTGATTATTGTAAAAGAAAATTGTTGTCAGATAGCAGCCTATGGCAGGGTTTCTGTTGATTGTAATATTGATTACTATTGTTTTTTAAGGTAATTTAAGTAAGGTGCTCTCAATTATTTGATCAAAGACATATATTGGATAAGCTCTCCGGGGGATTCCTTTCCTACCTTTACGGAACGTTGGAGCAGGGAACTGAGTAGAGACATAAATAAGAAGGAATGGCATAAAAACTTAAATAATGCTTACCTGATAATTTTATTTTCTTCTGACGGGAAGAGTCAACAGCTGCATTCATTACTTTTGGGAATTCAGAACCTGGCCACCAGGAGGAGGCAAAGACACCCCAGCTAAAAACTTAAATACCTCCCCCACTTCCCTCATCCCCCAGTCATTCTGCCAAGGGAACAAGTAAAAGTAGGAGAAATATCAAGGTAAAAAAGGTGCCAGAAGAACAAAAATCTAAATACCGCCGCCTCATAGATAAAACACGGGCGGGGAGCTGTGAACAGATCTGATACCAATATTTTTTTGCCTTTTAAAAGTAACAGCTAAACCATGCTACCCACTAAGTTATAGAGTTGTAGCATATGGGAAAATGTCCTGTTTTCATATAAATTAAAGAAAGTAGTCTCTAGGGGAAACTTATGGTAAAAAAAAAATTGGAGCAGTACTGCAGAACAGATAAGTACACACAAACAATATAGCATGAGCTGATTTTACATTAGGAGAAATTATTTTTCTTGTTGTTTCTCCTCTTTTTGGTATATCTACAAAGCGCTCTTACAACAGAAAATAACAATATGGTAAAGCATCATCTTAAAAACTAAGGGGTGTTAGGATCAGGGGATCCATTGACTAAGGATATTGTTAAGTCTTAGGGTCCAGGTTGCAGTGTCCTGAAATCATTTAACCCACTTTAGTAGGTGAAAATAGCTACCATGATCGTTAAAAGGCAGAAGTCCACTGTAACTAGACCTAGTTTAACATACTCCAACTCTGCTGGTTATAGTTACCCACAAATTGGCCAGAACATCTTGATGCTGTGAAGGAAATAGTGTCACCATATCTCTGTGTATTGTCCTGATCTGGAGCAGATGAGTTTGAATGCGCCCTCTCCTCTGGCTGCTCCTGCGTTGTAAGTCTGACAGTGCTCCCCTTTCCACCAGTGACTGTATCTGCATTTCCAGGTTCAAGGCTGGTGATTTTCTCTTTTAATAGGTCTGATAGTGTTCCTGCTTCAGTCCCAGTTTCTGATGCGTGTCGTTCACGTATGGCACTTGGCTCTATGGTATTGAACAGGGCTCCCAAGGCTATCCGTCTCTCTGTTTAGGATTTTGAGGTAAGCGGAGGTGTTTTAGGATCGGTAATTTCAAAGTCCTTGTGGGCGTAGCAGGCAGGGACCGCCGTATCATTGGATCTTGCCACACAAGGTGAAGAATCGCCAGCCGGTTCCCTTGGAGGCTGACCTCTGAGCTTCAGTTTTATTCTTTCAGTTCTTCTCCAGGTTACAAAAGTAGCCGTCTATAAACTGGGTCAATTGAGATTCCCATCTTTCTATGCCCTCCATTTTCACTGTAGCGTTAATACGGATCACCAATGTGACACCCTGTAGCGGCTGCAGTTAAGTAGGCGATTCCATCTATAATATATGGTACGTGAAGTAGACAGATTAAACTTGTTTATTAACCCCGATCAACGGTGGGGGGAGGGGGTAGCAGAGTCCTCTAAGGTAGGCCGCCGCCTGAAGACTCGCCCGTCCAGATCTGGATCATGTGACCATGTAATGAGTTTTATTATGTTGGATCTCAACTGCCTTAAAGTGTGAATGTTTCACTTTGAAATACAGACTATTATTTCAGCATAGGCTGTGATGATTCAGAGTGAGTTTTAATATATGATGAATTGAAGTATGAGTATATATTTGTAGTGATAAGCTACAATTAATGTGTAGCAATATTCCAAAATATAACTGAAAATGAAGTACAAGATTTCTGAAATAATATTCAGAATTGATAAGCAGTGAATTTCAATATTGAGACCTTTGTTTAAATAGGTAGCAAGAGTTATGTGGACTAACCACCGTTAAACCTGATTGTAGTAGTAACCGAGTAACATGTAGTGAGAGAGAACACAGAAATCTGCAGCTGCTGACAGGGGCGTGTCAAGTACACAGGAGTTCCCCTGCTGATGACGTCAGAGCTGTTCCGTAGCGTTATAGTGAAACTGGTTTGTTACAAAAAGTTATATTGAAACAGAAGTAGCGATATGATAACAATTGCAGCAATTTATATCAGTTAACTGTGTGGCAGCAACTTAAGATTTTATGTTACTTGCGGTTATTCCTTGAAAGTCCCGGTTTGTACTGCTTGCAGGTGTCTGATGAAAAAACAGAATTTATGTTTACCTGATAAATTGCTTTCTCCAACGGTGTGTCCGGTCCACGGCGTCATCCTTACTTGTGGGATATTCTCTTCCCCAACAGGAAATGGCAAAGAGCCCAGCAAAGCTGGTCACATGATCCCTCCTAGGCTCCGCCTACCCCAGTCATTCGACCGACGTTAAGGAGGAAAATTTGCATAGGAGAAACCATATGGTACCGTGGTGACTGTAGTTAAAGAAAATAAATTATCAGACCTGATTAAAAAAACCAGGGCGGGCCGTGGACCGGACACACCGTTGGAGAAAGCAATTTATCAGTTAAACATAAATTCTGTTTTCTCCAACATAGGTGTGTCCGGTCCACGGCGTCATCCTTACTTGTGGGAACCAATACCAAAGCTTTAGGACACGGATGAAGGGAGGGAGCAAATCAGGTCACCTAAATGGAAGGCACCACGGTTTGCAAAACCTTTCTCCCAAAAATAGCCTCAGAAGAAGCAAAAGTATCAAACTTGTAAAATTTGGTAAAAGTGTGCAGTGAAGACCAAGTCGCTGCCCTACATATCTGATCAACAGAAGCCTCGTTCTTGAAGGCCCATGTGAAAGCCACAGCCCTAGTGGAATGAGCTGTGATTCTTTCGGGAGGCTGCCGTCCGGCAGTCTCGTAAGCCAATCTGATGATGCTTTTAATCCAAAAAGAGAGAGAGGTAGAAGTTGCTTTTTGACCTCTCCTTTTACCAGAATAAACAACAAACAAGGAAGATGTTTGTCTAAAATCCTTTGTAGCATCTAAATAGAATTTTAGAGCGCGAACAACATCCAAATTGTGCAACAAACGTTCCTTCTTTGAAACTGGTTTCGGACACAGAGAAGGTACGATAATCTTCTGGTTAATGTTTTTGTTAGAAACAACTTTTGGAAGAAAACCAGGTTTAGTACGTAAAACCACCTTATCTGCATGGAACACCAGATAAGGAGGAGAACACTGCAGAGCAGATAATTCTGAAACTCTTCTAGCAGAAGAAATTGCAACTAAAAACAAAACTTTCCAAGATAATAACTTAATATCAACGGAATGCAAGGGTTCAAACGGAACCCCCTGAAGAACTGAAAGAACTAAATTGAGACTCCAAGGAGGAGTCAAAGGTTTGTAAACAGGCTTAATTCTAACCAGAGCCTGAACAAAGGCTTGAACATCTGGCACAGCGGCCAGCTTTTTGTGAAGTAACACAGACAAGGCAGAAATCTGTCCCTTCAGGGAACTTGCAGATAATCCTTTTTCCAATCCTTCTTGAAGGAAGGATAGAATCCTAGGAATCTTAACCTTGTCCCAAGGGAATCCTTTAGATTCACACCAACAGATATATTTTTTCCAAATTTTGTGGTAAATCTTTCTAGTTACAGGCTTTCTGGCCTGAACAAGAGTATCGATAACAGAATCTGAGAATCCTTGCTTCGATAAGATCAAGCGTTCAATCTCCAAGCAGTCAGCTGGAGTGAAACCAGATTCGGATGTTCGAACGGACCCTGAACAAGAAGGTCTCGTCTCAAAGGTAGCTTCCAAGGAGGAGCCGATGACATATTCACCAGATCTGCGTACCAAGTCCTGCGTGGCCACGCAGGAGCTATCAAGATCACCTACGCCCTCTCCTGATTGATCCTGGCTACCAGCCTGGGGATGAGAGGAAACGGCGGGAACACATAAGCTAGTTTGAAGGTCCAAGGTGCTACTAGTGCATCCACTAGAGCCGCCTTGGGATCCCTGGATCTGGACCCGTAGCAAGGAACTTTGAAGTTCTGACGAGAGGCCATCAGATCCATGTCTGGAATGCCCCACAGCTGAGTGACTTGGGCAAAGATTTCCGGATGGAGTTCCCACTCCCCCGGATGCAATGTCTGACGACTCAGAAAATCCGCTTCCCAATTTTCCACTCCTGGGATGTGGATAGCAGACAGGTGGCAGGAGTGAGACTCCGCCCATAGAATGATTTTGGTCACTTCTTCCATCGCCAGGGAACTCCTTGTTCCCCCCTGATGGTTGATGTACGCAACAGTTGTCATGTTGTCTGATTGAAACCGTATGAACTTGGCCCTCGCAAGCTGAGGCCAAGCCTTGAGAGCATTGAATATCGCTCTCAGTTCCAGAATATTTATCGGTAGAAGAGATTCTTCCCGAGACCAAAGACCCTGAGCTTTCAGGGATCCCCAGACCGCGCCCCAGCCCATCAGACTGGCGTCGGTCGTGACAATGACCCACTCTGGTCTGCGGAATGTCATCCCTCGTGACAGGTTGTCCAGGGACAGCCACCAACGGAGTGAGTCTCTGGTCCTCTGATTTACTTGTATCTTCGGAGACAAGTCTGTATAGTCCCCATTCCACTGACTGAGCATGCACAGTTGTAATGGTCTTAGATGAATGCGTGCAAAAGGAACTATGTCCATTGCCGCTACCATCAACCCGATCACTTCCATGCACTGAGCTATGGAAGGAAGAGGAACGGAATGGAGTATCCGACAAGAGTCTAGAAGTTTTGTTTTTCTGGCCTCTGCCAGAAAAATCCTCATTTCTAAGGAGTCTATTATTGTTCCCAAGAAGGGAACCCTTGTTGACGGAGATAGAGAACTCTTTTCCACGTTCACTTTCCATCCGTGAGATCTGAGAAAGGCCAGGACAATGTCCGTGTGAGCCTTTGCTTGAGGAAGGGACGACGCTTGAATCAGAATGTCGTCCAAGTAAGGTACTACAGCAATGCCCCTTGGTCTTAGCACAGCTAGAAGGGACCCTAGTACCTTTGTGAAAATCCTTGGAGCAGTGGCTAATCCGAAAGGAAGCGCCACAAACTGGTAATGTTTGTCCAGGAATGCAAACCTCAGGAACCGATGATGTTCCTTGTGGATAGGAATATGTAGATACGCATCCTTTAAATCCACCGTGGTCATGAATTGACCTTCCTGGATGGAAGGAAGAATAGTTCGAATGGTTTCCATCTTGAACGATGGAACCTTGAGAAACTTGTTTAAGATCTTGAGATCTAAGATTGGTCTGAACGTTCCCTCTTTTTTGGGAACTATAAACAGATTGGAGTAGAACCCCATCCCTTGTTCTCTTAATGGAACGGGATGAATCACTCCCATTTTTAACAGGTCTTCTACACAATGTAAGAATGCCTGTCTTTTTATGTGGTCTGAAGACAACTGAGACCTGTGGAACCTCCCCCTTGGGGGAAGTCCCTTGAATTCCAGAAGATAACCTTGGGAGACTATTTCTAGCGCCCAAGGATCCAGAACATCTCTTGCCCAAGCCTGAGCGAAGAGAGAGAGTCTGCCCCCCACCAGATCCGGTCCCGGATCGGGGGCCAACATTTCATGCTGTCTTGGTAGCAGTGGCAGGTTTCTTGGCCTGCTTTCCCTTGTTCCAGCCTTGCATTGGTCTCCAAGCTGGCTTGGCTTGAGAAGTATTACCCTCTTGCTTAGAGGACGTAGCACTTTGGGCTGGTCCGTTTCTACGAAAGGGACGAAAATTAGGTTTATTTTTTTGCCTTGAAAGGCCGATCCTGAGGAAGGGCGTGGCCCTTACCCCCAGTGATATCCGAGATAATCTCTTTCAAGTCAGGGCCAAACAGCGTTTTCCCCTTGAAAGGAATGTTAAGTAGCTTGTTCTTGGAAGACGCATCAGCCGACCAAGATTTCAACCAAAGCGCTCTGCGCGCCACAATAGCAAACCCAGAATTCTTAGCCGCTAACCTAGCCAATTGCAAAGTGGCGTCTAGGGTGAAAGAATTAGCCAATTTGAGAGCATTGATTCTGTCCATAATCTCCTCATAAGGAGGAGAATCACTGTCGACCGCCTTTATCAGCTCATCGAACCAGAAACATGCGGCTGTAGCGACAGGGACAATGCATGAAATTGGTTGTAGAAGGTAACCCTGCTGAACAAACATCTTTTTAAGCAAACCTTCTAATTTTTTATCCATAGGATCTTTGAAAGCACAACTATCCTCTATGGGTATAGTGGTGCGTTTGTTTAAAGTGGAAACCGCTCCCTCGACCTTGGGGACTGTCTGCCATAAGTCCTTTCTGGGGTCGACCATAGGAAACAATTTTTTAAATATGGGGGGAGGGACGAAAGGAATACCGGGCCTTTCCCATTCTTTATTAACAATGTCCGCCACCCGCTTGGGTATAGGAAAAGCTTCTGGGAGCCCCGGCACCTCTAGGAACTTGTCCATTTTACATAGTTTCTCTGGGATGACCAACTTGTCACAATCATCCAGAGTGGATAATACCTCCTTAAGCAGAATGCGGAGATGTTCCAACTTAAATTTAAATGCAATCACATCAGGTTCAGCTTGTTGAGAAATGTTCCCTGAATCAGTAATTTCTCCCTCAGACAAAACCTCCCTGGCCCCATCAGACTGAGTTAGGGGCCCTTCAGAAATATTAATATCAGCGTCGTCATGCTCTTCAGTATCTAAAACAGAGCAGTCGCGCTTACGCTGATAAGTGTTCATTTTGGCTAAAATGTTTTTGACAGAATTATCCATTACAGCCGTTAATTGTTGCATAGTAAGGAGTATTGGCGCGCTAGATGTACTAGGGGCCTCCTGAGTGGGCAAGACTCGTGTAGACGAAGGAGGGAATGATGCAGTACCATGCTTACTCCCCTCACTTGAGGAATCATCTTGGGCATCATTGTCATTGTCACATAAATCACATTTATTTAAATGAATAGGAATTCTGGCTTCCCCACATTCAGAACACAGTCTATCTGGTAGTTCAGACATGTTAAACAGGCATAAACTTGATAACAAGTACAAAAAACGTTTTAAAATAAAACCGTTACTGTCACTTTAAATTTTAAACTGAACACACTTTATTACTGCAAATGCGAAAAAACATGAAGGAATTGTTCAAAATTTACCAAATTTTCACCACAGTGTCTTAAAGCCTTAAAAGTATTGCACACCAAATTTGGAAGCTTTAACCCTTAAAATAACGGAACCGGAGCCGTTTTGAACTTTAACCCCTTTACAGTCCCTGGTATCTGCTTTGCTGAGACCCAACCAAGCCCCAAGGGGAATACGATACCAAATGACGCCTTCAGAAAGTCTTTTCTAAGTATCAGAGCTCCTCTCACATGCGACTGCATGCCATGCCTCTCAAAAACAAGTGCGCAACACCGGCGCGAAAATGAGGCTCTGCCTATGCTTTGGGAAAGCCCCTAAAGAATAAGGTGTCTAAAACAGTGCCTGCCGATATTATTATATCAAAATACCCAGATAAAATGATTCCTCAAGGCTAAATATGTGTTAATAATCAATCGATTTAGCCCAAAAAAAGTCTACAGTCTTAATAAGCCCTTTTTGAAGCCCTTATTTACAATCGTAATAAACATGGCTTACCGGATCCCAGAGGGAAAATGACAGCTTCCAGCATTACATCGTCTTGTTAGAATGTGTCATACCTCAAGCAGCAAGAGACTGCTCACTGTTCCCCCAACTGAAGTTAATTGCTCTCAACAGTCCTGTGTGGAACAGCCATGGATTTTAGTGACGGTTGCTAAAATCATTTTCCTCATACAAACAGAAATCTTCATCTCTTTTCTGTTTCTGAGTAAATAGTACATACCAGCACTATTTCAAAATAACAAACTCTTGATTGAATAATAAAAACTACAGTTAAACACTAAAAAACTCTAAGCCATCTCCGTGGAGATGTTGCCTGTACAACGGCAAAGAGAATGACTGGGGTAGGCGGAGCCTAGGAGGGATCATGTGACCAGCTTTGCTGGGCTCTTTGCCATTTCCTGTTGGGGAAGAGAATATCCCACAAGTAAGGATGACGCCGTGGACCGGACACACCTATGTTGGAGAAAGATCCAATCCTCAGAGTAAAAGTAACTTAGATGAAATAAATTCGTTCACTGGGTAGCAGTTTGTAGTAACAGTTCCTGCTGGTAATTGTAATCCAATAACTTGAAGTAGCAAATATCTTCAATTCATGAAATAATGCACAGGTTAAGAAATAGATGCATAGAGCTTAGCTGGTATGAAGTTAATAACTAAGCACTTGTTTGGGGCGGAGACATGACTTAAATAGAGGTGTAAGGTGAGCTGTAGAAGAAAAAAGGAAAACCAGGAGTGGAATCCTTACACGTCCCCCCCCTCAAGCAAGCCGACCACGGCTGGATGTTTTGGTCTGTGGGGAAAACGTCTATGGAAACGTGCAACAAGCCTTGTAGCATCAATATGAGTATGAGGCTCCCAAGAGTCTTCTTCAGATGAAAACCCTTTCCATCTCACTAGATACTGAAGTTCACCATTATAATATCTTGAATCCAAGAGATCCTGAACTTCGTACATGTTTGTGTCCAGGCATACCGGATCAGGAGGAAGGAGAGGAGTAGGAGGGTGTCGACCCGTATAAGGCTTCAGTAAAGAGACATGGAAGGTAGGGTGTATTACCAAATTATCAGGTAGATCCAAGGTAACTGCATTCTCATTTACTATGTGAGTGATCTTGAATGGGCCTATGAATAGACTAGCCAATTTCTTCTTGGGAAGATGTAACTTGATATTTTTGGTTGACAACCACACGAAGTCTCCTACTTCATACTTTGGAGCAACTCTACGTCTTAAGTCATAATACTTTTTCTGAGATGCTTGTGCATGTTGTATGTTAGTAGATAGATGATGGAAGTTTTCAGATAGGCGTTGTAGTAATTCGTCAACAGATGGTGTATTTTCAGAAGAGGAATGCTGAAAATTGAATCTAGGATTGAACCCATAATTAGCAAAAAAGGGAGAGTAATTGGTGGTACTGTTGATAGTGTTATTGTAGGAAAATTCTGCCATAGCAAGAAAAGATGACCATTTATGTTGATGGTATGAGCAGTAGCAACGTAAGTATTGTTCGAGCCATTGGTTCAATCTTTCAGTTTGTCCGTTCGTTTGTGGGTGTAAAGCAGTACTTAGCCGTTGTTTAATTTGCAGACTTGTAGTGAGTGTCTTCCAAAACCTTGAGGTAAATTGGCTACCTCTGTCTGTAAACAAAACAGTCGGTAAACCGTGATGCCTTACAATGTTGTTCAGAAACAAATGTGCAGTTTCTGAAGAAGTAGGCAACTTGTGGTAAGCAATGAAATGTGCCATTTTAGTAAAGTGGTCAGTAACGACTAAAATGGTGGTGAAACCAGAGCTTGGTGGTAATTCTACGATAAAATCCATACCAATGTGAGCCCAGGGTGAATTGGGTATGTCCAAAGGCATGAGGAGTCCATAGGGAGGTCTTCTCTCGGGTTTGGATACTGAGCAAGTAATACATTGCTGAATGTAGAGCTTGATAGAATTTTCCATGGATGGCCACCAGTAAGTTCTGCTTACTAATTCCTTAGTGCGTCTGATACCTACATGACCAAGTAAGGGAGGATCATGGTGTTCTTTAATAATTTGTGCTCTGAGTGGTTCAGGTACGTAAATTTGAGAACCATGATAATATAATCCATCTTTCTTAATTAGGGAGTTCAGAAGTGCTTGTTTTTCCAACCCTAAGGCGGCTTCATAGTCTGGAACTGATATAGATAATGAAGCGAGGAATTTAGAGGGTGGTAGGATACAACTAGGTGTATATTCAGGAATGGGTCTAGGATCTCTGCGGGAGAGTGCATCTGCCTTTCCATTTTTCGATCCAGGTCTATACAAAATCTGGAAATCAAAACGACTGAAGAAGAGGCTCCATCTAACCTGTCTCCCAGATAAAGTTTTGTTGTTCTGTAGAAACTCAAGGTTACGATGGTCTGTATAAATTATGATGGGATGAGATGTACTTTCTAGGAGATGTCTCCAAAATTCCAAAGCTCTTTTGATGGCGAGTAATTCTTTATCCCCTATGGAGTAATTCATTTCTGCAGAGGACATAATTTTTGAAAAGAAGCCGATAGGAAATAGAGGTTCTTTGAGTGTCTTACGTTGTGATAAGACTGCACCGAGTGCATAATCCGAAGAATCCACTTCCAATATATATTGTAGATCGGGATCAGGATACTTTAAAATAGGAGCTGAGGAAAAGGACTCCTTGAGGAAATTGAAAGCATCAGCAGCTTCTTTCGACCATCTGAACACGCAATTGGAACTAGTAAGTTTGGTAAGAGGTTTCGAAATATTCGAGAAATTTCGGATGAATTTCCTGTAATAATTACTGAATCCGAGGAATTTTTGTAGATCTTTTCTGTTCATAGGAGTTGGCCAGGATTTTACTGCCTCAACTTTTCCTTCTTGCATTTGAATGCCTTCAGGGCTGATGGAATAACCCAGGAAATCTATGGTTGTAGTATGAAAAATGCATTTTTCCAGTTTGGCATAAAGTCGGTGAACCTGGAGACGAGATAAAACCCAACTAACGTGTTTGATGTGGTCAGTAGTATTGGAGGAATAAATCAGAATATCATCTAAATAAACTATGACACAAATATCGAGTAAATCATGAAAAATGTCATTTATAAAGAATTGGAAGGTTGCTGGTGCGTTGGTGAGTCCGAAAGGCATAACTAGGTATTCATACAACCCATATCTTGTTCTAAAAGCCGTGAGCCATTCATCCCCCTCTCTGATGCGTACAAGGTTGTATGCGCCCCTCAGATCCAATTTAGTATAGATAGTGGCATGTCTTAGTCTCTCTATGAGTTCCGGAATGAGTGGCAGTGGGTAGCGATTTTTTATGGTGATCTTATTTAGTTGTCTAAAATCGATAATAGGGCGTAAAGAGTTATCCTTGTTTCGGACAAAAAACATACCAGCACCAGCTGGTGAGACAGAAGGACGAATGAATCCTTTCTTCAAATTCTCATCTAAATAGCTTTTCAGATGGTCTAATTCGGATTGACATAGAGGATATAAATGTCCTATAGGTGGAGTTGTACCTGGTTTTAACTCTATGGGGCAGTCATAGGATCGATGAGGAGGAAGTGTTTCAGCCTCTTTTTTACTGAAAACCTCAGCAAAGTGACTGTATTCAATTGGTACAAGAATGTCAGGAGTGGGGTTCAGAGAAAGTAGTGACTGCCTAATACAAGTTTGTTGGCAATATTGAGAGTTTAAATGTATGTCTAAAGATTTCCAACTGATCTGAGGTTCATGTAGTTGTAGCCAAGCCAACCCAAGAACAATTGGAAATAATGGAGATGTAATCACATCAAAAGAGAGATGTTCATGATGATTGTTTAATGTTGTGACAGAAAGAGGAATGGTATGATGTGTAATAGGTCCAGAAGAAATCTCAGAGCCATCAACAACACGAAGAGAAATAGGAGACAATTTCTTAATCAGTGGTATTTTATTGATAGAGACTAATGAGCTGTCAATGTAGTTGCCTTGAGCTCCGGTGTCAATGATAGCAGGGACTGAGATCTGTTTACTTGCCCACTGTAAAGACAAAAGTAGAGAACAGTGAAGTGATTTATTAAGTACTACTTGAGAGGTAAAGTTAGTGCTACACTTACTGTTCTTTTTCTGAGGTATGATAGGGCAGTCCTTAAGACTGTGAGCTGGATCACCACAATACATGCAAAGGCCCCGGGTCTTTCTTCTCATACGTTCATCCGGTGATAGCGGACCCCTGAAGATGCTGATATCCATAGCTTCAGCTCCGCTGGGACTAGTAGACCTAAAAGTAGGTTGGTTAGGACTGGGAACCTTTTCCTTTTTGTATGGCTGGTCTGAGTATTGCCGTTCTGATCTTCTCTCCCTTAATCTTCTATCGATATGGCTACTTAATTTCATAAGAGCCTCAAGTGTCTCTGGCAATTCTGTTCTGGCTAATTCATCCTTGATTGCATCGGAAAGACCAAGCCTAAATTGATTTCTGAGGGCTATGGCATTCCATTGGGAGTCAATGGAGTACTGTTTGAACTCAGTTATGTAATATTCCACAGGTCTGGAACCTTGTTTAAGTTTCCTCATTTTGCTCTCAGCTGTAATTTGGAGGTTGGTATCATTATACAATTCATCCATGACGTCAAGAAATGCCGAAAAGGATGATAGGACCGGATTATTAGTTTCAAATAGTGTGTCAGCCCATATACGGGGTTCTCCCCTTAAGTAGCTTATCATGCAGAGAACTTTCACCCTATCATTTGGATAGGTCCTAGGCTTGAGAGAAAAATTAAGAAGGCAAGCATTCTTAAAGTGGCGGTATTGATTTCTGTCTCCTTGAAAATATTCTGGAGGAGCAACAAAGGGTTCAGGAGAGGTCTCTTGGGCTGGTAGCTTAGGATTGATGGAATCTTTTATAACGTTTCTCAAAGTCTCATTTTCCAATTGTAATTCTCTTAGACCCTGGCTGAGTTGGTCTACCCTTTGTGATAGGTTAAAGACAATTTGTGGGAGTTCGGCTGGATCCATAATAATGGCTTAGTTATTCTGTAATGAGTTTTATTATGTTGGATCTCAACTGCCTTAAAGTGTGAATGTTTCACTTTGAAATACAGACTATTATTTCAGCATAGGCTGTGATGATTCAGAGTGAGTTTTAATATATGATGAATTGAAGTATGAGTATATATTTGTAGTGATAAGCTACAATTAATGTGTAGCAATATTCCAAAATATAACTGAAAATGAAGTACAAGATTTCTGAAATAATATTCAGAATTGATAAGCAGTGAATTTCAATATTGAGACCTTTGTTTAAATAGGTAGCAAGAGTTATGTGGACTAACCACCGTTAAACCTGATTGTAGTAGTAACCGAGTAACATGTAGTGAGAGAGAACACAGAAATCTGCAGCTGCTGACAGGGGCGTGTCAAGTACACAGGAGTTCCCCTGCTGATGACGTCAGAGCTGTTCCGTAGCGTTATAGTGAAACTGGTTTGTTACAAAAAGTTATATTGAAACAGAAGTAGCGATATGATAACAATTGCAGCAATTTATATCAGTTAACTGTGTGGCAGCAACTTAAGATTTTATGTTACTTGCGGTTATTCCTTGAAAGTCCCGGTTTGTACTGCTTGCAGGTGTCTGATGAAAAAGATCCAATCCTCAGAGTAAAAGTAACTTAGATGAAATAAATTCGTTCACTGGGTAGCAGTTTGTAGTAACAGTTCCTGCTGGTAATTGTAATCCAATAACTTGAAGTAGCAAATATCTTCAATTCATGAAATAATGCACAGGTTAAGAAATAGATGCATAGAGCTTAGCTGGTATGAAGTTAATAACTAAGCACTTGTTTGGGGCGGAGACATGACTTAAATAGAGGTGTAAGGTGAGCTGTAGAAGAAAAAAGGAAAACCAGGAGTGGAATCCTTACAGACCATAAACTCTGCAACTTTGGTATATTTCAGATCTCTGCGTCCCTCTCTCTTTAAAGCTGATAATTTTAACAATGGATGTTGTAATGATACTGCAATAGGAGCTCCAGATATTTCAACCAGTTATGGCCGACGGCAAGACAAGCCTCCATAAATATATATTTTAAATTATATATTTATGTTTAAAATAATAAAATGAACAAGCAAAAATAACTACATTTTATATTATATACAATAGGGGGCAGAGTCAACAAGTGAAGCGACTAGACGCATTGCGCTGCAGCTCCGTTGTTAAGAGGACAAGTTTCAATATTTTTTCTTGTTGTGGGACTAACTCTGTGTCAGGGTGTCATTCTGCAAACCGGACTTATTTCTTTTATTCTGTACTGTACCTTTAAATTGCAATTGAGTTCATCCTTCACTCCCTATAAATTCCCAGCAGCCCCTTTCTCTTTGCTTGGTATTGATGTTCCTACAGCGTATCCAGCCTTGTGCATTGCACTTATACTATTTAAACTACCTGACCATCTCTGTTACTACCTTTGTGAAGAATCATTTTACCAACCTAACAGCAGCTCTGTCTTTCCTCGCTGCTTGGCTGCACGGACTGCCTGTGAGTAGTTTCTACTCGGAACTCCTTCTCCCTTACCCTGCCGGATCTCATATCCATCTGCGGTGATGTCACACGCCAGCTTCACGGATTCAAACCAACGCTGTCAGCTGTTGCTCCCGCTCCGTTACTCTCACGGCTCTGGTCCTCTGCCTAACTGCCTACCGAAGCCTTACCTATACACCAACCTTAAGGTAACAAGGTACCAGAAGTATACGTATACTTAACTAAAACGCCCTGTTATTGAATCTTGCCTAAACCTCACACTCTCTGTTATAGCTATAGTCCTCTATCAAATGAATATTGTTTTATCTCTACTCTGTTTGTGCATATCCTGGTTCTTGCTCAAAACTAAGCTACCAATGTTATAAATTATCTTAAAGTAGCTACAGTTTACTAGCTTTCATATAAGAACCTCTATATTAAAACTCTGGGAGTAATAGGGTTTCAGATCACCATCTAGGTGATTTATTCTATTCCCCTCTCATCTCCCAGAAACAAAACACAATCTTCTTTTTCACATCTCAGCAGCTGTGTTCAATTCACTAGTAACACTTTGTCTTTTCAGTGATTGTAGGTTGCTGACAAGTTTTACAGAGCCTGACAGAATACCAAGCCTAATTATAAAATTAACCCAGCTGAGATGACTGCACATTTACAGACTCTGAGCCAAAGAGTGGATTCCCTTACTGAGGGTCTTAATACTCTTAAAGCTGAAAATGTTGCTTTAAAAGCTTATATTAAAGATTACCTAGAAACAAAGATACATACACCTGAGCCCTCAGTTAGTCTCCCTGAAAAGTTTTATGGTGACAGGGCACACTACAGAGATTTCAAAAATGCCTGCTTACTTCTTTTTACACTCAAACCCCAGTCTTACCCCAATGACAGGATTAGAGTGCTGACAACTATCTCATTTTTAAGAGGTGAACCACGTAGCTGGGCTAATTCTTTTTTTGAATCTAATGAGAATACAGTATACTAAATTCTTTAGATAATTTTTTTCAGCCATGGGTCAGTTGTACGAGGACCCCTTTAAACAGCAGACTGCTGAAACTGCTCTTAGGGCTTTGAAACAAAAGAAAAGAGTAGTAGAAGATTATATTACAGATTTCAAACGTTGGGCAAAGGATTCGGAATGGAACAACTTATCTTTAAGAAATTAGTTCCGTCTAGGGCTATCATACGCAGTGAAAGATGAGTTGTCTCGTACCGAAATACCCCCCACACTAGAGGGTTTAATTAATCTTAGCATCACTATAGACAGACGTTTACGGGAGAGACAACATGAAAGATCTTACCCAGAGGCATATACTAAGAAACACCCTAGTACCACAACATCACTCCCTAGTTCTAAGTTTCACACTGAACCTATGGAGATTGTTTTTTTAAAAGGCCCCCTGAGTACACAAGAAAAGTCCAGAAGAAGGTAGAATAACCTCTGCCTATATTGTGCATCTGATGAACACTCTGTAAAAGAATGCCCATCACTTCAGAAATCTAACAGGGGTGAGTCCCATTTACCCTCTTTCTGCTGTAATTCTTATGATACTAAAAGTCCCTATTGTAAACTCTCACTTCTTTTTCAGTGGGATCACCATCGCCTCAACGTTCCCGCAATAATTGATTCAGGAGCCACTGCTTGTTACATAGACAAAGAATATACACTTGTAAATAAAATTCCACTGATGCATAAAAAATCTGCTGTTTTATTAGGAGGTATTGATGGCACAACTGTTTCTTCAGGTCCAGTAGAGTATCAAATTATTCCTTTGTTGGTTATCACCCCAGACCATCATAGGGAATACTTAACTTTTGACGTTATATCTTCTCCTGTATCCCCAGTCATTCTAGGTTTAAACTGGTTAATACTACATAATCCCTGTATTTCTTGGACTACCCTCACTGTTTCCTTCACTTCCAGGTACTGTACCAACACCTGTTATCCAGTAAACATACTACTTACATCCAACACAGAACCTAACATTCAGTTACCTGACGAATATAAGGACTTTGCAGACGTATTTAGCAAGACTGAGTCTGAAAACCTACCACCCCATAGGAAATACGACTGCCCTATCGAACTGGTACCTGGTGCAGAAATTCCATATGGTCATATTTTCCGATTGTCCAGACCCGAACTCAGTCATTTAAAATCTTATTTAGAGGACAATTTAAAAAAAGGCTTCACTAGGCCATCCACTTCTCCAGCTGGTGCTGGAATCTTTTTTGTTAAAAATAAAGATGGCAGACTCCGTCCCATAGTTGACTACAGACAGCTGAATAAGGTCACAATAAAAAATCTCTACCCCCTACCCTTGATTCCGGAGCTAATAGAGACATTAGAGGGTGCTAGATTTTTTACCAAGTTGGATTTAAGAGGTGCGTACAACCTTATTCGAGTGAGAAGTGGTGATGAGTGGCTGACGGCGTTCCGTACTCGCTACGGCTTGTACGAGTACACCGTTATGCCTTTTGGGTTATGTAACGCCCCAGCCACTTTCCAGCACTTCATTAATGACCTTTTCAGAGACTTCCTCGATATTTTCCTTGTTATCTATTTGGATGACATCCTGATTTATTCAAAGTCTTTACCCGAACATATAAGACATGTCAGGTAGGTACTATCAAGGTTAAGAAGTAATTTCTTATATGCCAAACCTGAGAAGTGCATTTTTAACTCTCAGAGTATCAGCTTCCTTGGTTATGTGATAACCTCAACGGGTATTCGTATGGAAGACGCAAAGATCCAGGCTATAACTGATTGGCCTACCCCTAAAACTCGAAAGGAAGTACAGAGTTTCCTCGGTTTCGCGAACTTCTATCGCAAATTCATAAAAGACTTCTCCCATCTAACAAAACCATTAACCACATTAACAAAAACTACTATACCTTTTCACTGGGATCTAAAGGCCGACACTGTCTTTAACCACCTTAAACACAGATTTACAACAGCACCTATACTTCGGTTTCCCAACCATGATTTACCATTTGTGCTCGAAGTAGACGCATCAGATGTAGCCGTAGGAGCGGTACTCTCCCAACGCGAAGGCTTAATCCAACCCTTACATCCTGTAGCCTTCTATTCTCACAGTTTATCAGCTGCAGAACAAAATTATCCCATCGGGGACAAAGAATTGCTGGCTATCAAGATGGCGCTTGAACATTGGAGGCATCTTCTTGAGGGTGCTCCCATGCCAACACTCATATATACAGACCATCGTAACCTGCAGTACCTCAAAACTACAAGAACTCTCTCCGCAAGACAGGTACGATGGAACCTTTTCTTCTCCCGGTTTAACTTCCAAATCATATACCGACCTGCAAATAAGAACCATAAAGCTGATGCTCTATCTAGGCTTCCAACTTATATCTGCTCTCAAGCTCCACATGAAACAGTGATTCCACAGGAAAATTTTGTTTCTTTTGTAATTTAATCAAAACTCTTCCTTATACAGGAACTACAACGGGATACGACCAAACCTTTATCCCTCTATCGAAAACAAGATGGACTCTATTATTTTCAAGATAAACTTTACATACCACCTACCTTACGTCAGATGGTGCTCTTATCCTGTCACGAGTCTCAACTGGCAGGACACCCTGGAATTAAGAAAACCCAGGAACTTATAGGAAGAACATATTGGTGGCCTGGTATCTCAGAGGACATCAAGAACCATGTTCTCACCTGTGGGAAATGTACTATTTCCAAAAGATCAAAGCACTACCCTTATGGCTTATTAATCCCTTTACCTACCCCTAGTAGGCCCTGGCTAGAAATTGCAGTTGATTTTATTGTTGATCTGCCTAAGTCTATGAATAACACTACTATTCTTGTTGTGGTTGATCTATTCAGTAAGATGTCCCACTTCATTCCATATCATAAACTCCCTACAGCATCTGAAACCATACAGTTACTTATTCTACATGTCTTCAAGTACCATGGTATTCCTAACAGCATATTGAGCTACAGTGGCACCCAATTCTCTAGCAAATTGTGGTCCGAGTTCTGCAACAGTTTCTCCATAAATAAAAAACTCACCACAGCGTACCACCCTCAGACAAATGGCCAGACAGAAAGATCTAATCAATGGCTTGAACAGTTCCTCAGGACTTATTGCTCATCGCAGCCATTGTCTTGGTCCACACATCTGCCCTATGCCGAATTCTGTTTCAACAATACCATCCATTCTACAACCAAGAAGACTCCTTTCTACGTTAACTATGTTTTCCACCCTCGTTTTCAAATCTTACCTGACAACCAGAGTTCCTCACCTAACATATCCGAACTCTCAGATCTCATTTCATCTAACTTCACTTCTATTAAAGCAGCTATCGATGATGCCAAGAGAACTCAAAAGTACTACTATGACAGGAAGCGGATTCCTTCACCAAATTATGCTATAGGTGATTTGGTTTGGTTATCCACCAAGAACCTGAAACTTAACATTCCATCTAAAAAAATCTCACCTCTCTTCGTTGGACCCTATCCTATATCACGGATCATCAACGCTAATGCTGTTAAACTTAGCCTTCCGGATACCATGAAGATTCATCCGAAGTTCCACGTCTCCCTGTTGAAACCATACAGGGCTCTCAGGGATTCTCTCTCTCTCAGACCCCCCCAGTCATCATTGATCCGAATACGGAATACGAGGTCCATTCCATCTTGGATTCCAGACGTTCCCGGGGATCACTTCAATACTTGGTCCGTTGGAAAGATTACTCTCCGGATGATGACTCTTGGGAGCCTGCTTGTAACATCTCTGCTCCTAGATTGGTCACTCTGTTTCATCGTCGGAACCCGGATCGCCCTTGACCTTGAGCACCGGAGTTGCTCTTTGAGGGGGGGTCCTGTCAGGGTGTCATTCTGCAAACCGGACTTATTTCTTTTATTCTGTACTGTACCTTTAAATTGCAATTGAGTTCATCCTTCACTCCCTATAAATTCCCAGCAGCCCCTTTCTCTTTGCTTGGTATTGATGTTCCTACAGCGTATCCAGCCTTGTGCATTGCACTTATACTATTTAAACTACCAGACCATCTCTGTTACTACCTTTGTGAAGAATCATTTTACCAACCTAACAGCAGCTCTGTCTTTCCTCGCTGCTTGGCTGCACGGACTGCCTGTGAGTAGTTTCTACTCGGAACTCCTTCTCCCTTACCCTGCCGGATCTCATATCCATCTGCGGTGACGTCACACGCCAGCTTCACGGATTCAAACCAACGCTGTCAGCTGTTGCTCCCGCTCCGTTACTCTCACGGCTCTGGTCCTCTGCCTAACTGCCTACCGAAGCCTTACCTATACACCAACCTTAAGGTAACAAGGTACCAGAAGTATACGTATACTTAACTAAAACGCCCTGTTATTGAATCTTGCCTAAACCTCACACTCTCTGTTATAGCTATAGTCCTCTATCAAATGTATATTGTTTTAGCCCTACTCTGTTTGTGCATATCCTGGTTCTTGCTCAAAACTAAGCTGCCAAGGTTATAAATTATCATAAAGTAGCTACAGTTTACTAGCTTTCATATAAGAACCTCTATATTAAAACTCTGGGAGTAATAGGGTTTCAGATCACCATCTAGGTGATTTATTCTGTTCCCCTCTCATCTCCCAGAAACAAAACACAATCTTCTTTTTTACATCTCAGCAGCTGTGTCCAATTCACTAGTAACACTTTGTCTTTTCAGTGATTGTAGGTTGCTGACAAGTTTTACAGAGCCTGACACTCTGCCTACATTGAGACCCACTTCAGTAGCCTGGTGATTACTGGAGGACTTTGGAACAAGTTAAGCCTTGAGGCAGCTACCAGTGGTCACACAGAAAGGAGAGTGTATTGGAGGTGGCCATTTTTTATGGAGGCCTCAGGGTGATCGACCTACATTGGAGGCATTGCTGTAGCAAACAGTGTAGACTGTACAAGCCCTCCCCATCAGGATTAGGCTGCAAAGAGTTATGGAGGCTGTGAATAGGAGCGACATCCAGAGCTGAGGGATACCTTACACCGGCTATTTCCTATTGGACCCAGAGTGACACAAATCGCCATATTGCCATGGGCTATGTTGCGGTTTAATGGTTATTAGAGTAGGGGGCTTATGTCGATTCCGGTTAGTGTGCGAGTATGGTTGTTGTTTTTTTTCTCCACTTTTCTCTCTCCAATGAAGTCAATGGGAGAGTACATTAATGCGATTGTGATATACTAATATATCCCCCCTCCCTTTTTTTTCTCTTTTTCTTTTTTCCTTCCCTCTGGCTTCATCAGTTTGAATGGATGAACACCCTATGTAAGATGATGATAATTTATATGTTTATTTTCCTGGTTGGTGGGCTGGACCTTTGCTGTTTTTTTTCTTTTATTTATAACTAATTATTTTGTGATGCCTCACAGTATATTACCAACCTATCTATAATAGTTTAAGCTAGCTCCTTCTGCCCTTTGATTCTGTCCACACTCTCAGCAAGAAAAAGCCTGCACCCAGCAGCACTCAGGAGGATCATCGAGGCAGCTAGGCAAAGGCCCCCTATCCACTCTCCCCGTTCCTGAGTCCTGACTAGCTGGCCATTTCCTCTATGGTGAGCCAGGAGAGAAGCCTCTTACAGGCGGAGGCATACCCTTTCATTTTCAACATCTAGAGAGACCAATCGTTCACCTGAGCTGTTTCACAAAGAGAATTTTTTGTTAAAGGGACAGTCTACTTGAAAATGTTTTTTGTTTAAAAAGATAGATAATCCCTTCATTGACCCATTCCCCAGCTTTGCATAACCAACACTGTTATATTAATAAACTTTTTACTTCTGTGATTACCTTGTATCTAAACCTCTGCAGATTGCTGATCTCAGTTTTTTGACAGACTAGTATTTTAGCCAATCAGTGTTGACTCATAAATAACTCCAAGGGAGTGAGCACAATGTTACCTATAGGGCACAGATGAACTAGCGCTGCCTAGCTGTGAAAAACTTTCAAAATGATAAGAGGTAGCCTTCGAGGGCTTAGAAATGAGTATATGAGCCTACCTAGGTTTAGCTTTTAACAAAGAATTCTAAGAGAATAAAGCAAATTTGAAGATAAAAGTGCATTGGAATGCTGTTTAAAATTGCACGCCCTATCTGAATCATGAAAGTTTAATTTTGACTAGACTGTTCCTTTGAGGGAAAAGTTATGATTCAGATGCAGCAATTGCTGAGCAAAATGACTAAAGAATAGTTACTACTCTTTAAGCTATTGTATTTCCCACTGTTGCCTGTGGCTCTTTTAAAAAACAGTTCTCCTATTTGAATACCTTAAAAGTGTCAGACACTAAAGCTACTCCTCTTCATACTGGGAGGCTGGGCCTCCATCAGGGGGTGACAGGGATGACTCCTGTCAGGGACCCTATGGTCCAGGGGGGCCCATGAGGCAAGAACAATTTATTTAAAAAAAAAAATTTGGAAGCCACCTGAGGGTACTAGAGCAAAGTGCTATTGAGCATGGAAAATGTTATTACAAGGAGTAAAGCATTAGCATTTGAGAGGATTTCTGAGTGTGCACTAAACCACTATGCACAATGTGAGACAGACTTGGCACTTAAGTTTGTACAGTGTGTGCCTGAGTCAGACGGCAGATCACTTTCATTTGCAGAGGAGGTAGGACTTCCTTAGCAAATTTTTTTTATTTCTTTGTGCAATTTCGGATTGTAACTTCAGTGTGGTAGTAGTAGTATGGTTGGGCCAGGGGGCCATAAAAACACATTTTTTTTAGCAGCAGTGTATTTATGATTATTTGACAATGCTGTAGAAATTCTATATTTAAAACCATGCATAAATGATTCCTCCTCAATACACAAATGGTAGGTGCCCTTTTGGCAGATATGATGTTTTTTTATTAATATATATATTTTAATTACATTCCAGTTCACTGTCCCTTTATGAAAGGACTTTCCAGATGTAAGGAGGCATTTTATCTAAAATTTTTACATCTGCATAAAATGTTATACTCTCAGACTAAGATTACTCAGTGTTTGAAATGAGACAGGTTAACTTAACACTGTTCAGTTTCCACTACAGCTGACTTAATTTTGAAATACATACAAACAAGTCTAAATCCTGCATTTAACCAGATCTAATGGTATGAGACTGAGTACCACAGCTTATGGTTCCACCAAGACCATATAGAGTACAACATTTTCAAAATCCATAAGTACAGCTGACAATTGGGAACATTTGTACACCATATTTTAAGTGGTGCTCTTGGTTGGGGAGGGGGGGGACACAAAGATATGTCAACCTTTCAAAAGTACTTTTCTTCACCTAGCCATCTACCCATATCATTAATGTACAATTTTGAATTCACAGAATTATTTTTGTTTGCACATTTACAAATATGATTCTTGAAAAAGTGATCTCTTAATTTCTGCTATTTTTGTATCATGCATGTCACACACTGTTGATTTAGGGGATGCAATGTGCAGAAATTTTACCTCCTGTGAGTGTTTCTGTGGGTGTCTGTGTTTATGTCTTTGTGCTTTTGTTTGTGTCTCTATTAGTATGTATGTATTTTTTTCTATGGGTTTCTCTATGAGGGTGGGTCTGTATGTCTTTGTGCATTTTCTGTGGATGTCTGTGAGGGTGTGTACGTATGTCTCTGTGCTTTTTCTATGCGTGTCTCTGTGAGGGTGTGTGTATGTATGTCTTTGTGTATTTTCTTTGGATGCCTTTGTGAGGGTGGGTGTGTATGTCTTTGTGTTTTCTGTGGCTGTCTCTGTGAGAGTGTGTGTATGTCTTTGTGTGTTTTCTGTGGATGTCTCAGTGAGGGTGTGTGTGCATGTATGTCTTTGTGTGTTTTATGTGGTTATCTCTCTGTGTGTGTATGTCTTTGTGTGCTTTCTGTGGGTGTCTCCGTGTGTGTGTGTGTGTATGTCTTTGTGTGTTTTCTGAGGCTGTCTCTTTCTGTATTTCCTTGGGTGTATATGCAAGTTTGAGTTTGTGTGTATGTCCATTGTCTGTTCCTTTTTAGGACATTTTGACCTTACTACTGATTATTCACATCTTTCTACAGACTTTGAGACTAATGAGACCTTTCCAGAAGTCCACCATTTAACCTTTCAATTATTGTTTAGGCAGTTCAGGGCCCTTCCTTTCAGCCACTGCATGCTCTTGTCATCATTTAGTTGGCATCTTCCTTGACAAAAAGATAATCAGAACAACATATGTTGTCTTGTAAATCTCCTTTTTGACAAAACTGTAGTCTAGCTCATTACTTGTCAGGTCAATGTAAACAAGTAGTGTCTGTGTGAGTGTCTGTGTGTTTCTTTGCGTGTCTGCTAGAGTATCTATATGTGAATCCTTATGTGTGAGTGTGTGTATTTCAGTGTATGAGTGTGTCTGTGTGTTACTACCTTTACAACATTTCCAAGTTTGACTACACTTAAGAATAAAGTGCATATACGTTTTAGTCACTTGGTAAAAAATTGCACATGTCAAAGGGGGGGGGGCCTGATCAATGGTTAAAGGGACATTATACACTCATTTTTTCTTTGCATAAATGTTTTGTAGATGATCTATTTATATAGTCCATGAAGTTTTTTTTTTTTTGTTTTTTTTAAATGTTTAGTTTTGCTTATTTTTAAATAACATTGCTCTGATTTTCAGACTCCTAACCAAGCCCCAAAGTTCTCCAGCTTGCTCCTGTTTGTGTAAAGGGTCTTTTCATATGCAAAAGAAGGGGGGGGTCTTATTTCCCACTTGCAGTGGGCTTTCCAGCTACCTTTTCAACAAAGCTAAACTGAGAGCTTCTAAGTAAGTTTTTAAACAGTTTTATACTGGATTTTTGTATCAGTATCTGTGCATCTTATTCTTTATAGTAGTGTCTATTACATGCAGTTATATAAAAATTAGTGTATACTGTCCCTTTAAGTCAGGGTCCCCAAAATTTCTAGTGGTGGCCCTGCTGGGAGCCGCCACCTTGGAGCTTAGGTAGTCTAACACTCTGTGACAGAAGCAGTATAATCAAACAACAGTGATGTTGTCAGCTATATCATTTGCTTGTGGTTAGTGTGCATGATACAGCGTGTGAACTTTTCACTTTCACATTTTTTTTTACACAGTTTTAAAGTTGATTAATATATTAAAAAAACCACCCAGCAATAATATAGAGTAGTGTAGCCAGTGCAAAATTGTAAAGCTCCTGCTCTGTATCATACACCCGAACCTGAAGCACATTATACAATTGTCAAAAAGCTGACAACCTTACTGATTTGTAAATGCACTCTCTCTACTTTTGTCACAGGCTGTGAGAATACCTGTGGTCCAAGATGGTGGCCAGCGTGAAGAGGCAGAGCTTCATCATGCAGCAACTTTAAAGGAATAAAATAAGAGAACAGCTTTTGGACTAGGCAGTGGCCTTCAATTGACGAAGTCTAACCTGCTGAGCATTGCCTCTCTCGTCTGACCTAATTACAATCCTGGTTTGGTGTAAGGGCATAGCCCAGTGCAGTTGCGGCTGTCTTTCTGCTAAATCCGCGACCTCATACATGGCGGACATTTTGGAATGCCTACAAGCTATCTTCACGAACTTTGAGGTGGCAGTGCTCGAGCTTATACATGAGCATTTTGCTAACACACAACTTGTGACGATACTGACCGGAGTCCCTTTACCACCAATTCAGGGAGAGCAGTCACATAGCACAAAGCAGAAGCAAAGACACTGGCTACCTATCTTGACCAATCTGACCTCGTGGGATGAAACCGGTCCGTGGGAGCAGTCCTTGAATTCCCTGATCTGCCGGTCAGAAGTCATGGGGATGGAATCAGCACAAAGAGGCCTAGACTTTTGGCAGGGGATCGCAGAAAACAGTGCCCAATACCGATGTAAAAAAGAGAGATATGACGCAACAATTTCACTTTCAGTGCACTCTTATCGTAACACTGGGGATTCAGACCTACAGACGTGGATAAAGGCATCTGAAGGTCCTCGAACAGTGAACACTCCTTACACCAATATCATTTTACAAACCAGCAGGAGGGCCGGTATCGGGTAGGCTGAGACCTATCCAGAGACAATGCAGTTTGATTATAGCAGACACACTTGTAGTCTCAGATTCTAACAATAGCTAAGCAGCTTCTTGAGTTTAGTTCTGTTTACTAGCAATGTATGACATGTGCTCAATATATAATCTTTATTTGAATTGTTTTATTTAATTTAGATGACGCCCTCATAACACCAGGCTGATTTACTAGAGATGGCTTAAATACCTGATATGCCTGTTTAGCATTCTTTGATAACATTTCTAGACTCTGGTTTAAGATGTCGATAAGCTTTATAGTCTGTGGCAATACTGTTCCTTGTATTGTTATAATTGTGCACTATATATTCAATATGTGTGTCTATATGGGTGTTGAAGTTTCTCTGCTTTGTATTATGAACTTCACCCATACCTATAATACCGCTATTTTATTAGACATACTAGTTATAAACATGTTTGTAATGTTACAGTTCTGCAGAAAATTATTTTATAAGATTGGCCTAAGGCTTATCCTGAAGGGTACTGGTCTTAAATAAGACTATTTATAACAATCCATGTAGTTTAACTCTGGTTCTGTATACATCTATGCCCATATATTGAATGAGAATATACACAGGGTATAATTATATAATAGACTCCACTTATCTGATTGTTTATATTTTACTCTCCTGGAGACTGGAATAACAAAATAATATGCCCACTTTTAGGAGTACCTTACTTATGGTGAATATTTAATTATTATATGACACCCACCTTTATGGATGACTTCTTTGCTTTATTGATTCATAGCGCTCTGCTGTGCTGTCAGCGGCCGAGACAGCGTGGCATTAATAGTGTTTTATAACTTAAAGCTACTACTGTTATAAAAAAGAGATATGCCGTTTGAGGTCTACAAGTGATTTCCTATGTTTAAATCTACCTCTTACTATTGTGTAAATTCGTGGGTCTATAGACGAACTGGAGTTACCAACTTTTATTTTGACACTGTTCTTTATTGCCATATGTACACATTACTATCTGTCATCCTGCTTTAGGTGATATTAGAATTTCTTCTGTGAGAATTTCTAGAGCGGCTATGCATTGGATTTACGTTACTTAATAGTTCTGCTTTCTGCGAGAAACATACTGTATTTGTCAGAAACATGTATACTGTTTATCTGTATAGATTTTTGCCTACTGTTTGCACTGATTTGTTAAAGTGGTTTTGTTTGTTCTTATTAGTTAATACCTCATTGGCCCTGTTAGACTTATATTAAGGCTTATGATGACCTGTTGAAATAAGTTTATATATTTGCTATGAAATGCTAAAAAATCACACTAGCACCCAATTTGCAGCTTTAATAATGACTGAGTTCAGTCTGCTCGTCTTAGTTATAGGTTAAAGATCTTGTTTCAATAAGTCAGATGATATACTATAGATTGAATGATCTCCATGTATATGTTGGTTCGCACGATAGCTGGCTTCATAGCTCCATGACATTATAGACTATAATTTGTACTAGTCCATATTTGGGTACAGTGAACTCCTTCTGAGACATAATAAGCGCTATGCTTACACCTCAATTTTCTGCGCCCTAGAACTTTCTTAACTCTATTTTATAGACACTACCCCAGGCACATTGTCTAACCGATGGTTATAGGTTCAGAGGTATTGATGCTCTGGCTCCGCCCTCCCCCCTCCCCCGGGGTTAGTTTACTAAGTAAACAAAGGAACGCAGATTCCCTAGTATTTCTCCCTATTTTATTTTATCTACTGGTTGCAATATAGCGGCTAAGGATATCCCCCCACCCTTCACTACTTTCTATGACATAACTGATCTAAACAATGCTATTTTTAAGTTTTATATATTCCCCATATTTTTCTCTACTTGTCCATGAGTTACAACTTGTTGGTTTGGGAAGTAATGTCATAGTTGTAAAAGAGGTTAGTATTCCAATACACAGGACCTGTTTATATAATTCCAAACACGTGAGTTTACCTGTGAAACTGTTCTTCTCCTTTGTGTGTCAGTTGTAAATTATGAGCTTTGTTTAATAATCATATTATTGCTGAGACATATGCCTATGTCTGTTATTGTCCTGTAAGCTTGTTTATGTTCAAAGCTTTATGACCTCAATAAAAATAAAAATTAAAAAAAAAAAAAAAAAAAAAAGAGAACAGCTTTTATGCCGCAGCAATAGCATAGTGAGAAGTAACCATAGTATTGCAGTTAGGCCCAGCAGTTTAATGTCCCTTTAACTTACAGATGTAAAAAAAGGGGTGGGAACAAAACTTTATGAATTCCTTATTTTTCAAGTTGTTGCTTTTTGCAGCAAGGTATTGGTTTCACAAACAGGTTTTTTTTTTTAATTAGGCCATACTATATATTAACCCCTTAATGACCAATGTACCCTGTACTTCCACGGTTGTTAAGGGTTTTACTAACGCAGCTTCACCGATAGCCACAAAGCTGTACTAGAACGGCATGCCTCACTTCAAGGTACGACAATGGTTGATAAGGTATTAAGAAAATTAAATAAATAAATGTGTATTTACAGGGAAAATGGGAGGTATTAAAAGTGATATAAAAGTCTGTTTCATTGCTGTAATAAAAACCCCACTAAGCAGTGGTTTATACTTAATAGAACTTATAACAATATGTAGTATTTATCATTTTAAAAGCATTTTACCTTTTATTTTTATTTTTTAACTTCCTGTCACAGCCCAACAAGGGGACTGGGGTCTCTACAGGAAAGCATATATAGTTTGATGTAATACATCTTCTAGAGCAACTTAAACTGGTTTACTGTTCAGTTAATGTTAGAGAAACAGGAAGTCAGTTTCTTCCCATGCTCAGAAGAGGCAGAATGCAATAACAAACACTGAGATAGAAGCAGTGATTGAGATGAGCAGTGATTGAGATGAACAGAATGCAAAGAAGGTTGAACAAGAGAAGATGAATGGACAGAAGGCCAAATAAATTAATATGATTTAAATGTAGACATGAGCATTAGGGAAAAGTAATACAATGACATGATTTGCTATAAATTTATGGAATTATGTTGACCTAAATTAGAATTTATATTTACTTGGATCAATGATTCTAGCTACATGTGATTTTGTGTTGCTTTCCTGAATAATTGTTTTATTACCTGACTTCCATGGGACACAACACAGATGCTGCTGTGTTTCAAAGCTCCCCATTTCTCCGGCCATTGGTGAATAACTTCTTTAACCACCTCTAACACTTGCAACGCCTCAGGATGATTTACCCACGAGCTTCCATCACGGGTGGAAGGTCCATGTACGTGGCAGAGCCCTAGTGTATGTTGATTAGGTGGAGGAGCTGCTGTAGCCCCTGCACAAGCTTCTATAGCATCCCCACGTCCAACATAGAAACAGCGGGACACAAAGGAGATGATGGCAGGAGCTGAGCGGTAGTTTTGATTAAAGATGATGCGCCCACTTTTAGCAGCTGGGCAGTCTTTACTTTGGTAATTAGAAAAAAGGCGGGTGAGTAAAGTGTGCTTCTCTCCTGCTGTGCTAGCTTCTCCACAAAACAACTTGGCAGTCTCCTGCATGTGGTCTCCAGCCACAATGATACGTGTACAATGGTTTGCTAAAGCCAAGGGAATCAGAGCCTCACTTTCCAGCATCTGAGCTGCTTCGTCCAACAGGATATGACTGAAGAAGCCTCTTGGTACATCTAGGTCTCGTGCTGTCTCTGCAGTAGTCACAATGATACGATGCTGGTCCAGGATTTTTCTTGTAGGTATTAAGAAGGAGCTGCAGTCTTCATTTAGATAGCAGTACTGCAAAGTGACTGCGTCAGTTCTGTTTAGAGGACTATAACTGTATTTTACCCTCAGGGGAATTGCTTCTGGATGACCAAACATCACATAGGTATGGAAATATTCTCGAATATATAAATCTGCAGCACTGTAAATAGAAATCAAATATGAAATTAGGAGGTGAGGACAGGTTTTATACAATGGGAAAAAGGTGGTATACAAATAATATGTAAGTGCAGAAAATAATAATGACTTTTCAGCTGAAATTAGTATATGGTACAGATTGTATTTGTACAGCATGTAAGTATTAGTCAAAATGGTATAGCTGTAATCTGGGCCAGTATCAATGTGTGTATGGAGGTACAAAACATTAACATGAAAAATAAAAATTAAGTGTACCATATATATATAATGTCAAATAGCCGGTGGCCCAGCACTCCAACCTCTGTGACAAAATAGTGACCTGAGTGCATTCCTCATGGTTCAAATACAAAGCTTAGTAGTAAAGGAGGGCACTCAAAGGATTTGACTTAATCAATAAAGTTTATTTTGAATACATCAAACGTTATGCGTGAAATTTCATGGTCGACATTTCGGCTCTTTCAATGAGCCTTCTTCAAGACTAGTTTAAATCTTTCTCCGGCTAATCAGCCGTGCTCCCGACGGAGAGTGAAAAAAACTTAGACCATGACATTTCACGCATAACGTTTGATGTATTCAAAATAAACTTTATTGATTATTTCAAATCCTGTGAGTGCCCTCCTTTACTAAATATATATCCTACATATTTTAGCTGCCCAGTGTAAATTTTAATTTTGACTTTGAAACAAAAGATGTGCTGAAATTTGGCAGTTTTGTAGCTATTACTATTGAATATAAAACTGTCAAGTTAAGTTTATAACTTATTATTTTTAAAGGAATAGGAAAGTCAAAATTAAACTTTCATGATTTAGGTAGAGCATGTAATTTTAAGACACTTTTAAATTCACTTCTATTTTCAAATGTGCTTTGTTCTCTTGGTATCCATTATTGAAAAAGAATATGCACATTTCCCACACTAGTGGGAGCTAGTTGCTGATTGGTGCCTTCACACAATTGTATCTTGTGATTGGCTAACTAGGTGTGTTCATTTAGCTGCCAGTAGTGCAATGCTATTCCTTCAGCAAAGCATAACAAAAGAATGAAGCAAAATTGATCAAAGAAGTAAATTGGAAAGTTTTTTAAAATTGTATGTTCTATCAAAATCATGAAAGAAAATTTTGGGGTTTCATGTCCCTTTAAGTTATTTCATTCAAATAAGCTTTTGCTTTGTAGCAGACACGCTTTTTATTCAGCACATTATCAAGCTAGCTGCAGTGCAGGTGTCTGTCAGCAGGGTGAGCATAAAATCAGCATTATCAGTTTATTTTACAATGAAATGTGGCTACTGAGGAAATTTCAAGGTAAAATATCTTCCCTTTTTTACATAGAGATGTTCAGGTGATGTTTTATAGTCACCTTTTTACAGTTATGCTGCATCACTTTAAAGTGAATCATCATTTGGGTATCATGCCCCTTTAGTTCTTTAAGAAAAAACACAGATCCTGGAAGGAACTAAGTTTCAACAAAGGATAACAAAAGAAAATAGTAAACTGGATAACACAAGCAAGCTGGAGTATTGAAAAAATCATACAATTTTAATTTTGCCTTCCACGTCTCTTTTATGATTGGGGGTACAGATAATACCTGATTCCTTGTGTAAATTCAATTATTCTGTAGCCTTAAATTTTGTTTATAGGGGAAAAAAATGTATTTAGCTGTGAGTACAGAATATTCTTGTATGGCTATACAGACGGCACCTGTCTGTAACTGATATCTGTGGCTGCCGACAAAATCAATATGTAGATAGGTATACATGGTATTTGTTCATACATATTGTACTTGTAAGTACACATAACTGGTACCGGGGGATGGGAAATATTTACCCTGAATCATTAAAGTTAATGTCAATTTAGATGAATCGGTGCCTGGTTTTTAATAATCCTATTAAAAACAAGGGCACTTTATTTCATCAAAATTTACATTTCACTCGTTTTCTTCAAATACTTACATTTTAATCCTGACAGCCGCTGCAACTCTTCTTCCGCCCGTCGCAAGCTCTCTTCGCGGGTCCAAAATGACAAATCCGTCTTTCTCCAATCACGGCGTTGCCTCAGGCCATGATTCCCCTGGGGGGGGAAGCCATGATTGGAGGAAGCCGAATTCGTCATTTCTGACGTATGAAGAGGCTTCTGACGGCTGGGACAATCGCTGGAGCGGCTGTGAAGATTAAAAGGTATTTGAAGAAAACAAGTGAAATGTCAATTTTGATTAATTAAAGTGCCCTTGTTTTTAATAGGATTATTAAAAAACGGGCACCGATTCATCTGAATTGACATTCACTTTAAAGGGATACTTCAGTCAAAATTGAATTTCATGATGTAGATACAATAAAAAAAAAACTCTCCAATTTGCTTGTGTACAATCATTTTCACAAAATGTTCACAGTACATACATATATATATATATATATATATGCATTTTGTGATTGGCTGATGTCTGTCATAGGATACTGAGGACAGGAAAATGGAACTAACTGAAATGTATCAACAATAACATCTACTGCTCATTTGAAAGTTTTATTCCATTGCCTTTTTATTATGCATTTCTTGATTATGTAGTTCTACTACTCTTAATGGTCCATTACGGTGCTTGAAGTCACAGTGGGCAGAATTTTTTAGTGTGTGGAGTCAGTGTGTTTTGTAGGCATAGCTGGGAGTGGCATGGTGGAGTTGGCCAGTTTAGGATGTAGCTATGTGATTGAGGGGTATGGTAAGACAGGAAAAGCTTTGTATTTTTACCCTCTCTCTCAGCAGTCACACAGTAATGGTGCTTCCATAGAGCCATCATTGGTTGGTAACTATTTGTTTATTTAGATGGTACTTATACATAGAAGCAAATGGTAACTATAAGTGAAAACGGTATTTGAATGTAGATGCTGGTGGTTAGTGAGTGCAGTGTATACCTGTGTGTATGACTATGCAAACAGTACCTGTTGTTGTGGGTGCAAATCAACACTCTTGTGCCCGGCTGCTTAATCACTTCAAGAGTTGCTTTTGCCATCGTATATGTTTTTCCAGTTCCAAACGGACCATAGATGAGAAGAGGGGGCACCTGTGCTTCCACTGGACCTGTGATATAGGCCGATGCCAGTTTCTGCTTTTCATTACCCCATGACGGTGGTTTCTGGTTTTTAGGTGGATGACATTTTGGCAAGTCTGGAAGCACCAGATTCTCATCTAAAAGCCGGTCTACAGCCTCATGGTATTTGCAAAACTGCAGTCTATCCAACTGAAACTTGATTTGCAGCTGATAGGACGTATCTGGCTTCAGCAGCATCTCCTGACAGCACCGTTCTGGTAACTGGAGCAGTATACTGCTTTCTGGGCCAATACTAGCATCTACATGCACCTGGTAAACTTTGTCACCTTGCATTGGGTAGAGTGCCAGAAGAGCTGTTCTAACTGACCGGTAAAGTAAATAGCCTTCTTCTGTGTCTGGCGTTACCCCACTTGGAAGAGGAACTTCAGCAAGTAATTCCCCTGGAGGTGAAAACTTCATCTCCTGTGAATAGATTACTTTTGTACACAGGGTCACAGAAACATTCATATTCAACCTAAAAAGTGAAGAAATATTTATGGTAATGCTGTTAGATAAGATAAAAAATTTAAAAAAAATTACCCTGCTCATTCATCTATGCATACTAGAGCACTATTTATCATGCACCTTCTGTTGGTGGGATGGATAAACAGAAGTGTAGAATAAATGATTAGTGACCAGAGATCATATCAAATACAGAGTGATACAAATAAGTATCCAATAATGTAATTATAGAAAATCTGTGAAAAGATCACAAAACAGAGGGCACCTTCTAGCATAACACTGTGGTTGCAGAGAGATATGTGAATATCTTGTGCTGTTGTTATACTCACAAGAGCAGCAGCACCCTACTGTGCTGAGTAAGGCATACTGGGATCTATCAGTGTCCCAGCTCACTGGTGCCTTGCCTGGGATCAAGAATACACAAACTCCTGGTGTCAGCTCCGGATAGGATAAAAAAAAACTCAGGCTTCCAATACGTTTAAAATCAGTTTATTAAAATCAAAATTAAAAACTATCACCTAGATTTAGAGTTTTGCGTTAGAAGGGGTGTGTTAGCTACGCGTGTTTTTTTTCCCCCCGCACCTTTTAAACAACGCTGGTAATTAGAGTTCTCTGAAGGGCTGCGTTAGGCTCCAAAAAGGGAGCGTAGAGCATAATTTACTGCCACTTCAACTCTAAATACCAGCGTTGCTTACGGACGCGGCCAGCTTCAAAAACGTGCTCGTGCACGATATCCCCATAGGAAACAATGGGGCAGTTTGAGCTGAAAAAAACCTAACACCTGCAAAAAAGCAGCGTTCAGCTCCTAATGCAGCCCCATTGTTTCCTATGGGGAAACACTTCCTAAGTCTGCACCTAACACCCTAACATGTACCCTGAGTCTAAACACACCTAACCTTACACTTATTAACCCCTAATCTGCCGCCCCCGCTATCGCTGACCCCTGCATTTTATTATTAATCCCTAATCTGCCGCTCCGTACACCGCCGCAACCTACATTATCCCTATGAACCCCTAATCTGCTGCCCCTAACATTGCCGACACCTACATAATATTTATTAACCCCTAATCTGCCCCCCCCCAACGTCGCCGCTACCTAACTACATTTATTAACCCCTAATCTGCCGACCGGACCTCACCGCTACTCTAATAAATGTATTAACCCCTAAAGCTAAGTCTAACCCTAACACTAACACCCCCCTAAGTTAAATTTAATTTAAATCTAACGAAATAAAATAAATCTTATTAAATAAATTAATCCTATTTAAAGGGACACTGAACCCACATTTTTTCTTTTGTGATTCAGATAGAGCATGACATTTTAAGCAACTTTCTAATTTACTCCTATTATCAAATTTTCTTTATTCTTTTGCTATCTTTATTTGAAATGCAAGAAAGAAAGTTTAGATGCCGGCCCATTTTTGGTGAACAACCTGGGTTGTCCTTGCTGATTGGTGGATAAATTCATCCACCAATAAAAAATTGCTGTCCAGAGTTCTGAACTAAGAAAAAAGCTTAGATGCCTTCTTTTTCAAATAAAGATAGCAAGAGAACAAAGAAAAATTGATAATAGGAGTAAATTAGAAAGTTGCTTAAAATTGCATGCTCTATCTGAATCACGAAAGAAAGAATTTGGGTTCAGTGTCCCTTTAACGCTAAATACTTACCTGTAAAATAAACCCTAATATAGCTACAATATAACGAATAATTATATTGTAGCTATTTTAGCATTTATATTTATTTTACAGGCAACTTTGTATTTATTTTAACTCGGTACAATAGCTATTAAATAGTTAATAACTATTTAATAGCTACCTAGTTAAAATAAGTACAAAATTACCTGTAAAATAAATCCTAACCAGTTACAATTAAACCTAACACTACACTATCAATAAATTAATTAACTAAACTATCTACAATTATCTACAATTAAATCAACTAAACTAAATTACAAAAAAAAAAAAACACTAAATTACAAAAAATAAAAAAAGATTACAAGAATTTTAAACTAATTACACCTAATCTAAGCCCCCTAAAAAAATAACAAAGCCCCCCAAAATAAAAAAATGCCCTACCCTATTCTAAAATAAAAAGTTAACAGCTCTTTTACCTTACCAGCCCTTAAAAGGGCCTTTTGCGGGGCATGCCCCAAAGAAAACAGCTCTTTTGCATTTAAAAAAAACATACAATACCCCCCCCAACATTTCAACCCACCACCCACATACCCCTAATCTAACCCAAACACCCCTTAAAAAACCTAACACTAAGCCCCTGAAGATCTCCCTACCTTATCTTCACCACGCCGGGTATCACCGATCCGTCCAGAAGAGGGTCCGAAGTCTTCATCCTATCCGGCAAGAAGAGGTCCAGAAGAGGGTCCGAAGTCTTCATCCTATCCGGCAAGAAGAGGACATCCGGACCGGTAGACATGTTCATCCAGGCGGCGTCTTTTATCTTCATCCATCCGGCGTGGAGCGGGACCATCTTGAAGCAGCCGACGCGGATCCATCCTCTTCTTCCAGCGACTCCCGACGAATGAAGTTTCCTTTAAGTGACGTCATCCAAGATGGCGTCCCTCGAATTCCGATTGGCTGATAGGATTCTATCAGCCAATCGGAATTAAGGTAGGAAAAATCTGATTGGCTGATTGAATCAGCCAATCAGATTCAAGTTCAATCGGATTGGCTGATCCAATCAGCCAATCAGATTGAGCTCGCATTCTATTGGCTGTTCCGATCAGCCAATAGAATGCGAGCTCAATCTGATTGGCTGATCCAATCAGCCAATCGGATTGAACTTGAATCTGATTGGCTGATTCAATCAGCCAATCAGATTTTTCCTACCTTAATTCCGATTGATTCAATCAGCCAATCGGAATTCGAGGGACGCCATCTTGGATGACGTCACTTAAAGGAAACTTCATTCGTCGGGAGTCGCCGGAAGAAGAGGATGGATCAAAGTAGTTTAAGATCCGAAACAGATTGCAAACAAAATCCGCTGCCGATACTCGTCTGTTGCAGGAGACGCCAAACACTCCCATGTCGGTTCCTTTGACACGCCCAAAAATGCGGGAAATGACATCAGCGGTTAAGTTACTGATGTCCTTAGCAGCGTTAGTGTATCATCAGTGTATCATCCGTGTATTGGCAACGCGTTTCAGCTCCCTGGAGCCTTTGTCAAGCCATACCGGATGATACTGTTATGGTCCCTTTATACCTCTAGCGTCATTGCTAGATTTGTCTTTGTTAATTGAAACATTACATTTAAATTGTATCCTCATGTTACTAGTTGTTAGCGCTTACTACAAAGTGTCCATACTTTTTAGATTTGTTCACATAATAAACAGGAGTATTTTATATTGCTTGTATAGAAACAGCTTTACACATAAACCATTTTGTTTCATTGTGTAATCAAAAGAGAGGTAAAAATAAATACAATAAGATTGGAATTTCAAGAGGTGAAAAAATTTTTTAGTTGAATTAATAATTGATAAATTTCCAAATCAGATAAAAAAAATTTAGTTTAAGATAAATGAGTATAAGTATATTTATATCTTATATTAGTTCTAATAAACATGATTTAAAAAATATTAAAAACATATTACTATTCAATATGGACCTAAAACCAATTGTAAACTGTATTTATAATTGTTTATCTTTTTTTAAACTATTTAGTCATTATTTCACCTACCTATAGATATTTCTTAGGGAAATATCTATTTATCTAAAAGTTAATGTGTTCATAAAGGATGTAGGTATAAGGCATTTGAATCATCTTAAATATATATTTTCATAAAATATTTGATTAATTTAAAAAGCAATTTAATATTATAAAATTAATATAAACCAATGTAAAAACTAATATAATTTTTTTTTTAATTTTTAATTTATTTATTTAAAAAAACTCCCTAGTTCAATTTCTAAATTGAGACCCTGTGGATGTAGTGTATCTAAATTAAAAATCCATTTACTCTCTAACTGCAATAATTTATTATGTGTATCCCCTCCTCTTGTTTGTTTGGGCAGTTTGGCTATCCCCATATATTGAAAACATTTTAGATTACCTCCATTACATTGTTTAAAATGTTTAGGGACTGGTAGGTCCTTATTCCTTTCTTTATCCATATTTTCGATTGATAGGATGTGTTCTCTGATTCTTTCCCGTAGGGGTCTTTCCGACTCTCCTACATATTGTTGGCCACATTTACATTGGATTACATACACCGTATTGCTATCTGTACATCTTATACAATCCTGAATTTTAAATTCCCTTTTATTTATATTGGAACTAACTGTTTTGCTCTTCTGTGAATGTCTACAGGATTTGCAGATAAAGCAAGGTAAAAAACCTTTTATTTAATTTCCTTTTAAGTCTCTGTCATTATTTCGTTTTTTCTTTATGGTGGTGGGGGCTAGCCTATTTTTCAGGTTGTTCACTCTTCTATAGACAAATTGGGGTGTATCATTAATTAAAGGTCCTAATATTTTATCTTGCTTTAACAGATGCCAATATTTATTCATAATTTTTTCTGCTATTTTATGATTGGCATTATATTCTGTGACAAAAGGTACTTTAATTGTGCTGATTTGATCAGCATTTGATTCTTTTTGTTTCTTTGTTAATAGAGACCTTCTATCTATTTTTTCAACATCTTGCCTTAATGGAGGTAATCTAAAATGTTTTCAATATATGGGGATAGCCAAACTGCCCAAACAAACAAGAGGAGGGGATACACATAATAAATTATTGCAGTTAGAGAGTAAATGGATTTTAGATACACTACATCCACAGGGTCTCAATTTAGAAATTGAACTAGGGAGTTTTTTTAAATAAATAAATAAAAAATAAAAAATAAATTAAAAAAAAAAATTATATTAGTTTTTACATTAGTTTATATTAATTTTATAATATTAAATTGCTTTTATACCTACATCCTTTATGAACACATTAACTTTTAGATAAATAGATATTTCCCTAAGAAATATCTATAGGTAGGTGAAATAATGACTAAATATTTTAAAAAAAGATAAACAATTATAAATACAGTTTACAATTGGTTTTAGGTCCATATTGAATAGTAATATATTTTTAATATTTTTTAAATCATGTTTATTAGAACTAATATACGATATAAATATACTTATACTTATTTATCTTAAACTAAATTTTTTTTATCTGATTTGGAAATTTATCAATTATTAATTCAACTAAAAACAATTTTCACCTCTTGAAATTCCAATCTTATTGTGTTTATTTTTACCTCTCTTTTGATTACACAATGAAACAAAATGGTTTATGTGGAAAGCTGTTTCTATACAAGCAATATATAATACTCCTGTTTATTATGCGAACAAATCTAAAAAGTATGGACACTTTGTAGTAAGCGCTAACAACTAGTAACATAAGGATACAATTTAAATGTAATGTTTCAATTAACAAAGACAAATCTAGCAATGACGCTAGAGGTATAAAGGGACCATAACAGTATCATCCGGTATGGCTTGACAAAGGCTCCAAGGAGCTGAAACGCGTTGCCAATACACGGATGATACACTGATGATACACTAACGCTGCTAAGGACATCAGGAACTTAACCGCTGATGTCATTTCCCGCATTTTTGGGCGTGTCAAAGGAACCGACATGGGAGTGTTTGGCGTCTCCTGCAACAGACGAGTATCGGCAGCGGATTTTGTTTGCAATCTGTTTCGGATCTTAAACTACTTTGAACAAAAGGAGTGTCTTTTCTTGGAAACATTCTGTTTAAAAGGTGTTTACAAGGTAACTCAAACGGATAACTGGAGGATACATCTCACTTTGCCTGAGGGCATATTGTGGTAATTATAAAAAACTTTGTGCACAGACTTAAGAGATAATACCAACAGGAGAGGATTACTCTTAAGAACATTAGAAATGTATGTCTACAAACAGACTGTTATTACTCAAACCTACTACTGATTGCTATTGCTTTTACAAACAGGATTATATTTTAAGAGTTTTTTTACATTAATTTTACCATTAGATTAGCTACTATATTGGTACCAATAGGGAGATTTATTATTTTAGCATCGTCTGTGTGTATTATTCTTTTTTTTTAAACTTCAATCTTTTATGAATTAATAATTAATTTTATATTTCAATAAACAATTATATATTACCTTTAGTTTTTAATTATTCATATTACTAAACTTTTGGTCCTTCTAACCTTAGTAATACTTTAAGGATACTACATTTACCCCAAAAAATAAAACAAAAATTAAAATAAATTATACTAAAGAAGCCATTATATAAAAAGATCTATTGCCATTTGTGTTTTACACTTATAGGCGCTCACATATATCCTTACATTTCTCCTCTGATTGTTTTTTCAGGCTCAGGGATTGCCTGTTTTTTATGTGTAGCTTTGATCTCATCTAGCGCATGGTTTTTCTATAACTCTCCTTAATTATTAGCTTAGGTTTTTTAGTTAGGGTTTTATTTGGGGGGTTGGTTGTGTTGGTAGTGGGTTTGTTTGTATTTTTGTTGGGGGGTTGTTTGTATTTTTTTTTACCGGTAAAAGAGCTGATTTCTTTGGGGCAATGCCCTGCAAAAGTCCCTTTTAATGGCTATTGATAGTTTAGGTTAGGCTAGGGGTTTTTTTATTTTGAGGGGGCTTTTTTTATTTTGATAGGGCTCTTAGATTAGGTGTAATTAGTTTAAATATCTTGTAATTTGTTTTTTATTTTCTGTAATTTAGTATTTGTTTGTTTTTGTAATTTAGCTAAATGTATTTAATTTATTTAATTGTATTTAATTTATGTAAGTTATTTAATTGTAGTGTAGTGTTAGGTGTTAATGTAACTTAGGTTAGGTTTTATTTTACAGGTAAATTTGTATTTATTTTAGCTAGGTAGTTATTAAATAGTTAATAACTATTTAGTAACTATTCTACCTAGTTAAAATAAATACAAACTTGCCTGTAAAATAAAAATAAACCCTAAGATGGCTACAATGTAACTATTAGTTATATTGTAGCTAGCTTAGGGTTTATTTTACAGGTAAGTATTTAGTTTTAAATAGGAATAATTTAACTAATGATAGGAATTTTATTTAGATTTATTTTAATTATATTTAAGTTAGGGGGTGTTAGGGTTAGACTTAGGTTTAAAGGGTTGATACATTTAGAATAGTGGCGGCGACATTGGGGACGGCAGATTAGGGGTTAATAAGTATAATGTAGGTGGCGGCGATGTTAGGGGAGGCAGATTAGGGGTTAATAATATTTAACTAGTGTTTGCGAGGCGGGAGTGCGGCGGTTTAGGGGGTAATATGTTCATTCTAGTGGCGGCGATGTCAGGAGCGGCAGATTAGGGGTTAATAATTTTATTTTAGTGTTTGCGATGTGGGAGGGCCTCGGTTTAGGGGTTAATAGGTAGTTTATGGGTGTTAGTGTACTTTTTATCACTTTAGTTATGAGTTTTATGCTACAGCTTTGTAGCGTAAAACTCATAACTACTGACTTTAAAATGCGTTAGGAATCTTGGCGGTAGAGTCTGTACCTCTCACTTTTGGCCTCCAGGGAAGACTCGTAATACCGGCGCTATGGAAGTCCCATATAAAAAACAGAATTTATGCTTATCTGATCAATTACTTTCTCCAACGGTGTGTCCGGTCCACGGCGTCATCCTTACTTGTGGGATATTCTCTTCCCCAACAGGAAATGGCAAAGAGTCCCAGCAAAGCTGGTCACATGATCCCTCCTAGGCTCCGCCCACCCCAGTCATTCGACCGACGGACAGGAGGAAATATATATAGGAGAAACCATATGGTACCGTGGTGACTGTAGTTAGAGAAAATAATTCATCAGACCTGATTAAAAAACCAGGGCGGGCCGTGGACCGGACACACCGTTGGAGAAAGTAATTTATCAGGTAAACATAAATTCTGTTTTCTCCAACATAGGTGTGTCCGGTCCACTGCGTCATCCTTACTTGTGGGAACCAATACCAAAGCTTTAGGACACGGATGAAGGGAGGGAGCAAATCAGGTCACCTAAACGAAAGGCACCACAGCTTGCAAAACCTTTCTCCCAAAAATAGCCTCCGAAGAAGCAAAAATATCAAATTTGTAAAATTTGGCAAAAGTGTGCAGTGAAGACCAAGTCGCTGCCTTACATATCTGGTCAACAGAAGCCTCGTTCTTGAAGGCCCATGTGGAAGCCACAGCCCTAGTGGAGTGAGCTGTAATTTTTTCAGGAGGTTGCCGTCCGGCAGTCTCATAAGCCAATCGGATAATACTTTTAAGCCAAAAGGAAAGAGAGGTAGAAGTCGCTTTTTGACCTCTCCTTTTACCAGAATAAACAACAAACAAGGAGGATGTTTGTCTGAAATCTTTAGTAGCCTCTAAATAGAACTTTAGAGTACGGACAACGTCCAAATTGTGTAACAAACGTTCCTTCTTTGAAACTTGATTCGGACACAAAGAAGGTAAAACTATCTCCTGGTTAATATTTTTGTTAGAAACAACCTTAGGAAGAAAACCAGGCTTAGTACGCAAACCCACCTTATCTGCATGGAACACCAGATAGGGCGGAGAACACTGCAGAGCAGATAACTCTGAAACTCTTCTAGCAGAAGAAATTGCAACCAAAAACAAAACTTTCCAAGATAGTAACTTAATATCTATGGAATGTAAAGGTTCAAACGGAACCCCTTGAAGAACTGAAAGAACAAGATTTAGACTCCAGGGAGGAGTCAAAGGTCTGTAAACAGGCTTGATCCTAACCAGAGCCTGAACAAAAGCTTGAACATCTGGCACAGCTGCCAGTCTTTTGTGTAGTAAGACAGATAAAGCAGAGATCTGTCCCTTTAGAGAACTTGCAGATAATCCTTTCTCCAAACCTTCTTGTAGAAAGGAGAGAATCTTAGGAATTTTTATCTTATTCCATGGGAATCCTTTGGATTCACACCAACAGATATATTTTTTCCATATTTTATGGAACCTTGAAGTTCTGACGAGACGCCATCAGATCCATGTCTGGAATGCCCCATAATTGAGTTATTTGGGCAAAGATTTCCGGATGGAGTTCCCACTCCCCCGGATGGAATGTCTGACGACTCAGAAAATCCGCTTCCCAATTTTCCACTCCTGGGATGTGGATCGCAGACAAGTGGCAGGAGTGATCCCCCGCCTATTGAATTATTTTGGTCACTTCTTTCATCGCCAGGGAACTCTTTGTTCCCCCCTGATGATTGATATAAGCAACGGTCGTCATGTTGTCTGATTGGAACCTTATGAATTTGGCCTTTGCTAGTTGAGGCCAAGCTCTGAGAGCATTGAATATCGCTCTCAGTTCCAGAATGTTTATCGGGAGAAGAGACTCTTCCCGAGACCATAGACCCTGAGCTTTCAGGGATTCCCAGACCGCGCCCCAGCCCACTAGACTGGCGTCGGTCGTGACAATGACCCACTCTGGCCTGCGGAAGCTCATTCCCTGGGACAGATGGTCCAGGGTCAGCCACCAACGGAGTGAATCTCTGGTCTTTTGATCTACTTGAATCATTGGAGACAAGTCTGTATAATCCCCATTCCACTGTTTGAGCATGCACAGTTGTAATGGTCTTAGATGAATTTGTGCAAAAGGAACTATGTCCATTGTTGCAACCATCAATCCTACTACTTCCATGCACTGCGCTATGGAAGGACGAGGAACAGAATGAAGCACTTGACAAGAGCTTAAAAGTTTTGATTTTCTGACCTCTGTCAGAAAAATCCTCATTTCTAAGGAATCTATTATTGTTCCCAAGAAGGGAACTCTTGTTGACGGGGACAGAGAACTTTTTTCTTTGTTCACCTTCCATCCGTGAGATCTGAGAAAGGCTAGAACGATGTCCGTATGAGCCTTTGCTTTTGACAGGGACGACGCTTGTATTAGAATGTCGTCCAAGTAAGGTACTACTGCAATGCCCCTTGGTCTTAGAACCGCTAGAAGGGACCCTAGCACCTTTGTGAAAATCCTTGTAGCAGTGGCTAATCCGAATGGGAGGGCCACAAACTGGTAATGTTTGTCCAGAAAAGCGAACCTTAGGAACTGATGAAGTTCTTTGTGGATAGGAATATGTAGGTACGCATCCTTTAGATCCACGGTAGTCATAAATTGACTTTCCTGGATGGTGGGTAGAATCGTTCGAATAGTTTCCATTTTGAACGATGGTACCCTGAGAAATTTGTTTAGGATCTTCAAATCCAAAATTGGTCTGAACGTTCCCTCTTTTTTGGGAACTACGAACAGATTGGAATAAAATCCCATTCCTTGTTCCTTTATTGGAACTGGGTGTATCACTCCCATCTTTAACAGGTCTTCTACACAATGTAAGAATGCCTGTCTCTTTATTTGGTTTGAGGATAAGTGAGACTTGTGGAACCTTCCCCTTGGGGGTAGTTCCTTGAATTCCAGGAGATAACCTTGAGAAACTATTTCTAGCGCCCAAGGATCCTGAACATCTCTTGCCCAAGCCTGAGCAAAGAGAGAGAGCCTGCCCCCCACCAGATCCGGTCCCGGATCGGGGGCTACTCCTTCATGCTGTTTTGTTAGCAGTGGCAGGCTTCTTGGCCTGCTTACCTTTGTTCCAGCCTTGCATTGGTTTCCAGGCCGGTTTGGGTTGAGAGGCATTACCCTCTTGCTTAGAGGATGCAGAATTAGAGGCTGGTCCGTTTCTGCGAAAGGGACGAAAATTAGGCTTATTTTTAGCCTTAAAAGACCTATCCTGTGGAAGGGCGTGGCCCTTTCCTCCAGTGATGTCTGAAATAATCTCTTTCAATTCTGGTCCAAATAAAGTTTTACCTTTGAAAGGGATGTTAAGCAATTTTGTCTTGGATGACACATCCGCTGACCAAGACTTTAGCCAAAGCGCTCTGCGCGCCACGATAGCAAACCCTGAATTTTTCGCCGCTAATCTGGCTAATTGCAAAGCGGCATCTAAAATAAAAGAGTTAGCCAATTTAAGTGCGTGAACTCTGTCCATAACCTCCTCATATGGAGTTTCTCTACTGAGCGACTTTTCTAGTTCCTCGAACCAGAACCACGCTGCCGTAGTGACAGGAACAATGCATGAAATTGGTTGTAGAAGGTAGCCTTGCTGTACAAAAATCTTTTTAAGCAAACCTTCTAATTTTTTATCCATAGGATCTTTGAAAGCACAACTATCTTCGATAGGAATAGTAGTGCGTTTGTTTAGAGTAGAAACTGCCCCCTCGACCTTGGGGACTGTCTGCCATAAGTCCTTTCTGGGGTCGACCATAGGAAATAATTTCTTAAATATAGGGGGGGGAACAAAAGGTATGCCGGGCTTTTCCCACTCCTTATTTACTATGTCCGCCACCCGCTTGGGTATAGGAAAAGCGTCGGGGGGCACCGGAACCTCTAGAAACCTATCCATCTTGCATAATTTCTCTGGAATGACCAAATTGTCACATCATCCAGAGTAGATAACACCTCCTTAAGCAGTGTGCGGAGATGTTCTAATTTAAATTTAAATGTCACAACATCAGGTTCAGCTTGATGAGAAATTTTGCCTGAATCTGAAATTTCTCCATCAGACAAAACCTCCCTCATGGCCCCTTCAGATTGGTGTGAGGGTATGACAGAACAATTATCATCAGCGCCCTCTTGCTCTTCAGTGTTTAAAACAGAGCAATCGCGCTTTCTCTGATAAGTAGGCATTTTGGATAAAAGATTTGCTATGGAGTTATCCATTACAGCCGTTAATTGTTGCATGGTAATAAGTATTGGCGCACTAGATGTACTAGGGGCCTCCTGCATGGGCAAAACTGGTGTAGACACAGTAGGAGATGATGTAGTATCATGTTTACTCCCCTCATTTGAGGAATCATCTTGGGCAATATCATTATCTGTGGCAGTACTGTCCTTACTTTGTTTGGACGCTATGGCACAATTATAACATAAATTTAAATGGGGAGACACATTGGCTTTCATACATATAGAACATAGCTTATCTGAAGGTACAGACATGTTAAACAGGCTTAAACTTGTCAACAAAGCACAAAAAACGTTTTAAAATAAAACCGTTACTGTCACTTTAAATTTCAAACAGAAAACACTTTATTACTGAATATGTGAAAAAGTATGAAGGAATCGTTCAAATTTCAGAGCTTTAACCCTTAAAATAACGGAACCGGAGCCGTTTTTAAATTTAACCCCTATACAGTCCCAGCTATAGTCTTTGCTAAGACCCAACCAAGCCCTGAGGGGAATACGATACCAAATGACGCCTTCTAGAAGCTTTTTCAGAGATTTTTAGACCCTCACACATGCATCTGCATGCCCTGTTCTCAAAAAACAACTGCGCATTAATGGCGCGAAAATGAGGCTCAGTCTATAACTAGAAAGGCCCCCTGACTGAAAAAGGTGACCAACACAGTGCCTGCCGTTTTATAAGCGTTCCCCAAGATTATAAATGCCAATTGTTAGCCTAAATCTGAATAATATGCCCAAATAAAGCAATCGATTTAGCCCATACAAATGTCTACCAGTTTTTTAGCCCATATTAAGCCCTTTATTCTGTTTGTTTGACTAAGAAAATGGCTTACCGGTCCCCATGAGGGGAAATGACAGCCTTCCAGCATTACACAGTCTTGTTAGAAATATGGCTAGTCATACCTTAAGCAGAAAAGTCTGCTAACTGTTTCCCCCAACTGAAGTTACTTCATCTCAACAGTCCTATGTGGAAACAGCAATCGATTTTAGTTACTGTCTGCTAAAATCATCTTCCTCTTACAAACAGAAATCTTCATCCTTTTCTGTTTCAGAGTAAATAGTACATACCAGCACTATTTTAAAATAACAAACACTTGATAGAAGAATAAAAACTACATTTAAACACCAAAAAAAACTCTTAACCATCTCCGTGGAGATGTTGCCTGTGCAACGGCAAAGAGAATGACTGGGGTGGGCGGAGCCTAGGAGGGATCATGTGACCAGCTTTGCTGGGACTCTTTGCCATTTCCTGTTGGGGAAGAGAATATCCCACAAGTAAGGATGACGCCGTGGACCGGACACACCAATGTTGGAGAAAAGCCTTTACGAAATTTACGTAAGTAGGTTTGCGGAAAGGTCAAAAAAGTGTGCGTACACCTATACCTGCAAGACTTGTAATAGCAGCGGCGTAAAAAAGCAGCGTTAGGACCTGTTAACGCTGCTTTTTCACCTTAACGCAAAACTCTTAATCTAGGCGTTAGTTTTTAATTTGGATTATAATAAACTGATTTTAAACGTATTGGAAGCCTGAGCTTTTTTGATCCTATCCGGAGCTGACACCAGGAGTTTGTGCACTCTTGATCCCTGGCTGGGCACCAGTGAGCTGGGACACTGAGAGATCCCAGTATGCCTTACTCAGCACAATAGGGTGCTGCCGCTCTTGTGAGTATAACAACAACACAAAGTATTTACTCATCTCTCTGCAACCACAGTGTTATGCTAGGAGGCGTCCTCTGTTTTGTGATCTTTTCACAGATTTTCTATTTTGGATTTGTTTTCATCTGGAGAGGAGCAGCCCCGATTTAAGATCCTAGGATATCCACTCCATTTGGGGTTTCCACTTTCCTGGACCACTCGGATGGTCCCTGTTTTGGACTCAGATAAGACTTTGCATATATGTTCTATCATCTATTTTTTATTAATGTATACCATTTATTTTAATGTGATATTGACCTAATTTGATTTTTAAATGTTATCACATTTCTATACGAATTTGCGCCCCCTAGAGTTGAACACGATTGTGTTATCAACAGCAGGTTTGTCGATAATAATGTAATTATATATGTTAAAAAACAAAACAATAAAAAATATAAAAAGAGTAAAGTTACTGTTGTCTATGGGCTAGCAAATATACAAAACAAAAAAAATAAAAATATATAATAACAGGAACTCAATGCATTTCAAGGACTCGTCTTTTTTTCAGGTGGTGAAGAGGCTTATCCTGGTAATGCACTGTATTCTGATAGCGCTGCAGAATCTGTTGGCGCTCTACAAATAAATAATAATAATAATAATAATTATGAGGTGAGATGTTAACTAGGAGTTTGGAGAGATTATTTCTATGTTTAAGGCTGGGCAAGAGTTCTTGTTTCTATATTGTGTTTTGTATATTTGCTAGCCCATGGACAATAGTGACTTTATCTTTCTTTTTATATGGCTTTCATTGTATTTTTAAACACAAATAAATACATTGGGCCAGATTACAAGTTGGGCACTATTTATCGCTTTCAAAACACTACTGAAAGTAAACGTTTAACGCGCACAGGTTATTGCACATATTACAAGTTGAAAGTAAATTGTTTGCACACAAGGGACACCAGACTCTCGCTAACTTCAGGACTTGAGATATCCCAACTGAGTTAACTTCTCACTAAAAACTTCAATTGAGCGTGCTTTAAAAAAAACAACAATCTAACATTTATTGCTTGCGCGTTAACCCGACACTACGTTAGACATACAGTGCTAAACCCAAAGGTAGTTATGAATATTTTCCAATGTTCTTCACATAGAAGGAAATGTTTATTTTAAATATATATATAAAAATATACAGGTATAGACATGTAGAGGAATACATGTTTAAAAATACAAAGAACACTTTATACTATGTGAAGAACATTGGAATGTAAAATATTTACAGTAAATACACAGTAAAACACATTATAAAATATTAAAATTGAATACAAATTATTTTTCTTGTTTTAAGGTATTTGAGTGGAATGGGCTCCAAAGTGTGTGTGTGTGTATATATACTGTATATGCACATATAAACATATACACATATTTAGACATATATATATATATATATATATATATATATATATATATATGTATATATGTTTTTATATATGTATATACACATACTGTATATACACATACTGTATGTGCACATATATATAATCATATACACATATTTAGATACATATATATATGTCTATATATCTATATACATGTATATATGTGTTTATATATGTATATACACATACTGTATATGCACATATATAAACATATACACATATTTAGACATACAGTATATATATATATGTCGATATATCTATATACATGTATATATGTGTTTATATATGTATATATACACATACTGTATATGCACATATATATATAAACATATACACATATTTATATATATATATATATATTATAGCCCTTTCAAGTCAAACACCTTGTTATATACCATTTACGTTTTAACCCTTCTAAAATATTTTTATTAATATTTATATAAATAATGTTTATTAGATAGTGTATATCTGAGTGTAACACTTTATTTTAATGCATTTATGTTGTGTTTGGTGCACTTTTTTTAACTCTTTTTACGCTAGGATGCCTATTTATCAATCCCTGGGCGGAAATGATTCGCTATATCAAATCATGTCCGCCCTGCATCGCTAAATGCCGACAGCATACGCTGTCTGCATTTAGCGCTGCACAAGCATTTCTTGTAAAATGCTTGTGCAATGACGCCCCTGCACATTTGCGGCCAATCGGCTGCTAGCAGGGGGTGTCAATCATCCCGATCGTATCTGATCAGGATGATTACAGTCCACCACACGAGTTAAAGAGCAGCGGTCTTATGACCGCTGCTACTTAACTACAGTTTCTGGCAATCCAGGAGCTACGCGGGGAGATAGCAGCATCCCCTTCTTGGTAAATCTCCCCCTAGGTCTCCACTTGCGCTAACCCGACGTGCGCAAATTTAGATTTAGATTGCGTTTGAGTGTACGTGTTTACTTTCAACTTCTAACGCGTGCAAGTTAGCGTGGGCGCAATATTGGTTATCGTAACCCCGCCACTTGTAATCTGGCCTATTATTGGCTACTTATTTGTTGTGCTGTTTTTTATATACTTTTTATAGTTGCCTAGGAAATTATATTTGTTTCAAGACAGCCGCTAAAACCCAAAAACCTGACAGCCTCCACTTATTACCTAGATACTGAATCATCAATTAAATAATCTATTACCTGTATTTGAGATCACCCCCTCTACAGTATATAATACTCTATGAATAGCATGCTCTGCATATCCGGTAGTCATTAAGTAGTATCACCCAACAATCCTATCACTAATGTTTTTCCTCTTATCCCTGTGTCCATCTCATCCATGAGAACATCTATGTTTATTGGTACACTTCTCATTACACTTATCATATGGATATCTCATTATATTCCCTCACCTGGATATCACATTTTCTCTGGCAGCTTCCTCTTGTAGAAGAGCCATGTGCATCTGTTGACGGTAGTTTTGCACAGTGAGATGACACTTGAATGCTGATAAATGCTGCTGTTTTGGGGTGGGGGGTTTGTATAATGACATCAAATGCTCCTCCTCCTCTGTTTTGATTACACATGGTATGATCAGGTACTTGCCACTATACCAATGGTCAGTGGAAGGAATCTGTGAGCTCTCTCCTTCTGAAGGCTCATTCTGTGGTGAAGCAACATTATCTGGGCCACCAACCTGAAGGAAGATCTTCTGCACCAGGACTGGACGAATTCCAAAATCCAAAATTAGCCACTGTTCAAACACCCCAAAGACAGAACCTATCACTTGTACTCCAACTTTAAAATGAAATGAAGACTTGATTTTAAACTTGCTGCCTTCAGCATAACTGCAGGGTAACGTCAGATGAGGTGCCAGCAGGGAAAAGGTAGCACCAGGTTCTGATTTCAGTAAAGCCACACGTGATAAAGGCATCTATAGTGAAATAAATACACAGACTGTCAGTGTTTAAAGGAAGTACAAAAAAGCTATAGTAGATGGGGGTGTAGGACAGGAACAAGGAATCATGAGATTTCTCCTGAACCATCAAATTACTAGCATTTCCATATGCAGAGATACTGATCTAAAAATCAAGTATAAAACCTTTTAAAAACACTGTTGATGAGGTTAGGCTAGGACACCCAGTTATAGTGGCTGGGAAGCAGGAAAAGCAGACCCCCTCCCTTGCATAAGAAAACCCATATTTTTTCTTTCCAGATTTAGAAATAAACATTCAATTTAAATCAACTTTCTAATTTACTTCTATTATCTAATTTGCTTCATTCTCTTGATATCCTTTGCTGAAAAGCATATCTAGATAGGCTCAGTAGCTGCTGATTGGTGGCTACACATAGATGTCTTGTGTGATTGGCAAACCCATGTGCAGTGCTATTTCTTCAACAACAGATATCTAAAGAATAAAGCAAATTAGATAATAAAATTAAATTGGAATGTTGCTTAAAATTGTATTCTCTATCGGAATCATGAAAGAAAAATCTTGGGTTTAATGTCCCTTTAAACAAACAGGAGAAAGCAGGAATCTGTAGACCTCAGTCTACATCTGATACTTTGGGGCTTGGTTAGGAGTCTGAAAATCAGCACAATGTTATTAAAAATAAGCAAAACTATACATTGTTACAAAAACACTCCCAGATGGGCTATATAAATTGATCATCTACAAAACATTTATGCAAAGAAAAATCTATTGTACAATGTCCCTTTATGAGCATGTGACTGCAGATAATATCGAGGGGGGGGAGCTCACATAAATTGCCTAAAAGTATTAACCCAAGCTTCCCTGGGAGAAAGTGAAACAAGCAGAAATTTCAAATGTATTTTAAAACAAAAAGCAGCAACATCAATAATGAAAGTATATTTCAATCATTTTTCATTTGCAATAATGAAACATTTTATGCGCTGTTGTTGAACAAAAAATGTGCCCACTCCTAAGCTTATATTCCTGCTTTTTCAAATAAAGATTCAAAGAAAACGAAAAAAAATTATAATAGAAGTAAATTGGAACGTTGCTTAAAGGGACAGTCTAGTCCAAAAAAACCTTTCATGATTCAGATAGGGCATGTAATTTTAAACAATTTTCCAATTGTTTTTTTATCACCAATTTTTCTTTGTTCTCTTGGTATTCTTAGTTGAAAGCTTAACCTAGGAGGTTCATATGCTAATTACTTAGACCTTGAAGGCCGCCTCTAAAGAATGCATTTTAACAGGTTTTTCACCACTAGAGGGTGTTAGTTCATGTTTTTCATATAGATAACACTGTGCTCGTGCATGTGAAGTTACCTGGGAGCCATCACTGATTGGCTAAACTACAAGTCTGTCAAAAGAACTGAAATAAAGGGGCAGTCTGCAGAGGCTTAGATACAAGATAATCACAGAGGTAAAAAAGATATAAATATAACTGTGTTGGTTATGCAAAACTAGGGAATGGGTAAACAAGGGATTATCTATCTGTTAAAACAATAACAATTCTGGTGTAGACTGTCCCTTTAAAGGGACACTGAACCCAAATTTTTTTCTTTTGTGATTCAAATAGAGCATGAAATTTTAAGCAACTTTCTAATTTACTCCTATTATCAAATGTTCTTCATTCTCTTGGTATCTTTATTTGAAATGCAAGAATGTAAGTTTAGATGCCGGCCCATTTTTGGTAAAGAACCTAGGTTGTCCTTGTGATTGGTGGATAAATTCATCCACCAATCAAAAACTGCTGTCCAGAGTTCTAAACCAAGAAAAAAGCTTAGATGCCTTCTTGTTTCATATAAAGATAGCAAGAGAATGAAGAAAAATTGATAATAGGAGTAAATTAGAAAGTTGCTTAAAATTTCATGCTCTATCTGAATCTCGAAAGAAAAAATTTGCATGTAAAGAATTTTTGCAGAAAGCATGGGTTCATGAGGAATTATATACTTTAACATATTGACCAAAAATATCCTGATAAGGGCCTAAATATTAATTTAAGTCCTAAGAAGGCCTAAACGACTGGACCACAGGGTCATGCATAAGAAAACTTCCCTTATTAGAAAGTTTACTCAAGGGTCTGTGATAGTGAGTTTTAAGAGTTATTTTACTGATGTTTAATGTTTTAAAGGGACATTACACACATCTAAAAGGGAATGTTTTAAAATGTATTACAAACATTATTTTTTTTTTGGAAACAAATTATGTTAGTTTCAACCTTAAACTGACATTAGTCAAAAATGTCATGTTCTAATCTGTTAGAGAATGTAATTTAAAGATTATCCACCTTGCATTACTGTGTGTTTAATACCCATAAAGGGGTTGTACACATGGTAGAAATATGGAATGCAAAACAGAGCAAAATAATTTATTTTTTGAGTGCAAATCTGTTAAGTTAAATGAACCCAAACATCACATGTAATGATTTATTAATATCATATATGAGTGGTGCTTAGGAACATGAAAGCCTAAATGAAACTTTCATGGCTCAGAAAGAGCATACAATTTTAAGAGGCTTTTTAAATCTTCTTCTATTATCAAATGTATCTTGTTTTCTTAGCATCCTTTATTGAAAAGCAGAACTAGGTAGGCAACGCAATATTGGTGCTGGATGGTGATTAGATACTGCACACATATGTCTCTTGTCATCAGCAACAGTGCAATAATAAAAATGCTCACATATTAGAGTATTTTCTTTCTGCACTTTTATGTCACTTTAAATTTGACTTTCATGTTTGTTTAACTTTAAAGGGACATTAAACACAAAATACATTTTATAAGCATGGTATTGAGGTTATTCCCTGCTTTCCTCTAATCATGGGTGCTACCCAGTGGGGTATTTAGGTTTTGTGCTGCCATAGGCACTAAAAAATTTACTGCCGCCTACCCTCACCCAATCCCCCAGGTTTTAGGTATTTTTTGGTCATAAAGTTTTTTGGTAAGGGTGTAATGTGACGTTTTTTCATGGAATTTCAAAAGTAAATCTTCAACAGGGCTTGCAAAACACTTGCATACACTCAGGTGGGTTGAATTAGCACATGTGAGCAGTAATAATATATATATACATATATATATATATATATATATATAGTATATATATTTATAAATAAAAAAATACAGACATTTAGCACTAGTTTGTTTACACAATCTAAAGTTACAAGGACCTGAAAAAAAAGGTTTTTCATTCCAGCAAACTCAAACCATAAATACCTCAATATTCAGACAGACAGAGTGAGAGAGATAGAAAGATAGATAGATAGATAAATGATAGATAGATAGATACATAGATAGATATAATACAATCATTATATGCCTAGGACTAAAGTGGCTAAACCATACTTAACAAAGATCTAAACTGAGCACTGCAAAAGCCGGAAAAGAAAGGCCTCACTAAAAATGCCTGCCGCAAGCAACGCGGCTACATCAAATATCCTCAATCCACAATATGTAAAACTCAAGCGGCTTATGCATTCACTGATGGAAAGAGCTCCATACGACTGGCTATCGCACAAGATGTATACAAACAAATGCTGAAGTAGAATTGGACAGTGACACATGGCAAGAAGCCAAAATAACGGAGAGCATAGTTTCAAAGACCAGCACGCAACAGGGGTTCATGTCAGCCGCTCATACCACTTCCTGGTTCCGGCAACTACAACACATAAAGGGATCTCAATTAAATGTAACAATTTTACCTGACAAACAAACCGGCCTCACTTCGATACATCATCCGGGAAAAACATCTCCAGAGACCTCACGGCCCATGGTGCCTATCGGAACACAGCACTGAAACTCTCAAGCAAACAAGACCTTGGCGCAAATTAGATCTGTGCAGGGGAATCAAGCGTCAAATCACCAAGGCTGCTGTACATAAGCACCCTAACAGATGTCAACCATAAGGCACATATACAAGGTAAAACTTATAGTCTCGGATGAACTATGTGGCTTAAACAGGGCCTAAAGTTACCACGGACCCACAGAAAATCAGTGAACATAGACACTATAAACCAAATGATATGGCCTGACAAGTTCCCTCAAGAAGCCTTACTAATCTCTCCTAACATCAGTTGCTATGGACAAATAGACATGGTAGGCTGATAATTTATGAGCGAACTATTAGCAAATACCGTCATGTACACCGGTCAATGGCAAAAGTATATTTCTATTGCATGATATAATGTTGTTTAATTTTATGTTTCGCTTATGTTTTAGGCAGTTTATGAGTTATCTTTCACTGTTAAATACAATAACTTAACTGATGTACTGAAAATGTTAAATGTTTGATAGGCAGAAAACGCACTACATGTACAGAGTCTTGGCATGAAAACAAACAATAACCTTCCTGGTGCGGCTTGCGGCCGGAGCTGCAGAGAGGAAGATAAAAGGATGTATTCCTTAATTTTTTTCTATCGTGATTCAGATAGAGCATGCAATTTTAAGCAACTTTCTAATTTACTCCTATTATCAAATTCTTTTCATTCTCTTGGTATCTTTATTTGAAATGCAAGAATGTAAGTTTAGATGCCGGTCCATTTTTAGTGAACACACTGTGTTGTTCTTGCTGATTGGTGGGTAAATTCACCTACAAATAAACAAGTGCTTTCCATGGTTCTGAACAAAAAAAATAGCTTAGATGCCTTCTTTTTCAAATAAAGAAAGCAAGAGAACGAAGAAAAATTGATAATAGGAGTAAATTAGAAAGTTGTTTAAAATTGCATGCTCTATGTGAATCACGAAATAAAAAATTTGGATTCAGTGTCCCTTTAACAACCCAGATGCCATATATGTAGATCAATCTAGTTGGTATAATATAGCCCTTATGTAACAACATCATATCTCCCTTATCCTTAAGAGGATGGCTCTATCAGCAGTCCTTAGCCATTTTATAGTATTAGCAATCACATTCAACTAACACAAATTACATAGACAAGCTAATTACACCTTAACTTTAGACTAGACATTTTTGGCCCCTTTTATTTATTTATTTATAGGTGAGTCACTGCCAAACAACAGAGCACTTGTTTTTGCAAAAAGATACATAGATGAATCCTTTATAATAGCTAATTGTTTATTCAATGTAGATTCTTGTGTCAAATGTTCTATGTTTTATCCAACTTATAAGTTTGTTAACCCCAACACTAATATTATTGTTTTTAAGTTATAAGAGGACTGTTCAGCTGGGGTACAGAGAGAGGTTCAGCGAATTCAGTTCACAAACCTTACCTATGGATCTTAACAGCACCCTTTAACGCAGGAACATTGTTCCCTTACTTATAATCCAATAAATGTATTTTAGGGTCCCCTTTTATCACCCATTAAGCTTAACATCCATATTCATAAAAGCTTTGAAATAAAGAAATAGGCCTCTATGTATGAAGCCGTCTACTTAGCTGCATTCGCCGGCCCAATACGCTAGCCTAAGCTCACCTACCATCGCCGCCGCGGATCTGAATACGTTCGCCAAAGTTATCAAAAAATCTGTCAAGAAGCCGCGCACCAAGTATGGAGGGATGAGAAGCGGACTGTTGTTAACTAACAGTCATCGATCTCGCTGCTCATCAGCTTCTTCGCATTCTATTGGCTCAATAGATCAGCCAATAGAATGCAAGCTCAATCTGATTGGCTGATTGGATCAGCCAATCGGATTGAACTTCAATCTGATTGGCTGATTGAATCAGCCAATCAGATTTTTCCTACCTTAATTCCGATTGGCTGATAGAATCCTATCAGCCAATCGGAATTCGAGGGACGCCATCTTGGATGACGTCCCTTAAAGGAACCGTCATTCGTCGTTAGTCCATCTGGGAAGGTGGATGTTCCACGTCGGCGGTTTGAAGATGGAGCCGGAAGAAAGAAGATAGAAGATGCCGCTTGGAGGAAGACATCGCCCGGATAGAGGACCTCTTCTTTGCCGCTTGGATGAAGACTTCTACCGGATGGAGGACCACATTGCCCGGATTGGATGAAGAATTCGGCTCGGCTGGGTGAAGACGGCTCAAGGTAGGGAGATCTTCAGGGGGTTAGTGTTAGGTTTTATTAAGGGGGGATTGGGTGGGTTAGAGTAGGGGTATGTGGGTGGTGGGTTTTAATGTTGGGGGGAGGTTGTATTTTATTTTTCAGGTAAAAGAGCTGATTACTTTGGGGCAATGCCCCGCAAAAAGCCCTTTTAAGGGCTGGTAAAAGAGCTGGTTACTTGGTAATTTAGAATAGGGTAGGGCATTTTTTTATTTTGGGGGGCTTTATTATTTTATTAGGGGGCTTAGATTAGGTGTAATTAGTTTAAACTTCTTGTAATTCTTTTTTATTTTCTGTAATTTAGTGTTTGTTTGTTTTTTGTACTATAGTTTAGTTTAGTTTATTTTATTTAATTTTAGGTAATTGTAGGTAATTTATTTAATTTATTTAATGATAGTGTAGTGTTAGGTTTAATTGTAACTTAGGTTAGGATTTATTTTACAGGTCATTTTGTAATTATTTTAACTAGGTAGCTATTAAATAGTTATTAACTATTTAATAGCTATTGTACCTAGTTAAAATAAATACAAAGTTGCCTGTAAAATAAATATAAATCCTAAAATAGCTACAATGTAATTATTAGTTATATTGTAGCTATCTTAGGGTTTATTTTATAGGTAAGTATTTAGTTTTAAATAGGAATAATTTAGTTAATACGAGTAAGTTTGATTTAGATTTATTAATATCATATTAAAGTAAGGGGGGTGTTAGTGTTAGTATTAGACTTAGGTTTAGGGGTTAATAAGTTTAATATAGGTGGCGGTGGGCTCTGGGTGTGGCGGTTTAGGGGTTAAACATTTAATTTAGTTGCGGCGGGGTCCGGGATCCGCAGGATAGGGGTTAATAAGTTTATGTAGGTGGCGGCGGTATAAGGGGCGGCAGATTAGGGGTTAATATGTATAATGTAGGTGGCGGCGGGGTCCGGGAGCGGCGGTTTAGGGGGTAATAAATTTATTTAGTTGCGGCGGTGTAGGGGGGACAGATTAGGGGTGTTTAGACTTGGGGTACATGTTAGGGTGTTAGGTGCAGACGTTTCCCATAGGAATCAATGGGATATCGGGCTGCAGCGAACATGAACTTTCGCTATGGTCAGACTCCCATTGATTCCTATGGGATCCGCCGCCTCCAGGGTGGCGGATTGAAAACCAGGTACGCTGGCCCGGAATAGTGGCGAGCGTACCTGGTTGTAGTTTGATAACTACCAAAAGTAGTCAGATTGTGCCGAACTTGCGTTCGGAACATCTGTAGTGACGTAAGAATCGATCTGTGTCGGACTGAGTCCGGCGGATCGAAGCTTACGTCACTATATTCTACTTTTGCCGGGCAGTAGGGGTTGATAACTATGGCGAATCAGCCTCGCCACAAATACGCTGCGGAATTCCAGCGTATTTGCGGTTGACAGCTTGATAACTAGAGGCCATTGTGTGAGCACAGCATACGTATATGGTTTACTACACATATTGTATTATGATATAAATATTCATGTACCAACGTGATGTATAACAAGTTGATTTTTATTTTGCTGTAAAACCTCAATTATCTCAATAAAGCTCTTTTGAAAATTAAAAAAAAAAAAAAGGACTGGAAGGCCAAGAAGACTTTAAAAAAATGTTACGTTTTTTTGGAGTTTCTTCTTTGAGACACTGGAAGAAATCCAGCAAGTCTAGTCTGGCAGCTTCATCTGGATGCCAAGTTGACCCTTCTACAGTCCAAAGAAGCTTGATCACTTTTTCGGAAGGGGAACAGGGTGAATAGGCTAAGATATGCTACACGCTCACAAATATTGGAATGAAGATCAGTGGAAAATAGTATTATGTAGTGACAAATCCAAGTTTGAAATGTTTGTGTCCAATCGTCGACAATATGTGAGAAGAAGAGTTGGATGGAGAAGGAAGAATGAGTGCTTGCAGCCTTCAGTGAAACATGGTCCTGGTTTGGGGCTGCATTTCTGCCAGTGGTGTTGGCCAAATTGTCCGAATTGACTATGAATGCTGAAAAGTACATACAGGATTTAATTCATCATGCCATTCCTTCTGGAAAGCGCCTGATAGGGAATGGTTTTATTTTTCAGCATAATAATGAGTCCAGACCTGAATATTATAGAGGCAGTATGGGATCACCTGGACAGAGAAATAAATAAAAGACAACCTAAATCTAATGAAGAACTCTGGGAAGTGCTGAAAGAAACCTGGTATAATATACCAGAAGATTACTTCTCAGTCTCTCCAAAAGAGTTCAAGATGTGCTTAGTGCCAAGGGAGATCACACTAAATACTGATTTTCGCCTGAAGAAGCCATTTTGTTCTAAAAATTTATTTTTTTTATATTTTGTATACATATTTCCTGTATTTTCTGTTTGTATCTTAATAAAGAGATGGAAAATAAATATGGATGGTCATTAAAACGTTGCTAAAACAACAAATCTAATGTTGGCCTAAGACTTCTGCACAGTGCTGTATATATATAAAACACAGCATGCACTCACATGACTTGTATAGCATACACCCTATTCAAGCACTGCATTTCCAATACCAGATATACCTCGCACTCTTACAGGCAATAATGCTGCTGTGTGTTTGCTGTCCCTATAAGAAACAGAAGCTGCTCTTCTGGAGTGGGGACATCATATGACTTTAAAGGTAGTCATTTCTCTTTAACCACAATAAGTTTTAAGCATGATATAACATTTTATTCACACACATTTGTAACCTGAATACCTACATGCTACAGGAATTACACTAGCCAGTGCACAATCTGTTTATTTTCTAAATCGCATAAATGGTTGGATTGGGAGTGATATTCTATATGAACCATTCTGTGTACATGGGGGCTGCTTTGTTAAATCTATGTCACAGTCTGACATAGATCATCTTGCAAAGCAGCTCCCTTGTACACAGAACGGTTCCTATAGATAGATTATCCTGCAAAGCTCACAGTTTGCTGTATCAGATGGTGACAAAACACACAGGCAGGATGTGTGGCCAAACATATTCATCTAATGTGGGCCCGGTCACCGGACTAATCGCCGCTCTACCTAATCACCTGCTACTACTAGCCTTGGCCCAGAGACAGTCTAATATGTGATCATTTGCATACTTTTTAAGCCATTTTCTCTTGTATTCGGGCTCACTATAGCATTAAACACTTGGAGTATCCAGCTTCCTGCTTCTTTGCCCTGTATATGAGCCTGTAAGTGTGAGGCCAGGACTCCGAAACAGTTACCACCCCAAATGCTCCGCCGCCACCCCGGGTAAGAACTTTTACTGCAGGCAACAGCCAGAACAGAGCAATCCAAGCTGCCGGTTCTACCAGGGAGGTGGCGCGGATAATGGAGGCCAGAAGTAGTGTAGTCAGAGACTTTCTGACTCAATAACAGTGTGCTTAGGTAAAGGCTTAGCAGGCAACGTGGTTATCATGTAGAGCTCAGGCACGGCCCCTGGATACCAATAAAGGGCTAATTCTTGATGTGAGTGCCCCCTCCAACCTGTCGCCATAGGCAATTGCTTAGTCTGCCTAGTCCATAATATGTTCGTGGTGCTATCATGTCAAAATCTTTCACTACATTCCAGTGCTGTGTTTGCACATGTGCAGTAACTCTCCTTCAGATACCTGCAGTGTAATCTAGGTTCCATAATGGCAGCACCCATGATTAGAGGGAGATGCATGTTCAGTGTTTAGGGCAGTAGCGGATCTACTCAACAGAGGGCCCTGGTGCAAAAAAAAAGAATTTGGGACCCCCAAAGGTAACTAAATAGTAAGATATAGTAATAATATACATGCTGCTCTCTATAATGATTTTGAGGATAAATAGACCTGCAACCTGCACTAATAAAAGGCTCCTCTGCATTAGGAGTGTACACATGATATACATGCCTTTGTATAGACTGGCTACTATGGGCCCCCCAGCACTTAGGCCCTGGTGCAACTGCACTTGCTGCACCAACAGTGCAACAGTAGTTCTGCCCCTGGTTTAGGGTCCCTTTAAGGAAAACAATTGTAAAAAACTGGATTTTCAGATGACCTCTGATTCAGAAACCTGATAAAACCCATTCAAAGTAATTTATTTCTCTACTTTATTACTTCACGTGTTTTTCTGTCTCTACGTCTTACATACCTTTGTTTTAACTGTAAAATTCCAGGTTTTCTTCACATTTTTCTCTTTGGAGTGAACTCTCAATGGATAGTCACATTCAACTTCTACTCCTTCAAGTGCATCTGAAAACTGTAAATGACACATATCAGAAAGAAAACATATAACAAAAAGAATACCTTAAAATAGTGCTACTCATAAGATTATTTTGGGGTTCATGTTTAGAAATGGACTTTATTTTATTTCCCGAGGAGAAGGAAGTATTTAGGGCCAAATTACGAGTGGCGTACTAACTTACTAACTTTCACACAAGTGACATTTGGTTTATCACGGCTGTTTGCGCACATCGGAAGGAGCTCTTGCATTACTAGTTGAAAGTAAATGTGTGCGTGTGAGCGCAATTGCGATTTCCTCTAGAATGATTACCATGACCTCAGAGCTCTGGTTAACTGTTACGCAAAACAAAAAAGTGTCACAAAACACATAAAAAAAATGCATTTAAATGTACAGTTACACTCATAATAACACTATCTAATATTAAATATTTAAACAAATATTGCACAAAAAGTTATAATAGCTCAAAGATATGAGGTCTCGTGTTAGAAATTAATAAAATGCATGCAAAGAGCTTTAACGTAGAGATACAAACACATACAAACACATTTCTAAATAGGTATACGTATGTATAGATTTATATATATATATATATATATATATATATATATATATATATATATATACAGTATATATATATATATAGATATATGTTTATATGTGTGTACATATGTATTCATATGTGTATTTATGTATTTACAGACATATATACATGTGAAAACACATTAATACATAGGTATACACATATAGACATATATATAAGTGCATTAAGTGGATTGGAGCCCTTTGCAGTCAAGTAGATGAAGACATGTAAAATATTTATGCAATATTCATATTTAATAAAGTGTTTAACTATGTATTTAATGTAAATGTTTCAAATCCCACACATCAGTTATATATATTTTAAATAGATATTTCTCAGGTTAGCGCAAGTAGCGAAAATGTGATCGGGTTTGTGAGTGAATAGCGTGTTTTTCCCACTTTTTGTGCTCCATTGAAGTCTATGGGGAATACGTTAACGTGGTTGCAATATTCTAACTTTGTTTTTTTGTGCGCGTTGGGTTTGCAAGCAAAAACTTTTTACTTTTAACTTGTAATACAAGCTCTACCCGAGGAGTGCAAAAAGCTTACTTCCAGCAGAGTTAACGCACGAGGAAGAGCGATAAATACTGTTCATCTAGTAATCTAGTGCTTCACAGGGGGGAACACAGGTTTCTATCCAAAGCAAGATGCTGTGTGCATATGAGGCCACATCTTACTGAAGAAAGGGCACAGGTAGTGAGTTTTTAACCATCCGTAGCAGGTTAATATATTTATACGGAGAGTAAAATTGTATGAATCTGATAAAGCAAAGAGAAAATTATTCAAACTTAGGGCTAGATTACGAGTGGCACACTAACTGTTTGGGAACGAGCGAAAAGGGGTTTATCGTGGTTGTTTGCACTTGTCGGAAGGAGTGCTCTTTTTACAAGTTGAAAGTAAATGCAAACGCATGAGGGCAATCACGATTTACGCTAGAATGATTACCATGACCTCAGATCTCTGGTTAACTGATACGCGAGAAAAAAAGGTTGCACAAAACACATAAAAATACATTTAAAAGTACGGTTACACTCATAATAACACTATATAATAAAAATGATTTTGAAAAAATTGCAATCGAAAGTTTTAAGGGCTCAAAGATATGAGGTCTCAGGTGTTACATACATATACATGTGTGTACATATGCATTTATATGTGTATATATGTACTTACAGACATATATACACTTAGAAACACATAAATATACATTTACACATATATAGACATAAATTAAATGCATTGGAGCCCTTTGCCGTCAAGTAGCTGAAAACATAAAAAATAATATTTATGCAATATTCATATTTAATAAAGTGTTTAAAGTGAATGTAAATTTTCATGAATGAGTGCCCGGTTTTTAAAAATATTATTAAAAACAGGGGCACTTTCATTCATGAAAGTTTACATTGCAGCGGTTTTGTTAAAATAGTTACCTTTTTCTTCTTCCAAGCCGGACCAGCGATCCCCTGTCCGCAGATCCTCTGTACTTACGTCAGCAATGACAAATCTGGCTTCCTCCCCCAGAAGTAAATATTTCACATTCCAATGTTCTTCACATAGGGGAATGTGTTCTTAGTATTTACAAATATATATATTCCTATATATATATCTGTATCTATCTATACCTATATATAATCAGCTATAAAGATATTTATAGGTATAGATATAAATTTTACCAAAATACCATCAGATATATGTAGAAATATGTATTTATGTATAAATAGAACATATTCTGCTACGTAAAGAACATTGGAATGTGAAATATTAATATTTCATTTCGGCTAATCGCACTTGAGAAAATGCGTGTTAGGTTTTTCCATTTTTCGTGGTCCATTGACTTCTATGGGGTAATACATTAATGCGGTTGTGATATTCGGAGTTCAGCATTTTGCGCATGATGGGATAGCGCCCAAGCAAAAACGTTTTACTTTTAACTTGTAATACACATGCTACCCGCTGCGCACAAAAAGTGTAAGTCTAACGGAGTTAACACATGAGCAAGAGCACAATCTACCGCTCCACTATAAATCTAGCCTTAGAAAGGAGATTGCATTTACTGGCAAGGTGGAGCATGGTAAATCTAAAAACTAGTACTCACCACAGTAATATCACCACTGCAGAGCTGGAATTCCTGTACCAGACGCTCTTGGTAAGACTGGAGACCCTCCTCCTCCATCACCTGCTTGTTCCATTTGCTGACCTTTGCTCTCAAGATCCATTCCTGCAGTTCTTCCTGGCTGTGAGCTTTTGGACAACCGGTCCCATGTACACACTGCAAGGGACTGACACACAGGTACATAATCTATAGATTACATTCAAGAATGCTGAGATGTTTGCAGTGCAAATTCTATTTCAAAAAGCGTATTTAGTGAATGTCATGTGATCTTTTTACAATTTATTGACTATGCTTTAAAGAAAAATATAGGGGGAGGTTTTCACATAGAAGACGCATCTAATTTTTTGTTGACCACCCAGACATGGCTAATGATCATTGTGTGCAAATGGATCTAACAGGCAGATGCATCTCCACTGTGTACGCACAGACGGATAATAGAAAGAAAGAGTATCACTGAGACTGATAGACTGTCACTCCATGCAAAAAATGTTGACAGGTAGGGGGTCACTTTTTAAAACAAAGAACACAGCTAGAAATGAGTGGTATTGAAAACAATCTCTGGGTTTAACAGAATCTTAGAAAAGAAATTCTGGTGCTATTTTTATTAATGACGTGGATTAAATAGCAACATCTGTATTTTTGTAGATGACATTAAGTTGTGTAAGGTCATTAGGTCAGTACAGGATGAAATTGCTTTACAAGGGGATCTATAAAAATTAGAAGACTGGGCAGGTAAATGGAAAATGAGATTTAATACTGGAAAATGCAAGGTTCTTTATTTTGGAAGTAAAAATAAGCAGGCAACCTATTATTAAAATTGGACTAGAATTAGCAAAACAGAGGAGGAAATGTATATGGGAGTAGTAATAGATAACAAGCTAAAGATGGTCGACCAATACAGGGCAGCGGCTTCCAAGGCTAACCCCTTGATTAGGCTTTTCATTTATGAGTACCCCCTCTCTTCATTCTACTCAATATTATTGTACGGATTTGTTTGATGATTAAATGAGTGGACGTTTTGCATTAAAACAGACATAATATAAATTGTTACAAACATTCCATATCATGAAATGGAATGTTTGTAACTATTTATATTATTGTCTGTTTTAATGAAAAATGTTCACTTATTTAATCAAACAAATCTGTACAATAATATTGACTATTAAATGGACAGTCAAGTCCAAAAAAAACTTTCATGATTCAAATAGGGCATGTAATTTTAAACAACTTTCCAATTTACTTTTATCACCAATTTTACTTTGCCCTCTTGGTAATTCTTAGTTGAAAGGTAAACCTAGGAGGCTCATATACTAATTTCTTAGACCTTGAAGGCCGCCTCTAATCTAAATGCATTTTGACAGTTTTTCACCAGTAGAGGGCGATAGTTTGTGTCTTTACTATAGATAACATTGAGCTCATGCACGTGAATTTACAGAGGAGTGAGCACTGATTGGCTAAAATGCAAGTCTGTCAAAAGAACTGAAATAAGGGGGCAGTCTGCAGAGGCTTAGATACAAGATAATCACAGAGGCAAAAAGTGTATAATTATAACTGTGTTGATTATACAAAACTGGGGAATGGGTAATTAAGGGATTATCTACCTTTTAAAACAACAAAGATTCTGCTGTTGACAGTCCCTTTAAGCCTTTTTTGGCACTGGTATTTAGATGTCCCCAGCTAGTGCCAAAATTGTGGACGTACCGGTTCTGTAATATTTGCTGACTGCGGCAGTGAACGCATGTGTGCTCTCTAGTGTAATTTGCAAGTTTATTGTAGGCGTGTTCTGTAATATTTTCCGACTGCGGCAGTGAGCGCAAACTGTCTTTGCAAGTTTTTTGTAGGCGTGGCTGTAGGTAGGAAAATGTAACGAGGTCGGAAAACATTACAGAACACCCCCGTTGGCATCTAGCTCTTGGGGCAATGCATGATTGGAGGAAGCCAGATTCATCATCAATTTGCTAATGAAAGCAGCAGATGCAGGTGTAGGATCGGCATTATGCTTACCATAACAAAGGTAAGTATTTTTAAAAATAAGCATCTTTGTAAACTTTAATGAATTAAAGTGCCCCTGTTTTTAATAGTATTATTTGATACTGGGCTTTAATTCGTTAAAGTTTACAATCACTTTAAGGTCCATATACAGAGATGGCAGAAGCTCTGTTTATTTCAAGAAAATTGTTTGTGACAAGAGGTCACAATTTAAGGATGGAGGAAATTAGATTTAATCTCCAGCAACGTAAACATTTTTTCACTGCAAGAGCAATCAAATTATGGTACTCATTACCTAAGGAGGTAGTAAATGTCAATACATTAGATACATTTGAAAATGGTTTAGATACATTTCTGGTTAGAAACAGAATTCAGGGATATGATTTCATGTGTTAAATGGTTCACCTTTTTTTTAATGGGACTAATTTAAGATCAACTGGAGCTTTTATTGTAAGTATATTAAGATAAGTATAGGTTGAACTTGATGGACTTCTGTCTTTTTTCAACCTCATCTACTATGTTACTATGTAAGCACTTACCTCTCACAGACAGAAAAGCAGTTTACATTTAGCTGAGGTGCGCGGTGATTCCATACAGTCAATGAGTCATCTGTCATCATGCGCCTGTGTTCCAGTGATGAGCAGTGCACCTCAAAGCTCTCTTGAGAGCTGGCAGTGACCAGACAAAGACGACAGTAGAATCCCATGTTTAGATTCCTATTCACTGGAATGTTTCCTCGGCTCAGTACAGAATCTTTCTCTGCCTTCCACACCGCAAGCTCAACCTCACTGTGTGCATTTGGACAGTGCCTACCACTTCCACGGCAAAGTATTCCACGGGAAGGTTGGTTGCAGAGAAGGATGTTTTGGGTACCAGATAGTGGCCGGATAGCATTGCATTGCTTTTGGGTACCATTAATCACAATGTGTACAAGAAGGGGCATGAACCTAGGATGAGATTGGCAAACACCTGTGATCTTGGGTGGGCTGAGATAAAAGCATTGTTCACATACCTCTTGAAATTGTCCTCCAAATTCTTCTAAGATACTTTCCCAGCTGATAGGTAATTGGGGAGCAATAGGTTTGGAATGATTTGGAAAAAGAAGGGATATCAGCTTATTTTGTTGCAGGTTATGTCTTTTCTCAAATGACCAAACTATTCTCTCCTCATGGCTCCAGGCAAAGGTGCAATGTTGCTGGTGCTTTGTGCACCCCATTTGGTGCTGATAATGCCAGCACACTTCATATCGAGCAGGAACAGGGAAAACTGGACGTTGTCTTACTTCATGCCATTCCTTACCAGTCCTGTCTTTCTTAAGCCTACCAAGAAATATCTTGGCAGCACACGTGTGTGTAGAAGGTGTCCACGTATAGGTAATATGGTACTTCTTTTGGCAGCAGGTATGACAAGCCAAGACTAGCTCAACTTCCTCTTTAAGTTGTATCAAGTCGCAAGCTGGGGGCTCTCTTGGCTGCCCCATCGCTGAACCCTCTGAAATGGAAACCATAATGCACTAGTAAAACTAAACACACACATGCATTTTAACTCAAATATCCATTAACAAGTCTATAATGTCAGTATCTGTACAAGAGCACAGAGAAATTGTCATACAACATTTAAATACAAATATCTACACACACAATACAAATATTTTTTAGAACATATAAGTATTTCATTAGCAGCAATTACAAAAAAATTAATTTAGTAAAGTTTTACTGGTACCGCACCTTGTCACATGTTGCCTCTCATCATTATGTGATAACACTGCACCAGTGTTTCCTCTAAGGCCAGTTTTGTGAGCAGCGCAGGAGTGAAACAGTTAATAAGGGAACCACACCTTGCAGTCTGCATTGTTTAGTGTTTGCTAATTGCTCTAATTAACTGTTTCATTGCTGGGCCGCTTATAAAAGAAGAGAAAGCTGCACTGTACACAAAGATACTGGCTCAGACACTATTGTTGTGCAAGAGGCACACAGGTTACATGGAATTTATAATAAAAAGGGAGGTCATACACAGAAATTCAGTTAATACAATTTATTAATAAGTGGTTCAACAAACAACTAATAATGTATGCCAGTTAATAATGTAGCAATAATGTGAATAACACAATATGTTTTAAAAGTGCTATATAATTAACAGAATATATTTACTAAGAATTTATTGAAAAAACGTCTACAATGCAGAGAACTATATTTATCAGACAGGACATAATATAGGATTACATTAATTAAATGATAGACAATGAACACCATAAGCTGCTTTGATTATGCAATGAAAAGGAAACGGGAAGAAAAACACTACTAAAGAACAATAATATAATTCAGTTTCCAAATCAGAATGCCAAGTAAAGCAGGTGAGCCATGGAGATTGTAACCAATGAAAATTGGGGGAACTTGTCTTTTTTGGTAAATGCCCAAATATGGACAGCGCAATCTCACGCACATTACGGATTCCAAACTCTTCATTGCATAATGCCCATAGTCTACAACCTGATCTTATACTAATCTCTTCTGAGATGTTAGTTAGAGTCAACCAATGGTATAATAAACCAAACATATACGCCTAGATTTAGAGTTCTGCGTTAGCCGTCCAAACCAGCGTTAGGGGGTCCTAACGCTGGTTTTGGCCGCCCGCTGGTATTTAGAGTCAGTCAGGAAAGGGTCTAATGCTCACTTTCTAGCCGCGACTTTTCCATACCGCAGATCCCCTTACGTCAATTGCGTATCCTATCTTTTCAATGGGATCTTTCTAACGCCGGTATTTAGAGTCTTGGCTGAAGTGAGCGTTAGAACTCTAACGACAAGACTCCAGCCGCAGAAAAAAGCCAGGAGTTAAGGGCTTTTTGGGCTAACGCCGGTTCATAGAGCTCTTAACTACTGTGCTCTAAAGTACGCTAACACCCATAAACTACCTATGTACCCCTAAACCGAGGTCCCCCCACATCGCCGCCACTGTAATTATATTTTTTAACCCCTAATCTGCCGACCGTACACCGCCGCAACCTACATTATCCCTATGTACCCCTAATCTGCTGCCCCTAACATCGCCGACACCTACATAATATTTATTAACCACTAATCTGCCCCCCCCCCAACGCCGCCGCTACCTTACCTACACTTATTAACCCCTAATCTGCCGACCGGACCTCGCCACCACTATGATAAATGTATTAACCCCTAAACCGCCTCACTCCCGCCTCAAAAACCCTATAATAAATAGTATTAACCCCTAATCTGCCCTCCCTAACATCGCTGACACCTAACTTCAAGTATTAACCCCTAATCTGCCGACCGGACCTCACCGCTACTATAATAAATGTATTAACCCCTAAAGCTAAGTCTAACCCTAACACTAACACCCCCCCTAAGTTAAATATAATTTTTATCTAACGAAACAAATTAACTCTTATTAAATAAAGTATTCCTATTTAAAGCTAAATACTTACCTGTAAAATATACCCTAATATAGCTACAATATAAATAATAATTACATTGTAGCTATTTTAGGATTAATATTTATTTTACAGGCAACTTTGTATTTATTTTAACCAGGTACAATAGCTATTAAATAGTTAATAACTATTTAATAGCTACCTAGTTAAAATAATTACAAAATTACCAGTAAAATAAATTCTAACCTAAGTTACAATTAAACCTAACACTACACTATCAATAAATTAATTAAATAAACTACCTACAATTATCTACAATTAAATCAACTAAACTAAATTACAAAAAAAAAAAACACTAAATTACAAAAAATAAATAAAGATTACAAGAATTTTAAACTAATTACACCTACTCTAAGCCCCCTAAAAAAATAACAAAGCCCCCCAAAATAAAAAAATGCCCTACCCTATTCTAAAATAAAAGGTTTACAGCTCTTTTACCTTACCAGCCCTTAAAAGGGCCTTTTGCGGGGCATGCCCCAAAGAAAACAGCTCTTTTGCCTGTAAAAAAACATACAATACACCCCCCCAACATTACAACCCACCACCCACATACCCCTAATCTAACCCAAACCCCCCTTAAAAAACCTAACACTAAGTCCCTGAAGATCTCCCTACCTTATCTTCACCACGCTGGGTATCACCGATCCGGCAAGAAGAGGTCCAGAAGAGGCTCCGAAGTCTTCATCCTATCCGGCAAGAAGAGGTCCAGAAGAGGCTCCGAAGTCTTCATCCTATCCGGCAAGAAGAGGACATCCAAACCGGCAAACATCTTCATCCAAGCGGCATCTTCTATTTTCCTCCATCCGAAGAGCAGCGGCTCCATCTTCAAGACCTCCGGCGCGGAACATCCTCTTCTCCCGACGACTAGACGACGAATGAAAATTCCTTTAAGGAACGTCATCCAAGATGGTGTCCCTCGAATTCCGATTGGCTGATAGGATTCTATCAGCCAATCGGAATTAAGGTAGGAAAAATATGATTGGCTGATTGAATCAGCCATTCAGATTCAAGTTCAATCTGATTGGCTGATTGGATCAGCCAATCAGATTGAGCTTGCATTCTATTGGCTGATCGGAACAGCCAATAGAATGCGAGCTCAATCTGATTGGCTGATTGGATGAGCCAATCCGATTGAACTTGAATCTGATTGGCTAATTCAATCAGCCAATCAGATTTTTCCTACCTTAATTCCGATTGGCTGATAGAATCCTATCAGCCAATCGGAATTCGAGGGACGCCATCTTGGATGACGTCCCTTAAAGGAACCTTCATTCGTCGTCTAGTCGTCGGGAGAAGAGGATGTTCCGCGCCGGAGGTCTTGAAGATGGAGCCGCTCCTCATCGGATGGATGAAGATAGAAGATGCCGCTTGGATGAAGATGTTTGCCGGTCCGGATCTCCTCTTCTTGCCGGTTAGGATGAAGACTTCGGAGCCTCTTCTGGACCTCTTCTTGCCGGATAGGATGAAGACTTCGGAGCCTCTTCTGGATGGATCGGTGATACCCGGCGTGGTGAAGATAAGGTAGGGAGATCTTTAGGGGCTTAGTGTTAGGTTTTTAAGGGGGGTTTGGGTTAGATTAGGGGTATGTGGGTGGTGGGTTGTAATGTTGGGGGGGTATTGTATGTTTTTCTACAGGCAAAAGAGCTGTTTTCTTTGGGGCATGCCCCGCAAAAGGCCCTTTTAAGGGCTGGTAAGGTAAAAGAGCTGTAAACTTTTTATTTTAGAATAGGGTAGGGCATTTTTTTATTTTGGGGGGCTTTGTTATTTTTTTAGGGGGCTTAGAGTAGGTGTAATTAGTTTAAAATTCTTGTAATCTTTTTTTATTTTTTGTAATTTAGTGTTTTGTTTTTTTTGTAATTTAGTGTTTGTTTGTTTTTGTAATTTAGTTTAGTTGATTTAATTGTAGATAATTGTAGGTAGTTTATTTAATTGATTTATTGATAGTGTAGTGTTAGGTTTAATTGTAACTTAGTTTAGGATTTATTTTACTGGTAATTTTGTAATTATTTTAACTAGGTAGCTATTAAATAGTTATTAACTATTTAATAGCTATTGTACCTGGTTAAAATAAATACAAAGTTGCCTGTAAAATAAATATTAATCCTAAAATAGCTACAATATAATTATTATTTATATTGTAGCTATATTAGGGTTTATTTTACAGGTAAGTATTTAGCTTTAAATAGGAATAATTTATTTAATAACATTTATTTTATTTCGTTAGATTTAAAACAGAATTTATGCTTACCTGATAAATTACTTTCTCCAACGGTGTGTCCGGTCCACGGCGTCATCCATAACTTGTGGGATATTCTCTTCCCCAACAGGAAATGGCAAAGAGCACAGCAAAAGCTGTCCATATAGCCCCTCCCAGGCTCCGCCCCCCCAGTCATTCGACCGACGGTTAGGAGAAAAAAAGGAGAAACTATAGGGTGCCGTGGTGACTGTAGTGTATAGAGAAAGAAATTTTTCAAACCTGATTAAAAAACCAGGGCGGGCCGTGGACCGGACACACCGTTGGAGAAAGTAATTTATCAGGTAAGCATAAATTCTGTTTTCTCCAACATTGGTGTGTCCGGTCCACGGCGTCATCCATAACTTGTGGGAACCAATACCAAAGCTTTAGGACACGGATGAAGGGAGGGAGCAAATCAGGTTACCTAAACAGAAGGCACCACGGCTTGCAAAACCTTTCTCCCAAAAATAGCCTCCGAAGAAGCATAAGTATCAAATTTGTAGAATTTGGCAAAAGTGTGCAGAGAAGACCAAGTCGCTGCCTTACATATCTGATCAACAGAAGCCTCGTTCTTGAAGGCCCATGTGGAAGCCACAGCCCTAGTAGAGTGAGCTGTGATTCGTTCAGGAGGCTGCCGTCCGGCAGTCTCATAAGCCAATCGGATGATGCTTTTCAGCCAGAAAGAAAGAGAGGTAGCAGTAGCTTTTTGTCCTCTCCTCTTACCAGAATAAACGACAAACAAAGAAGAAGTTTGTCTGAAATCCTTTGTTGCTCCTAAATAGAACTTTAAAGCACGGACTACATCTAAATTGTGTAACAAACGTTCCTTCTTTGAAACTGGATTTGGACACAAAGAAGGAACAACTATTTCCTGGTTAATGTTCTTGTTGGAAACAACTTTTGGAAGAAAACCAGGCTTGGTACGCAAAACAACCTTATCTGAATGGAACACCAGATAGGGTGGATCACACTGCAAAGCAGATAATTCAGAAACTCTTCTAGCAGAAGAAATAGCAACCAAAAACAAAACTTTCCAAGATAGTAACTTGATATCTATGGAATGTAAGGGTTCAAACGGAACCCCTTGAAGAACTGAAAGAACTAAATTCAGACTCCAGGGAGGAGTCAAGGGTCTGTAAACAGGCTTGATTCTAACCAAAGCCTGTACAAAAGCTTGTACATCTGGCACAGCTGCCAGTCGTTTGTGTAACAAGACAGATAAAGCAGAAATCTGTCCTTTTAGAGAACTCGCTGACAATCCCTTATCCAAACCTTCTTGGAGAAAGGAGAGGATCCTAGGAATTTTAATCTTACTCCAGGAGAATCCCTTGGATTCACACTAACAGATATATCTTTTCCATATTTTATGGTAAATCTTTCTAGTCACAGGTTTTCTGGCTTGGACAAGAGTATCTATCACTGAATCTGAAAACCCACGCTTGGATAAAATCAAACGTTCAATTTCCAAGCAGTCAGCTGCAGAGAAACTAGATTTGGATGTTCGAATGGACCTTGTACTAGAAGATCCTGTCTCAAAGGTAGCTTCCATGGTGGAGCCGATGACATATTCACCAGGTCTGCATACCAAGTCCTGCTCGGCCACGCAGGAGCTATCAGAATCACAGAGGCCTTCTCCTGTTTGATCCTGGCTACAAGCCTGGGAAGGAGAGGGAACGGTGGAAACGCATAAGCTAGGTTGAACCACCAAGGCGCCACTAATGCATCCACTAGAGCCGCCTTGGGATCCCTGGATCTGGACCCGTAGCAAGGAACCTTGAAGTTCTGACGAGACGCCATCAGATCCATGTCTGGAGTGCCCCATAATTGAGTCAACTGGGCAAACACCTCCGGGTGGAGTTCCCACTCCCCCGGATGGAAAGTCTGACGACTCAGATAATCCGCCTCCCAGTTGTCTACTCCTGGGATGTGGATTGCAGATAGGTGGCAGGAGTGATCCTCCGCCCATTTGATGATTTTGGACACCTCTCTCATCGCCAAGGAACTCCTTGTTCCCCCCTGATGGTTGATGTAAGCTACAGTCGTCATGTTGTCTGACTGGAATCTTATGAATCCGGCCTTCGCTAGTTGAGGCCAAGCCCTAAGAGCATTGAATATCGCTCTCAGTTCCAGGATGTTTATCGGGAGAAGAGACTCTTCCCGAGACCATAGACCCTGAGCTTTCAGGGAATCCCAGACCGCGCCCCAGCCTAATAGACTGGCGTCGATCGTGACAATGACCCACTCTGGTCTGCGGAAACTCATTCCCTGAGACAGGTGATCCTGGGTCAACCACCAACGGAGTGAGTCTCTGGTCATCTGGTCTACTTGAATCATTGGAGACAAGTCTGTATAGTCCCCATTCCACTGCTTGAGCATGCACAGTTGTAATGGTCTTAGATGAATTCGAGCAAAAGGAACTATGTCCATTGCTGCAACCATCAACCCTACTACTTCCATGCACTGAGCTATGGAAGGCTTCAGAATAGAGTGAAGAACTTGACAAGCGTTTAGAAGCTTTGACTTTCTGACTTCTGTCAGGAAGATCTTAATTTCTAAAGAATCTATTATTGTTCCCAAAAAGGGAACTCTTGTCGATGGAGACAGGGAACTCTTTTATACGTTCACCTTCCACCCGTGAGATCTGAGAAAGGCTAGAACAATGTCTGTATGAGCCTTTGCTTTGGAAAGAGACGACGCTTGGATTAGAATGTCGTCCAGGTAAGGTGCCACTGCAATACCCCTTGGTCTTAGAACCGCTAGAAGGGACCCGAGCACCTTTGTGAAAATCCTTGGAGCAGTGGCTAGCCCGAATGGGAGAGCCACGAACTGATAATGTTTGTCCAGAAAGGCGAACCTTAGGAACTGATGATGATCTTTGTGGATAGGAATATGTAGATACGCATCCTTTAAATCCACGGTAGTCATAAATTGACCCTCCTGGATTGTAGGTAAAATTGTTCGAATGGTTTCCATTTTGAACGATGGAACTCTGAGAAATTTGTTTAGAATTTTTAAATCCAGAATTGGTCTGAAAGTTCCCTCTTTTTTGGGAACTACAAACAGATTTGAGTAAAACCCCTGACCTTGTTCCACAGTTGGAACTGGGCGTATCACTCCCATCTTTAACAGGTCTTCTACACAATGTAAGAATGCCTGTCTCTTTATTTGGTTTGAAGATAAGTGAGACATGTGGAACCTTCCCCTTGGGGGTAGTTCCTTGAATTCTAGAAGATAACCCTGAGAGACTATTTCTAGTGCCCAGGGATCCTGAACATCTCTTGCCCAAGCCTGAGCAAAGAGAGAGAGTCTTCCCCCTACTAGATCCGGTCCCGGATCGGGGGCTACCCCTTCATGCTGTTTTGGTAGCAGCAGCAGGCTTCTTGGCCTGTTTACCCTTGTTCCAGCCTTGCATTGGTTTCCAAGCTGGTTTAATCTGGGAAACGTTACCCTCTTGTCTAGAGGCTGCAGAGTTGGAAGCCGGTCCGTTCCTGAAATTGCGAAAGGAACGAAAATTGGACTTATTCTTAGCCTTGAAAGGTCTATCTTGTGGGAGGGCGTGGCCCTTTCCCCCAGTGATATCTGAAATAATCTCTTTCAATTCTGGCCCAAAAAGGGTCTTACCTTTGAAAGGGATATTAAGCAATATTGTCTTGGAAGATACATCCGCCGACCAAGACTTTAGCCAGAGCGCTCTGCGCGCCACAATTGCAAACCCTGAATTTTTCGCCGCTAACCTCGCTAACTGCAAAGCGGCGTCTAAAATAAAGGAATTAGCTAATTTAAGTGCGTGAATTCTGTCCATGACTTCCTCATACGGAGTCTCCCTACTGAGCGACTTTTCCAGTTCCTCGAACCAGAACCACGCCGCTGTAGTGACAGGAATAATGCACGAAATAGGTTGAAGGAGGTAACCTTGCTGTACAAAAATCTTTTTAAGCAAACCTTCAAATTTTTTATCCATAGGATCTTTGAAAGCACAATTGTCCTCTATAGGAATAGTAGTGCGCTTGTTTAGAGTAGAAACTGCCCCCTAGACCTTAGGGACTGTCTGCCATAAGTCCTTTCTGGGGTCGACCATAGGAAATAATTTCTTAAATATAGGGGGGGGAACAAAGGGTATGCCGGGCTTTTCCCACTCCTTATTCACTATGTCCGCCACCCGCTTGGGTATAGGAAAAGCGTCGGGGTGCACCGGAACCTCTAGGAACTTGTCCATCTTACATAATTTCTCTGGAATGACCAAGTTGTCACAATCATCCAGAGTAGATAACACCTCTTTAAGCAGTGCGCGGAGATGTGCTAATTTAAATTTAAATGTCACAACATCAGGTTCAGCTTGTTGAGAAATTTTTTCTGAATCTGAAATTTCCCCATCTGACAAAACCTCCCTCATGGTCAATTCAGATTGGTGTGAGGGTATGACAGAACAATTATCATCAGCGCCCTCCTGCTCTTCAGTGTTTAAAACAGAGCAATCGCGCTTTCTCTGAAATGCTGGCATTTTGGATAAAATATTAGCTATGGAGTTATCCATTACTGCCGTCAATTGTTGCATAGTAACAAGCATTAGCGCGCTAGAAGTACTAGGGGTCGCCTCCGCGGGCATAACTGGTATAGACACAGAAGGAGATGATGTAGAACTATGTCTACTTCCTTCATCTGAGGAATCATCCTGGGCAACCTTACTATCTGTGACAGTACTGTCCTTACTTTGTTTGGACGCTATGGCACAATTATCACATATATTAGAAGGTACAGACATGTTAAACAGGCTTAAACTGGTTAATAAAGCTCAAAAACCGTTTTAAAACAAAACCGTTACTGTCTCTTTAAATGTTAAACAGGGCACACTTTATTACTGAATATGTGAAAAACTATGAAGGAATTATCCAATCTTTACCAAATTTTCACCACAGTGTCTTAATGCATTCAAAGTATTGCACCCCGTTTGCAATTTTAACCCCACTACAGTCCCAGCCACAGCCTTTGTTGCGACTTTACCAATCCCAGGGGGGTATACGATACCAATTCAAGCCTTCTAGGAACGTTTTCAGTGGATACCAGACCCTCATACATGCAGCTGCATGCACTGTACTCAAAAGTAACTGCGCAATAATGGCGCGAAAATGAGGCTCTGCCTACTATAGAGAAAGGCTCTTCCTGACTGGGAAGGTGTCTAAACTAGTGCCTGGCGATAAAAAACGTTCCCCAAACAATAAAAGTGTGAAGATTACTTCAAACTTTCAAAATATAACTTAAATATACAATCGATTTAGCCCTTAAGAGTGTCCACCAGTTAATAGCCCATAATAAGCCCTTTATTCTGTCTGAGTCTAAGAAAATGGCTTACCGATCCCCATGAGGGAAAAATGACAGCCTTCCAGCATTACACAGTCTTGTTAGAAAAATGGCTAGTCATACCTTGAGCAGAAAAGTCTGCAAACTGTTCCCCCCAACTGAAGTTCTCTCAGCTCAACAGTCCTGCGTGGAAACAGCAATTGATTTTAGTTACTGCTACTAAAATCATACTCCTCTTTTAAACAGAACTCTTCATCTCTTTCTGTTTCAGAGTAAATAGTACATACCAGCACTATTTTAAAATAACAAACTCTTGATAGAAGAATAAAAAACTACAACTAAACACCACATACTCTTCACCATCTCCGTGGAGATGCTACTTGTTCAGAGCGGCAAAGAGAATGACTGGGGGGGGCAGAGCCTGGGAGGGGCTATATGGACAGCTTTTGCTGTGCTCTTTGCCATTTCCTGTTGGGGAAGAGAATATCCCACAAGTTATGGATGACGCCGTGGACCGGACACACCAATGTTGGAGAAATTATATTTAACTTAGGGGGGTGTTAGGGTTAGGGTTAGACTTTAGGGGTTAATACATTTATTATAGTAGCGGTGAGGTCCGGTCGGCAGATTAGGGGTTAATACTTGAAGTTAGGTGTCAGCGATGTTAGGGAGGGCAGATTAGGGGTTAATACTATTTATTATAGGGTTTTTGAGGTGGGAGTAAGGCGGTTTAGGGGTTAATACATTTATTATAGTGGCGGCGAGGTCCGGTCGGCAGATTAGGGGTTAATAAGTGTAGGTAGGTAGCGGCGACGTGGGGGGGGGCAGATTAGGGGTTAATAAATATAATATAGGGGCCTAACGCAGCCCTTCAGAGAACTCTCAATACCAGTGTTATTTAAAAGGTGCGGGGGGAAAAAACCACGCGTAGCTAACGCACCCCTTCTAACGCAAAACTCTAAATCTAGGTGTTTGTGTTTCACATACAGAGCAAGATTCTTTTAAAGGGACATAAAGTACAAAAACAAACACACAACAAATAAATATTTTATCTAGAAGAGCACAGTTACCCCAGTGAATACATGACTATAATAAAGAAAAGAGTAACTACATTTGAAAAAAAGAGAACTGTCCTGTGTAAGCTAAGGGATCTTGGTGGTCTGTAAACAATATTTAAAGGGCCATAATACCTAAATGTTTAAACACATTGCAGCATAGCTGTAAAAAGTTGACTATAAAATATCTACTGAACATCTCTATGTAAAAAAGAAAGATATTTTACCTCAAAAGTTCCTCAGTAGCCACCTCCCATTGTAAAGGATTTCTAAGCAGCATTTTAGTATGTCTGTCCTAGGACATCTGAAGGGATGAGCATCGTGCACTCTCATCTTATTTCACCAATCAGGTAAAGGAAGTTTACAATGAAATCTCATGAGAGTCAAGTCAAATCTCATGAGATCACAGTATGAGTTCATGACCTCAGCACTGCTGATGCTGATTGGCTGCTGTTCATTTATTCATTTTTTTTAATTTTTTTACCTGCAGCTGGGAGCAGTTGAGTATAACTTTTTACACAGAACTTACTCTGCTGAGCTGAGGAGATTGTGAGGTAAAATATCTTCCTTTTTTACATAGAGATGCTCAGGTGATAATTTCCTGTCAGCTTTTTACAGTTATACTGCATCAGTTTCAAGTGATTTAGCATATGAGTATTATGTCCCTTTAAAGAAAAAACTTTTAGTCATCAAACAAATGCATGTGACAGCAAAGCGTTGCAACAAAGCACCTGACAAATAAAGATAAGATTGGGAATTTTCTGCTCGGTGGGAGCAGCCCAAGCACATGCGCCCCCTAGATGAAAGCACCGTGATAATAACTGCACTCCATACAGAAAGCAGATGACGTCACCATGCAATCCCTTGCACTTAAAGGGGCATTAAGCAGTTTGAGATGTAATATAAAATGTTTAATTATAATAAATAGTGAAAAATATGTTGCAATATACTTTCATTTAGTTTGTTCCCTTTTCCTGTAATAGAGTCCCTGTCATTCTGCAAACTATTCACTGCACTCTGGTGTTTTTTTTCCTCTCCTGTATCTCTCTTATGGTACGTGAATAGAGTCTCTGTCAATCTGCAAAGTATTCACTGCACTCTGGTGTTTTTTCCTCTCTTGTAACTTTCTTATGGTACGTGAATAGAGTCCCTGTCATTCTGCAAACTATTCACTGCACTCTGGGGGTTTTTCCTCTCCTGTAACTCTCTTTTGGTATGTGTATATTTATATAGAGCAAATGATTTTAGGTTGTTAATTTAGTCCTACATTTGCTGTACTGTTATCCTATGTCTTACTTCTAATGTTTTGTTAATTGTGATGTTCAATCCTTATCAATACTTGCTATTATTCTTAAATTTATAGCTGTCTTATGCCATAGTTTTAACCTCCTCCAAATTTTATTGTCTGTTTACTTAACTCATCTCACCCTGACCAGACCAAAATCTAACATTCCAATTGGCCTTTCCAATTGTCTTTGATTAGCAATCAACTAAATTTAGTGGACTCAGCTAACTGCCCTGCCTGCATATATTTCACACTAGTTTGGGCTGTGCATTGCTATAACAACATATGTTCACATTTTCCAAGTGAACATTTTATAAGTGAGGCATCAACAATAGAATTAAAGAAGAATTATACAAGGATTGGGCAAGGGGCAAGACACAAGGCAAGTACTTCTGTCATATTATGTTTCATATACCTTTTTGTTTTCCTATGCAATTGCTACTGTAATTCTGTGTCTTATGTGCTTAACTGGTTCCCACTTTTGCAAAAATGCTCAATATACTCATAATCATTTTTGCTACCTCTTGTCTCTATAACAAACTACATTATTCAATTACTCCTTCCCCCTCTCCACCTGCACTGTTCATTAGTCCATCTTTCTTAAACTCACCTTACTTTTGTACTCATCAACTTTAAATATTCCTAAACACTCGCTCTCCCTCCTGCACCTCGTCTCAAAAACAGTCTCATTACTGCAAATCTGTATCTCATCTCATGTCACTCTCCCTCTTGGTGTTACTTACTGCTGGTGACATCTCCCCTAATCCTGGTCCCCAACCACTGCCTAGCCGTGCACATCCATGTGTACCGTCCCATAGACTCAGAAAACAAAACTCTGCAAACCTTACTCACATTCCTCTTGCATCAAAAGCCACTACCACTTTCACTTGTGCACTCTGGAACTCTCGCTCTGTTTGCAACAAGCTCACTTCTATACATGACCTCTTCATCTCCCGCTCCCTCAACCTTCTGGAACTAACAGAAACCTGGCTCTCTCCCCTAGACACAGCATCCACTGCTGCTCTGTCACATGGGGGTCTCCACTTCAGCCACACTCCTAGGTCTGGTAATAGACAAGGAGGTGGTGTAGGTATTTTACTATCCTCTCGTTGCACCTTTTAACAAATACAGCCCATCTCTTCCCTCAAATTTTCCTCATTCGAAACCCACATGATTTGCTTATTCTCTCCTCTCTCTATACGTGTTGCAGTCATATACCGACCCCCTGGCTCCTCAACTCAATTTCTATATCACTTGGCTGGCTGGCTACCTTATTTCCTTTCCTGAGACACCCCTGCCCTCATTCTTGGTGACTTCAACATCCCTCTTGACAATCCCACTGCCTCATCTGCAAAACAACTTCTGCAACTGACTTCCTCTTTCGGTCTGTCACAATAGACTGATTCGCCCACTCACAAAGATGGTCACTCTCTTGACCTGATCTTTAGCTATCAATGCACTATCTCAAACTTCACAATCTCCCCCTTTCCTCTTTCTGACCACCATCTCCTTACTTACAACATATCATCCCTCCCTACTACTCTCCCCCCTTCTACTCCTCACACCAAACTTCACAGAAGCATTATGTCATTAGATCAGCAACAATTTGCTAATTCCCTCAAACCTCTCCTCTCATCCTTCTCCTCCTTTTCCTGCCCTGAACAATCTATCTGCCACTATAATTCCACCCTTATATCCCCTCTTACCATAGCTCGGAAATCGCACACTCATCCTCAGCCCTGGCATACTCCTCTGACACGGTACCTACGCAGATGTTCCCGTACTGCTGAGCGTCACTGGAGAAAATCTCGGAGTTCAACTGATTTTCATTACAAATTCATCTTGAACTCCTACTATTCTGCCCTTAATCTCCATAAGCAACACTACTTCTCTACTCTTATCTCTAATCTTTCTTCAAACCCAAAACGTCTGTTCTCCACTTTCAATACTCTCCTCCGCCCTCAGAAATGAAATCAGCTCTCAACATAATTCCATTCTCTCCCCCCTCAAATGATCTCACTCAACCACAACCCACATAACCTTAAACTCATTCTCTCCTGTTACTGAGGAAGAAGTTTCAGCACTTATACTGCGCTCTCACCTCAGTACCTGTCCCCTTGACCCTATCCCCTCACAGCTACTCCTCTCCCTCTCTGCTACCCTTACCCCTATACTAACACACATTTTCAACCTCTCCCTCAACACCGGTATATTTCCCTCATCGCTGAAACATGCACTGGTCACACCTATCCTCAAAAAATCTTCCCTTGATCCTACCTCCCCATCCAACTACTGCCCTATTTCCCTACTCCCTCTTGCCTCAAAGCTTCTCGAAAAACTAGTATATGCACGCCTATCCCATTTACTTACGTTAAACTCACTTCTTGACCCACTGCAATCTGGATTTGTCCCCATCACTCCACAGAGACAGCTATTGATAAGGTTACCAACGACCTACTTACAGCAAAATCAAAAGGCCACTTCTCTCTGCTAATCCTCCTTGATCTCTCCTCAGTCTTTGACACTGTTGACCACCCTCTTTTGCTCCAAACCCTCCAATCCTTCAGCATCTGTGACACAGCCCTTTCGTGGCTCTCTTCCTATCTGTCAAACCGTACCTTTAGTGTAGCCTTCTCTGGGGCCTCCTCTGCCCCGTCACCACTTTCTGTCGGAGTACCGCAAGGCTCTGTCCTCGGTCCCCTTCTCTTCTCAATCTACACGTCATACTTCTCTGCACCAGACCTATCTCCTTCCTTGCTAACCCGTGTCACTAACTGTCTTTCTCACATCTCTTCCTGGATGTCCTCTCACTACCTCAAGCTAAATCTCTCCAAAACTGAGCTCCTCATTTTCCCCCCTTCTTCCAAAATCTCCACCCCCAATCTCTCTATAACTGTCGACACCTGTCTCGGGGTCACATTTGACTCAGATCTTTCTTTCACTCCTCACATTCAGTCCATGGCTAAAGCCTGCCGCTTCCACCTTAAAAACATCTCTCAAATTAGACACTTCCTTACACAAGACACAACTAAGATTTTAATCCACTCTCTCATTCTTTCCCGCCTCGATTACTGCAACTCTGTCCTCTCTGGTCTCCCCACCTGCCGCCTAGCTCCTTTAAAATCCATAATTAATGCCTCTGCCAGGCTCATATTCCTTACACGTTGCTCTTTATCTGCTGCACCTCTCTGCCAATCCCTTCACTGGCTTCCTCTTGCCTCTAGGATCAAACACAAAATTCTCACTCTGACATACAAAGTCCTCAACTGCACTGCTCCCCCCTATATCTCAGACCTTGTCTCCAGATACTCTCCCTCCCGTCCCCTTCGCTCTGCTCATGACCTCCTACTCTCCTCCTCTTTGGTTACCTCATCACACTCCCGTTTACAGGACTTCTCCAGACTGGCTCCCATCTTGTGGAACTCTCTGCCTCGCTCCACAAGACTCTCCGCTAGTTTTGAAATCTTCAAGCGCTACCTAAAGACTCTACTGTTCAGGGATGCATACAACCTACACTAACCTTTCTTTATACCAGTTCCTCTCCTCCATTGCTATCCCCTGAACCCCTTAGCATGTAAGCCTAAGAGTCCAGCTGTTCGTAGATCACCTTCTTAAGAGCTGACTACAACAGTGCAACTCTTGGCAGGGCCCTCTACCCATTTGATCCTTATAATTGTTTTGTTCTACTCCCCCTTTGTTTATAGCACTGCGGAATCTGTTGGCGCTCTACAAATAACCGATAATAATAATAATAATAATAATAATAATAATAATAATAATAATGTCACTAAGTAATGGACGCAAACATGTTAAAAAAAAATTTCCCCTTATCTATCTATTCTACTGAGGACAATAAGAGACATATATAAAACAGGCAGGAGTGTACTAACAAGATGTCTTCCCTGACCCTTTTATAGCTTTGTTCCTGTATGATTTTCACGCTATGAATGAAGAACAATCAATGTCTTGGGAGCTGCCGGTTGCTTTCTTAAAGGGACAATATAGTGAATATATGACATGTGGTTCCTTTAACAGTCAGTGGTGCTAAAATTCTATGCTCTAACTATTTAAAGGAGGGATGGCTAACTGGTGCCCTATGGCCCACATGCGGCCCTCTGCCCTGGTTTTTGCAGCCCCTAAGGAGAAAGCAAAACTAAGAATCTGTGCCATAGTTTTGTGGCCCCAGGTAAAAGCAAAACTAAAAATGTGTGCATTGGGGAATTCTGGTGACAGAAAACAAAGTGGCCGCTAAAAGGATGGAAAGCAGTTAGAGGGTCCCTGCAACATTACCTAAATCAGGGTCTGTGCCACTGGACATTTTTAGAAAATATATTACTATTTGTTTGTAGCCATCAATTTAATTGAAGCTCCAGAGGCTTCTAAAATATTGATCTGATTACCTTAAACCTTAAAAAATACTGATCTGTGGCCCCCATGTGTTAGGAAGTTGGTCATCACTGATTTAGAACATACAAGTTTTGCACCACAATGATTCACCTTTCTTTGCCTACAAGTTTGTGATACGCCAACCAGTCTCATGACTAAAGGCAAGTCAACAACAAGTTTTGCAGAATGTTACTAGAACATGTGATGTCTGATTCTTAGCCAATTAATTAATTACTGCAATAGGTAAGTGAAATAATGTAGAAATAAAACCATATGTCTTTTGTTACAAAAATACTCTTTGAGATTTTGTCCTGGGATCAACCTTAAAGTGAAACGCTAGGATTTACCAGTGAAACAAATAAAGGGGACTTTCAGTCATGAAGTATAAAATACTTAATGCTGAAAGTTCCCTTATTTGACTGAAGTGTTTGCCGCTCTGAGCTCCTCAGGCAGCCCACAGCACAACGCTATTTTGCTGTGAGGTGACGTTTCCACCTCTTAGCCAATAGCCATGCGGGCTATCCGGCTTGGCACCAGCTAGTCCGCATGGTTATTGGCTAAGAGGTATAAATGTTACCTCATAACATTATAGGGTTCTGCCGTGGGCTGCCTTTGGAGTTCAGTGCAACGAAGGCTTCAAACAAATAAAGGAACTTTCAGCATGACGTATTTTATACTTCATGACTGAAAGTCCCCTTTATTTGCTCCACTGGTAAATCTTAGCATTTCACAAACGCTAGGATTAACCATCACTTTAAAACATAGGGCCAAATTACAAGCGGCACGCTAATGACAATGCTGGTTGTGACACGCAATATCGCTGGAGCCCACAAAAATTAGCACACAACTTGATATTACAATTGCTTTTACCAGAGAAGGGTTAGCGTGGCCAACATTGCTCTAACGCAACTAATACTTTCATTGGAGATCGCAAACGTACTAACTTATGCTCATATTACAAGATGAAAGTTATAGGTTGCGCTCAAACGAAACCTGAAGTAAAGTGTAAGGGTTAAAAAAAAGTAGCACAAAACACATACAAAACACATTAAAATAAATTATTACACACATATATATACTTTTTAATAAAAATATATATTTTTTATATTAATAAAAATGTTTTAAAAGGGTTAAAAGGGATATATTATATAGAAAGGTGTTTGACTGGAAAGGGGTCCAATGTATGTGTGTGTGTGTGTATATATATATATATATATATATATATATATATATATATATATATATATATATATATATATATATATATATATATATATATATATATATATATATATATATATATATAGTTTACACACCCTGGCATAATTTATGATTTCTTGGCCATTTTTTCAGAGAATATGAATGATAACACATAAACTTTTCTTTTTTTTTTTCTTCTCATGGTTAGTGTTTGGTTGAAGCCATTTATTATCAATCAACTGTGTTTACTCTTTTTAACTCATAATGACAACAGAAACTACCCAAATGACCCTGATCAAAAGTTTACATACCCTGGTGATTTTGGCCTGATAACATGCACACAACTTGACACAAAGGGGTTTGAATGGCTATTAAAGGTAACCATCCTCACCTGTGATCTGTTTGCTTGCAATTAGTGTGTGTGTATAAAAGGTCAATGAGTTTCTGGACTCCTGACAGACCCTTGCATCTTTCATCCAGTGCTGCACTGACATTTCTGGATTCTGAGTCATGGGGAAAGCAAAAGAATTGTCAGAGGATCTGCGGGAAAAGGTAGTTGAACTGTATAAAACAGGAAAAAGAAATAAAAAGATATCCAAGGAATTGAGAATGCAAATCAGCAGTGTTCAAACTCTAATCAAGAAGTGGAAAATTAGGGGTTCTGTTTGATAACATACTGCATTCATCTTGCCATCAATTCTGACCAAATTTCCTGTGCCTTTGTAGCTCACACATCCCCAAAACATCAGCGATCCACCTCTGTGTTTCACAGTAGGAATGGTGTACCTTTCATCATAGGCCTTGTTGACTCCTCTCCAAATGTAGTGTTTATGGTTGTGACCAAAAAGCTCAATTTTGGTCTCATCACTCCAAATGACTTTGTGCCAGAAGGTTTGAAGCTTGTCTCTGTGCTGTTTGGCGTATGGTAAGCGGGATACTTTGTGGTATTTGCGTAGTAATGGCTTTCTTCTGGAGACTCGACCATGCAGCCCATCTTTCTTCAAGTGCTTCCTTATTGTGCATCTTGAAACAGCCACACCTTCTTATTTTCATCTTGAAACAGCCACACCACATGTTTTCAGAGAGTCCTGTATTTCACTTGAAGTTATTTGTCGGTTTGTCTTTGCATCCCGAACAATTTTCCTGGCAGTTTTGGCTGAAATTTTAGTTGGTCTACCTGACCTTGGTTTTGATTTCAACAGAACGCCTCATTTTCCACTTCTTGATTAGAGTTTGAACACTGCTAATTTGCATTCTCGATTCCTTGGATATCTTTTTATATCCCTTTCCTGTTTTATACAGTTCAACTACCTTTTCCCGCAGATCAATTGACAATTCTTTTGCTTTCCCCATAACTCCAGAATCGTCAGTACAGCACTGGATGAAAAGATGCAAGGGTCTGTCAGGAGTCCAGAAACTCATTGACCTTTTATGCACACACACAAATTACAAGCAAACAGATCATAGGTGAGGATGGTTACCTTTAATAGCCATTCAAATCCCTTTGTGTCAACTTGTGTGCATGTTATCAGGCCAAAATCACCAGGGTATGTAAACTTTTGATCAGGGTAATTTGGGTAGTTTCTGTTGTCATTATGATTTAAAAAGAATAAACACAGTTGATTGATTATAAATGGCTTCAGCCAAACACTAACCATGAGTGAAAGAAAAGTTTTTGTGTTATCATTCATATTCTCTGAAAAATGGCCAAGAAATCATAAATTCTGCAGGTATGTAAACTTATGAGCACAACTGTATATATATATATATATATATATATATATATATATATATATATATATATATATATATATATATATATATATATATATATATGTCTAAATATGTGTATGTATACAAATTTTCTGCTATGTGAAGAACATCTGAATGTAAAGTATTCTAAACATCTTCAGGTTTAGCACAGTTAGTCTAGCACAGTGTCGGGTTAGCGCAACTGAAAACAAACAGTTTTTTCTTTCAGCCCACCCTATAGAAGTTAATGGGGAATATGCGTTAATGTGTTCGCAATTTCCAACTTGTTAGCAGGCGAGCGAAAAAAAAAATGTAGCACGCCAGCTGTAATCTGGCCCACAGTCTTTTACAGAAGAAAAGTAGTAATTCACAGACTGGTACAGGTGTAAAAGCCTTAGCCTCCTAATTTACAGACAATTTGCAGAAGTAAACTTTTAACATAAACATACAAAAACAAAACTTTGCTCCGCAGTGCTTACTAAACAGAATTAAGCAATCCTTACAGAAGGTGGGTGGCTGTTCCCCCTTTAAATATTGCATGACATAAGCTCTGCATCAGCATGTTTTCTGTCTCACAGGTTCTATCTTTACAGCCCCAGCACACACTATTTACGTACTAATTGTCATTAACTAGTTGCAGGTGAGTGAACTTTAGATTATGGGAAAAATCTGAAGTGGATTCCTCACCTGTAACTAGGGTTGCCACCTTTTGGCCAGCTGATTCCTGGACACTTTTAAAATGGGAGTGACCAGAACATGGAGGGGTGTGGCTTGTGGGCGTGGCTTCACACAATCTCACTAAACTATTACATTTTGTCTTTTTTGGTCTGTGCGTGGTATGGCAGGAAGCTCTGGCTGGCACAGTACAGGCACTGTGTATCTGTGTATCAAAATAAAGGATATAGTCCCAAATTTTAAGGCTTTCACAAAAATCCAGAGAAATGGGAGGTGTGCTCTAGATCCCTGTGAAAGCATCAATATATGGGACTGAATTCTTTATTTTGATACACAGCGTGGTGATTAATTTATTACTTGGACACAATTTTTCTTTTTCTTTTAAAGGAAACTCATTGTTAAGTGTTTAATATTATTTTGTGTAACAGTATAGGCACTGATTATGGCAATTCAGGCTTCTAACCACGGGAATACTGACTCTGTCCTGGCTGGGTTAGTGTGGGAATGGGTACCTGGTGGACAAACTGGTATTATCTGACTGAGGGTGACTGGTGTGGTAGACAGTGTGTGGGTCAGGTGACCCTACTAGCCTAGCAATGACTTCAGAGTAGTTCAGGTAATAAATATATATGAAATGAATACAGGCCTGGCTCAGTCAGCTCAATGACTTGGCTAGGCTGGTCTGTTGCTTGAGAAAGGCTGATCATTACAGCTGAAACGAATTGCATTAATCCCTCACCTGTGCTACAGGGATTCCACAGAGTTCAGAACCCTCCTCTTCTAGTATCTATATACGGAGTGGAAAATAAGGTCAGATTGATTTACCTGCTAACTTTATTCCAGTAATATAGGCTAACAGTGGCCACACTGCTATTGTAATATCAAAGGCTGCAGCCTCATCTCCACATACACATATATGGCCTTATATTTTTTTTTAACTTTCAAGATGAACTTTTAAGATGAAGTTTAAGAAATCAAATTGAATTTGTGCCCTTTAGTTGTTTATGAATGTTCTACTCAGGAGATCAACTCCCTGTTTCCACTTTTTTAGTGTGAAGTTGTTGACCATAATCGATTTTTTATATGAGAAATAGTTTCCAGTATTTATTTTTATTTTTAAAGGAAAACCGTATGAATTTTTAAGTGAAAATATTTGTAATGAAGTCTGTTTAAGGGTTGGCCAACCTGTTACTACCATTGTATTTGTTAGTTACTTATTTGCATTATTTATATCTACATCATACACAAATAGTATACATAATTGAATGTGGATAACCAGCAATTAGACACCATTTCTACTAAGAATCAACAATCTTTATATGATTACAATTATCTTGAATTTTACACATACATAGTGTGTCTTATACATTCTATCTCTATATTATGGTATTAGCTTCCTTAAGCGCTCTTTTTCTATAACTCTGTTCCCCCTGGTCTGGCAGTCGCACACAGTCTCTCTTGGCGGGCAGCTCAGTCTCTCTCTTAATGAGTCTTATCTTTCCGGAATAACTGGTCACCTGTCATGAGATTGCATCACCTGCACACCTTTATTGGTACCACCACCTAGCTCAAGCCTGCAGCCACTCACACAAAGACTCCCAACCCCCCGCTTACCCTTACCTGGCCAGGCCAAGATTAAAAGTTTAAAGTGTAGTCAATCAGTGAAGACTCCTAAATAACTTCACGGGAGTGAGCACAATGTTATCTATATGACACATGTGAACTAGCACAGTCTAACTGTGAAAAACTTTCAAAATGCTCTGAGCTAGGAGGCGGTTTTCAACTGTTTAGAAATCAGTTTGAGCCTAGCTAGGTTTAGCTTTTCACAAATACCACCAAGGGAACAAAGCAAATTTGATGATAAAAGTAAATTGGAAAGTTGTTTAAAATTGCATGCCCTATCTGAATCATGAAATTTTAGTTTTGACTTTACTGTCCCTTTAATTCCGGGGCTGTCCCGGTCATATTGGGACTGTTGGAAAGTAAACCCTACCTGTAACTCTGTGCCACATTCAACCTGTGGAGTGTTTAACTGGCTCATAATACACAATTCAATAGTCCATTTTCAATAACACCAATAACAGTGCAGAATTTGTGGAAAAATATATACTCCATTATAAACAATCCCTTGAGCTCAGACACACTTTATAAAAGTCTGGGCTGACAATACCAATTGGACTGACGTCACAATCAAAGAGTTGTTGTATTAACATTGACTTGAAGATACCACTGCTCCTATCCTCGGTCTGGTGCTAGTTAAAGGGACAGTCTACTCCAAAGTTGTGATTGTTTAAAAAGATAGATAATCCCTTTATTGCCCATTCCCCAGTTTTGTACAACCAACACAGTTACATTAATTTAATTGTTACCTCTGTGATTACCTAGCATCTAAGCCTCTGCAGAATGCCCCCTTATCTCAGGGCTGTCAATGACTTGCATTTTAGCCAATCAGTGCGGCCTAGTTTGCAGCTCCACAGGAGTGAGCACAGTGTTAGCTATATGGTAAACATTAACTAGCTCTGCCTTGGTGTGCATAGCTTATAAAATGGACCAAGATAAAGGCAACCTGCAGGGGCTTAAAAATATGCAGAGATTTAGAGTTTTACATGTTATAAAGTATATTAATATAACAATGTTGGTTGTGCAAATCTGGGGAATTGGTAGTAAAGGCATTATCTATCTTTTTAAACAAAAACATTTTTGGAGTAGACTGTCCCTTTAACTACCTCACAATGACATTCTTGTAAAGACTTTTTCCTCTTCCTCATGCACAACTGCCTTACCCATTCCACTAACAATTTCTTCTAAATAGGGCTCTATCATCAATCACTATAGTGACACTGCTGATATCCCCCACTAGGTTCTGCACCAAATGGATTATACCTGAGACAATTTTGGCCATTTCCTCATTGGACATCAATGTCCTTTTCACAGGAATTGTATTATAACATTTTTAAAGTGACACCTACAATGAATTATTAAATGTCTCCACCCTTTCAGAATGCTCCTCTAATATCTGTAATCACTGACCTGCTGACGTGTGTTATGACTGCTTGAATAAGGAAGCTTAAAGGGACGCTGAACCCAAGTTTTTTCTTTTGTGACTCAGATAGAGCAAGCAATTTTAAGCAACTTTCTAATTTACTCTTATTATCAAATTTTCTTCGTTCTCTTGCTATCTTTATTTGAAAAGCAAGAATGTAAGTTTAGAAACCGGTCCATTTTTGGTGAACAACCTGGGTTATTCTTGCTGATTGGTGGATAAATTCACCCACCAATAAACAATTGCTGTCCATTGTTCTAAACCAAAAAGTGTCTGGCTCCTTAGCTTAGATGCCTTCTTTTTCAAATAAAGATAGCAAGAGAACAAAGAAAAATTGATAATAGGAGTAAAATTGGGTTTAGCATCCCTTTAAAGGGATATGAAACCCCATTTTCTCTTGTTAAGTGTATCCAGTCCACGGATCATCCATTACTTATGGAATATATTCTCCTTCCCAACAGGAAGTTGCAAGAGTCCACCCACAGCAAAGCTGCTATATAGCTCCTCCCCTAACTGCCATACTCTGTCATTCTCTTGCAAGCCTCAACATAGATAGGAGGTCGTGAGAGTCTGTGGTTTTTTATACTTAGTTTATTCTTCAATCAAAAGTTTGTTATTTTTAAATGGCACCGGAGTGTGCTGTTTATCTCAGGCAGTATTTGGAAGAAGAATCTGCCTGCGTTTTTTCTATGATCTTAGCAGACGTAACTAAGATCCATTTGCTGTTCTCACACATTCTGAGGAGTGAGGTACTTCAGAGGGGGAATGGCGTGCAGGTTTTCCTGCAGATAAGGTATGTGCAGTAAAATATTTTTCTAGGAATGGAATTGACTAAGAAAATACTGCTGATACCGAAGTAATGTAAGTAAAGCCTTAAATGCAGCGATAGCGACTGGTATCAGGCTTATTAATAGAGATACATACTCTTATAAAAATGTGTTTTAAAACGTTTGCTGGCATGTTTAATCGTTTTTTAACGTACATTGGTGATAACACTGTAATGTTGGTATAGCCTTAAATGCAGTAAAAGCGACTGGTATCAGGCTTATTAATAGAGATACATACTCTTGTAAAAATGTGTTTTAAAACGTTTGCTGGCATGTTTAATCGTTTTTTAACATATGTTTGGTGATAAAACTTATTGGGGCCTAAGTTTTTTCCACATGGCTGGCTTAAATTTTGCATAGAAACAGTTAACTGAAGCTTCCCACTGTTGTAATATGAGTGGGAAGGGCCTAATTTAGCGCTTTTTTGCGCAGTTAAAATTACAAAATGAATCATCCAGATTCCCTCAGCAGTCCCATGAATACTACAGGACATTTCTAAAGGGCTAAAAAGACTTCCAAAATCGTTTATAGGGAAGGTAATCCACAGCTCTGTTTTTAAAAAAACGTCTGTCGTTTTTTTGATCTGTTTTTTGCATTAAGGGGTTAATCATCCATTTGCAAGTGGGTGCAATGCTCTGTTACCTTATTACATGTACTGTAAAAATTTCGTTTGTTTTACTGCCTTTTTTCACTGTTTTTCAAATTTTGACAAAATTTGTTTCTCTTAAAGGCACAGTAACGTTTTATATATTTGCTTGTTAACTTGATTTAAAGTGTTTTCCAAGCTTACTAGTCTCATTATTAGTCTGTTCTAACATGTCTGACATAGAGGAAGCTCTGTGTTCATTATGTTTTAAAGCCATGGTGGAACCCCATCTTAGAATGTGTACCAGATGTACTGATTTCATGTTAAACAATAAAGATCATTTTTTGTCTTTAAAAACATTATCACCAGAGGATTCTGTCGTGGGGGTAGTTATGCCGATTAACTCTCCCCACGTGTCAGACCTTTTGACTCCCGCTTTAGGGACTCACGCTCAAATGGCGCCAAGTACATCAAGGGCACCCATAGCGTTTATTTTACCAGGGGATTCTGTCGAGGGGAAAGTTATGCCGACTAACTCTCCCCACGTGTCAGACCCTTCGACTCCCGCTTCAGGGACTCACGCTCAAATGGTGCCAAGTACATCAAGGGCGTCCATAGCGTTTATTTTACAAGACATGGCAAAGGTGGTGAATAATACTCTGGCAGCAGTATTAGTCAGACTACCTGAAATTAAAGGAAAGCAGATAGCTCTGGGGGTAGATACAGAGCATACAGACGCTTTAAGAACCATGTATGATACTACCTCACAATATGCTTAGTCTGTGGGTGATTTTTTTGACTCAGGGAAGATGATTTAACCTGATTCTGATATTTCTACATTTAAAATTTATGCTTGAGAACCTCCACTTGTTGCTCAGGGAGGCTTTGGCTGCTCTGAATGAATGTGTACAATCGCAGGGCCAGAGAAATTGTGTAGACTGGATAAATAATATGCAGTGCCGGTGTGAACTGATGTTTTTCCAATACCTAAAGAGGTTTATTAAAATTTTTTTAATAAGGAATGGGATAGACCAGGTGTGCCGTTCTCTTCCCCTCCTATTTTTTAGAAGAATGTTTTCTAATAGTTACGACCACACGGGACTTCTGGCAGACAGTTCCTAAGGTGGAGAGAAGAGTTTCTACTCTAGCTAGGTGTACCACTACCTCTGGCGAGGACAGTTGTGCTTTTTAGATCCAATGGATAAAAAATGTTTATTCAACAGGGTTTTATCCTGCAGCCCCTTGCATACATTGCTTCTGTCACTGCTGCTGCGGCGTTCTGGGTTGAGTCTCTTGATGAGGCTTTACAGTTAGCGACTCCATTGGATGAATATATTTGACAAGCTTATGCTAGCCAATTCCTTTGTTTTCTGATGCCTTTGTTCATTTGACTAGACTAACGGCTAAGAATTCTGTTTTTTACTATACTGGCGCGCAGAGCGCTATGGCTTATATCATGGTCAGCTGTCGTGACTTTAATAAATAAGCTACTTAACTTCCCTTCAAGGGGCAGACCCTATTCGGGCCTGGTTTGAAGGAGATTATTGCTTATATCACTGGAGGAAAAGGTCATGCCCTTCCTCAGGATAGGTCCAAATCAAGGGCCAAGAAAGGTCTAATTTTCGTGCCTTTTAAAACTTCAGGGCAGGTGTGGCATCCACTTCCTCTAAGGCAAAACAAGAGGGAATTTTTGCTCAGTCCAAGGCGGTCTGGAGACAATCGGACCTGGAACAAAGATAAGCAGGCCAAGGAGCCTGCTGCTGCCTCTAAGGCAGCATGAAGGAACGGACCCCTATCCGGTAACGGATCCTATAGGGGGCAGACTTTCATTCTTCGCCCAGGCGTGGGCAAGAGATGCCCAGGATCCCTAGGCATTGGAATTTATATCCCAGAGATATCTTCTGGATTTCAAAGATTCCCCCCCAAAAAAGGGGAGATTTTGCCTTTCCAATTATCTGCAAACCAGATAAAGAAGGAGGCATTCTTACATTGTGTACGAGATCCATCCAGTTCCAAGAGAGGAACAGGGACAGAGTTTTTACTCAAATCTGTTTGTGGTTCCCAAGGAGAGGGAACCTTCAGACCTATTTTGGATCTAAAGATCTTAAACAAATTCCTCAGAATTCCGTCTTTTAAGATGGAAACTATTCGTACCATCTTAACTATGATCCAGGAGAGTCAATAGAGGACTACAATGGATTTGAAGGATGTTTATCCTCACATTGTGATGCATAAAGATCACCATCGTTTTTCAGGTTTGCCTTTCTAGACAGGCATTACCAGTTTGTAGCTCTTTCCGTTGGGATATCTACAGCCCCAAGAATCTTTATGGAGGTTCTGGGGACGCTTTGGCGGTCCTTAGGCCGCGGGGCATAGAAGTGGCCCCTTATTTAGACGACATCCTGATACAGGCGTCAAACATCCAAATTGCCAAGTCTCATACGGACGTAGTACTGGCATTTCTGAGATCACATGGGTGGAAAGTGAACAAGGAAAGAGTTCTCTATCCCCAATCTCAAGGGTTTCCATCTTAGGGACTCTGATAGATTCTGTAGAAATGAAAATTTACCTGACGGAGTCCAGGTTGTCAAAGTTTCTAAATTTCTGCCGTGTTTTTCATTCCATCCGCGCCCTTCGGTGGCTCAGTACATGAATGAAATCGGCTTAATGGTAGCGGCAAGGGACATAGTACCGTTTGCACGTCTACATTTCAGACCGCTGCAACTATGCATGCTCAGTCAGAGGAACGGGGATTACACAGGTTTGTCCCCCTGTTAAACCTGGACCAAGAGACCAGAGATTCTCTGGTGACTATGTCGGGTCCATCTGTCCAAGGGTATGACCTTCCGCAGGTCAGATGGGACAATTGTTTCAATAGATGCCAGCCTTTTAGGTTGGGATGCAGTCTGGAACTCCCTGAAGGCTCAGGGATAGTGGACTTAGGAGGAGACCCTCCTTCTAATAAATATTCTGGAACTGGGAGTGATATTCCATGCTCTTCAGACTTGGCCTCAGTTAAGCAACTCTGAGGTACATCATATTCAGTCGGACAATATACACGACTGTGGTTTACATCAGCCATCAAGGAGGAACAGAAGTTCCCTAGCGATGTTAGAAGTCTTACAATAATTCACTGGACAGAGACTCACTCTTGTCTATCAGCTATCCATATCCCAGGTGTTGAGAACTGGGAGGTGGTTTTTCTAAGTCGTCAGACTTTTCTTCCGGGGGAGTGGGATTTCCTCCGGAGGTCAAGACCAAGCAGGAGAGGGCTTTGGTGTTTTTGTCAGCGCCTGCGTAGCCACGCAGGACCTGGTATGCAGATCTGGTGGACATGTCATCCTTTCCATCATGGTCTCTGCTTCTGAGACAGGTCCCTCTACCTCAGGGTCCTTTCAACCATCTAAATAGAATCAATCTGAGATGGACTGCCTGGAGACTGAACGCTTGATGTTATCAAAGCATGGCTTCTCCGAGTCAGTCATTGATACCTTAATACAGACATGAAAGCCTGTCTCTAGGAAAATTGAACATAGATATGGTGTAAATATCTGATTGTTATGAATCCAAGGGTTACTCATGGAGTAAAGTCTGGATTCCCAGGATATTATCTTTTCTCCAAGATGTTTTGGAGAAAAGGGTTGTCAGCGAATTCCTTAAAAGGGACAGATTTTTACTCTGTCTATTTTTTTGCACAAGCGTCTGGCAGGTATTCTAGACGTTCAGGCATTTGGTCAGGCTTTGGTTAGATCCAAGCCTGTGTTTAAAACTGTTGCTCCACCATGGAGCTTAAACCTGGTTCTTAAGGTTTCTTCAAGAAGTTCCGTTTGAACCTTTTTTGTTCCATAGATATCAATCTTTATCTTGGAAAGTTCCTTTTGGGTAGCTATTTCCTCGACTCGTAGAGTCTCCAAGTTATCTGTGTTACAATGTGATTCTCCTTATCTGGTCCTTCGTACGGATAAGGTAGTCCTGTGTACCAACCTGGGTTTTTTCCTAAGGTGGTATCTAACAAGAACATCACTCAAGAGATAGTTGTTCCATGCTTGTATCCTAATTCTTCCTCAAAGAAGGAACGTCTATTACACAATATTGGACGTGGTTTGGGCTTTAAAGTTTTACTTACAAGCTACTACAGTTTTCATCAAACGTTCACCTTGTTTGTTGTCTATTCTGGACAGAGGAGAGGTCAAAAGACTTCAGCAGCCTCTCTGTCTTTTTGGTTAAAAAGCATAATTCATTTAGCTTATGAGACTGCTGGACAGCAGCCTCCTGAAGGGATTACAGCTCATTCTACTAGAGCTGTGGTTTTCACTTGGGCTTTTTTTTTTTTAAATGTGGCTTCTGTTGAACAGATTTACAAGACGGAGTCTTGGTCTGCGCTTCATACTTTTTCAAATTTAACAAATTTGATACCTTGCTTCTTCGGAGGCTATTTTTGGGAGAAAGGGTTTCTTACAGGCAGTGGTAACTTCCGTTTAAGTACCTGCCTTGTCCCTCCCATCATCCGTGTACTTTAGCTTTGGTATTGGTATCCCACAAGTAATGGATGATCCGTGGACTGGATACACTTAACAAGAGAAAACATAATTTATGCTTACCTGATAAATTTATTTCTCTTGTAGTGTATCCAGTCCACGGCCTGCCCTGTCACTTTAAGGCAGGTAAATTTTTTCATTTGAACTACAGTCACCACTGCACCCTATGGTTTTTCCTTTCTCTGCATGTTTTCGGTCGAATGACTGAGTATGGCAGTTAGGGGAGGAGCTATATAGCAGCTTTGCTGTGGGTGGACTCTTGCAACTTCCTGTTGGGAAGGAGAATATATTCCATAAGTAATGGATGATCCGTGGACTGGATACACTACAAGAGAAATAAATTTATCAGGTAAGCATAAATTATGTTTTTTATTTTATGATTCAGACAGAGCATGCAATTTTAAGAAAATTTCTAATTTACTCCTATAATCAATTTTTATTTATTCTCTTGGCATCTTTATTTTAAAATCGGGGGTTGTATAAACAATAAATCGGGTGCTGCAGAGACATCAACAGCTGTAATTTACATTTGCTGCTCCCGAACTTATGTGCAGAGCTTGTAGGGTTAAGTTCATGGAGCAGTGAGTGTAAGAAGCTGCAGAAGAATTTACACTTCTAGTGGGGGGCAGGAGAAATTTGTACTAAACGTTTAATTTTCAATTGCACTTACTTTTGTGTAATCAGACAGCGCTGAGATAAGAAAGAGAGAAACAGATAAGGTCTGCTCTCCCTGCAAGCTCAGACCATTTTAACAGGTTGTGTTTTCCAGTAGCAAAAGCAGCCAATTCATATAAAAAATAAACATAAAGGAGCAATTTATCATTAATTTTATACTCAGCAGCTGGGATAACAAGTCATTGGAAAAGCATTAGGGGGAAAATAATTCAGAGTTCACTGTCCCTTTAATGGTCCTTTAAACCAACTCACTGGCAACCAATCAAAAGTGGGCACATTCCATCCAAACTGTAGCTCACATTGGACTTAATACCGTTTTTGATTATAATATAGTTCTGTTTACTTAAGGTATGTTGACTCACTTGTTTGTTAGTAACATTACCTTATACTTATTTGCTGTGTCAATACTGGCATGTACAACATAATACAATAGATCAGGATTCTTAAAACTTTTTTCCCCAAGACCCAGTGACATAATACCACATACCTTTGTGACCCTAATTTTATGCTTGGTCTAAAAATGTCAGAGGTAGTATATAACAAGAAAGCTGCAATTTTTGGCAAAGTGACTAAAATATGAGCTTACTTTATTCCTGACTGTAGTCAAACTTGCAAGTGTTGTAAAAGATAATAGCACACACACACACTCTCTCTCATACAACACACACTCTCATGCCTTACACACACACACACTTTCATATCATACACAAATACCACACACACACACCACACACAATATCATACCACACACCTTTATAACATACACACACACACTCTCATACTACACACACTCTCATATCACACACACACCACACACAATCTCATACCACACACCTTTATAACATACACTCACACTCTCATACCATTTTCACACACCACACAAAATCTCATACCACACACCTTTATAACATACACACACGCTCTCATACCACACAATTTTTGGCAAAGTGACTAAAATGTGAGCTTACTTTATTCCTGACTGTAGTCAAACTTGCAAGTGTTGTAAAAGATAATAGCACACACACACACTCTCTCTCATACAACACACACTCTCATGCCTTACACACACACACACTTTCATACCATACACAAATACCACACACACACACCACACACAATATCATACCACACACCTTTATAACATACACACACACACTCTCATACTACACACACTCTCATATCATACACACACCACACACAATCTCATACCACACACCTTTATAACATACACTCACACTCTCATACCATTTTCACACACCACACACAATCTCATACCACACACCTTTATAACATACAAACACGCTCTCATACCACACACACTACACCCACTCTCATATCATACACACATCACACACAATCTCATATCACACATATCACACACTCTCATACCATACACACACCACACAAACTCATACCACACATACCACACACCTTTACAACATACACACACACTCTCATACAGCATACACACACTTTCAAACCACACATACTCACACACACCACTCACACTCACATATAACACACACACAAGTCGTGACCCAGTAAACATAGTGTTGCGACCCAGTAATGGGTCCCGACCCCTAGTTTGAAGAACCCTGCAATAGATCATACAAATCATAATAAAATAAACACAAGCACAATGCAATATATGTACTCTTGACCCCTTGAATTGTCAAGACTCTTGGCCCTAACAATAACATGAAACATTCAACCTCCAAATTTTCTTTTCCCATCATCCTACCCCTTTTAAATAAAGACAACACCTTTTTGGAATAAATTAGGCTGCAGCTTTTTTTATTACAAACAACCTTCTTAACATAACTATATAGGTCAATTTTCACAATACATTAACCATAACAATAAAAAATGACATCCAAAAATTATGTCTTTAGAGAATGCAGACGACTGAATGACTACTGCCTTATATGGGAACCGTGGGAATCGCTCTGGATCCGTAAACTTCCATAGTCAGACTAACTAATTAGACTGGAGTAGTGGCCAGCAGATGTGACCCCCTACTTCCCTATTCCCCATACAGTTCTAGAATTTAGATAATTCCTAATATGCGACGCTTAACCCCCCCCCCCAAAGATGAACCCGGTGCGGAGGCAGCCAGACAGCCTCGCTATATTAATGTACTTAAGCAGAAGAGAGATTTGCCATCTCTGTCCACTAGAGTTCGTAATACTGAACCAACGAGGTGCCCTAATAGATTAAACTGTTATCTCAAAGGTCATGCCTTCAATGTTTCTTGTAGAACAGTCAGAAGACTCAGAATAAAACATAAACAAGGGGCGCCAACATAGTGTAATTCGTACAAAACCAAGTGGGATAAGACTGTGTGCAATATTCCACTCACAAGAGAAGTGGCACCTTAAACCAATGAGGTGCTAACAGGCAGGCTGACGTTCACAACCAGCAGTCAGTACTCTGGGGTTCTCAAACGTGAGACCCGTGGAATCTGGATGGTAACGTAGGGGGTAGCAGTGATAATCCTTCCGAACCAACAATCAGGTGTGTGCTCTCCCCAAGGCTGCTCTCAGGCTAAAGTCCGTATCGGAAAGCTTACTGTGTCAACGCACAGATTCTTGATAAGTAACCCAAACGGAAAAAAAGATATACAGGTACCACAGAAAGCCGGGTCGTGGTTTGAAAAGCAGGTTGTCTTTATTTCTTTTTTGCAACGCGTTTCTCGGTCAGCATAGGACCGTTTCATCAGGCAGTGAAAGAAAATATGTAAACAAAAGGTGACCTCTGTAAAAACTAGGTTTTAAGAGCTGAGGTACTTCTCAACCTCCTCTCGCAAAGTTTTTGTATATCTGAGTGCAACACTATGTCTATATATTGTGTATTCTTTTTGCATTGCATAAGATGTATATTACGTATACAACCTCAATAAAAATTATTTTATAAAAAAAAATTACATCCAACTGCTCTCCCACCCCATGGGGAGGCTGTGCAAGAGGGAGGCAGACTAGCATCCCCTGCCATATTAAACGGTGACAAAAAGCATGTTAAATTGAATACCCACCCAAACAAATGCCCAGGGGCAGGAAGGGTGGGCGAATCTGTCACCTTGCTCCTCACGTGACTACTCTCTCCCGCTCAGCTCAATGCTTACGCGCCATAGCTCCACCCCTTCTAACTACCAATCCCAGCCGGGGGGCCTCCAGGGGTCAAATGACCCTTCCCTCTTGGTCCAGGTGCAAACCATATGTGCACTATAGCTTGTCAGTCAGAAGAAAAAAATGTAAATTGAGGAGAGACTAGTGTGTTTAGTGTAGAGGATAGGACAAAAGCATTATTCATTAGTTGTCTGCTGCAATTTGTTACTTGCTAGATTAGTGAAGTAGTGGGCAATTCCAGCTATGCACGTGCTTACACATACACTGTACTACTATATACACATTACAATACTACAAAACAGACTATATATGATACACTATAACAGAATACAAGTAATATAGTGGAATAAATATACATGTATTCTATTGTTATTACTATTATATATATATATATATATATATATATATATATATATATATATATATATATATATATATATATATATAGGTTTAAAACAAAGAAATCCTGAACCAAGTATATCAGGATGAAAGACAGGGAATTCAGCACTCTTTTTGAAAAGTATTTTATTTAGCTCATCAAATTGAAATGAGGAGTATCCAAAAAATAAACTTACGTGGCCACAAGAGAGGACAATCTCTAGCATTTATTCAATGTGCGAGACAAATTGTTTCAAAAATACAGATACAATATGTCTATAAACTATAGACCAAAATAATGTACATACAAAAGAAAAAATGAACACAAAATTATAATACAAACCTGACCGGTCAGGGGTAAGTGTGAATGCTTGAACCTAGTACATATACTGACAAAGAGTTTCAAAAGGTATACCAATATTGCAGCAGATAGCTTAATCTGCTGTTTGTTATCATGTCAGACAAAGATATCTCATTGTATGAACAGTGGAGTAAATGTATTTCATAGGAAGCCTTTGTCAGACTACTACACCCTACTGCGAACGGCACCTTCAAGTATAAGGTTAATTGCCGGGCAGGTATAAGAATGGGATCTAAGTAGATACTGACATTGCGCCCAAAGAAATGTAGTGTAACTATGGGCAGTACATATAAGGCATATTATTGTAGTGTACATACATGTATATGAGGAGATATATTAGTGAGACACACTTATCAAACTACTACACCCTGCTGCGTACGGCACCTTATTAAATAAGGCCAAATGCCGTGCAGGTATATTGATGGGATCTAAGTAGTTATTAATAATGTGTCTCAAAATATGTACATTCGTCTGTTAGTAAGCAGGTAGCAAACAATATAAGCGTAAGCATAGAAAATAGCTCAACAGGAATGAGTAACAGGCAGGTAGTAACATATGTTTCTGTTAGTTGCTAGACAGTCCCGTGCAAGCAGTCTTAAATACATGAGGATGAAAAGTTCATGTTAGAGATGGTAAGCATTAGTGCAAAGTAGAAGACTGCATAGTAGTTTTGCATAGTGATGGTATCATTTAGAGACTTGTAGATTTACCCTTGCAACCGGGTAGCGATATCCAGATCATATATAGATGTGCCTATTTATCAGGCAAGAGTTATAATAACATACGACCTGTTTCCTGCACAGTCCTAGGACTAGTAGATGGTAAATAGTCCTTTGTGGATCCCCAAAATCATCTTACAGGAGATCCTTTGTGAGCGTTAGTTTGCCAAGCTTCTAAGTTCAGTGGCGTTCACACAGACCACATGTACCGTGTCGGCTTGTCCAATGCCGACGCGCGTTTCACCCGCTGGGTGTGTCGGGCTTCGTCAGGGCGTAATGACGTAGGGAGCATCTCCTCTCCCTTTTAAGCTTTGAGAGAATACACGCCCCTATTGAAAAGCTATAGAGCTCCATAGTGCTAAACAGGATAATTAAAAACAAGCGGACTCACTATATATTATCCAGATTCTAATATTGGTAATATTAAAAACATATAGCAAGCCTGACTTTTAACCTAAGTGAAAAATTATAAAGAATATGTACATAATAAGTCATAATTTGGTCATGCATATTACAGGGTAAATATAGAAAAATTACCAAATAAAATCTACGCCAATAGGGGCCCTTAACTTCAAAAAACTCAATTGAAAAATGTATTATATTGCAGCAGTGTAAGACTAATATGAAATTAGTACTCAATTGAGTAATTTATTATATCACTGTATGGTAAACGAATGTCTGAAAACGAGAATTGGGTTAAGATGACATCAATGCCTTACAAAAAGCAGGCCATGTCTATCCTATCATTCAACCCATTAGGTATCTGGGTTTGTAGGATCGTGATCCACCTACATTCCTTCTGGAGGAGGACTTTATCGTTATCACCCCCTCTGTTATTGGTAATACCTCTGTCAATACCAATGAATGAGAGGGAGTCAGGATTGCAGGCATGAATTTCTTCAAAATGTTTTGCCACATTACTTTTGGGATTTTTATATTTAATGTCATCCCTATGTTCAGTTATCCTGTCCTTTATGGCTCTCCTGGTTTTACCCACGTAAAAACGTGGGCAACTACAGGAGAGGAGGTAAATAACCCCTTCAGTACTACATGTAATGTGGTGTTTTAATTTGTATATTTTGCCTGTGTGGGTTGAAAACACTTTAGTTTTTACCATGTATTTGCACGCCACACATCTTCCACAGGGATGATTTCCAGTGGACCTATGTGTGGTAAGCCAATCTGTTTGTTTTTTGAGTGATGTATATTGACTTCTCACGAATTTATCTCTCAGATTGGGTGCTCTTCTGGCAGTGATTGTGGGGTGATCTCCTACTTCTCTAGATACCCCTTCATCACTCGTTAGAACGTGCCAGTTTTTCTCCAGTATCTTTCTCACTGTTTTCCAGTGACAATTATAGTCCGCTATTAGTCTGATTGGACCCTGTTTTGCTTTTTGCTTGGGTACAAGAAGTTGCTCTCGGTCAGAATTAGCTGCTTCATTTAGAGCTCTGTTGACAACTCTTTTAGAGTACCCCCTATTTAGAAAACGTTGGTGCATCTCTTTAGCATGTTCATAGTATTTTGTTTTAGTGGAGCAGTTACGACGTAATCTAAGGAACTGCCCCTTAGGTATCCCCTTCTTAAGATGGTCAGGATGATGGCTTGTCGCAAGAAGCAAACTATTAGTTGCAGTGGTTTTGCGAAAGTTCTCAGTAACAATGGAACCCTGATTGAGGATAATCTTAATATCCAGAAAGGATATTTCCTCCTTACTGGTTTGCAGTGTGAGATAGATATTTTTGTCATTTTTATTCAGAGTTTCTACAAAAGCAGAAAGACTGGTTTCTGAGCCCTCCCATAAGAGGAAAATGTCATCCACATATCGAAGCCATATGTGGATGTTTTCCTCAAAGAGAGGGCTTTGGTATACATCTTCCATCTCCCAGGCTCCCAAATGGAGGCAAGCATATGTGGGGGCACATGTTGCCCCCATAGCTGTCCCCTGCTGTTGAACATACACTTTGTTGTCAAAAAGAAACACATTATTTGTCAAAATGAACTCCAACAGTTCCATGACAAAGTCAGTGTGCTGTTGTGTTTGTGTGCCTCTCATTGCAAGGAAGTGATGGCATGCCTTCAAACCAACATTGTGTGGGATGGACGAATATAGTCCTTCCACATCTAGACAGGCCATGATAGCACCTGGAGGGACTGACAGGTTATCAATTTTTCTTAAGAAGTCTGCCGTGTCCAGGATGTAAGATGGTAGTGTACTCAAAAATGGCCTAAGAAAGTAATCTACGTAATTGCCTAAATTTTCAGTTAGGCTGCCAATGCCGGCAATTATTGGACGGCCAGGCGGATGGTTGGCATTCTTATGTATTTTGGGAATACAATAGAAGACAGGTGTTATTGGATGCTCAGGGTAAAGATATTTCTGTTCATGAGTAGTAATCAAGCCATCATTCTTTGCTCTTTTCAATATATTAAAAAGTTTAAATTGTAGGGAAGATGTTGGATTAAATGTCAATGCTTTGTAATGCTTCTTATTCAGAAGTTGACGTTTTGCCTCTAGGACATACATATTCTCATCCCACAGGACTAGGTTTCCACCTTTGTCCGCGGGCTTGATTAGAAACCCTTTTGCCGTGATGAGATCGGTGAGTGCTTTGCGTTCAGGTTTTGTTAGGTTATCATCAACAATTCCTGTAAAAGACAATCGGTTCACCTCTTTCTCAACTTGTCTTACAAAAATATTGACAGCTGGCACCATTGATAGTTGCGGCATATATTTTGATTTTGCTTTAAAGTTAGAGGTGGTTTTGTTGTAATAAGGAAGATCCTTAATCTGGGTAGGAGCATATTGGCTTCCTTCATTTTCTTCTAATAAGCTTTGTAAGTTTTCTAAAGTGGACTTATCCTCCAAGGTAATGGCGACATCGTCCACTAGGTGTTTACTTTTGCCCTTCATTAATTGTGACAACACAATTTTTCGGGCAAACAGGTGGAGGTCTTTTATAAAATTAAACTTGTGAAGGTTATTCAAGGGGCAGAAGGAAAGGCCTTTTTTAAGTACCTCTATATGGGCGAGGTTTAACTTAAAAGAAGATAAATTTATTATCTGGAGGCCTTCTTCAGCTGTTTTTAGTATCCCCTGCGTCCCCGGAATCGCTGGGGTCTGCCCCTCACAAAATTCCCCCGATTTTGTTGTTGCCTCCGTTGTCTGGAGGGATACCTCCTCTCTCGTGAGTCTGAATTTTTCCCTCCTCCACCTTCTCTTCCTACCTCCTCTCCTCCTTCCCCTAAAAAATCATGTGATTTTTCTGTAGCTGATCTATGATGGTCTGATTCTACATCAGACACATCTGTGCCAGAGTCATAAGTCCCCCTTACTGCAAGATAGTTGTAAACTTTGTTGTTCTTATAATCATCATTATCTCTGGACAGTTTCCTGCCTTTCCTTAGTTTAATGTCATTTTGTAACCTAGCAATCTGTTCTTTAATTTCTTCATTAAGTTTTGCAAAGTTATGATTGTTAGAAAAGGTGTTTACTATTTTTTGGCATTCCTCTGCCTGTGTAATTGTCTTGTCCAATCTTTCTTTATTACGTTTAACCATTTTACCCATCAAAATGATGGAGCACTCGGTAAGGCTGTAGTTCCAGTCCTCCATAAATGCTTCTCCTCCTTCATCTTCCCTTAAGTTGGTCCCGGGGTCTAGTCTCAATCGTAAACCCCTAGGTATGATGTTATTTTTAATATAGTTCTCTAGGCTGGAGGTTTCAGCCCTGAGTTTGACCTGTTTCACTAAGAGTTTTTTATAGTTCTTAAATGCCCCATATATATTGACTGGTGCATTATTTTCTACCTGACTCTCTTCCAGACCTGACATAGACAGTGATGCTGTTAACTCAGCCTCCCAGTTCTCATCAGATAGTGTAAAAGCCATATCAGTGATATAATTGAAAAACAGGGCTTAAATGCCAAATATTTCTCTGTCTCCTGTAGCCACGTAAGTCTAGGATACACCCAAGAGTTGTAAACTCTTAGAAAATTAGTAATAGCAATATATGGTCACCTCTCCGGAAACCTATGGCTTGGTCATAAGACCCAGTAAAATAGGTACTGTAATTTAGAAAAATAGGGGAAATAACGGAGGGGACGCAGCTGCTGAGAGCTAATTTAAAGTGACCCACCAGTTCATAAACATATACCGGTATGGCCTTAAATATAACAGTAATGTGGTGCAGACCCTTAGAATAAATTATATGGGTTTAAAACAAAGAAATCCTGAACCAAGTATATCAGGATGAAAGACAGGGAATTCAGCACTCTTTTTGAAAAGTATTTTATTTAGCTCATCAAATTGAAATGAGGAGTATCCAAAAAATAAACTTACGTGGCCACAAGAGAGGACAATCTCTAGCATTTATTCAATGTGCGAGACAAATTGTTTCAAAAATACAGATACAATATGTCTATAAACTATAGACCAAAATAATGTACATACAAAAGAAAAAATGAACACAAAATTATAATACAAACCTGACCGGTCAGGGGTAAGTGTGAATGCTTGAACCTAGTACATATACTGACAAAGAGTTTCAAAAGGTATACCAATATTGCAGCAGATAGCTTAATCTGCTGTTTGTTATCATGTCAGACAAAGATATCTCATTGTATGAACAGTGGAGTAAATGTATTTCATAGGAAGCCTTTGTCAGACTACTACACCCTACTGCGAACGGCACCTTCAAGTATAAGGTTAATTGCCGGGCAGGTATAAGAATGGGATCTAAGTAGATACTGACATTGCGCCCAAAGAAATGTAGTGTAACTATGGGCAGTACATATAAGGCATATTATTGTAGTGTACATACATGTATATGAGGAGATATATTAGTGAGACACACTTATCAAACTACTACAAGTGTGTCTCACTAATATATCTCCTCATATACATGTATGTACACTACAATAATATGCCTTATATGTACTGCCCATAGTTACACTACATTTCTTTGGGCGCAATGTCAGTATCTACTTAGATCCCATTCTTATACCTGCCCGGCAATTAACCTTATACTTGAAGGTGCCGTTCGCAGTAGGGTGTAGTAGTCTGACAAAGGCTTCCTATGAAATACATTTACTCCACTGTTCATACAATGAGATATATTTGTCTGACATGATAACAAACAGCAGATTAAGCTATCTGCTGCAATATTGGTATACTTTTTGAAACTCTTTGTCAGTATATGTACTAGGTTCAAGCATTCACACTTACCCCTGACCGGTCAGGTTTGTATTATAATTTTGTGTTCATTTTTTCTTTTGTATGTACATTATTTTGGTCTATAGTTTATAGACATATTGTATCTGTATTTTTGAAACAATTTGTCTCGCACATTGAATAAATGCTAGAGATTGTCCTCTCTTGTGGCCACGTAAGTTTATTTTTTGGATACTCCTCATTTCAATTTGATGAGCTAAATAAAATACTTTTCAAAAAGAGTGCTGAATTCCCTGTCTTTCATCCTGATATACTTGGTTCAGGATTTCTTTGTTTTAAACCCATATAATTTATTCTAAGGGTCTGCACCACATTACTGTTATATTTAAGGCCATACTGGTATATGTTTATGAACTGGTGGGTCACTTTAAATTAGCTCTCAGCAGCTGCGTCCCCTCCGTTATTTCCCCTATTTTTATATATATATATATATATATATATATATATATATATATATATATATATATATATATATATATATATATATATATATATATATATATATCAAAAGATAGAAGACAGCACTCTCTGGTCTTAAATACAAAGGTTGTTCTATTTGTAGTGACGTTTCGGGGAAAGCTTCCCCTTCCTCAGACCCTGAGGAAGGGGAAGCTTTCCCCGAAACGTCACTACAAATAAAACAACCTTTGTATTTAAGACCAGAGAGTGCTGTCTTCTATCTTTTGCTATTATTACCCACATTCATGCACCCTGGCAAATCGTGATACTGTTCGTGAGAGTGCACTTGTCCTATTACCTATATATATATATATATATATATATATATATATATATATATATATATATATATATATATATATATATCAGTAAAAATTACTATTGCAGTATCTATCAGTCAATCCATCAATCTCAATCAATCTATCAATCTACACACACATTATAATTTAATGGCTTTAGAAATGTAGATGGCACAGGTCCTCTCAAGATCGTTCTGAATATGTAAATATCTGATGATAAAAGAAATCGGCTAAAAATATATTTATTTAGCTATGAGCTAAATAAATATATTGTATTTTTTTACCAACACTATTTGTATTTTCTACTTTTTGCTGAGATCACGTCGATACATGGATTCCAAGGAGTGACTACTTTTTTTTTTTTTTATATACGGAGTCTTATCTTTCCATCAACGGAGTATATCATTTCTTCCCCAGTCTGACCGCATCATACATATCGAGGAGATTTTCTCCAGACCAGCTGACTATATGGAGTGAGTATATTGCACTCATATCTTTTGGCATATCTACATACATCAACAAGTCGTTTTCTTTTACCATCAGAGATATTTACATATTCAGAACGATCCAGAGAGGACCTAAGCCATCTACATTTCTAAAGCCTTATATTTACAGCCCTTTGGGAGAGACTGAAGAAGGCTGCGGTCCACCTTAGAAGGAGAATATTAGTTCTTGGTCCATTGTTAACAGATTTTTGTTTTAAGATCTTGCATTATCTGTATACCTTGTTTGTTATTTACATTATAACTCAAGTATTTACTATAATTCATGCATCCATGTACTTACAAACCGTTATAAACATATGAAATGTAACTATTAACTTGCATTGTAATTCAGTTAACTACAAATACAAAATACTGTAATTAAAAAAAACGCAAAACATTAAGTTATACACACAAAGCCAGTTTTGCAGTTGTGTAATAAAGCCACTATCTGTTCGTTGATGCTCTCTCTAATTACAACCTGTAGACTAGAGATGCACTGACTTCAAATGAAAAATGCGAATGGAATGTACAGGAGCAAGGAAAAAACTTACCCTAAGAGCAAATGGCCATAGCTCGCTAAACAGTCTCAGGCAGTTTTACTTTCCTTACAGCCCGATTAGCACTTCGCTGCAGATAAAGTTCTCTTCCTAGTTCTTGATATTTCTATTCAGTTCTCTCTGTATTGGTCCCTTTTATTTTGTCAGCAGATGCTTTCGGTTTCCGTTCTCCTAAGTTTCGTTTCTGCTTATTTTTTTCAGACCAATAAAGTCATCATGATGTCATCATGGCTCCTCCTGCTGTAAACATACAGATTAGATAAAAGATAGTAAAGGCGAGGAGGTCAGGGTTTAATTCTAGCCGAGTGGCACAAATAGAAGCCGAGCTTTAGAGGTGCATATTAGTACAGAGGGGAGAAACAGAGATGGTGGAGGGGAGAATAACCTAGAGGAGAGAGATGCGGAGTAATAATTTAAGAGAACACAGGAAATGCGAGAAAAATAACAACGGGTGATGGTGGGGAACTAATGGATAGAGAGAATGGATTAGGGAAACTACCCCTTATTCTGCGTCGTTTTCTTCAGCTGCAGATGTTAAGTAGCCACACGGAACAATCGATACAATCATTTCTGTTTTTGTATTTTTAAATATATATATATACACATACACACACACACAAATTCGTTTTGGAGCTTCTATAGTAATAAACAGTGGTCCATAGCACTTCTTATACCTAAATATAAAGCCATATTTTCTTTGGCTTAAAGTTTGCAGTTAAATCTACAGAGATAAAGTTAGATTTAGGGTTAATACTAAGTAACTACAAAATTACTTCTGACCTTTCACTAAAATCATACCTCAACGAGGCATTTAATGCCAACCTATTTGCCCATCTCAGAATTCAGACTAGATATATGGGTTGGCAACCTTTTCAACCTCTTGGCTTTTAGCTTTAGCTGAAAAACATAGCAGAGTAGTTTGTTGCAGCCAAGGGGTTAATATTTATTAGATTTCAGCTATATGACTTCATCAGACCTCAGCTACCACCCACTTACCTTTATGATATGCTCTGTCTTGGTTTACAGCACCAAGGGAGGGGCAATGGAAAGTGCTGGGAGACAGCTGTGTTACAATAGTGTAGCCAGGCACCAAAGAATTAGTAATGCTGGTGTGTACCCTTAAAGGGACACAGAACGCAATTTTTTTCTTTTGTGATTCAGATAGAGCATGCAATTTTAAGCAACTTTCTAATTTACTCCTATTATCAAATTTTTTTTCATTCTCTTGGTATGTTTATTTGAAAAGCAAGAATGTAAGTTTAGATGCCTGCCCATTTTTGGTAAACAACCTGGGTTGTCCTTGCTGATTGGGCAGCACCAATAAACAAGTGCTGTCCATGGTTCTGAACCAAACCTTTGCTGGCTCCTTAGCATAGATGCCTTCTTTTTCAAATAAAGATAGCAAGAGAACGAAGAAAAATTGATAATAAAAGTAAATTACAAAGTTGCTTAAAATTGCATGCTCTATCTGAATCATGAAATAAAAAAATTGGGTACAGTGTCCCTTTAAGAAGGAGGCACCGTTTTGCCTAAAGCTAATTACTTGTAAACTCTTGAATGAGAAGTGGTCCAGTCTGCCTTGCCTTCCCTACCTTGTCTTTATTGATTGGTGTTTGTGTTTCCAGGAACCATATATAAGGGTGGCACACAGTCAAAATTAAAGAAGCCACTAATAACTGCCAATGCCAAACACCTACTAAGATAATATATACATATTGAAAACACAGAAATGTGTACAAATAGCACTGTTGTACTATTTTGAATTCTCCCTGGAATGTTGTATTTTTATTGTGTGACCTTCTGGGACTATATATATATCTATATATATATATATATATATCTATATATATATATATATATATATATATATATATATATATCTATATATCTATATATATCTATATATATCTATATATATATCTATATATATATCTATATATATCTATATATATATATCTATATATATATATATCTATCTATATCTATATATCTATATATATCTATCTATATCTATATTTCTTTCATGTAATTAGCAAGAGTCCATGAGCTAGTGACGTATGGGATATACATTCCTACCAGGAGGGGCAAAGTTTCCCAAACCTTAAAATGCCTATAAATACACCCCTCACCACACCCACAATTCAGTTTTACAAACTTTGCCTCCTATGGAGGTGGTGAAGTAAGTTTGTGCTAGATTCTACGTTGATATGCGCTCCGCAGCAGGTTGGAGCCCGGTTTTCCTCTCAGCGTGCAGTGAATGTCAGAGGGATGTGAGGAGAGTATTGCCTATTTTGAATGCAGTGATCTCCTTCTACGGGGTCTATTTCATAGGTTCTCTGTTATCGGTCGTAGAGATTCATCTCTTACCTCCCTTTTCAGATCGACGATATACTCTTATTTATATACCATTACCTCTGCTGATTTTCGTTTCAGTACTGGTTTGGCTTTCTACAAACATGTAGATGAGTGTCCTGTGGTAAGTAAGTCTTATTTTCTGTGACACTCTAAGCTATGGTTGGGCACTTTGTTTATAAAGTTCTAAATATATGTATTCAAACATTTATTTGCCTTGACTCAGAATGTTCAACTTTCCTTATTTCCAGACAGTCAGTTTCATATTTGGGATAATGCACTTGAATCAATTATTTTTCTTACCTTAAAAATTTGGGCTGTTAGGCTCGCGGGGGCTGAAAATGCTTCATTTTATTGCGTCATTCTTGGCGCGGACTTTTTTGGCGCAAAAAATCTTTTCCGTTTCCGGCGTCATACGTGTCGCCGGAAGTTGCGTCATTTTTTGACGTTCTTTTGCGCCAAAGATGTCGGCGTTCCGGATGTGGCGTCATTTTTGGCGCCAAAAAGCATTTAGGCGCCAAATAATGTGGGCGTCTTATTTGGCGCTAAAAAATATGGGCGTCGCTTTTGTCTCCACATTATTTAAGTCTCATTTTTTCTTTGCTTCTGGTTGCTAGAAGCTTGTTCATTGGCATTTTTTCCCATTCCTGAAACTGTCATTTAAGGAATTTGATCAATTTTGCTTTATATGTTGTTTTTTTCTCTTACATATTGCAAGATGTCTCACGTTGCATCTGAGTCAGAAGATACTTCAGGAAAATCGCTGTCTGGTGCTGGAACTACCAAAGCTAAGTGTATCTGCTGTAAACTTTTGGTAGCTATTCCTCCAGCTGTTGTTTGTATTAATTGTCATGACAAACTTGTTAATGCAGATAATATTTCCTTTAGTAATGTACCATTACCTGTTGCAGTTCCATCAACATCTAATGTTCAGAATGTTCCTGATAACATAAGAGATTTTGTTTCTGAATCCATCAAGAAGGCTATGTCTGTTATTCCTCCTTCTAGTAAACATAAAAAATCTTTTAAAACTTCTCTTTATACAGATGAATTTTTAAATGAACATCATCATTCTGATTCTGATGACTCTTCTGGTTCAGAGGATTCTGTCTCAGAGATTGATGCTGATAAATCTTCATATTTATTTAAAATGGAATTTATTCGTTCTTTACTTAAAGAAGTACTAATTGCTTTAGAAATTGAGGATTCTGGTCCTCTTGATACTAATTCTAAACGTTTAGATAAGGTCTTTAAATCTCCTGTGGTTATTCCAGAAGTTTTTCCTGTTCCTAGTGCTATTTCTGAAGTAATTTCCAGAGAATGGGATAAATTGGGTAATTCATTTACTCCTTCTAAACGTTTTAAGCAATTATATCCTGTGCCGTCTGACAGATTAGAATTTTGGGACAAAATCCCTAGAGTTGATGGGGCTATTTCTACCCTTGCTAAACGTACTACTATTCCTACGTCAGATGGTACTTCGTTTAAGGATCCTTTAGATAGGAAAATTGAATCCTTTCTAAGAAAAGCTTATCTGTGTTCAGGTAATCTTCTTAGACCTGCTATATCATTGGCTGATGTTGCTGCAGCTTCAACTTTTTGGTTGGAAACTTTAGCGCAACAAGTAACAGATCATGATTCTCATAATATTATTCTTCTTCTTCAACATGCTAATAATTTTATCTGTGATGCCATTTTTGATATTATCAGAGTTGATGTCAGGTTTATGTCTCTAGCTATTTTAGCTAGAAGAGCTTTATGGCTTAAAACTTGGAATGCTGATATGGCTTCTAAATCAACTCTACTTTCCATTTCTTTCCAGGGTAACAAATTATTTGGTTCTCAGTTGGATTCTATTATCTCAACTGTTACTGGTGGGAAAGGAACTTTTTTACCACAGGATAAAAAATCTAAGGGTAAAAACAGGGCTAATAATCGTTTTCGTTCCTTTCGTTTCAACAAAGAACAAAAGCCTGATCCTTCATCCTCAGGAGCAGTTTCAGTTTGGAAACCATCTCCAGTCTGGAATAAATCCAAGCCTTCTAGAAAAGCAAAGCCAGCTTCTAAGTCCACATGAAGGTGCGGCCCTCATTCCAGCTCAGCTTGTAGGGGGCAGGTTACGTTTTTTCAAAGAAATTTGGATCAATTCTGTTCACAATCTTTGGATTCAGAACATTGTTTCAGAAGGGTACAGAATTGGTTTCAAGATGAGACCTCCTGCAAAGAGATTTTTTTTCCCGTGTCCCAGTAAATCCAGTGAAAGCTCAAGCATTTCTGAATTGTGTTTCAGATCTAGAGTTGGCTGGAGTAATTATGCCAGTTCCAGTTCTGGAACAGGGGATGGGGTTTTATTCAAAGCTCTTCATTGTACCAAAGAAGGAGAATTCCTTCAGACCAGTTTTGGATCTAAAAATATTGAATCGTTATGTAAGGATACCAACGTTCAAAATGGTAACTGTAAGGACTATCTTGCCTTTTGTTCAGCAAAGGCATTATATGTCCACAATAGATTTACAGGATGCATATCTGCATATTCCGATTCATCCAGATCATTATCAGTTCCTGAGATTCTCTTTTCTGGACAAGCATTACCAGTTTGTGGCTCTGCCGTTTGGCCTAGCTACAGCTCCAAGAATTTTTACAAAGGTTCTCGGTGCCCTTCTGTCTGTAATCAGAGAACAGGGTATTGTGGTATTTCCTTATTTGGACGATATCTTGGTACTTGCTCAGTCTTTACATTTAGCAGAATCTCATACGAATCGACTTGTGTTGTTTCTTCAAGATCATGGTTGGAGGATCAATTCACTAAAAAGTTCATTGATTCCTCAGACAAGGGTAACCTTTCTGGGTTTCCAGATAGATTCAGTGTCCATGACTCTGTCTTTGACAGACAAGAGACGTCTAAAATTGATTTCAGCTTGTCGAAACCTTCAGTCACAATCATTCCCTTCAGTAGCCTTATGTATGGAAATTCTAGGTCTTATGACTGCTGCATCGGACGCGATCGCCTTTGCTCGTTTTCACATGCGACCTCTTCAGCTCTGTATGCTGAATCAATGGTGCAGGGATTACACAAAGATATCTCAATTAATATCTTTAAAACCGATTGTACGACACTCTCTAACGTGGTGGACAGATCACCATCGTTTAATTCAGGGGGCTTCTTTTGTGCTTCCGACCTGGACTGTAATTTCAACAGATGCAAGTCTCACAGGTTGGGGAGCTGTGTGGGGATCTCTGACGGCACAAGGAGTTTGGGAATCTCAGGAGGTGAGATTACCGATCAATATTTTGGAACTCCGTGCAATTTTCAGAGCTCTTCAGTCTTGGCCTCTTCTGAAGAGAGAATCGTTCATTTGTTTTCAGACAGACAATGTCACAACTGTGGCATACATCAATCATCAAGGAGGGACTCACAGTCCTCTGGCTATGAAAGAAGTATCTCGAATTCTGGTTTGGGCGGAATCCAGCTCCTGTCTAATCTCTGCGGTTCATATCCCAGGTATAGACAATTGGGAAGCAGATTATCTCAGTCGCCAAACGTTGCATCCGGGCAAATGGTCTCTTCACCCAGAGGTATTTCTTCAGATTGTTCAAATGTGGGAGCTTCCAGAAATAGATCTGATGGCGTCTCATCTAAACAAGAAACTTCCCAGGTATCTGTCCAGATCCCGGGATCCTCAGGCGGAAGCAGTGGATGCATTATCACTTCCTTGGAAGTATCATCCTGCCTATATCTTTCCGCCTCTAGTTCTTCTTCCAAGAGTAATCTCCAAGATTCTGAAGGAATGCTCGTTTGTTCTGCTGATAGCTCCGGCATGGCCTCACAGGTTTTGGTATGCGGATCTTGTCCGGATGGCCTCTTGCCATCCGTGGACTCTTCCGCTAAGACCAGACCTTCTGTCGCAAGGTCCTTTTTTCCATCAGGATCTCAAATCCTTAAATTTAAAGGTATGGAGATTGAACGCTTGATTCTTCGTCAAAGAGGTTTCTCTGACTCTGTGATTAATACTATGTTACAGGCTCGTAAATCTGTATCCAGAGAGATATATTATAGAGTCTGGAAGACTTATATTTCTTGGTGTCTTTCTCATCATTTTTCTTGGCATTCTTTTAGAATTCCGAGAATTTTACAGTTTCTTCAGGATGGTTTAGATAAAGGTTTATCCGCAAGTTCTTTGAAAGGACAAATCTCTGCTCTTTCTGTTCTTTTTCACAGAAAAGATTGCTAATCTTCCTGATATTCATTGTTTTGTACAAGCTTTGGTTCGTATAAAACCTGTCATTAAGTTAATTTCTCCTCCTTGGAGTTTGAATTTGGTTCTGGGGGCTCTACAAGCTCCTCCGTTTGAACCTATGCATTCATTGGACATTAAATTACTTTCTTGGAAAGTTTTGTTCCTTTTGGCGATCTCTTCTGCCAGAAGAGTCTCTGAATTATCTGCTCTTTCTTCTTCTTTTCATCAGGATAAGGCAGTGTTGCGAATTTCTTTTGAATTTTTACCTAAAGTTGTGAATTCCAACAACATTAGTAGAGAAATTGTGGTTCCTTCATTATGTCCTAATCCTAAGAATTCTAGGAGAAATCGTTGCATTCTTTGGATGTTGTTAGAGCTTTGAAATATTATGTTGAAGCTACTAAGTCTTTCCGAAAGACTTCTAGTCTATTTGTTATCTTTTCCGGTTCTAGAAAAGGCCAGAAAGCTTCTGCCATTTCTTTGGCATCTTGGTTGAAATCTTTAATTCATCATGCCTATGTCGAGTCAGGTAAAACTCTGCCTCAAAGGATTACAGCTCATTCTACTAGGTCAGTTTCTACTTCCTGGGCGTTTAGGAATGAAGCTTCGGTTGATCAGATTTGCAAAGCAGCAACTTGGTCCTCTTTGCATGCTTTTACTAAATTCTACCATTTTGATGTATTTTCTTCTTCTGAAGCAGTTTTTGGTAGAAAGTACTTCAGGCAGCGGTTTCAGTTTGAATCTTCTGTTTATGTTTTTCATTAAACTTTATTTTGGGTGTGGATTTCAGCAGGAATTGGCTGTCTTTATTTTATCCCTCCCTCTCTAGTGACTCTTGCGTGGAAAGATCCACATCTTGGGTAGTCATTATCCCATACGTCACTAGCTCATGGACTCTTGCTAATTACATGAAAGAAAACATAATTTATGTAAGAACTTACCTGATAAATTCATTTCTTTCATATTAGCAAGAGTCCATGAGGCCCGCCCTTTTTTGTGGTGGTTATGATTTTTTTGTATAAAGCACAATTATTCCAATTCCTTATTTTATATGCTTTCGCACTTTTTTCTTATCACCCCACTTCTTGGCTATTCGTTAAACTGAATTGTGGGTGTGGTGAGGGGTGTATTTATATGCATTTTAAGGTTTGGGAAACTTTGCCCCTCCTGGTAGGAATGTATATCCCATACGTCACTAGCTCATGGACTCTTGCTAATATGAAAGAAATGAATTTATCAGGTAAGTTCTTACATAAATTATGTTATCTATCTATATCTATATATCTATATATCTATATATATCTATCTATATCTATCTATATCTATATATATATATATCTATATATATATATATATATATCTCTATATATATATATATATGTATATATATATAGTGGATGGGAAATTATCAAAGCCAAAACAACTTTTTGTGACACTCCCCTTTATCATGTCTACAATAACACAAAACATATCTCCCTTATAAATTCTAAATGGCGTCAAAATTTTAATAGGTTAATTCACCCATCAATCTCTAAAAATGTATAAAACACCCGTAAACTTGGTAAACCATCGAAACATTCATAACATATAGAATATGGGTAGGGCTTGCTGATTGGTCGCTAAATGTAGCCATCAATTAACAAGCGCTATCCAGGGTTCTGAACCAAAAATGAGATGGCTACTAAGCTTTCATTCCTGTTTCTTCAAATAAAAATACCAAGAGAAAAAATAAAAATTGATAATAGGAGTAAATTAGAAAGTTGCTTAAAATTGCATGCTCTACGTGAATCATGAGAGAGAAAAAAAATGTTTTAGTATCCCTTTAAGTTGTCTTAAATTATGTCCTGAAGTCTACATTTTTTGCACAATTTAGGTGACTGGGTACTGGTAATAGGTGGGGCCTCAACATGGCTCCTCCAAAGCTCTTCCTTTGATTCCACCATGTATATTTAACACAACTGAGCAGTCATTTTATCCTTTTGGTTGCCAGTGACACATATATACGCAGTAGCGATTTGATCCCCTTGAATGCTGTGAGCACACATAGAGGTGATTTAACACCTTCAGGACTGCCAGTAACATTTAAGAGAGTGTTTGTTTTTAACCTCTTTGGCTGCTAGTATCACACAGAATAGAGCATGCACAGTGTCACTTCTTTCAGGTTCATATTTGTAATGCATAGAGGCATAGGAGCCTTTTAAATTTAGCTGACACTCAATGGATTTTAAAAACAAGACAACAAAGTGTCCAATATTTTGTGTAGAATTTACTGCATAGTCTGCTAAATTTAAGACTGTCCAGTTGAATACTGGACACTTGGCAGCCCTATCCTAAAATATATAAAGGAAACCCTCAGGAATAATACAGTCATGGAAAAAATATAAATCTCTTACGGCTAGATTACGAGTCTTGCGTTATGAGTAAAAAAGCAACGTTAAGCTTCATAACACTGCTTTTTTACTACCGTTGGTATTACGAGTCTTGTAGGTACAGCTGTCCCGCACACTTTTTTGGCCTTACCGCAAATCAACTTACGCAAATTGCGTATAGTCTTTTTTCTATGGGACTTCCATAGCGCCGGTATTACAAGCTTGTCCTGGGAGGCCAAAAAGTGAGCGGTACAGCCTACCCTGTCAAGATTCGTAATGCATTCTAAAATCAGTAGTTATGAGTTTGACACTGCAACGCTGTAGCATAAAACTCATAACTAAAGTGTTAAAAAGTACACTAACACCCATAAACTACCTATTAACCCCTAAACCGAGGCCCTACCGCATCGCAAACACTTAAATGAAATTATTAACCCCTAATCTGCCACTCCGGACCTCGCTCACTAGAATAAACATATTAACCCCTAAATCACCGCACTCTCGTCTTGCAAACATTAGTTAAATATTATTAACCCCTAATCTGCTGTCCTTAACATCGCCGCCACCTATCTACATTTATTAACCCTGTTAGGTGTATTACCCCTAACAAACCCCTAATCTGCCGCCCCAAACGTCGCCGCCACTATATTAAATTTATTAACCCCTAAACCTAAGTCTAACCCTAACACCCCGTAACTTAAATATAATTAAAATAAATATAAATAAAAATTCCTATCATTAACTAAATAATTCCTATTTAAAACTAAATACTTACCTATATAATAAACCCTAAGCTAGCTACAATATAACTAATAGTTACATTGTAGCTAGCTTAAGGTTTATTTTAATTTTATTTTTATTTTATTTATTTAAGTCCAACACAGGTACACAGATACACAAAAGAAAAAGAAACAAAACATGTATGCAGTCTGCATGACTTCAAAATGCGGTAACACAAACAGGGAAGCCACGCCATACAAAACTGCTTATAATCACTTCATTAATAAGTATATTCACACTTTGTTCACTAATTGTTATGGTTATCTTAAATTCTTAGTCACAAAATGTATTAGGATTTTCACATTTTATACTTGAGGAAAGGGGGGAAAAAAAAAGAGAAAAGAACATTACCGCAATTCACTTCCTCCCTCCTCCCCCACTGTAGGCAATCTACCATATAACTAATATTAATCCACCTATAGCTCTGGGAATTCTTTGTTTGCTATGGCCAGTTCTAGAGTCTCTGTACCTCAAAAAGGTAGAATTACCAACAATTGAATTTCTTTAGGAAAACTAATGATTACATGTAGCCCTCACTTTACGCCAGGGTTAGGTTCCAGAAGGAATGGTTGTAAATCGAAACCGTTGTAAATTGAAACCCAGTTATAATGTAAGTCAATGGGATGTGAGGGTGATAGGTTCCAGGCCCCTCTCAAAATTGTCATAAGTAACACTTTAAACATTATTTTTAAAGCTTTGAAATGAAGATTTTAAATGCTAAACAGCATTATAAACTTAATAAAATAATTACACAACACAGAATGTATAATTAAACTAAGTTAAATGAACAAAAACATGTGCTAAACAGCATTATAAACCTAATAAAATAATCACACAACACAGACTTCACTTGCATTTTTCTGCAAACAGTTCTTTCTATGCATTCCAATCTGGACTGATTTATAGACAGGAAGATCTTGTTCCTTTGAAATCTGCTCGATAGCTCAGGTCTGGTTAAACTGATTAATTTCAGCTTGCTTGGCTTTGCTGCAACACAAGCAGACAGCTCCACCTACTGGCTATTTTAATCAATGCACTGCTTCTCAATGCTTTTCAATAGCAGTCACATGACTGGAAAAAAGGTTGTTATTCTGAAACGGTGTAAATTGAACCGTTGTAAAACGAGGGCCACCTGTACATTGCCCATTTGATCAGGAAGCGTTTGATTTGTCTCAGAATTTATTGAGGTATCCATCTGCTCCATTATAAGTTGTTTTTTAAGCTTATGCCTGAGTTCTGTCAGATTAGGGGCTGATTGGAACAGCCAATAGAATGCGAGCTCAATCCTATTGGCTGATTGCATCAGCCAATAGGATTTTTTCAACCTTAATTCCAATTGGCTGATAGAATTCTATCAGCCAATCGGAATCTAAGGACGCCATCTTGGATGACGTAATTTAAAGGAATCTTCATTCAGCAAGAAGACGTCGGAAGAAGAGGATGCTCCGCGCCAGATGTCTTGAAGATGGAGCGCTCTGCGTCGGAAGGATGAAGATAGAAGATGCCGTCTGGGTGAATACTTCTGCCTGTCTGGAGGACCACTTCTGCCTGTCTGGAGGACCACTTCTGCCGGCTTCGTTGAGGACATCTTGCCGCTTGGATGAAGGCTCCTGCCGGTAAGTGGATCTTCGGGGGTTAGTGTTAGGATTTTTTAAGGGTGTATTGGGTGGGTTTTATTTTTAGGTTAGGGCTTTGGGCCGCAATAGAGCTAAATGCCCTTTTAAGGGCAATGCCCATCCAAATGCCCTTTTCAGGGCAATGGGGAGCTTAAGTTTTTTTTTTGTTAGGATTTTATTTGGGGGGGTTGGTTGTGTGGGTGGTGGGTTTTACTGTTGGAGGGGTTGTTTGTACTTTTTTTTTACAGGTAAAAGAGCTGATTTCTTTGGGGCAATGCCCTGCAAAAGGCCCTTTTAAGGGTTATTGGTAGTTTAGTTTAGGCTAGGGTTTTTTTTTTTATTTTGGGTGGGCTTTTTTATTTTTATAGGGCTATTAGATTAGGTGTAATTAGTTTAAATATCTTGTAATTAGTTTTTTATTTTCTGTAATTTAGTGTGGTTTTTTTTGTCATTTAGATAATTGTTTTGAATTTAGTTAATTGTATTTAATTTAGGGAATTTATTTAATTATAGTGTAGTGTTAGGTGTTATTGTAACTTAGGTTAGGTTTTATTTTACAGGTAAATTTGTATTTATTTTAGCTAGGTAGTTAGTAAATAGTTAATAACTATTTAGTAACTATTCTACCTAGTTAAAATAAATACAAACTTGCCTGTAAAATAAAAATAAACCCTAAGCTAGCTACAATGTAACTATTAGTTATATTGTAGCTAGCTTAGGTTTTATTTTATAGGTAAGTATTTAGTTTTAAATAGGAATTATTTAGTTAATGATAGGAATTATTAATTTATTCATATTTATTTTAATTATATTTAAGTTAGGGGGTGTTAGTGTTAGACTTAGGTTTAGGGGTTAATAAATTTAGTATAGTGGAAGCGACATTGGGACAGCAGATTAGGGGTTAAAAAATGTAGGTAGGTGGTGGCGATGTTAGGGACGGCAGATTAGGGGTTAATATGTTTATTATAGTGGCAGCGACATTGGGGGCAGCAGATTAGGGGTTAATATGTTTATTATAGTGGCGACAACGTTGGGGGTGGCAGATTAGGGGTTAATAAGTGTAGGTAGGTTGCGGTGACATTGGGGGCGGGAGATTAGGGGTTAATAAATATACTGTAGGTACAGAATCTAAAAGACAGAGGACAGGAGCGCAGACTCAAATGCAGAGTATAAAATGTTTTTAATAAAAGTCACACAGACAAATGGTAACTCACAAGAAGTAAAGGTTAAAACAGCGTATCGTGTATCATATACACAAGAAAAACTTATCCCCTCAGCGTGTATATCACCAGGACGGCTCCAAGAAAACAGAGGTGCTGTTGTGTTCTCCCCTAGACTCCAGATCCAGGCTGGTAGTTAGACAATTTAGCAGTCCGTTTCCAAGATAAACTGTACACTGATAGGGTGACAAGCTAGCACTTACATAAATTGTAGAAACAAAGCAAACAGTTTGATTCATTCAAACAGATCCTCAGCGCTCATACCACACAGTTCCTAGCTGCAGACCCGGAACTAGGGCGGCCTCACAGGATCAATAGGCTAAAAAAGTGGGCGGGCTCTACGCGTTTCGTCCCAGCAACGTAGGGACTTTCTCAAGAGTGATAGAATCGGATAATGCAATGATCTTTAAAGGAGGTGTGTATTAACACTCCCACATATGCCACCAATGGGTGAACGGTAACCAGTGACTCACAGTGACATCAGATAAAAACATTATCCGAGTATCGTGGCAAAAATAAGTTATTAAAGTGATCTTGTATAATGCAATATTGTAGATACAGAGGCAAATACAAAAAGCACATGCAATGTATAAATATCAAACAAAAGTGTTTCGATAATAAACAAATATTGATAATGATTAAAAAATATGCTATTTGTTTTAACCCCTTAATGACCGCAGCACTTTTCCATTTTCTGTCCGTTTGGGACCAAGGCTATTTTTACATTTTTGCGGTGTTTGTGTTTAGCTGTAATTTTCCTCTTACTCATTTACTGTACCCACACATATTATATACCGTTTTTCTCGCCATTAAATGGACTTTCAAAAGATACCATTATTTTCATCATATCTTATAATTTACTATAAAAAAATTATAAAATATGAGGAAAAATTGAAAAAAAAAACACTTTTTTTAACTTTGACCCCCAAAATCTGTTACATATCTACAACCACCAAAAAACACCTATGCTAAATAGTTTCTAAATTTTGTCCTGAGTTTAGAAATACCCAATGTTTACATCTTCTTTGCTTTTTTTGTAAGTTATAGGGCCATAAATACAAGTAGCACTTTGCTATTTGCAAACCACTTTTTTTTCAAAATTAGCGCTAGTTACATTGGAACACTGATATCTTTCAGGAATCCCTGAATATCCATTGACATGTATATATTTTTTTTTAGTAGACAACCCAAAGTATTGATCTAGGCCAATTTTGGTATATTTCATGCCACCATTTCACCGCCAAATGCGATCAAATAAAAAAAATCGTTCACTTTTTCACAATTTTTTTCACAAACTTTAGGTTTCTCACTGAAATTATTTACAAATAGTTTGTGCAATTATGGCACAAATGGTTGTAAATTCTTCTCTGTGATCCCCTTTGTTCAGAAATAGCAGACTTATATGGCTTTGGTGTTGCTTTTTGGTAATTAGAATGCCACTAAATGCCACTGCGCACCACACGTGTATTATGCCCAGCAGTGAAGGGGTTAATTAGGGAGCATGTAGGGAGCTTGTAGGGTTAATTTTAGCTTTAGTGTAGTGTAGTAGACAACCCCAAGTATTGATCTAGGCCCATTTTGGTATATTTCATGCCACCATTTCACCGCCAAATGCGATCAAATTAAAAAAAACGTAAAATATTTCACAATTTTAGGTTTCTCACTGAAATCATTTACAAACAGCTTGTGCAGTTATGGCACAAATGGTTGTAAATGCTTCTCTGGGATCCCCTTTGTTCAGAAATAGCAGACATATATGGCTTTGGCGTTGCTTTTTGGTATTTAGAAGGCCGCTAAATGCCGCTGCGCATCACACGTGTATTATGGCTAGCAGTGAAGGGGTTAATTAGGTAGCTTGTAGGGAGCTTGCAGGGTTAATATTAGATTTAGTGTAGAGCTCAGCCTCCCACCTAAAACATCAGACCCCCTGATCCCTCCCAAACAGCTCTCTTCCCTCCCCCACCCCACAATTGTCCCCGCCATCTTAAGTACTGGCAGAAAGTCTGCCAGTACTAAAATAAAAGCTATATATATTTTTTTTTAATGATTTTTTTAAGCATATTTACATATGCTGCTGTGTACTATCCCCCCTTAGCCCCCAACCTCACTGATCCCCCCCCCCAAACAGCTCTATCCCCTCCCACTCTAACTTAATGGGCGCCATCTTGGGTACTGGCAGCTGTCTGCCAGTACCCAGTTTAGAAGAAAAAAAATGGTTTGTTTTTTTAATTTTTTGAAATTTTCTGTAGTGTAGCTTCCCCACACACAAACCAACCCCCCCACCCCTCCACGATCGTTTTTTGTGCTTTTGCACAAACATGATTAGCCAGGTTTTATTAAATACTTTTCCGTAGTGTAGCGGTTCCCACCCGCTCCCGCCCCGTGCACGCGCCCGCCCGCCACCCTCCGTGCACGCGCGCGCGCCCGTGCGCGCCCCTGGCGGTCACGCCCCCGATCCCGCCCCCCGTGACATCACGCGGCACACCGATGGCCGCCCACCCGCCTCCCAATTCGGCTCCCACCCACCAACGATACCGGCCATCGATGTCCGGTGCAGAGAGGGCCACAGAGTGGCTCTCTCTGCATCGGATGGCCATGTGAGGTTATTGCAGGATGCCTCCATATCGAGGCATCACTGCAATAACCGGAAAGCAGCTGGAAGCGAGCAGGATCGCTTCCAGCTGCTTTCCACACCGAGGACGTGCAGGGTACGTCCTCAGGCGTTAACTGCCTTTTTTTTGAGGACGTACCCTGCACGTCCTCGGTCATTAAGGGGTTAAATAGACCAATATGATAAAACATTGCATATATAATAATTATATACGTTTTCCTAAAAATGTAAGAAATAAAGAACATACTTAAAAAACAGGCTGACAATGAATATGACTCCTAATAATAGGCAGAATAACTTTTGTTTGATATTTATACATTGCATGTGCTTTTTGTATTTGCCTCTGTATCTACAATATTGCATTATACAAGATCACTTTAATAACTTATTTTTGCCACGATACTCGGATAATGTTTTTATCTGATGTCACTGTGAGTCACTGGTTACCGTTCACCCATTGGTGCCATATGTGGGAGTGTTAATACACACCTCCCTTAAAGATCATTGCATTATCTGATTCTATCACTCTTGAGAAAGTCCCTACGTTGCTGGGACGAAACGCGTAGAGCCGTGGGACGAAACGCGTAGAGCCCCGCCCACTTGTTTAGCCTATTGATCCTGTGAGGCCGCCCTAGTTCCGGGTCTGCAGCTCGGAACTGTGTGGTATGAGCGCTGAGGATCTGTTTGAATGAATAAAACTGTTTGCTTTGTTTCTACAATTTATGTAAGTGCTAGCTTGTCACCCTATCAGTGTACATTTTCACTATACAGTTTATCTTGGAAACGGACTGCTAAATTGTCTAACTACCAGCCTGGATCTGGAGTCTAGGGGAGAACACAGCAGCACCTCTGTTTTCCTGGAGCCGTCCTGGTGATATACACGCTGAGGGGATAAGTTTTTCTTGTGTATATGATACACGATACGCTGTTTTAACCTTTACTTCTTGTGAGTTGCCATTTGTCTGTGTCACTTTTATTAAAAACGTTTTATACTCTGCATTTGAGTCTGCGCTCCTCTCCTCTGTCTTTTAGATTCTGTGTATACAATCAAGGTCTGTGGATTCACCTGTCTTAGAGGAGCAGCCGGATTCTAGTGCTTTCTCTGCACATATTGGACTTGAATATTTATATAGTGTTTATAAGTGGTACAATATTCATTATTTAAAGGGACAGTCTACACCAAAATTTTTCTTATTTAAAAAGATAGATAATCCCTTTATTACCCAATCCCCATTTTTGCATAACCAACACAGTTATATTAATATACTTTTTACCTCTGTGATTACCTTGTATCTAAGCCTTTGCAGACAGCCTCCTTATCTAAGTGCCTTTGACAGACATGCAGTGTAGTCAATCAGTGAAGACTCCTAAATAACTTCACGGGAGTAAGCACGTTATCTATATGACACATGTGAACTAGCACAGTGAAAAACTTTCAAAATGCTCTGAGCTAGGAGGCGGTTTTTAACTGTTTAGAAATCAGTTTGAGCCTAGCTAGGTTTAGCTTTTCAAAAATACCACCAAGGGAACAAAGCGAATTTGATGATAAAAGTAAATTGGAAAGTTGTTTAAAATTGCATGCCCTATCTGAATCATGAAAGTTAAGTTTTGACTTTACTGTCCCTTTAAGTGCATTTCCTTTATTATACGTCTGCTGTTTTTTTTTTTATATACATATATATATTTTATATTTTTCATACTATTTAAAGGATTGGCGTTACTTAGATGTGATTCATCACATCTCTCTCTGTGTTTGGCAAATAAAATGTAGGTGTCTGCGATGTTGGGGGCAGCAGATTAGGGGTTCATAAGTATAATGTAGGTGGCGGTGATGTCCAGAGCGGCAGATAAGGGGTTAATAAGTATAGGGCGGCAGATTAGGGGTTAATAAGTGTAAGATTAGGGGTGTTTAGACTCAGGGTTCATGTTAGGGTGTTAGGTGTAAACATAAAATGTGTTTCCCCATAGGAATCAATGGGGCTGCGTTACTGAGTTTTACGCTGCTTTTTTGCAGGTGTTAGACTTTTTCTGAGCCGGCTCTCCCTAATTGATGTCTATGGGGAAATTGTGCACGAGCACGTACAACCAGCTCACCGCTGACTTAAGCAGCGTTGGTATTGGAGTGCGGTATGGAGCACAATTTTGCTCTACGCTCACTTCTTGCCTGTTAACGCCGGGTTTAGAAAAACCTGTAATACCAGCGCTGTAGGTAAGTGAGCGGTGACAATAACGTGCAAGTTATCACCGCACCCCTCATAACGCAAAACTCGTAATCTAGCCGTTATTCTGTATCACGCACATTAACCCTAAGCACATGAGACATTAGTCAAAAAGCCAAGAAAATCTCTGAACTATGAATGCTGCTACGTTTGTGTCAGGGTGCAAGAATACTTTAAGGAATATGAAACGCAAAATATTTCTTTCATAATTCAGATAGAGCATACAATATTAAATCACTTTCTAATTTACTATTATCAATTTTCTTCATGTTCTTGATATCCTTTGTTGAAAAGCAGGGAGGTAACCTCATGAAGCGTACACGTGTATGCAGCACTATATGGCAGAAACAATGTTATACATTGTTAATTTTTTTATTTTAACAGAAAAAAATAATATATATATATGAAGTATACAAATACATAAATGTTTTCACATGATTACAATTATTCTTCCATTTACAGGTAGTAATGACAAAAAAGAAAACAAATAATTTTACAATTATCTAGCTCTTTTTTTCCTTAACCCACAGATAATTGGATAGCACACAACCTCGAACTTAATCGACTTGCGGCATTGATAACAGGTATTATTACCTAACTTAATCGTACTCATTTTACCAACCTCGGAAGGATGAAAGGCTGAGTGGACCTTGCCAGGATCGAACCTGCAACCCTTGGGTTGCCACAGATCTCTGTAACAGTGCATTAGCACAATGAGCTATCTGTCTGGCTTCAGATTGTGAAACTGACTACAAACTCTAGTCAGTAAATTAGTCATCACTCAAACTTAGTAAATAACAATATTCCCAATATGAGTTTACTATATATCGGTATTATTTGTACATTTTCCTCTTATCCATTCCAACCCTTATGGCTTAAATTAATTAGTTTAGATATATAGCGTATTCAGATAATAACAACAAAAAAGTTTACTCTTTATCCCGTTCCCTCTACAAGAAGGTCCATTGCCCACGTAGCCTATATTCTGTTAATAATATAGTATTTGCAAAACGAGATAAAACTTGTTTCTGGAAGCTTTCTTCCTGGGTCATTATAAAAAATTTCCCATTTCTGTATGAATGTTTTCAAGCGATTTTCTGTTAAAACCAGTGTATCTATTTGTTCTAATATTAAGATATTACGAAGATCTAATTTTAGATTATCCAACATGGGAGCCTTTTGAGATTTCCACAGTTTTAATATCATTTTCCTACCCAATAAGATAGACAAATTCAAAAATTTGGTATTAACTTTATACTCAGAACCCTCCAGGAGAAATATTACATCTTAGATTTTAATTATAATCTTCGTATGAATTATATTACTTAACCAGTTGGATAATTTGTGCCAAAATCTCCTAATTTTATAGCAATACCAAAAGCAATGTGAGGTATTTGCTTTTTTATTTCCGCATTTTAAGCAAGAGCCTTCTCTTATTTTAGTAACGTTAGCCATTCTATCTGGGGTTAAATAGGCCATCTGAGTTAATTTGATTTGAGATTATTGATAATATGTTGTTAATGACGCTTTCTTGGTTCTTCTAATGTTCTTAGTTATTACATTATCTTCTAAGTCTATGCTTAATATATCAGCCCATTTAGAACATATCTTATGTGTTATTTTTTTCACTTATAATGGCTATTATGAACCTATATATTGAAGAAATAGAGTAGGTCCCGTTTCTAAACTGGATAAATATCTTTTCAATAAATTTAGAGCTCTTGTTATACCCGTATTGATGTACCAAAGTTAACATATAATTTCTTACTTGATAATACACGAATAAATGGTTATCAGGGATATTAAATTCTTGTTTAATATTATTAAATGTTTTATAAGAATTATTGTGTCTATTTATTAATTGGTATGTGTTTTTGAGTCCCAACTCTGCCCACTCCCCAAAAGGCTTTGTTGTAAAGCCTGCAATAAAATAAGGATTTTCCTGTATAGGGAGGTATTCAGACACCAAAAAGTTAAATCCACTAATTAGACAAAGATCTTGCCAAGACTACCTAGCTAAAATAAATACAAAGTACCTGTAAAATAAAACCTAACTTAAGTTACAATAATACCTAACACTACACTATAATTAAATAAATTAACTAAATTAAATACAATTAAATAAATTAAATTAGCTAAAGTACAAAAACAAACAAACACTAATTTACAGAAAATAATAAACAAATTACAAGATATTTAAACTAATTACACCTAATCTAATAGCCCTATCAAAATAAAAAAGCCTCCCCAAAATAAAAAAAAAACCTAGCCTAAACTAAACTACCAATAGCCCTTTTAAAAGGGCCTTTTGCGGGGCATTGCCCCAAAGTAATCAGCTCTTTTACCTGAAAAAAAAAAAAAATACAAACAACCCCCCCAAGAGTAAAACCCACCACCCGCACAACCAACCCCTCAAATAAAATACTAACTAAAAAAACCTAAGCTCCCCATTGCCCTGAAAAGGGCATTTGGATGGGCATTGCCCTTAAAAGGGCAGTTAGCTATTTTGCAGCCCAAAGCCCTAACCTAAAAATAAAACCCACCCAATACACCCTTAAAAAATCCTAACACTAACCCCCTGAAGATCGACTTACCGGGAGAAGTCTTCATCTAAGCCGGGCCAAAGTCCTCAACGAAGTTGGGAGAAGTCTTCATCCAAGCCGGGCGAAGTGGTCCTCCAGACGGGCAGAAGTCTTCATCCAGACGGCATCTTCTATCTTTATCCACCCAGCACAGAGCGGGTCCATCTTCAAGACATCCGGCGCGGAGCATCCTCTTCAATTGACGTCTTCTTACTAAATGACGGTTCCTTTATGTGACGTCATCCAATAGGATTGAGCTTGCATTCTATTGGCTGATTGGAACAGCCAATAGAATGTGAGCTCAATCCTATTGGCTGATTGGATCAGCCAATAGGATTGAACTTCAATCCTATTGGCTGATTGCATCAGCCAATAGGATTTTTTCTACCTTAATTCCGATTGGCTGATAGAATTCTATTAGCCAATCGGAATCTAAGGGACGCCATCTTGGATGACGTCACTTAAAGGTACCTTCATTTAGTAAGAAGACTCCGGATGAAGAGGATGCTCCGCGTCAGATGTCTTGAAGATGGACCCGCTCCGCGTCGGATGGATGAAGATAGAAGATGTCGTCTGGATGAAGACTTCTTCCCGTCTGGAGGACCACTTCGCCCAGCTTGGATGAAGACTTCTCTCGGCTTTGTTGAGGACTTCGGCCCGGCTTGGATGAAGACTTCTCCCGGTAAGTCGATTTTCAGGGGGTTAGTGTTAGTTTTTTTTAAGGGTGTATTGGGTGGGTTTTATTTTTAGGTTAGGGACTTTGGGCTGCAATACAGCTAACTGCCATTTTAAGGGCAATGCCCATCCAAATGCCTTTTTCAGGGCAATGGGGAGCTTAGGTTTTTTTAGATCGTATTTGGGGGGTTGGTTGTGTGGGTGGTGGGTTTGTTGGGGGGGTTGTTTGTATTTTTTTTTCAGGTAAAAGAGCTGATTACTTTTGGGCAATGCCCCGCAAAAGGCCCTTTTAAGGGCTATTGGTAGTTTTCTTTAGGCTAGGTTTTTTTTAATGGGGGGGGGGGGGCTTTTTTATTTTAATAGGGCTATTAGATTAGGTGTAATTAGTTTAAATATCTGTAATTTGTTTATTATTTTCTGTAATTTAGTGTGGGGGGGGGGGTTGTACTTTAGCTAATTTAATTTAATTTAGGTAATTGTATTTAATTTAGTTAATTTATTTAATTATAGTGTAGTGTTAGGTGTTATTATAACTTAGGTTAGGTTTTGTTTTACAGGTAAATGTGTATTTATTTTAGTTAGGTAGTTATTAAATAGTTATTTAATAACTATTCTACCTAGTTAGAATAAATACAAACTTGCCTGTAAAATAAAAATAAACCCCAAGCTAGATACAATGTAACTATTAGTTATATTGTAGCTAGCTTAGGGTTTATTTTATAGGTAAGTATTTAGTTTTAAATAGGAATAATATAGTAGTTAATGATAGTAATTTTATTTAGATTTATTTAAATTAGATTTAAGTTAGGAGGTGTAAAGGTTAGACTTAGGTTTAGGGGTTAATAACTTTAATATAGTGGCGGCGACGTTGGGGGCGGCAGATTAGGGGTTAATAAATGTAGGTAGGTTGCGGCAACATTGGGGGCGGCAGATTAGGGGTTAATAAATAGTATGTAGGTGTCGGCAATGTTGGGGGCAGCAGATTAGGGGTTAATACATATAATGTAGGTGGCGGCGGTGTCCGGAGCGGCAGATTAGGGGTTAATAATTATAATATAGGTGTCGGCGATGTCGGGGGCGGCAGATTAGGGTTAATAAGTGTAAAATTAGGGGTGTTTAGACTCGGGGTTCATGTTAGGGTGTTAAGTGTAGACATAACTTTTATTTCCCCATAGGAATCAATGGGGCTGCGTTAAGGAGTTTTACGCTGCTTTTTTGCAGGTGTTAGACTTTTTTCAGTCGGCTCTCCCCGTTGATTCCTATGGGGAAATCCTGCACGAGCACATACGACCTGCTCACCGCTGACTTAAGCAGCGCTGGTATTGGAGTGCGGTAATGAGCAAAATTTTGCTCAACGCTCACTTCTTGTCTTTTAACGACGGGTTTCTGAAAACTCGTAATACCAGCGTTGCAGGTAAGTGAGCGGTGAGGGAAAACTGCTCGTTAGCACCGCACAGCCTCTAACGCAAAACTCGTAATCTAGGTGAAATAAACAGAACCCTGATATAGCCCCCAAAAGGGACTAAACCCACCAGGAACCTGAATCTAGAAAACATTGAAATAAAGATTATACATTTAAAGTAGTACTGTCTCTTTAAATGTATCCGTTTTGTCTCAAAAAGAAAAAACACAACACACTGACTCTTTAATTCGATAACTAATAACGGAGCTAATATATTCTCCCTCTTCTCCCCCATATAACACAAAAAGGTTTTTAGAAAGATCAAGATGGCTGGCTACACGACAACAGCCGTAAAAAGATCTAAACAGCAAACTACATGCTGTATGTACACACAGACACTGTTGTTGCCGCTCTGGAGAAGAAGAGGGAGGAGCTGACCAGGCTGTGAGAAGCTGCGCCATTAATCAAAAGTGTGCTCTTCCCAGCCGATAGAATAACCTAACAGAGCCCGCAATAAACAAATGCGAAATAGCGCAAAAAGTGAATGCAAACCCATAAGCCCCTAAATAAAAGGTATCAATACAGAGGCTCTTCCTCACAAGACCCTTAGGCTATGGAGGGATTAACAATAACGGAATCTTCTCTTCTAGAAATAAATAAACAAGAAACCGACTCAGAGAGCATAAATTAATATTTTATGCCTCTAATAAACTAAAGCCCAATAAGAAATTATCCCCTTCATATTCATGAAGAGAGTTAAATTACTGTCTCCTTTCACATGCTAAAAGTGCCTGCCTTCTGCCTTAATAATCTCCACTCAGGATTATTTGAGTCCCATAAAAAAATATCAGAGAGCCCAATATTTTTTCAATGGCTCTAAAAGTGACAGCCTCCTAGCCCCAGAAGACAGTAGGCACTTACCTGCATCTAGCCGTCCGGCAGGGAGACCGCTCACACAACGTGGAAGGACGCCAACTCCTTATGGAGGTCTGTGAAAAAAGTAAGACAGAGTAAACTTACTCAGGCTTTTTATACTAGGGCAGAAACATGTTAGGAAAACGCAGTAAAGCCCACCTCACAAGTTCCTAACTGCTTTAAAGCCACCACTGCCCTACTGAAGAGTCTAACGTGGAGTACGGCTATACCCAGTCTTGAGAGGAAGTCAGAGCAAACCTACTCCGGCATTCAAAATAATAAAATCTTGATTGAAGTTCAGTTTTCTTCAGACACCAAAAACTTCACCTCCTCCATGAACAGTGGCAAAGAAAATGACTGGGGGTTATGGGTAAGGGAAGTGACATATATAGCAGCTTTGCTGTAGTGCTCTTTGCCTCCTCCTGCTGACCAGGAGTGATATTCCCACTAGTAATTGATGATTCCGTGGACTCACCATATCTTAGGAAAGAAACAGGAGTCTAATAGTATACACAGGTGTATACACACATATCTGTAATACGTACTCCTAAAGGAGGTGCTCAAGGTGATTACCAAATAACATATAATCAGTCTGAATTAAAAGTAATGCAGTAATATGAAAGGAATATATAAATTGTTAGTTCTAAAGAAAATATTACCTCCCCACCCAAAAGCACCCACATTCAAACAAAAACTGGCACCCAGTAAAGTGGTGATGTCTAAGAGGGGTAGGAAAAACAACATAAAGCAAAATGCAACTCTTCTCAAAGTGCTTGATAGGAGGGGTATATTTAGGTGTGGAAAGAAAATATGTTACATGTGTAAATGTATTACTCATGGCCAAGTGAGTCTAACTTCCCACACCACAGACGAGTGTTTCCCCATTCGAAATAGAATGTCCTGTGATTCCACATATGTTGTTTATGCACTCACATGTGAATGTGGGTTGCAGTATATTGGCAAAACGTGCAGGAAAGTCAGAGTTACATGGAGTGAGCATCTCAGAAATGTCACATCTAAATCCCTGAAACACAGTGTGTCAAGACATATTTGCCAGGAACACAATCCAGGGAAATGTAATATCAAAATTACACTTCTGGAAAGTATTCCCCCTAGCCGCCAGTTCAATAGGTTTACTAAGCTCAGACAGAGAGAAACCTTTTGGATTTATAAATTCAATACTTTATTTCCATTAGGCCTCAATAAGGTAATAGATTCAGCAGTGTTTGCTTAAGTATAGTATATTCATTTAGATACATTTTGAGTTTCAAGTAGCCAATGTTTTCACATTATTACACATATGTTTATTTTTATTAGTTACACTTCATCATTTAATTATATCACATTAACTCACTTTGAGTACCATTTGCACTTGTTAAGTCACATCACATACACTTAGAGAGGTTTCTTGTTATCCTTTTATACCATCTCTTATATCTAGAGAGATACCTGTTATCCTTTTTTACCGTTTGTACACAGATTAACCTTTTGACTGTGAGACTACAGTTATCACACAGTCGTTCCATTGTATTAGTATACAATCAGTACCGCCAGCAATGCTGAAGTCACCGTAAGTTTGTTCTCTGGTTATTATATTGTGACGATCTCAAAATGACAATTCCCACGATGTTACTGGATATAAGGCAAAAGTACATAAATCGATTTGCGGTAGCATTTATAGCATTCATTTAATTTAGGGTTGGGCCGAGAGATGAATATGTACATTTATGGCCATATTTATCATTTATTCTTTATATCCACACGATTATATATTTATATTATTTACACTAGGGCATTTTAATAGGATGATTTATAAATAACACTATTTCTATGTAGGAATACCATGAGTGACAATGGGGTGTGTTTTTTAAGTTATACTTGCACACAGTGTTTATTATATATCTACACGCTACCAAAGGGGCTCCATCGCCCTACTCCCTTACACCACTTGCTGCTGACCTGTGGTTTCAATGTTCCTGTACCTGTGTCCCTTGGGGATTTCGAGATCTTGCCTGAGTCCAGCCAGCTGGTTTGCTGTTAAAAACCAGCCTGCTTCTACTGGCACAAGAGAGTGCCTTCACACTTTGTGAGTACCCCGTATCTCCAATTCGCCTGATATCTATTGTTGCGATTGATCTACACACGTGGCGCCTCTTTCTCTTTTGTTGTTGAATCTCAATGTTAAAGCCCTTTGCCTGCTTTTTTTTCTAACACCTGAGACCTCATATCTTTGAGCCCTTATAACTTTTTTGTGCAATATTTTTTATTAAATGGTGTTATTAAAGGGACAGTCAACCATAGAATTGTTATTGTTTTAAAAGATAGATAATCCCTTTATTACTCATTCCCCAGTTTTGCATAACCAACACAGTTATATTAATGTACTTTTTACCTTTGTGATTACCTTGTATCTAGGAACCTTCTTCCAGCCCCCTGATCACATGACTGTGACTGTTTAGTATCTATTGTCTTACATTTAGCATTGTTTTGTGCTAAATCTTAAATAACCCTCTGTGCCTGAACACAGTGTTATCTATATAGCCCATGTGTACTTTCTGTCTCTTTGTGTTGAAAAGAGATTTAAAAAGCCTGTGATAAGAGGCAGCCCTCAAAGGCTTAGAAATTAGCATATGAGCCTACCTATGTTTAGTTTAAACTAAAAATACCAAGAGAAAAAAGCAAATTTGATGATAAAAGTAAATTGGAAAGTCAATTAAAATTAAAAGTCCTATCTGAATAATGAAAGTTTAATTTATACTTGACTGTCCCTTTAACTGTTAGTAACTGTACTTTGTAATGTATTTTTGATGTGTTTTGTGACACTATTTTGTTTCGCAAAACAGTTAACCACAGCTCTGACATTGTGCTTACCCGACGCGTGTTAACTTGAATTGCGTCCAAGTGAATGTGTTTTCTTTCAACTTGTAATACGAGCAGAAAACCTGACACGCGCAAACACCCGCGATAAACCCCTTATCTCTCACGCATAACTGTTAACGCGCCACTCGTAATCTGGCCCTAAATTAATTCTAATACACTGCTTGCTTTGTGGGTATACACTCACCCACACTCCCACTAAGTTGTGGCATGTGACAAGTCCTGATCTGTCTATAGGAAAGGATTCCCAGCAAATTAGGCTGATTAGGAAATGTTAACATCCTCCTGACCGCTTGTAACCCATTCATCTTGCTACTGCCTTAAAGAGACATTAAACACTTCTTGGTTTTGTGTAAACACTTCTTGTTCTTGTCCCACACTCCCTAGAGAAGCCAAAAAGCAAATTCTGTTACCTACGTTTTCAAAATGTTGCAAATTAACCCCTTAATGACCGGACCATTTTTCAGTTTTCTTACCCTTAATGACAATGGCTATTTTTAAATTTCTGCAGTGTTTGTGTTTAGCTGTAATTTTCCTCTTACTCATTTACTGTACCCACACATATTATATACCGTTTTTCTCGCCATTAAATGGACTTTCTAAAGATACCATTTTTTTTCATCACATCTTATAATTTAATATAAAAAATATATAAAATATGAGGAAAAAATTGAAAAAAACACACTTTTTCTAACTTTGACCTCCAAAATCTGTTACACATCTACAACCACCAAAAAACACCCATGCTAAATAGTTTCTAAATTTTGTCCTGAGTTTAGAAATACCCAATGGTTACATGTTGTTTGCTTTTTTTGCAAGTTATAGGGCAATAAGTACAAGTAGAACTTTGCTATTTCCAAACCACTTTTTTTCAAAATTAGCGCTAGTTACATTGGAACACTGATATCTGTCCGGAATCCCTGAATATCCCTTGACATGTATATATTTTTTTTTAGAAGACACTGATCCCACAAATCACGCGTTTACACCATACACACTACCCTCTCTTTGCATATGTTTAGCCATCGTAAAACCTTATTGTGTAGTTATTCTTATTTTAATTTTAAAACCATAAAAAAATAAATTAATTTTAATACAGTTATTAAACTGGCCATTTGGCACAGTGAATAAACAGCCTTTACCTTGATAAATGGGAAAATCATTTGAAATAGTTGATTTTGTCAATAAAGCAGTATTTGTTATAGGAAAGCATAAAAAAAAAAGAGGTTGAGGTAGTTTTGGTAGTAGAAAAGGTGTCCTTGCAGTTACTTTGGATACAAATAACTTATCAGCTGCTTCCCTGAATACATAATCCCTTTAAGGGAGTTATCTGATAAAAAATAACTTGGTACAGAGTCATTTCTTATTTCCCCACAATATTTTGTTAAATTAATGTTTTCCCCTACTTTGCAACCTAAAGGTAGAAAAAATTCTATTGGTTGATGCAATCAGCCAATAGGATTAAAGTTCAATCCTATTGGCTGATCCAATCAGCCAATAGGATTGGGCTCGCATTCTATTGGCTGATTAGAGCAGCCAATAGAATGCGAGCCCAATCCTATTGGCTGATTGGATCAGCCAATAGGATTGAACTTCAATCCTATTGGCTGATTGCATCAGCCAATAGGATTTTTTCTACCTTAATTCCGATTGGCTGATAGAATTCTATCAGCCAATCGGAATTTAAGGGACGCCATCTTGGATGACGTCACTTAAAGGTACCTTCATTCATCTTTAGTCGTCGGATGAAGAGGATGCTCCGCGTCGGATGTCTTGAAGATGGACCCGCTCCGTGCCGGGTGGATGAATATAGAAGATGCCATCTGGATGAAGACTTCTGCCCGTCTGGAGGACCACTTTGCCCGGCTTGGATGAGGACTTCTCCCGGTAAGTCGATCTTCAGGGGGTTAGTGTTAGGTTTTTTTAAGGGTGTATTAGGTGGGTTTATTTTTTAGGTTAGGGACTTTGGGCCTGCAAAAGAGCTAACTGCCCTTTTAAGGGCAATGCCCATCCAAATGCCCTTTTCAGGGCAATGGGGAGCTTAGGTTTTTTTAGATAGTATTTTATTTGGGGGGGTTGGTTGTGTGGGTGGTGGGTTTTACTGTTGAGGGGGTTGTTTGTATTTTTTTTTTCAGGTAAAAGAGCTGATTACTTTGGGGTAATGCCCCGCAAACGGCCCTTTCAAGGGCTATTGTTAGTTTAGGCTAGGGTTTTTTTATTTTTGGGGGGGGGGGCTTTTTTATTTTAATAGGGCTATTAGATTAGGTGTAATTAGTTTAAATATCTGTAATTTGGTTATTATTTTCTGTAATTTAGTCTTTGTTTTTTTTGTACTTCAGCTAATTTAATTTAGGTAATTGTATTTAATTTAGTTAATTTATTTAATTATAGTGTAGTGTTAGTTGTTAGTGTAACTTAGGTTAGGTTTTACTTTACAGGTACTTTTGTATTTATTTTAGCTAGGTAGTTATTAAATAGTTAATAACTATTTAATAACTATTCTACCTAGTTAAAATAAATATAAACTTGCCTGTAAAATAAAAATAAACCCTAAGATAGCTACAATGTAACTATTAGTTATTTTGTAGCTATCTTAGGGTTTATTTTACAGGTAAGTACAGTGAGGCCTCGGTTTACGAATTTAATTCGTTCTCCGGGTCGTTTCGTATTGCGAAAAATTCGTAAACCGAAACACGTTTTCCCATAGGAATGCATTGAAAATCAATTAATGCGTTCCGGAGGTCCGAAAAAATTCAAATAAAGTGTCCAAAAAATGCTCCAAAAGGCTCCAAAAGGCTTAACAACTTGCTGCAAATGGCTCCAATGTCTCCAAAAGGCTCCACAACTTGCTGCAAATGGCTCCAAAAGGCTTAACAACTTGCTGCAAATGACTCCAAAAGGCTCAACAAATTGCTGCAAAATGGCTCCAAAACCTCTCCAACACCTCCACACTGGTACCCAAACTTCATTAATTCAATCATACTTGAGTATGCAGGGGGCACAGGGGCCACTGGTTTCGTATTGCGAAAAATATTCGTAAACCGAGGGGGGCAAACCGGCATTTTGTTTCGTATTGCGAAAAAAAATCGTAAACCGAGTCAATTTTTCTTCAAATTTCGATTTCGTAAACCGAAATTTCGTATACCGAGTCGTGCGTAAACCGGGGCCTCACTGTATTTAGTTTTAAATAGGAATAATTTAGTTAATGATAGTTATATTTATTTAGATTTATTTAAATTATATTTAAGTTAGGGGGTGTTAGGGTTAGACTTAGGTTTAGGGGTTAATAACTTTAATATAGTGTCGGCGACGTTACAGGCGGCTGATTAGGGGTTAATAAATGTAGGTAGGTTGCAGCGACATTGGGGGCAGCAGATTAGGGGTTAATAAATAGTATGTAGGTGTCGGTGATGTTGGGGGCAGCAGATTAGGGGTTCATAAGTATAATGTAGGTGGCGGCGGTGTCCGGAGCAGCAGATTAGGGGTTAATAATATAATGTAGGTGGCGACGATGTCAGGGGCCTCAGATTAGGGGTTAATAAGTGTAAGATTAGGGGTGTTTAGACTCAGGGTTCATGTTAGGGTGTTAGGTGTAGACATAAATTTTATTTACCCATAGGAATCAATGGGGCTGCGTTACTGAGTTTATGCTGCTTTTTTGCAGGTGTTAGACTTTTTCTCAGCCGGCTCTCCCCGTTGATTCCTATGGGGAGATCGTGTACGAGCACGTACGACCAGCTCACCGCTGACTTAAGCAGCGCTGGTATTGGAGTGTGGTAATGAGCAAAATTTTGCTCAACGCTCACTTCTTGTCTTTTAACAACGGGTTTCTGAAAACTCGTAATACCAGCACTGCATGTAAGTGAGTCTTTTTAAAAAAAAATATATATATATATATATTATTTTTTTTTTACAGTTTTAGAAATTTCTACACATAGGTGTACTTTTCCCTATAACGTTCTCTGTTTGTAGGATAATGTCATAGGTCACTAGTGGTACCATTGCTATCACTAGTCATGTCATGACAGTGTCATATGTGATGCCATCTATAATGACATGGAAATATCTCATAATTTAACTTAAACACACACATATTTTCACAGTAATTCACAGTAATCATTGTAATATTATTTTTTAATTTTCAAATTGATGAAGAATAAAAACTCTCAAAAACCTGTATGTTGTGATAAATTGTTACTCCAATAAAAATGATTACTATTGGATAGATTACGAGTGGCATGCTAACTGTTGCGCACGATTATAACAAAATTTATGCTTACCTGATAAATGTATTTCTTTATGGCAGTGACGTGCAGTAATAGGAGGCAGGGGAGGCAGTGCCTACCCTGTCCAATGAGGGAAAAAAAGATTTGAAATAATATTTATTTAAAAAAAAGTGTTTTTATTTTATTAATTGTTGGCCACAACCACCCTCGCCCCAAGGGTACCCCCCCACCCCCGATGGCTATTACTGTTACTCAGTAGTCTGTGCGCTACTGCGCTTGCGCTGCAAAAGTCACCAGGCATCATCATCATCCATTGTTGCGCAATTAGGAGGCAGTGAGCCGGTCCGCTGCCCTCCATTAATTGCGCAACATGGATCTAACTAAGTGTGTTGACAGCTATAAGTGAGCTGCGCCACCCACTGGTGACTCGCCGGGTCCTCACACAAGCTCCTATGGAGGCGGTTCTCAAAACCGCCTCCATGATGAGCTAGTTCCCCTTGAGCCAATCATCATTCAGCAGCACTGCGGGGAGGCGTGCCTGCTGGGCTGCTGAATGACAGGTGTGGGTCATGTGACCGTTTGACACATCGCGCGCGCCGAGACAGACTGGCAGTGGCAGGAAGACTGAGACTCAGGAGTAGAGTGTGGAGACGGAGAGAGTTGCTGAGGTGCTGCTGAGCAGATTAGTCTGCGTGTCCGACCGACTGTGCTGCTAGTGACACTGCCTACCTAGTTGTGGCTGTTTTTGGAGGAGGTAAGTCCTGCCCTGGAGGACTGAGGACTGTGCTAGTGTGCTGCTGCCTGCCCCTGGACTCTGGAGGGGACTGAGGGACTCAGGGTCTCAGAGGGACAGGAGGAGGAGGACGGTGGTCGTGGACAGAGGAGCAGAGCCCCAGTGCCACGTGGGTGGACCCGGTCCCAGTGGAGTGAGTGACAGTCGTCTGAAGTTCTGAGACTCTTCTTTCTCAGGTAAGGAGAGGAGAGGACCACCAGACCACTTAGGTTAAAAATTTTGTCAATGTTCATAATGTGGGTGGTAGACATTTTTTTTTAATATGAATATACAACACATCTTCAAGTTCAAATTCTCACTAGTACCATTTTAAATTATTTTTGAATTCCTTCCATTATATATAATGCAGTAATATTTTGTAGTTGTACACTTACAGCTTGCTATTTTATTTGGTAGATAAAATGAAATGAATGAAAAACAAACATAAATTAATTAACACATCAACAGAAGATAATGAGGGTTATGTATATACATATAACTCTCATTATCTTCTGTTGATGTGTTAATTAATTTATGTTTGTTTTTCATTCATTTTATCTAGTAAATAAAATAGCTGTACAAAATATTTTACTTACTGCATTTTATATAATGGAATTCAAAAATAATTTAAAATGGTACTAGTGAGATAAAATAAGGTACAAAAATCCTTCATTGAAAACATACTTGATTGGTTGTCCAACTTGTCTAAAAGAGATCACTACAAAAAGCTAAGTTAAAATACTATTATTATTATTATTATTAAAAAAACATTAATAAATTTAGCAGCACTGCACACTGATACTGCCCTGGAATGCCTATATATACTGTATGTATGCAATCACCATCTCTCTCCCCTCTGTCTCTCTCTCTCTCCCCTCTCTCTCTCCCTGTCTCCCTCCCCTCTGTCTCTCTCTCCCCTCTGTCTTTTTATCTCTCCCCTCTATCTCTCTCTCTCCCCTCTATCTCTCTCTCTCCCCTGTGTCTCTCTCTCTCTCTCTCTCTCTCTGTCTCTCTGTCTCTCTGTCTCTCTGTCTCTCTCTCTGTCTCTCTCTCTGTCTCTCTCTCTGTCTCTCTCTCTGGTCTCTCTCTCTGGTCTCTCTCTCTGTCTCTCTCTCTGTCTCTCTCTCTGTCTCTCTCTCTGTCTCTCTCTCTGTCTCTCTCTCTGTCTCTCTCTCTGTCTCTCTCTCTGTCTCTCTCTCTGTCTCTCTCTCTGTCTCTCTCTCTGTCTCTCTCTCTGTCTCTCTCTCTGTCTCTCTCTCTGTCTCTCTCTCTGGTCTCTCTCTCTCTCTGGTCTCTCTCTCTCTCTGGTCTCTCTCTCTCTCTGGTCTGTCTCTCTCTCTCTGTCTCTCTCTCTCTGTCTCTCTCTCTCTGTCTCTCTCTCTCTCTGTCTCTCTCTCTCTGTCTCTCTCTCTCTGTCTCTCTCTCTCTGTCTCTCTCTCTCTGTCTCTCTCTCTCTCTCTCTCTCCCCTGTGTCTCTCTCTTTCCCCTCTCTCTCTCCCCCCTCTGTCTCTCTATCTGCCCTCTGTCTCTCTCTCTCTCCCCTCTGTCTCTCTCTCTCTCTCTCCCCTCTGTCTTTCTCTTTCCCCTCTGTCTCTCTCTCTCTCCCCTCTGTCTCTCTCTCTCTCCCCTCTGTCTCTCTCTCTCTCTCCCCTTTGTCTCTCTCTCTCTCTCCCCTCTGTCTTTCTCTCTCTCTCCCTCCCACTCTGTCTCTCCCTTTCTTCCACCCCTCTCTGTCTCTCTCTCCCCTCTGTCTGTCTTTCTCTCTCCCATCTGTGTCTCTCTTTCTCTCTCTCCCCCTCTGTCTCTCTCTCCACTATGTGTCTCTCTCTCGTCTCTCTCTCTTCTGTCTCTCTCTTCTCTCTTTCTCTCTCTCTCTTTCTCTCTCTCTGTCTCTATCCATCTCTCTCTCCCACCCCCTCTGTCTTCTCCCCCATGGCCTCTTTCTCTGTCTTTCTACCTTCTGTCTCTCTTTGTCTCTCTCTCCCCCTCTGTCTCTCTATTTATCTCTCTCTCCCTGTCTCTCCCACCCCCTCTGTCCAATTTACATCTAATATCTAATTTCCTTCATTCTCTTGATATCCTTTGTTGGAAATCATATCTAAATATGCTCAGTAGCTGCTGATTGGTGGCTGCACAATAGATACCTCATGTGATTGGCTTACCCATGTACATTGCTATTTCTTCAACAAAGGATATCTAAAGAATGAAGGCATATCCTAGCCAGTGCCTCACCTGCCTCTGACCTCACTGCACGTCACTGCTTTATGGATAAGGTGAGTCCACAGGATCATCAATTACTGTTGGGAATATCACTCCTTGCCAGCAGGAGGAGGCAAAGAGCACCACAGCAAAGCTGTTAATTATCACTTCCCTTCCCACAATTCCCAGATATTCGACCAAAGGAAAAATAGAGAAAGGAAATAACACAAGGTGTAGAGGTGCCTGAAGTTGAGATAAAAAAAAACTGTCTTAAATAACGGGTGGGGCTATGGATTCACAGTATCCAGAAATAAATACATTTATCAGGTAAGCATAAATTGATTTCTTTCCTAAGATACGGTCCACAGGATCATTAATTACTGTTGGGAATCAATACCCAAGCCTGAGGACACAGATGATTAGGGATGGACAAGACAGGGAACCTAAACAGAAGGCACCACCGCTTGAAGAACCTTTCTCCCAAAGGAAGCCTCAGCCGAAGAAAAAGTATCAAATTTATAAAATTTGGAAAAAGTATGCAAAGAGGACCAAGTTTCAGCCTTGCAAATCTGTTCCACATAGGCCTCATTTTTGAAACCCCAAGAAGAAGAAACAGCCCTAGTGGAGTGATCTGTGATTCTCTCAGGAGGCTGCTGTCCAGCAGTCTCATATGCCAAACGAATAATACTTCTCAACCAGAGAGAAAGAGAAGTAACAGTAGCTTTCTGACCCTTACGTCTCCCATAAAAACAAAGAAACAATGCAGAAGACTGGCGAAAGTCCTTAGTCACCTGCAAGTAGAATTTAAGAGCATGCACCACATCTAGGTTGTGCAACAAACGTTCCTTATGAGAAGAAGGGTTAGGACAGAGAGAAGGAACAATTTCCTGATTAATATTTCTATCTGAAACAACTTTAGGAAGAAATCCAAACTTGGTACGAAGAACTGCCTTATCTGCATGAAATATGAGATAAGGTGAATCACATTGCAAAGTTCAGAGACTCTCCGAGCAGAAGAGATAGCAGTAAGAAACAAAACTTTCCAGGATAACAACTTAATATCTATGGAATGCATTGGCTCAAACGGAGCCTGTTGCAAATCTTTAAGAACAAGGTTAAGACTCCAAGGTGGAGCAACAGATTTAAACACAGGCCTAATTCTGATCAAGGCCTGACAAAAGGGTTGCATATCTGGCACGTCCGCCAGATGCTTGTGCAACAAAATAGATAGGGCATAGATCTGCCCCTTCAGAGTACTGACAGACAGACCCTTCTCCAGACCTTCCTGGAGAAAAGACAAAATTCTTGGGATCCTCCTCCTTGCACAGAAGGCAAAGAGATTGACTAGGGATTGCGGGAAAGTAAGTGATACTTAACAGCTTTGCTGTGGTGCTCTTTGCCTCCTCCTGCTGGCCAGGAGTGATATTCCCAACAGTAATTGATGATCCGGTGGACTCACCGTATCTAAGGAAAGAAAAGGGGCTTTGTCACGGCTCTTTGTGAGCATCGGAATTAGCTTGTTTCACGAGTTGAAAGTAAATGTGAACAGGTAAGTGCAATCGTGATTTATGCTCAATGGGTTAGCGTGAGTTCAATGCTCTGGTTAACTGTTATGTTCAAATAACAAGTTGCACAAAACACATCAAAAATAATTTACACTGTACAGTTACATTCATAGCAACAATGTCTAATAAAAATTCTGAAAAAAAATATTGCATAAAAAGTTATAAGGGCTCAAAGATCTGAAGCCTCAGGTGTTAAAAAAAAACAACATAATTTATGTAAGAACTTACCTGATAAATTCATTTATTTAATATTGGCAAGAGTCCATGAGCTAGTGACGTATGGGATATACATTCCTACCAGGAGGGGCAAAGTTTCCCAAACCTCAAAATGCCTATAAATACACCCCTCACCACACCCACAATTCAGTTTAACGAATAGCCAAGAAGTGGGGTGATAAGAAAGGAGCGAAAGCATCAACAAGGAATTGGAATAATTGTGCTTTATACAAAAAAATCATAACCACCATATAAAGGGTGGGCCTCATGGACTCTTGCCAATATGAAAGAAATGAATTTATCAGGTAAGTTCTTACATAAATTATGTTTTCTTTCATGTAATTGGCAAGAGTCTATGAGCTAGTGACGTATGGGATAGCAAATACCCAAGATGTGGAACTCCACGCAAGAGGGATGGGATAAAATAAAGACAGCCAATTCCGCTGAAAAAAGAATCCACAACCCAAATCAAAAAGTTTTAATCTTATTAATGAAAAAAACTGAAATTATAAGCAGAAGAATCAAACTGAAACAGCTGCCTGAAGAACTTTTCTACCAAAAACTGCTTCTGAAGAAGAGAAAACATCAAAATGGTAGAATTTAGTAAAAGTATGCAAAGAAGACCAAGTTGCTACTTTGCAAATCTGATCAACAGAAGCTTCATTCTTAAAAGCCCAGGAAGTAGAAACTGACCTAGTAGAATGAGCCGTAATCCTCTGAGGCGGGGATTTACCGACTCCACATAAGCATGATGAATCAAAAGTTTTAACCAAGAAGCCAAAGAAATAGCAGAAGCTTTCTGACCTTTCTTAGGACCAGAAAAGATAACAAATAGACTAGAAGTCTTTCTGAAACCTTTAGTAGCTTCAACATAATATTTCAAAGCTCTTACCACATCCAAAGAATGCAAAGATCTTTCCAAAGAATTAGGACACAATGAAGGGACAACAATTTCTCTACTAATATTGTTGGAATTCACAACCTTAGGTAAAAATTTAAATGAAGTCCGCAAAACTGCCTTATCCTGATGAAAAATCAGAAAAGGAGACTCACAAGAAAGAGCAGATAATTCAGAAACTCTTCTAGAAGAAGAGATAGCCAAAAGAAACAATACTTTCCAAGAAAGTAATTTAATGTCCAGAGAATGCATAGGCTCAAACGGAGGAGCCTGTAAAGCTCTCAAAACCAAATTAAGACTCCAAGGAGGAGAGATTGACTTAATGACAGGCTTGATACGAATCAAAGCCTGAACAAAACAATGAATGTCAGGAAGATTAGCAATTTTTCTGTGAAACAGAACAGAAAGAGCAGAGATTTGTCCTTTCAAAGAACTTGCGGACAAACCCTTGTCCAAACCATCCTGAAGAAACTGTAAAATTCTAGGAATTCTAAAAGAATGTCAAGAGAACTTATGAGAGGAACACCATGAAATGTAAGTCTTCCAAACTCGGTAATAAATCTTTCTAGACACAGATTTACAAGCCTGCAACATAGTATTGATCACTGAGTCAGAGAAACCTCTATGACTAAGCACTAAGCGTTCAATCTCCATACCTTCAAATTTAATGATTTGAGATCCTGATGGAAAAACGGACCTTGAGATAGAAGGTCTGACCTTAACGGAAGTGGCCAAGGTTGCCAACTGGACATCCGAACAAGATCCGCATACCTAAACCTGTGTGGCCATGCTGGAGCCACCAGCAGTACAAACGAACATTCCATCATGATTTTGGAAATCATTCTTGGAAGAAGAACTTGTCAGGTATTCAACCTTAAACTGACTTGTGTGAATAACTTCCAATACCACCTTTATTCATTAGACCAACCTACCTACTCTATATCACCTGTCTTCTAACCTTAGACAAGTGCTTAGTTATTGAGTGTTATAAGAGTAACATAGTTGCTCTCTCTGCTTTATCCTAAGCTATTTTGGATTACAAATTACTGTTCTAATCTCCTTTATCTACTGAGATATTTCAAGCATCCTTAACAAAAGGAAACTTTCCAATCATTAAACTGCCTGCAGCACAGGATCTTTACAAACTGGGAGACTGATTCCCACTTCATGCTGACTCCCACAAGCTGCAGCAATCATCTCCTCTCAAAGGAAACAGTTGTGCTACAATACCAAACCTCTGCTCTTTTGTTTGTCACAGTCACTGTAACTAAGTCTGCCGCTGACTATTACATTAAAGCCTCTAAGGAATAACAACCTGAGTTCCAATTTCCATACAGCCGCTCTGTCTCTTACCTGATTGCATTGCTTCACTGTTGCCTGTCAGCTGCAGATCAGAAACTCACCTGTCACTGAAAATAACTGCAAGCAAAGTGTCCTGAGGTTGTGGTAAGCATGAACATGTTCTAATTTGTATATATGTATATATGTGAAGTTTCTCATCACTGCAATTCATTACTCACCTGGGATATGATTACAAGAGATACTGTTCAGTTACTCAGGACTGCCTGCTTAATTATATATATAGCTCTTCCTCATAGAGAGAGACATTCTTCTGATTTATTTCTGAGATCATAACCAGGTTCATACCTGAATATACCTCAACTGTATATTACCAAAAATTCACTGTGAGCTAGCTGGTTGTCTTCCTGATAAGATAAATCTCAGCTCCATTGAGACATTTTATAACAGTTTCGCAGTTGCAGATCCAAACAACTGTCTTTCATCAGTTGAAACAGAACTAGAGGCGGAAAGATATAAGCAGGTTGATAATTCCAAGGAAGTGACAACGCATCCACTGCTTCCGCCTGAGGATCCCTGGATCTGGACATATACCTGGTAAGTTTCCTGTTTAGATGAGTCCCACCTTGATGATTTACATACGCCACCGTTGTGTTGTCTGTCTGAAAACAAATAAACGATTCTCTCTTCAGAAGAGGCCAGAACTGAAGAGCTCTGAAAATCACACAGAGTTCCAAAATATTGATTGGTAATCTCGCCTCTTGAGATTTCCAAACCCCCTGCGCTCTCAGAGATCCCCAGACAGCTCCCCAACCTGAAAGACTCGCATCTGTTGAAATCACAGTCCAGGTTGGACGAAGAAAAGAGGCCCCTTGAACTAAACGGTGGTGATTTAACCACCAAGTCAGAGAAAGTCGAGTATTGGGATTTAAGGATATCAATTTTGATATCTTTGTATAATCCCTGCACCAAAGGTTCAGCATACAAAGCTGAAGAGGTCTCATGTGAAAACGAGCAAAGGGGATCGCGTCCGATGCTGCAGTCATGAGACCTAAAACTTCCATGCACATAGCTACTGAAGGGAATGACTGAGACTGAAGGTTCCGACAAGCTGAAACCAATTTCAGACGTCTTTTGTCTGTTAGAGACAAAGTCATAGATACTGAATCTATTTGGAATCCCTCTGAGGAATCAAGGAACTTTTTGGTAAATTGATCCTCCAACCATGTTTTTGTAGAAACAACACGAGTTGATTCGTGTGAGATTCTGCAGAATGTAAAGACTGAGCAAGTACCAAGATATCGTCCAAATAAGGAAACATCGCAATACCCCGCTCTCTGATTACAGAGAGAAGGGCACCGAGAACCTTTGAGAAGACCCTTGGAGCTGTTGCTAGGCCAAAAGGAAGAGCAACAAATTGGTAATGCTTGTCTAGAAAAGAGAATCTCAGGAACTGATAGTGATCTGGATGAATTGGAATATGAAGATATGCATCCTGTAAGTCTATTGTGGACATATAATGCCCTTGCTGAACAAAAGGCAGAATAGTCCTTATAGTCACCATTTTGAATGTTGGTATTCTTACATAACGATTCAAAATTTTTAGATCCAGAACTGGTCTGAAAGAATTCTTTCTTTGGTACAATGAACAGATTTGAATAAAACCCCAGACCCCGTTCCAGATATGGAACTGGCACAATTACCCCAGATGACTCCAGGTCTGAAACACATTTCAGGAAAGCCTGAGCCTTTACTGGGTTTACTGGAATGCGTGAGAGAAAGAACCTTCTCACAGGCGGTCTTACCTTGAAACCTATTCTGTACCCTTGAGAAACAATGTTCTGAATCCAATGATTTTGAATTGAACTGATCCAAACATCTTTGAAAAATCGTAATCTGCCCCATACCAGTTGTGCTGGAATGAGGGCCGCACTTTCATGCAGACTTGGGGGCTGATTTCGATTTTCTAAAAGGCTTGGATTTATTCCAGACTGGAGAAGGCTTCCAATTGGAAACCGTTCCTTTAGGGGAAGGGTCAGGCTTCTGTTCCTTATTCTGGCGAAAGGAACGAAAACGGTTAGCAGCCCTAAATTTACCCCTAGATTTTTTATCCTGAGGCAAAAAAGCACCCTTCCCCCCAGTGACAGTTGAAATTATAGAATCCAACTGAGAACCAAATAATTTATTACCTTGGAAAGAAAGAGATAGCAACGTTGACTTAGAAGTCATATCTGCATTCCAAGATTTAAGCCATAAAGCTCTTCTAGCTAAAATAGCTAAATACATATACCTGACATCAATTCTAATGATATAAAAAATGGCATCACAAATGAAATTATTAGCATGTTGAAGAAGTTTAACAATGCTATACACATTATGATCTGGTACTTGTTGCGCTAAAGCCTCCAACCAAAAAGTAGAAGCTGCAGCAACATCAGCCAAAGAAATAGCAGGCCTAAGAAGATTACCTGAACATAAATAAGCCTTCCTTAGAAAAGATTCAAGCTTCCTATCTAAAGGATCTTTAAAAGAAGTACTATCCACCGTAGGAATAGTAGTACGTTTAGCAAGAGTAGAGATAGCCCCATCAACTTTGGGGATTTTTTCCCAAAACTCCAATCTATCAGCCGGCAAAGGGTACAGTTTCTTAAACCTTAAAGAAGGAGTAAATGAAGTACCCAAACTATTCCATTCCCTAGAAATTACATCTGAAATAGCATCAGGAACTGGAAAAACCTCTGGAATAACTACATGAGGTTTAAAAACCGAATTTAAACGTTTACTGGTTTTAATATCAAGAGGACTAGACTCCTCCATATCTAATGCAATCAACACCTCTTTAAGTAAAGAACGAATAAACTCCATCTTAAATAAATATGAAGATTTGTCAGTGTCAATATCTGAGGCAGAATCTTCTGAACCAGATTGATCCTCATCAGAGACAGATAAATCAGAATGTTGGCGGTCATTTAAAAATTCATCTGATTTATGAGAAGTTTTAAAAGACCTTTTATGTTTATTAGAAGGTGGTATAACAGACAGAGCCTTCTGAATAGAATTAGAAACAAATTCTCTTATATTAACAGGAATATCCTGAACATTAGATGTTGAAGGAACAACAACAGGTAATGGATTATTACTAATGGAAATATTGTCTGCTTTTGAAAGTTTATCATGACAACTATCACAAACTACAGCCGGAGGAACAGTTACCACAAGTTTACAACAAATGCACTTAGCTTTGGTAGAACCGACATCAGGCAGCAGCTTTCCAGAAGTAGATTCTGATACAGGGTCAGCTTGAGACATCTTGCAATATGTAATAGAAAAAAACAACATATAAAGCAAAATTATCAAATTCCTTAAATGACAGTTTCAGGAATGGGAAAAAATGCAAACAGAATAAGCCTCTGGTAACCAGAAGCAAAAAGAAACAAAGACTTAAATAATGTCAAAAAAACTGGCACCAAGTATGACGCCCACAAATGACAATTTTTTTTTGGCGCCAAAAACGTCTGCAACAAACACAAGCATCATAGATGACGCAACTACGTGAAAACTCTTGGCGTCTGAGTAACCTGAATTATGGCAAATATAAGTATAAAACATATATTTAGAACTTTACATATAAAGTGCCAAACCATAGCTGAGAGTGTCATAAATAAAATAAGACTTACTTACCAAAAGACACTCATCTACATATAGTAGATGTTGGGAATAGGGAATATCCCGGGACAATTCTTGGAAGCTGAGTCTTGGAAAACCAGTGATCTTCGGAATCCCGGGAACAGTTACCAAAATAACACACCAGGCAGGTTGTCATTAGCAAATGCTCGTTTATTATGGGTACAGCAGTAAGTTATATAGTCATAGGTACACTCAGGCATCCGATACGTAACAAAATACTATTGGCTAAGCAAATACCCTTATAGCCTTATAGCCTTATTTGGTACTTAGCATAACATAACATAATATTTGTTGCAAGAAAGTGAAAGAAAAATGAACGCTGGTAGTTGCAGAGCGTTGTGGTTAGAATACAGGAAGCACCTGTGAAACACAGACAGACCAGACAGCAAATAATGTTAGGAATATTACAAGTGGTGTGAAATAAGTACATAGGTAATGTGTACTGAACGAATAGGTAATATTACCTGACAATTCCCCTATTTAGTCATAACAATGACTACCTTAGGGCTAGCGTCTAGGATGGAGTGGGACATTGAGGTATGGTACAGAGGCATGTGTGGACGGTCGAACATGCAGATATTGCGGACAATGGGAATTAGAAGCAGCAGGCTTCGCAGTATATTTAGCAATGCATGAAACAAGTATTTTAACAATACAATAACAGAAAAGGATAAAGAGAGCAATAAAAACAATGATGGTACCAATATTTTTTAGCCAATCTCACAGACCCAAACCAGTGAAGAATTTATCCCAGAGGTTATCAATGCCAGAGTTTTTCTTTAATTCAATGTATAATTCTTCTATTTTTTTAATAGCAAGCATGACCTTTCCTGTGGGTCCTGTGTTATCAGGGATAAACGTACAGCAGGACCCACCAGTTTGGGCATCAATGACTTTACAAACCCCTCCTTTCTCTGCTAAGAGCATGTCTAAAGCCATGCGGTTTTGGAATGTCATGTAAGAGGTTGGGCCAAGTTGTTCAGCAATGCCCTTAAGGGCATCTCTGGTGTAATTAACAAAACGCTGTTGATTATAAAATATATAATTGATCCAGTCTACATTTTTATTAGCAGTTATGATATATGTGGATATAGATGTTACAGAAGGGACTATGCGACCAACTTCACCCCTCTTTGGACTGGCAGCTGAGGATGATATAGGTGTTACAGAAGGGACTTTGTGAACACTTCACCCCTCTTTAGGCACAACTGTTGTCCTGGATCGTTCTGGATGGGCGGTATAGATGATTCAGAAGGGACTAGACAGCCAGCTTCACCCCTCTTTTTACAGAGCTTTACCCTAGATGCATGGATCCAGATGGGCTCCTGGGCTGTGAGGACGGCAGTACGGGTGATGGCCACAACTTCGGTGGGTGGGCCGTATGGAAATCCTCCTTTCTTTGCTTTATTCAGCTGTCTGATGCACACTGTGTCTCCAACCTTGAAGCTGTGGGTTGGTTCCTGTGAGGGAAGAGGAAAACGAGAAGCCACATCACCATAGTTGCCATTCAAAACAGAGATCAGTTCATGTACATATCGTTCTCTAATTAAGTCTAAATCACCAGTGACTATGTGTGGTGTCCTGGCCCAGGGGGTGGGGAACGGTCGACCCATTCAAATCTCAAAAGGGGACAGCTGAGTGGATTTGCTTGGGGACATCCGTACCTCAGCTAATACTGCAGGTAAATGATCCTGCCATTTGACCCAGTTCCCTCCCGTGGCCTTAAGGAGTTTTTCCTTAATGGTCCGGTTCATTCTTTCTACCACCCCTGAGCTCTGGGGGTGGTATGGTATGTGAAACTTCCATTTTATCTGTAGGTGAGATACCAATTCCTGCAATACCTTACTAACAAAGGCAGGGCCATTGTCTGAGTTAATCTGCAGGGGGCAGCCAAATTGGGGAAGGACGTCAGTGCAAAGGTGTTTCACTACTGTTTTTGCATCTTCCCTAGTAGTAGGGAAGGCCTCAGGCCAGCGAGAAAATTGGTCAACTATGACCAATAGGTAAGTTGTTTTACCAAAAGGCTGTCAGAGGCTATCATACATCCTAACATAGTCTGATTCTTTAATACAGCCATGTCAGCTCCAGAGGATAAGCCTCCTTCCTCTGCCCAACATTTAAAGAATCTTTTAATAAAGTCTAAAATGGCCTCCCCAGGCTTCTGTTTACATGCTAACACTGCATTCATGGATTGTCGGGTCTTACTACAACGTAGTATTTCACGTTCTAGTTCAAGCCACATAATAGCCCTAGTATCTGGATTTGCTAGGCCATATGAGGTAACTGAAGTACTAGCGTCATTTTGGTCAATCGTAGGAACATTAGACCAAAGCCATTCATCATGTTCATGATAATTGTACAATTTATCAACTATCATTCTAATGTCAGTCTGGGTATACTCTGTCCAGCCAACCACGTTATCCACAAACAGGTCCACCATTGCCCAACCTATATCTTCCTGCCTGGCCACATATTCTTTACATGTTTCTCCCGAAATTTGCTGTTTACTTTGACCAGTCCCCATGATCCCTGGCCAGTAATATTATTTGACACACACACAATCAAAAGGATTTAGCGTCTAATGGAGGCAAGTTCCAACTAATCTGTCACTAACAACAGCTGTTTCATACACAGTTACGTGTAGTCTTCAAAACTGCTAGTTAGGACGAGTATCGGCACTTAAAGTTAGTTGTTGTCTCAGCTAGCTCATGCGATAGTAGACACAGGACTTAAATGCTGACTATCGTCTTGCACATAAGTACTTATGTCCTTATAATAGAGTAGCAGCAATAAAATATACAATACATATACAATAAGAAATGGGTTGCGATAGTGAACATAGGACACAGGTTTTACCTAGTGTGTCTCTATATCCTTAGAATAGCAATAAAGAGTACAATATATACAGCACAAATAACACAGTAGTTACAATACTAAGCGATAGTGAACATTACATACAGGTGTCACTTTGCTATCATCTATCCGCGTTTCATTCGGTTTCCCTTCAACACGGTAAATGGGGCGTCTTACACCTGCGTCTATGTACTTATAATAGAATAGCAACAATGAGACAAGAAAAACATATAACACGAATGGCAAGCAGCATATAACACAAATAGTAAGCAGTAAGATACTGGTTTAACCAAGACTTCAGAGGGCCAAATTATACCTTAACTTTAACTCCGGAGGTCTCCCATAGACAATTTACCCACCCGGGATCTACCATAGACTAATTCCCCTAAATAAGTGGGATTGACCTTAATGGGCTCCCCTCAGGGTACAGAAATTAAGTCACAATTTATAGACAAAATTACTTACCCCGTCAAGGGGGGGGCTCCAGGTCAATCCCACCGCTGCCACCAGACTGTTGGGAATAGGGAATATCCCAGGACAATTCTTGGAAGCTGAGTCTTGGAAAAACTGTGATCTTCGGAATCCCGGGAACAGTTACCAAAATAACACACCAGGCAGGTTGTCATTAGCAAATGCTCGTTTATTATGGGTACAGCAGTAAGTTATATAGCCATAGGTACACTCAGGCATCCGATACGTAACAAAATACTATTGGCTAAGCAAATACCCTTATAGCCTTATTTGGTACTTAGCATAACATAACATAATATTTGTTGCAAGAAAGTGAAAGAAAAATGAACGCTGGTAGTTGCAGAGCATTGTGGTTAGAATACAGGAAGCACCTGTGAAACACAGACAGACCAGACAGCAAATAATGTTAGCAATATTACAAGTGGTGTGAAATAAGTACATAGGTAATGTGTACTGAACAAATAGGTAATATTACCTGACAGTAGATAGCCAAACCAGTACTGAAACGAGAATCAGCAGAGGTAATGGTATATAAGAGTATATCGTCGATCTGAAAAGGGAGGTAGGAAAAGAATCTCTACGACCGATAACAGAGAACCTATGAAATAGTTCCCCGATAGGATGACCATAGCATTCAATAGGCAATACTCCCTTCACATCCCTCTGTCATTCACTGCACTCTGAGAGGAAAACCGGGCTTCAGCATGCTGCGAAGCACATATCAACGTAGAAATCTAGCACAAACTTACTTCACCACCTCCATAGGAGGCAAAGTTTGTAAAACTGAATTGTGGGTGTGGTGGGGGTGTATTTATAGGCATTTTGAGGTTTGGGAAACTTTCCCCCTCCTGGTAGGAATGTATATCCCATACGTCACTAGCTCATGGACTCTTGCCAATTACATGAAAGAAAAAGGCATTCAAAGGGTTTTAACATAGAGATTCATACATATACATGTCTAATTATATATACAATATATATATATATATATATATATATATATATATATGTGTGTGTGTGTGTGTGTGTGTGTGTGTGTGTGTGTGTGTGTGTGTGTGTGTGTGTGTGTGTGTGTACATATGTATTTATATTTGTACATATATATACATATTAACACATAAATACATATCTATACATATGTAGACATATATACAGTCATGGCCAAAAATATTGCCACCCCTGCATTTCGGTTACATAATGCACCACTTCGCCCAGAAAATTTTTGCAATTACAAATGTTTAGGCATTCTCATGTTTATTTCTTTTCGGCTAGATTACGAGTTTTGCGGTAAGAGCTGCTCGGTGCTAACTTGCAAGTTATTGTCACCGCTCACCTCCCTATAGCGCTGCTATTACAGGTTTTCATAAACCCGCCGTTAGCAGGCAATAAGTGAGCGTTGAGCAAAATTGAGCTCCATACCGCACTCCAATACCAGCGCTGCTTTGAGCTGGTTTTACGTGCTCGTGCACGTTTTCTCATAGACATCAATGGGGAGAGCCGGCTAAAAAAAAGCCTAACACCTGCAATAAAGGAGCGTAAAGCTCTGTAACGCAGCCCCATTGATTCCTATGGGGAAACAAAATGTATGTTTACACCTAACATAAATTTATGCTTACACCCTAACATAAACCCCGAGTCTAAACACCCCTAATCTGCCGCCCCCAACATTGCCGCAACCTACATTATACTTATTAACCCCTAATCTGCAGCCCCCGACATTGCCACCACCTACATTATATTTATTAACCCTAATCTGCTGCCCCCAATGTTGCCGCCACCTACCTACACTTATTAACCCCTAATCTTCCGCCCCCAACGTCACCGCCACTATACTAAAGTTATTAACCCCTAACCCTAACTAAATACCTGTAAAATAAAACCTAAGCTAGCTACAATATAACTAATAGTTACATTGTATCTATCTTAGTTTTTATTTTTATTTCACAGCTAAGTTTGTATTTATTTTAACTAGGTAGAATAGTTAGTAAATAGTTATTAACTATTTACTAGCTACCTAGTTAAAATAAATACAAATTTACCTGTAAACACTAAAATTGAATAAATTACATTAATTAAATACAATTAACTAAATTACAAAAAACAAACACTAAATTACACAAAATAAAAAAGAAATTATCAAATATTTTAACTAATTACACCTAATCTAATAGCCCTATCAAAATAAAAAAGCCCTCCCCCCACAAAAAAAACCTAGCCTAAACTAAACTGCCAATAGCCCTTAAAAGGGCCTTTTGCAGGGCATTGCCCCAAAGAAATCAGCTCTTTTACCTGTAAAAAAAAATACAAACACCCCCAAACAGTAAAACCCACCACCCACACAACCAAACCCCCCAAATTAACACCTACCTAAAAAACTTAAGCTCCCCATTGCCATTTGTATGGGCATTGCCCTTAGAAGGGCATTTAGCTCTTTTTCAGCCCAAACCCTAAGCTAAAAATAAAACCCATGCAATAAACCCTTAAAAAAACCTATCACTAACCCCCGAAGATCCACTTACAGTTTTTGAAGACCGGACATCCATCCTCAATGAAGCGGCAGAAGTCTTCATCCAAGCGGGCAGAAGTCCTCAACGAAGCCGGGAGAAGTCTTCATCCAGACGGCATCTTCTATCTTCATCCATCCGGCGCGGAGCGGCTCCATCTTCAAGACATCCGGCACGGAACATCCTCTTCGTCCGTCGGCTCTTCTTGAATGAAGGTTCCTTTAAGTGATGTCATCCAAGATGGCTTCCCATGAATTCCGATTGGCTGATAGAATTCTATCAGCCAATCGGAATTAAAGGTGAAAAAATCCTATTATCTGAAGCAATCAGCCAATAGGATTGAGCTTCAATCCTATTGGCTGATGCAATCAGCCAATAGGATTGAGCTTGCATTCTATTGGCTGTTCCAATCAGCCAATAGAATGTGAGCTCAATCCTATTGGCTGATTGGATCATTCGAGAAGAGCCGTCAGAAGAAGAGGATGCTCCGCGCCGGATGCCTTGAAGATGGAGCCGCTCCGCGCCGGATGGATGAAGATAGAAGATGCCATCTGGATGAAGACTTCTGCCGGCTTGGATGAAGACTTCGGCCCGCTTGGATGAAGACTTCTCCCGGCTTCATTGAGGACTTCTGCCACTTCGTTGAGGATGGATGTCCGGTCTTCAAAAACTGTAAGTGGATCTTCGTGGGGTTAGTGTTAGGTTTTTTTAAGGGTTTATTGGGTGGGTTTTATTTTTAGCTTAGGGTTTGGGCAGAAAGAATTAAATGCCCTTTTAAGGGCAATGCCCATCCAAATGCCCTTTTCAGGGAATGGGGAGCGTAAGTTTTTTAGGTAGGTTTTTATTTGGGGGGTTTGGTTGTGTGGGTGGTGGGTTTTAATGTTGGGGGGGTTTGTATTTTTTTTTACAGGTAAAAGAGCTGATTTCTTTGGGGCAATGCCCCACAAAAGGCACTTTTAAGGGCCATTGGTAGCTTATTGTAGGCTAGGGTTTTTTTATTTGGGGGGGGGGGGGGCTTTTTTATTTTCATAAGGCTAATAGATTCGGTGTAATTAGTTTAAATATTTGATCATTTCTTTTTTATTTTGTGTAATTTAGTGGTTTTTTTGTAATTTAGTTAATTGTATTTAATTAATAACATTTATTTAATTGTAGTGTAAGGTTAGGTGTTAGTGTAAGACAGGTTAGGTTTTACTTTACAGGTAAATTTGTATTTATTTTAACTAGGTAGTTAGTAAATAGTTAATAACTATTTACTAACTAGTCTACCTAGTTAAAATAAATACAAACTTAGCTGTGAAATTAAAATAAAACCTAAGATAGCTACAATGTAACTATTAGTTATATTGTAGCTAGCTTAGGGTTTATTTTACAGGTAATTACTTAGTTTTAAATATGAATTATTTAGTTAATGATAGTAGTTAGGGTTAGACTTAGGGTTAGGTTTAGGGGTTAATAACTTTAGTATAGTGGTGGCGATGTTAGGGACAGCAGCTTAGGGGTTAATAACAGTAATGTAGGTTGCGGCGATGTTAGGGACAGCAGATTAGGGGTTAATAATATTTAACTAGTGTTTGCGATGCGGGAGTGTGGTGGTTTCGGGGTTAGTATGTTTATTATAGTGGCGCAATGTCGGGAGCGGCAGATTAGGGGTTAATAATTTTATTTTAGTGTTTGCTATGCGGGAGGGCCTCGGTTTAGGGGTTAATAGGTAGTTTATGGGTCAAGGATCAATTTTATGATTGTGGACCAACAGTTCATTCTGAGTCTATTATTAAGACCACTTATTCAACTTAAATTCATAGGGATAATTTCCCAGGAATCCTGTTATTTCATCCCAACTTGCCACTCTCAAATTGAGCTGACACATTTCCTGTGTTTTTAATGTGTATTGTCCTACCATTTTTTTTAAAGCTTCAATAAAAGTTATATTTAAATTTTTCTAGTATATCTGCCACTTGTAACTCAGTCCAATCCTTTATCATTCAGGGAATCTGAGTGCTATTCACGTGTACATCCCCTGGAGACTCTGATCTTCTTTTGCTTTTCTTTTAGTTTATGGGTGTTAGTGTACTTTTTAGCACTTTAGTTATGAGTTTTATGTTACGGCTTTGTAGCATAAAACTCATAACTACTGACTTTCAGGTGGCGGTACGAATCTTGACGGTATAGGCTGTGCCGCTCACTTTTTGGCCTCCCAGGCAGACTCGTAATACCGGTGCAAAAGAAGTCCCATTGAAAAGGGACTTTTAGAAAGCTGCGGTAGTTACGTTGCGTTACGGCCAAAAAAGTGTGTGGTGCAGCTAAACCTGCAAGACTCGTAATACCAGCGGTAGTGAAAAAGAGCCATAACGCTGCTTTTTCACTCATACCGCAAAACTTGTAATCTAGCCGTTTGTTTGTATTGGTATGACACAAAAAAGTGGAGAGAAAAAAAGCTAAAATCTGACACATTATGTATATATTTACACATTTTTAAGAATTATCTTTTCAAATTAACTAACTGAATGACAGAACTGAGAGAATACTGCCAAATGACAGTTGAAGGGTGAGTGCCAACTTTTAAGCTGGAAACAGAGAGGCAGAAAGTGGGAAAAAAAGAATTATGTTTAAAAGGACCACAAGACTTCCAAGTTACCTCCCCAGTTAGGAATTATTCAAAACTACTTATGATCATAGAAAGACATTGGAGTCATAAAACTAAATGTATGCTTACCTGATAAATTTCTTTCTTTCCGGATATGGTGAGTTCACAGCATCTTTATCAATTACTGTTGGGAATATCACTCCTGGCCAGCAGGAGGAGGCAAAGCTGTTAAGTATCACTTCCCTTCCCACAAACCCCAGTAATTCGACCGAAGGAAAATGGAGAAAAAAGAAAAACACAAGGTGTAGAGGTGCCTAAGGTTTCAGTTAAAAATAACTGTCTTAAAATAAAGGGTGGGGTTGTGGACTCACCATATCCGGAAAGAAATAAATTTATCAGGTAAGCATACATTTTGTTTTCTTTCTTAAGATATGGTGAGTCCACTGCATCATCATCAATTACTGTTGGGAATCAATACCCAAGCTAGAGTACAGGTGATTAAGGAGGGACAAGACAGGTAACCTAAACAGAAGGCACCACCGCTTAAAGAACCTTTCTCCCAAATGAAGTGTAATGTCCCTTTAAGACATTCCACTCAATTCCTCCTGCCTATAAAACCACTCCCCTTTCTTCACATCATTGCTTGATTATTTTGTGCTTAGCCTGTTGTGTTCAACTTGTCCACAGCAGCCACTTTCAAGTCTGACCTCTAATTCAAGTGCTTATTTTATTTAAGCAATCTCTATAGTTATTTACTGCTGTGTTACCTTGCTACTTTTTCAACTGTGAAGGATTCTTACTTTGGAACCTGCTTCTCTGCTTCAAGCAGCTCAGCATACTGGATCTTTTTCCTTTTGGATTCCTACACTGCATCAAGTCCCGGCCGCAAGGATCACTTCCTCATTTTTGCTCACCTGCTGCACACTGTCTGCAAAGCTCTCATCTGTTCCTCCCAGCAACCTCTCCTAGTACCAAGTTGTAAGTAGATTGTTATCTAAAACATTGTTCACTGCTCTGAAAACTGGATCCAGTCCTTTCTTCATCTGCAACTAAGGTACAAACATTCATTAACTATTTATGCCATATCCTCCACCTTTTACAGGCATAACAAGCTGTTATAACCTCTGTTTGCTTAAGCTGCATATTAATCCACTGACTCAGTAATCACTTATGAACTCTCTTTATTGACCAAGTGAAATTCATTACCTGTGACTGTTAACCTAACAACTCCTGTTACTAGTTGCATGAGATTTCTAAAGGCACAGATTGTGATATTAACTATATCTTGTCTGCTATCCTTTATGTCTTATTAACTTGCTGGCACAGTTTTTACCAGTTGTTACAGAATAACATTCTGGTTTCTTGTCCAGCTACATTTACAACCTTACATAATAATCAAGCCTATAAAGTTAAAGTTATATAGCATAATGGATCCACAGGCAGTTAAAGCAGAGTTTGACACTCTCAATCAGAAAGTTGATTTTCTAGCAAGAGGGCTCACAGAACTTCAGGCAGAGAATTCTGCACTGAAAAATGTACTTAAAGATATTGTTGCCCCAAAATCTCCAGACCCTCCAGAACCTTTAATTAACCCACCTGCTGTTTTTTCTGGTAAAAGATCTGACTTCAGAGGTTTTAAAAACGCCTGTTACCTACTGTTTTCAATGAAGCCAAGAACTTACTGCACAGAGAAAATAAAGGTTTGCACTGCCATATCCTATCTTGCAGGTGAACCCAGGGCGTGGGCTAACCGCTTTTTTGAGACACAAAGTCAGTTGTTAGACTCACTAGATCAATTTTTTGCTGCAATGGCATCCCTTTATGAAGACAGCACTAGTCAAAGAAACGCAGAAACAAAACTAAGAGCATTAAAACAAGGAAAACGTCCTGTGGAGGACTTTATAACAGAGTTCCAAATGTGGGCCACAGACACATTATGGAATGATATCACCTTGAGAAACCAGTTCAGACTGGGACTTAATGACACACTAAAGGATGAAATATCCAGACTTGATATGCCAGAAACTCTGACTGGATTTATTAAATTAGCAACTACACTGGACCGCAGACTTAGGGAACGCCGTTCAGAAAGACTGACTACAGAGACCACTTTAAAGAGACCCTCACCTATTTACACAGAAAGAGCATCCCATTTCCCCACACCAATGGAGATTGGTGTAATTAAAGCCCCACTTACCTCAGAGGAGAAAAATAGAAGACGCATCTCCAATTTGTGCCTCTATTGTGCCAGTAGAGACCACCCAGTAGCAACATGTCCCATACTACATACCATTACATTTATGCAATACCTCCCTATATAACCACAACAATGCACTCACACTGATTTTATCTTTACAGTGGGATCGACTTCAAATCAAGACTGAGGCCATTGTTGATTCAGGGGCGTATGGGTGTTTTATGGATGCCACTTTTGTTAGTGCTAATAAAATACCGTGTGTTACAAAGCAAAAACCTCTGTTTATTAAAGTAATAGATGGTTCATTGATTCATAGTGGTCCTATAAAACAACACACCATACCTTTATTAATAACTACTACTGATGGTCACACAGAATATCAAAGCTTTGATATAATACCCTCAGCACTACATACCATCATCTTAGGTTTTCCCTGGTTAGTCAAACACAATCCCACTATAGACTGGAAACACTCAAAGATAACATTCCCCTCCTTATTTTGTAAAACCACTTGTTTTCAACAACAAACTATAGGAATGTTAGATGTTAGCATACCAACAGAGTATCAGGATTTAAGTGATGTGTTTGATTTAAAGGAAGCAGAGACTCTTCCTCCCCATAGGGATTTTGATTGTCCCATAGATTTGGTACCCGGAGCAGTAGTTCCATATGGGAAAATATATCCCCTCTCTCAAGATGAGTTACAGTATCTCAGAGAATATCTAGACGAGAATCTTAGGAAAGGTTTCATAGTACCATCTGTATCACCCGCAGCTGCCGGAATATTTTTTGTAAAAAATAAAGATCAATCATTAAGGGCCATTATAGATTACAGAGCTCTGAATGCAGTAACTGTAAAAAACCGTTATCCACTTCCACTCATCCCTGAACTTTTAGAACGTCTCAATGGTGCAACTATTTTCACCAAATTAGATCTGAAGGGGGCATATAATTTGATAAGAATTAAAGATGGGGATGAGTGGAAAACTGCATTCAGGACAAGATATGGCCTATTTGAGTATAAGGTCATGCCTTTCGGCCTTTGTAACGCCCCTGCCACTTTCCAACATTTTATAAATGAGATATTTAAAGACCTCATTGACGTGTGTGTTATAATCTACCTGGATGATGTTTTAATTTATTCTCGGACTACATCTGATCACATTAAACATGTTAGGTGGGTTTTGACAAGATTGCGTGAAAACAGGTTATTTGCTAAACTTGAAAAATGCCTTTTTCATGTCCATGAGATAAAGTTTCTTGGATACATAGTAACACCAGATCAAATCCGAATGGATCCAGATAAATTATCTGCGATAAACGATTGGCCAAGACCCACTAATGTGAAATCCTTACAGAGATTTCTGGGTTTTACAAATTTCTATCGCAAATTTATTCATAATTTTTCAACAATTGTTAAACCCCTAACCAGTTTAACCAGCAAAAATACTAAGTTTACCTGGTCTCCTCACGCAGAGGAAACTTTCCTCTTATTAAAAGATAGATTCATCTCTGCTCCTATATTGAATATACCTGACCATACTTGTCAGTTTATAGTTGAAGCAGATGCCTCAGACACTGGAATTGGGGCAGTTCTTTCTCAAAAGTCTAAATTAGACAATACACAACATCCCATAGCCTATTACTCCAGAACCTTACAACCAGCTGAAGCTAATTACTCCATAGGGGACAAGGAATTGTTAGCTGTCAAATCAGCACTAGAAGTATGGAGGCATATATTAGAGGGCACAAAGACTCCTTTTATAATATATACAGACCATAAAAACCTACAATATTTACGCCAAAGTAAAACTCTCTCCTCCCGTCAAGTGCGATGGAGTTTATTTTTGGACAGGTTTAACTTCCTGATTACTTATAGACCTGAAAGTTTAAACACAAAAGCAGACGCATTGTCCCGCATCCATGAACAAAGCTTAAGGCCAGATCAAAATATGTATTTAATACCCCCACATAAGATAATAGGTCAGTTAACAACATTTGAGAATGACATTATCAGAGCACTCCAAACAGATGACCTACCTAACGATAGCCATCTAATAAAAGAAAATACTGGACTTTACACTTATCATAAAAAGTTATACATTCTAAAACAATTACGGAATTTTATCCTAAACTACTACCATGACAACCCATTATCAGGCCATCCAGGTATACACAAAACCAAAGAACTACTTTGCAGGGATTTCTGGTGGCCCAAAATATCAGATTCTGTACAGGATTATGTCAATTCCTGTGATGTTTGTGCCAGAAATAAAGTTGAAAGAAAGAAACCCATTGGATATCTTAATCCCTTACCTATACCAGAAATTCCATGGTCACTGATTTCTATGGATTTCATAGTGGAACTACCTCTATCTCAAAACCATATCACCATTATGGTCGTGGTCGATCATTTGACCAAGTTGGCCCATTTTGTTCCCTTAACCCCTTAAGGACCAGCGACGTACCCTGTATGTTGCTAGCCTTTTTTTTGGGACTTGATTGTTTTATAGCGCGGTCTTGCCACCAGCGTTTAGACTGCTCTATTCCATAAAGCCTTCTGGAGGGAGGGCATTAATAGCGTGTTCTTGCTAGACTTGTGCTATTATGTCCTGAAAAAACCCTTAACGACCAGTGACATACAGGGTACATTGTGGTCATTAAGGGGTTAAAATCACTTCCCACCGCAACAGAGACTGCACAAGCTTTCATTAACAACATTGTGCGCTTACATGGCATACCACGGTCCATCATTACCGATCGCGGTACTCAGTTCACCTCTCATTTTTGGAAAACTCTTTGTACCAGTTTACGTATTCAACCAAGACTAACCTCATCTTACCATACGCAGGCAAATGGTCTCACAGAAAGAGTGAATGGCTTACTTGAGCAATATTTACGTTGTTATATCACTCACCTACAGGACGATTGGATCTCTCTCCTTCCCTTGGCAGAGTATTCCTACAACAACTCAATTTCATCCTCCACTAGGGTAACACCTTTTTATGCTACTTATGGCTACCATCCTCAATCCATTCTACTATCACCAGATAGAAGGGCATCCCCTTCAGCTTCAACATACTTAACCAATTTACAAAACACTTTGACTTTACTAAAAGAACATTTAAACACTGCTAAAGCTGGGCAAAAACTTTATTATGATTTGAGACACAGGCCGTGTCCTGATTACAAACTGGGAGATCGAGTCTGGCTTTCCACCAAATACCTGAAACCGGCAGTGCCCTCCAAGAAGCTGGGCAGTCAATACATTGGTCCATTCCCCATTGTTTGAATTCTAAGTCCGACGTCTGTTACCTTGGACTTACCGAGACATTTCAGAATTCACCCCACATTTCATGTTTCGCTTCTGAAGCCCTATATCTCGAGCGCATCGCGTTCACGTCCCCAGGCACCTCCACCGCCCATTCAGTTGGATGGTCAGGAAGCGTTTGAACTTGAAACCATCTTGGACTCCAGAATCTCTCGTGGACGTCTGGAGTACCTCCTCCGTTGGAAGGGTCACGGTCCTGAGGAAGATTCTTGGGTACCTCGCTCCCGTGTTAATGCTCCTCAGGGCTTTCCATCTCCGTTATCCTGATAAACCTTCTACTGCATCCTCGGAGAGGATGTCCTGAGTGGGGGGATATGTAATGTCCCTTTAAGACATTCCACTCAATTCCTCCTGCCTATAAAACCACTCCCCTTTCTTCACATCATTGCTTGATTATTTTGTGCTTAGCCTGTTGTGTTCAACTTGTCCACAGCAGCCACTTTCAAGTCTGACCTCTAATTCAAGTGCTTATTTTATTTAAGCAATCTCTATAGTTATTTACTGCTGTTACCTTGCTACTTTTTCAACTGTGAAGGATTCTTACTTTGGAACCTGCTTCTCTGCTTCAAGCAGCTCAGCATACTGGATCTTTTTCCTTTTGGATTCCTACACTGCATCAAGTCCCGGCTGCAAGGATCACTTCCTCATTTTTGCTCACCTGCTGCACACTGTCTGCAAAGCTCTCATCTGTTCCTCCCAGCAACCTCTCCTAGTACCCAGTTGTAAGTAGATTATCTAAAACATTGTTCACTGCTCTGAAAACTGGATCCAGTCCTTTCTTCATCTGCAACTAAGGTACAAACATTCATTAACTATTTATGCCATATCCTCCACCTTTTACAGGCATAACAAGCTGTTATAACCTCTGTTTGCTTAAGCTGCATATTAATCCACTGACTCAGTAATCACTTATGAACTCTCTTTATTGACCAAGTGAAATTCATTACCTGTGACTGTTAACCTAACAACTCCTGTTACTAGTTGCATGAGATTTCTAAAGGCACAGATTGTGATATTAACTATATCTTGTCTGCTATCCATTATGTCTTATTAACTTGCTGGCACAGTTTTTACCAGTTGTTACAGAATAACATTCTGGTTTCTTGTCCAGCTACATTTACAACCTTACATGAAGCCTCAGCCGAGGCAAAAGTATCAAATTTGTAAAATCTGGAAAAAGTATGCAGAGAGGACCAAGTTGCAGCCTTGCAAATCTGTTCCACAGAAGCTTCATTCTTGAAAGCCCAAGAAGCAGAGACAGCCCTAGTGGAATGAGCTGTAATTCGCTCAGGAGGCTGCTGTCCAGCAGTCTCATAAGCCAAACGAATTATACTTCTCAACCAAAGAGAAAGAGAAGTCGCGGTAGCTTTCTGACCTTTAAGTTTCCCAAAAAAATCCTTAGTCGCCTGTAGGTAGAATTTGAGAGCATGCACAACATCCAGGTTGTGTAACAAACATTCCTTATGACAGGAAGGATTAGGACATAGAGAAGGAACGACAATTTCCTAATTAATATTTCTATCCAAAACAAATTTAGGAAAGAAACCTAACTTAGTACGAAGAACCACTTTATCAGCATGAAAGATAAGATAAGGTGAATCATACTGCAAAGCTGAGAGTTCCGAGACTCTCCAAGCAGAAGAGATAGCAACAAGAAACAAAACCTTCCAAGATAACAACTTAATATCTATGGAATGCATTGGCTCAAACGGAGCCTGCTGCAAAACTTTAAGAACAAGGTTAAGACTCCAAGGAGGAGAAACTGACTGAAACACAGGCCTGATTCTAACCAGGGCCTGACAAAAAGATTGCACGTCTGGTACATCCGCCAGACGATTATGTAGCAAAATAGACAAAGCAGAGATCTGACCCTTCAGAGTACTCGCTGACAAACCCTTCTCCAGACCTTCCTGGAGAAATGACAAAATTCTAGGAATCCTAACCCTACTCCAAGAGTAGCCCTTGGATTCACACTAATGAAGATATTTATGCCATATCTTATGGTAAATCTTCCTAGTAACAGGCTTGCGAGCCTGAATCATGATCTCAACGACCGAGTCAGAAAACCCACGCTTAGACAGAACTAAGAGTTAAATCTCCAGGCAGTCAGATTAAGAGAAACAAGATTTGGATGAAGGAAGAGACCCTGAAGTAGAAGGTCCTTCCTCAGAGGCAGTCTCCAAGGTGGAAGAGACGACATCTCCACTAGGTCTGCATACCAGATCCTGCGAGGCCATGCAAGGGCTACGAGAATCACAGACACTCTCTCCTGCTTGATACGAGCAATGACTCATGGAAGGAGAGGGAATGGAGGAAACAGGAATGCCAGTCTAAAATTCCAGAGCATCTATCAGAGCGGCCTGTGAATCCCTTGACCTCGAACCATACCTTGGGAGCTTGGCATTCTGCCGAGACGCCATCAGATCCAGCTCCGGCACCCCCCATTTAAGGGTCAAGCTGGAGAACACCTCCGGATGGAGCTCCCACTCCCCAGGATGAAAAGTCTGTCTGCTGAGAAAATCCGCTTCCCAGTTGTCCACTTCTGGAATGTGAATGGTGGATAGACAGCAATTTTGAGCTTCCGCCCACTGAATAATTCAAGCCACCTCTTTCATGGCTAAGGAACTCTGAGTTCCTCCCTGGTGGTTCATGTAAGCCACTGAGGTTATGTTGTCCGACTGGAACCTGATAAAGGCCAAGCCATCAGAGCATTGAAAATCTTTCTCAACTCCAAGATGTTTATGGGGAGAGCTGACTCCTCCCGAGACCTGAGTCCTTGCGCCTTTAACGAGTCCCATACTGCTCCCCAGTCCAGCAAGCTGGCGTCCGTGATCACAATCACCCAGGAAGGTCTCCAAAAACATATTCCCTGAGAGAAGACACTTCAAGTCTAGAATCGGTTGGAAAGTTCCCTCTTTCTTGGGAACCACAAACAGATTAGAATAGAACCCTAGACCCTGGTCCCTGTACTGGAACAGGAACTATTACTCCCAGGTCGGAAAGATCCTGTACACAATTCAAGAACACCTCTCTTTTTATCTGGTCTGCAGATATTCTTGAGAGTTGAAGCCTGCCTCTTGGAGGAAAGGTTTTGAACTCCAATTTGTAACCCAGGGATACGATGTCCACAGCCCAAGGGTCTGGAACATCTTGTATCCAAGCCTGAAAGAACTGAGAAAGTCTGTCCCCCACATGATCCGTTCCAGGATCAGGGGCAAACCCTTCATGCTGATTTGGAATCAGCTGCGGGTTTATTTGAATGCTTCCCCTTGTTCCAAGACTGATTGAGTTTCCAAGAAGGCTTGGACTGTTCCTGCTTGAAAGAGGAGGGGGAAGACTTACTTCTGAAGTTCCGAAAGGAACGAAAATTATGACGTCCTTTTGATATTTTCTTTTTCTGCCAGACCAGGTCCGAACAAGGTCTTACCCTTGTAGGGAATTGCCAAAAGCTTGGACTTAGATGAAACATCCGCTGACCAAGATTTCAGCCATAATGCTCTACGTGCTAATACTGCAAAACCAGATATTTTTGCGCTCAACTTAATAACCTGCAATGAAGCATCAGTAATAAAAGAAATGGCTAACAAGAGCCTTAATCCTGTCTTGGATCTCCTCCAAGGGAGTCTTCGCCTGAAGAGACTCAGACAATGCGTCGAACCAATAGGCTGCCGCACTTGTCATTGTGGCAATACACACTGCAGGTTGCCATTAGAGACCTTGATGAACATACATCTTCTTCAAATAAGCCTCCAGCTTTTTGTCCATTGGGTCCTTAAAAGAGCAGCTATCCTCAAAAGGAATAGTAGTTCTCTTAGCCAGAGTAGAAATCCTTAATGGAGTCAGCCACAGGAAACATCTTTTTAAAAACACGAGACAGGGAAAAAGGGATCCCAGGTCTCTCCCATTCCTGTGCAATAATTTCCATAGCATGGTGTGGCACAGGAAACACCTCCACAGAGGAAAGAACATCAAAGTATTTATTAAGTTTACTTGATTTCTTAGGGTTGACAACAACAGAGGTATCGGAGTCGTCCAGGGTAGCCAAAACCGTCTTTAACAAAACACGGAGGTGTTCAAGCTTAAATCTGAAGGATACAACTTCAGCATCAGATGAAGGATTTACACTGTCTGAGTTTGAGATTTCACCCTCAGATGCTACTGGTGTATCTTCCTCATCAGACTTATGTGAAGAGCAACTTGAGTAGCTGAGACTGGTTCAGAAACCTTACTATATGAATCTCTAATTTTCCTCTTGTGTTTACCCTGTAGCATGGGAATAGCAGCTAATGCCTCAGATACCGTAGAAGATACCTGGGCCGCAATGTCTGCTTGCAAGTAAACTCCTCCAGGAGATTGAAACCACAAGGCACTGCATGTGACACCATTAAGGCTTGGGACGATGAAGGAGTAAGCTGAGGCATTGCCTGAACAGCATCACCCTGAGAGAATGGTGGTTTAGAAACAAATATGTCCTCACTCAAAAAGTTTGTACTCTGACTAAATTTACTGAAAAGTCTTAAACTTTGTGTCCATTAGCTTATGACATAAAATCCTTTAACAAAACACAGCTATTCTTAAGGATGCCAAAGTTAATTTTCATCTAACACCCTCTACACCTCAGCTGTATGCCGGTGGTGCCTACCTGCCCCACTTCGCAACAGACTGAACATGCAATCCAACAAGAGACTCGCTCCTGAACGCAATAGCAGTTCCGATGCCGGGGAATCACGGAAACGGAAATCACGTGATCGGAGAAGTGGCGTAACTGAAAAGAGAGCGTGCTTCTAATATCAACGGCCGTCTCCAGAAAAGGAACCGCCTCTTTTTCACTGTGCATTGTAGCTAGACAAATCCGTCCATAAGGACATTATCCCCAGAGACTTCAACTGTCAAGTATTCCAGGGAAGCCAAAACACAGTTACATTAAATTAATCCCTGAGCCACCAATAAAGTATTCTTTCCATCAGACTTAATCTATTGTCCCACTTTTTTGTGTCACAAATACAAGTGCCTGCATAAATCCTGAACTCAGGATCATAGCCCTAATATTAGTGCAGCCTATTATTTTATTAACCCCTGCAATGCTGGTCTGTCTATCTAGAAGACAACAAAAGGGGCACTTACCTGCACATCTAGCTGTCCGGCAGGAGGACAGCTCACATGGTATGGAAGGGCGCCATTCCTTACAGTGACTCTTGATTGATTGAAGTGAAATAAATCCCATCTTCTTCAGACACCAAAAACTTCCCTTCCCACAAACCCCATTCATTCTCTTTGCCTCTGTTCAAGGAGGTGGTGAAGTGATACTTAACAGCTTTGCTGTGGTGCTCTTTGCCTCCTCCTGCTGGCCAGGAGTGATATTCCCAACAGTAATTGATGATGATGCCGTGGACTCACCATACCTTAGGAAAGAAATGAAGTTTATATCAGAAAGCTCTCAATATGGATGTAAGCTAACCAGGGCCGTCTTTAATATTGACTGGACCCCCATTCAATTTCGCTCTCCACCACAACATCCCAAAAAACAACTAAATCAATTTATTTTATATATTTTTTTAAATTATTAGCCCAGCAGTGGATCATCCACTGCTGGGCTAATCATTAAAAAAAATTGCAATATGGGAAACTGGACCTAAGCAGTACTAATAAGTAAATAAATATATACATTCCTCCACTCTGGATTAATTTAATATGCTTTTGAATGTGATTCTGGTGTGAGGTTAGCTGGTTAAAGAGATTTAGGGCAGCCAACAGGAGCAAAGCAAGGTAAAGACTGAGGCAGAAGCATGGAGGTGCAGACAGATATAAGTTTACTGACTGGAACAGTAGAACTACTATGGGAAGCTGTAAAATCTGAAACAGAGAGAAATAAAAACTATAAAAATAAACCTTACCTTAATGTGTGAAGTATCAGCATGACACTATACTTCAGCCACAGCAGCACATGTCACTACTTTGCTAGGAACAAGTTCCCTCTCATCCTGCACTAGACAATGCTGCATGGGGGAGGGGCATGTGTACACTCACTTATTCTTCCCACTGACACCTTTCTACAAAGCACTGTTTTCCTAACAAACTTAAATTAGTTGATCTTAGAGCCACAGCAGAAAGAGCAGGGCTAAGGGGACCAGCAGACTGGATGCAGTCTGCCCAAAGCTGCATGGATACAGACGAGTCACACAGCCTCAAGACTGAAGAGAGCAGTGTGTGCAGCTGCACAGATGCTCAAATCCTCACGTGCCTGCCACTCCAGCTTTCGGCTGCATGCGCCTATAGTCATCCCTACCCAGAAACAATCCCCACCACCAGATCAGTTACCTGGTAACAGTGGTAACCCCAGCAGGACCTTTTCTGATGCAGTGAACGGAACGGTCTGGCACAATATTAGGACTGACTGTGTGTGTGTCCCCATGTCACATGACATAAGCAGTCTGGCTCAACAGTCTGCCCTGGGCCCCTCAACAAAGACTGGGCCCAGGGCAGCTGCCCCTTTTGCCCTGTGTTAAAGACGGTCCTGAAGCTAACCGCAACTGATGTTACTGGCAATTACTATAATACTGGTGGGATATGGCTGATCTGCTGGATGGCAATTACAGGAATTCAGGTGGAATGGCTTTGTGCATGGAAAAATTAGAATGAAAAATAATTCATATTTAGTAAAAAAAAAAAAAAGAAGATGGAAGGAAGACAAACAGTGATGTGAGTCCACCTGGAGGAATTAGGAAAACTACTACAATGAGACAGGTAAAGGGAAGAAAATAAATGAAATATGAGAGAATTTTTCTTTATTTATGGGATTGAGATCTGGACTCATTGCTGGCCAGTTCAGTACTCTCCAGCGCTTTGTCTTACACCATTTATGGGTGCTTTTGACGTGTGCTTTGGGTCATTGTCCTGCTGTAAGACCATGACCTCTGATGGAGACTCAACTTTCTGACACTGGGCCCTACATTGCACCACAGAATTATTTGGTAGTCTTCAGATTTCATAATGCCATGCACACAGTCAAGACATCCAGACTGTATTCTTAACCTACCATACCGTCCCTTTTCTTTCAGATGGTGACGTATTTTGTGAGCTGACACATTTGTACCCTGTGCCTAAAGGTCAGCTTGAATTTGTCTGGAAGTTGATTTAGGTTCTTTATCCACCATTCGAACAATCCTTTGTTGCAATCTTTAATACATTGTTCTCTTTCCTCCACGTCCAGGAAGATTAGCTACAGTGCCATGGGCTGTAAACTTCTTGACAATGTTGCGCACAGTGGACACAGGAACATTAAGATCTCTAGAGATGGACTTGTAACCTTGAGATTGTCCATGCTTTTCCACAATTTTTGTTCTCAAATCCTCAGACAATTCTTTGCTGCTCTTACTCTTCTCCATGCTCAGTGTGGCACACAGAGAAACACAACAGAAAGGTTGAGTACATTTTTCACCATGTGAATTCTATATTGTCAGCATCTGTTAATTGATACAGGTGAGTTTAATTACAATTACAGGAGCATCACAAACTTGGAATGCAATTATTTCTTCCAATTTTGAGAAGGTGCCAATAATTTTGTCCAGTTCATTTTTGGAGTTTTGTGTGCAATGTGTCAGATTTGTTTTTTCCCCTCTACTTTTTTGTGTCATACCAATACAAACAAAAGAAATAAACACGAGAATGCTTAAACATTTGTAATTGCAAACATTTTCTGGGTGAAGTGGTGCATTATCCGACAGAAATGCAGGGGTGCCAATATTTATGGCCATGACTGTATATGTGCAATGGAGTGCTTTGCAGTCAAGAGCTAAAAATATTAAAGATCATATTTATTCAATATTTAAATTTAGTAAAGTGTTTAACTGTTGCAGTGTAAATATTTAACACTCCAATGTTCTTCACATAGGGAAATTAATTTATAAGTATTTTTAAATAGATATTCTTATATATCTGTATATATCTATACCTATACATAATAAGGTGTGTGTGTGTGTATATATATATATATATATATATATATATATATATATATATATATATATATATATATATATATATATATATATATATATATATATATATATTACCAAAACAACATCAGATATATATAGAAATATGTATATATGTATTTATGAATAAAGAGAACATATTCTTCTATGTAAAGAACATTGGAATGTAAAATACTAATATTTTCATGTTGGGTTAGCACACTTGAGAAAATGCATTTGGGTTTGCGTGCAAGTAGGGTATTAGGCTTTTTTTCCAATTTTCTTACTCTATTGAGTTCTATAGGGGAATATGTGAACACAGTCACTGTATTTTAACTTCGGCTTTTTTGTACACGTCAGGGTAGCACTCGTGCCAAAACTTTTTACTTTCAACTTGTAATATGCGCACTACCCGAAGCGCATGAAAAGCTTACTTCTAGCACAGTTAACGCACGAGCGAGAGCGCAAAATACCATTCCACTCTTAATCTAGCCTATAATTAGAAGAGGAGGTGCAATCACAAATGCCTTTATGTTGGAGTTAACATATTCTGTTAACTTCCAACTAAACTATTTACTCCTTTGTTTTTACATGTTGGAGAAATCTGATAGCAGATTTATGGTTCCTGACATTTACGTGACAAAATTATGAATAACACAATTACTGCAAGTGAGTATCATACCCACATTCAGGTCCATCAGTATGGATGTTACGTGTATGCACTGCACTTTTTATAATTTAAACTGGAAGATGCACAGCTGCACAAGCTAATAACTTATTAAGGCAGGGGTCGACAAATCTGTTTAAAATTTAGGAACCAGTAAGAATATTTAGGAACCAGACAGTGGTATTTATATAGACAAATATGGAAAATAACTGAAAAAGTTAGGAACCAGGGGTAAAATTCTAGGAGTCAGCGGTTTGTCTAGCCCTGTATTAAGGGGTAGATGTATTAAGGGGAAGATTACAAGTGGCACGCATTGGTCTTTTACTCTAGCTTTTTACTTTCAACTTGTAATACACACGCTAATGTGGCTAATATTTTAGCGTGCCGCTTTTAAAAGCTAGAGCAAAAGACCAATTACAAGTGGCACACTAAAATATTTTTTCGCTGATGTGCTAACTGTGCTCAAAGTAAACATTTATTGCAACCACATTACAAGGTAAAAGTAAAACGCTAGAGTAAAAGACCAATGCACACTAGCTTCAGGATTTGTGCGCTAACTCAACACTACACTAGATCAACTATACTAAACCCATTAAACATATTCTTCTATGTGAAGAACATTGGAATGTAAAATATTAATATTTCCGACTTCCGGTGGGAGGGAAACTGAGAGGACACAGTAGAAAGAGCTCCGTACAAGATTCCAGGGAGATCTTAAAAAAAGATTGAGTACTCCTCTCAAACAGCCCAAAAACCCTAGGCAGAAAGGTTGCTAGATCTGTCGTGCAAGCTAAAAGCGAGGAGTCATTCCAACGATTCCACCACGAGACGCCACTTTTTGAGATGCACACAGAGGAGATAGAGGCGGCGGCCTCTCAAGAGAAGAGTGTGTGTGAAAAGCACTTCATCAGGGGGTAAGAGGTTGTTGGTGAAGGGGGAAAAAGGGGACAGTGCCGCACAATCCAAAATAAGAGCAAAGAAGGAGGGATATTAAAGGCGCAAAAATCCTCCATCTTGTAAAGCGCCTCCCCAGATACAGTGACTGAGCTCCCACCTCCCACACAGCCATAGAGAAAAGGATAAAAAAAAAAAAAAGGCTGACAAATTTTCTTTTGGAGAGACACAAACTATACCCCCTAGAGAAAGCGTTAAAGAGGGACACTGTATGAAAACATACAAAAATTAAAGACAACATAAAACAGGCAGAAAGAAATCTCAAAGTACAGACAAAGGCCTCTAGTTATAAAGGTCTGTCGGACCTGATCCGACAGTGCGGATCAGGTCCGACAGACCTCGCTGAATACGGCGAGGCAATACGCTCGCCGATTCAGCATTGCACCAGCAGCTCAGAAGAGCTACTGGTGCAAACGCCGGCCCCTGCAGACTCGCGGCCAATAGGCCGCCAGCAGGGGGTGTCAATGAACCCTGCTCAGAGCAGGCGGACAGGTTATGGAGCAGCAGTCTTTGTGACCGCTGCTTCATAACTGCTGTTTCTGGCGAGCCTGCAGCCTGTCCATCAAGGCACACAAAATGCAGCCCCAAGGCAGATAATGATTTGTTACTTAAACTTTAAGGATAAGATGCTACTACTAAGAGCATATAGGCAAAATCCAGTGATCACCTATGAAAAAAAAAAACGGATCTATATGTTTCAAGAAGATAATTCTCTTCCTATTGTAAAGAGTTAATGGAACAGGGTGAATCTGTAGCCTTACTCTACCCAGCTTGCCTAAGATTACATCTGCAGGACCAACATTTTTCGAAACACCGAAGCACTTGCAACTGTTTTTGGATAAGCACAAAGAAACGAACGACCAAGAAGAGGAAGAATAGAAGAAAGAGAGGGGTGCCTCATGTGTAGAATCACCAAATCAAAAAAGCCAAAGCTTATGCACTCGAGCCAAATTGGTACTCGCATTTAAAATAAGCACCCCAATGTGCTAATGGAAGCAGACTGACATAATATGGTGTGTCAGTACACCCACTCCAGGATATCCCCGCCAGGTGTTTCTGTAATGGAGAGTCAAGACAACAAAGGAAACCACATGTGCAGATCAACCACATAGATGGAACAATGGAGATACCCAAATGGGTACTCACAATGTCCAATAGCACACCTATGTGCTGGTAGATGCAAATTGATAATTTTAGGTTAGGGTGTATCAGCTCACCCACTCCAGGTGTTACCAACGATATGGTTCCAAAAACAAGATAAATGCACAAATAGGCCCAATATTGGGAAATGAGAGGTAAGTTGGAAACCACTATACTTGTGTTATAGTAAAAAAAAACATTTTTTATTAAAAGACTGATAACAAAAATTGAAATTAAAATATTAAAAGAATAAATAACAACAAGTAGTGGTCAAGGGGGATAATCCCCTCTAATGCAACGCGTTTCTCCGCACTGAAGGGCCGTTTCCTCAGGCATGTCCAACATGGGGACTTGATATAATTATATGTTAATAGGCACAAGTGCCATATATTGAATGAGCTGTGTATGTTACCAAGGGATTAGAAACAAACCAAAAATAAGTGATTTTTGTGTTTTTATTTTGGGAACTTATATTCTCCTGAGGTACCTTGTCAGACTTTATTATAGTAGTAAATAGGTAGCCTCTAGGAGCAGTGCTTAAGCATAAATTGCAAATTATTACTGAAATAACATAAATCACAATGTTGTGAATTATGTCAAAAAAGCGGTTATGCTTTTATGCACTGTAATGAAGTATCTTCAAGTATCAAAGAACAAATTGTATTCTAAAATATAACTTTTATTTAGAATGATAAAAAAAAGACAGCTTATATATTGTTTGTATTGCTGTCCTCAATTTTGAATTAAAAACACTTCTCCTTAAGTTGACATATGTTATTTATTTAATTTAGAGTTGGTTAAGATGGCAAGAATTATAAAGGTATGGTATCCGTAGCCTAATGACTTCTTACTCTAATTTCCCAAATTATCTTGCCTTATACCTGGCTTGTTTTGGAAATTATGATAAATTGATTGTAGGCTTTTTTTAGGGAACTTTTCAATTCCTAGATCATACTTATCACTAATGTTTAAAATTATAAGTGATAAACAAGTGGTAATGTGGAAATTGTGGCTATATATATATTAATAGTAAATTGAGTTGAACTCTACTTAGATTTTACTTATAGTTGGATGTTTGTGCACACTTGGTTACTGAGTATTATAGTAACTTGTGGTATTATGCTTATTCTTTTAAGTTGATGCTCTGGAAAGAGAGCTGATAGAAAGAGTTCTACAATTATCTGCAGCTTAAAATAATATAGTATTTAGACTGGTTCTGCATCAGCTAAACGTATGCTGATATTACAGGTGATATTGTACTTATATAATATCGTTTTAGCTTGTGTATTCTTATATTGAAGCCATATAAGGCTTATTAGATTCAAGCTAATTATTTAGATCTTATGTGCTGAAATATTAGTACAATTGTAATAGCTATTCAATAGCTGGATTTGCTCTGCTGAACGGTTAAATATACTGCTGCATTTGCTGGGTGAAAAAGAAAACAAAATGTTTCTCTTTAAGATCCTGTGTTCAGTATATTGTTGTATCCGTTAGTAATTTGATACATTGTATGTTTTGTATAGCTAAAGAAACTTTATGATTATTGGAGGTTGCCTCCACTTATAATGTTTGTTGTTTTAGCTAAAAACGGTTTGTGTTTGTCTTTTAAACTATGCTATAAGCATGTTATGTAAGAACTATTGCCAGCTGCTATTAGCATTTCACCGTTTACTGCAATTTAGTGAGTCTTTTTAAAGTTTATATTAAATATCTTTGTCTATATTAGTTTACAAAATGAAATGCTGTAGTTTGTAAATTACATCAAATCTTATACTTATATTATTATGCTGCTTTTTGCTGTTTTCTAAGCCACATTAGCAGATTTTTGAAGTGGTAGGCACTTCTGTGTCATACGCTATAACTAGTCCACATTGTTAACTTTTTATCCATCTTTGTTACCAATTATTTTACTTTACCAACTTCTAATTTATCAAGTACAACTTTGTTTTTAAACTTAGGGAGAGCAGGTTAAAAAACGGAAACCCCATGACGCGGCGTTTCACATACGCTTCCTCAGAGGGGGGTGTATGTTGGTTTTTTGAAGTTGTACAGTGTATATATAGTGTATGCGCCCTCTCTTATCTTTGATATTTTAAGAAGAGGAATGAAGTAGCTTGAAACAAGTCCCAGACTCTATGATGAACTATCCAGAACTCAACTGAGTATTATAGCAAAAATGAAGGGTCACTAAATCCTCAATGGGGTTTTTTTACCCATTGAACAAATATCCTTTACTATGGGGGGGAGGGCTGTGGAAGGAAGTTTGTATTGCATCTGTTGTCTGTTTGTTATTTGGTGAATTGACACCTGGTTTGAATAATTGTTTAATTCACATTGTTGATATTACTTTAATAATATACATTATATTTAATTGTATCCTTTTATTGCAAACTTGACCAACTACTCTATACTGGTAGCATATAAAAACTGGAAGCGGGATTGACCTTTCGGGATGCCGAACTGTAAGTACTAAAACACATACCCATACTCTCACAAACACACTCATACCACTCTTAAGCAATACACCATCATCTAACAATTCAGAGAGTAAGATAGAAATTAGACGTACAAAAACAGAATTTATGTTTACCTGATAATTACTTTCCTCCAACGTGTGTCCGTCCACGGCGTCAATCCTTACTTGTGGGATATCTTCCTCCCCAACAGGAAATGGCAAAGAGCCCAGCAAAGCTGGTCACATGATCCCCTCCTAGGCTCCGCCTACCCCAGTCATTCGACCGACGTTAAGGAGGAATATTTGCATAGGAGAAACCATATGTTACTGTTGGGGTGACTGTAGTTAAAGAAAATAAATTATCAGACCTGATTAAAAAAACCAGGGGCGGTGCCGTGGACCGGACACCCACCGTTGGAGAAAGTAATTTATCAGGTAAACATAAATCCTGTTTTCTCCAACATAGGTGTGTCCGGTCCACGGCGTCATCCTTACTTGTGGGAACCAATACCAAAGCTTTAGGACACGGATGAAGGGAGGGAGCAAATCAGGTCACCTAAATGAAGGACACCACGGCTTGCAAAACCTTTCTCCCAAAAATAGCCTCAGAAGAAGCAAAAGTATCAAATTTGTAAAATATTAGAAAAAGTGTGCAGTGAAGACCAAGTCGCTGCCTTAACATATCGATCAACAGAAGCCTTCTGTTCTTGAAGGCCCATGTGGAAGCTCACAGCCCTAGTGGAGTGAGCTGTGATTCTTTCAGGAGGCTGCCGTCGGCAGTCTCATAAGCCAATCGGATAATGCTTTTAATCCAGAAGGAGAGAGAGGTAGAAGTTGCTTTTTTACCTCTCCGTTTACCAGAATAAACAACAAACAAAGACAAAGTTTGTCTAGAAATCCTTAGTAGCTGCTAAGTAAAATTGAGAGCACGAAACTACATCCAAGTTGTGCAAACAAACGTTCCTTCTTTGAAACTGGATTAGGACACAAAGAAGGCACAACTATCTCCTGGTTATTGTTTTTTGTTAGAAACAACTGTTGGAAGAAAAACCCAGGTTTAGTACGCAAAAACCACCTTATCTGCATGGAACAACAGATAAGGAGATGAACACTGCAGAGCAGATAATTTCTGAAACTCTTCTAGCAGAAGAAATTGCAACCAAAAACAAAACTTTCCAAGATAATAACTTAATATCAACGGAATGTAAGGGTTCAAACGGAACCCCCTGAAGAAACTGAAGAACTAGGTTGAGACTCCAAGGAGGAGTCAAAATTTTGTTTACAGGCTTGATTCTAACCAGAGCCTGAACAAAGGCTAGAACATCTGGCACAGCTGCCAGCTTTTTGTGAAGTAACACAGACAAGGCAGAAATCTGTCCCCATCAAGGAACTTGCAGATAATCCTTTTTTCCCAATCCTTCTCGAAGGAAGGATAGACTCTTAGGAATCTTAACCTTGTCCCAAGGGAATCCTGCAGATTCACACCAACAGATTATACCAAATTATGTGGTAATTTTTCTGGTTACAGGCTTTCCAGGCCTGAACAAGAGTATTAATAACAGAATCTGAGAACCCTCGCTTTGATAAGATCAAGCGTTCAATCTCCAAGCAGTCAGCTGGAGTGGGTCGAACGGACCTAGAACAAGAAGGTCTCGTCTCAAAGGTAGCTTCCATGGTGGAGCCGATGACATATTCACCAGATCTGCATACCAAGTCCTGCGTGGCCACGCAGGAGCTATCAAAATCACCGACGCCCTCTCCTGATTGATCCTGGCTACCAGCCTGGGGATGAGAGGAAACGGCGGGGAACACATAAGCTAGTTTTGAAGGTCCAAGGTGCTACTAGTGCATCCACTAGAGCCGCCTTGGGATCCCTGGATCTGTACCCGTAGTAAGGAACTCTGAAGTTCTGACGAGAGGCCCATCAGATCCATGTCTGGAAATGCCCCACGGTTGAGTGACTTGGGCAAAGATTTCCGGATGGAGTTCCCACTCCCCCGGATGCAATGTCTGGACGACTCAGAAAATCCGCTTCCCAATTTTTCCACTCCTGGGATGTGGATAGCAGACAGGTGGCAGGAGTGAGACTCCGCCCATAGAATGATTTTGGTCACTTCTTCCATCGCTAGGGAACTCCTTGTTCCCCCCTGATGGTTGATGTATGAACTTGGCCCTCGCTAGCTGAGGCCAAGCTTTGAGAGCATTGAATATCGCTCTCAGTTCCAGAATATTTATCGGTAGAAGAGATTCTACCCGAGACCAAAGACCCTGAGCTTTCAGGGATCCCCAGACCGCGCCCCCAGCCCATCAGACTGGCGTCGGTCGTGACAATGACCCACTCTGGTCTGCGGAAGGTCATCCCTTGTGACCAGGTTGTCCAGGGACAGCCACCAACGGAAATGAGTCTCTGGTCCTCTGATTTACTTGTATCTTCGGAGACAAGTCTGAATAGTCCCCATTCCACTGACTGAGCATGAACAGTTGTAATGGTCTTAGATGAATGCGCACAAAAGGAACTATGTCCATTGCCGCTACCATCAAACCTATCACTTCCATGCACTGCGCTATGGAAGGAAGAGGAACGGAATGAAGTATCCGACAAGAGTCTAGAAGTTTTGTTTTTCTGGCTTCTGTCAGAAAAAATTCTCATTTCTAAGGAGTCTATTATAGTTCCCAAGAAGGGAACCCTCGTTGACGGAGATAGAGAACTCTTTTCCACGTTCACTTTCCATCCGTGAGATCTGAGAAAGGCCAGGACAATGTCCGTGTGAGCCTTTACTTGAGGAAGGGACGACGCTCGAATCAGAATGTCGTCCAAGTAAGGTACTACAGCAATGCCCCTTGGTCTTAGCACCGCCAGAAGGGACCCTAGTACCTATGAGAAAATCCTAGGAGCAGTGGCTAATCCGAAAGAAAACGCCACGAACTGGAAATGCTTGTCCAGGAATTCAAACCTTAGGAACCGATGATGTTCCTTGTGGATAGGAATATGTAGATACGCATCCTTGAAATCCACCTTGGTCATGAATTGACCTTCCTGGATGGAAGGAAGAAGTGTTCGAATGGTTTCCATCTTGAACGATGGAACCTTGAGAAACTTGTTCAAGATCTTGAGATCTAAGATTGGTCTGAACGTTCCCCTCTTTTTTGGGAACTATGAACAGATTGGAGTAGAACCCCATCCCTTGTTCTCTCTAATGGAACAGGATGAATCACTCCCATTTTTAGCAGGTCTTCTACCAATGTAAGAATGCCTGTCTTCTTAAGTGGTCTGAAGACAACTGAGACCTGTGGAACCTCCCCCTTGGAAGGAAGCTCCTTGAACTCCAGAGAATAACCTTGGGAGACTATTTCTAGCGCCCAAGGATCCAGAACATCTCTTGCCCCAGCCTGAGCGAAGAGAGAGAGTCTGCCCCCCACCAGATCCGGTCCCGGATCGGGGGCCACGCATTTCATGCTGTCTTGGTAGCAGTGGCAGGTTTCCTGGCCTGCTTTCCCTTTGTTCCAGCCTTGCATAGGTCTCCAGGCTGGATTGCTTGAGAAGTATTACCTTCCTGCTTAGAGGACGTAGCCCTTGGGGCTGATCCGTTTCTGCGAAAGGGACGAAACTTAGGTTTATTTTTGGTCTTGAAAAGACCTATCCTGAGGAAGGGCGTGGCCCTTGCCCCCAGTGATATCAGAGATAATCTCTTTCAAGTCAGGGCCAAAGAGTGTTTTTCCCCTTGAAAGGAATGTCAAGCAATTTGTTCTTGGAAGACGCATCCGCTGCCCAAGATTTTAACCAAAGCGCTCTGCGCCACAATAGCAAACCCAGAATTTTTTCGCCGCCAATTGCAAGGTGGCGTCTAGGGTGAAAGAATTAGCCAATTTAAGAGCACGAATTCTGTCCATAATCTCCTCATAAGAAGAGAATTACTAATAATCGCCTTTCCTAGCTCATCAAACTAGAAACACGCGGCTGCAGTGACAGGGACAATGCATGCAATTGGTTGTAGAAGGGAACCTTGCTGAACAAAACATCTTTAGCAGACCTTCTAATTTTTATCCATAGGATCTTGGAAAGCACAACTATCTTCTATGGGTATAGTGGCGCGCTTGTGTAGAGAAGAAACCGCCCCCTCGACCCTGGGGACTGTCTGCCATCAGTCCTTTCTGGGGGTCGACTATAGGAAAAACAATTTTATAAATATGGGGGGAGGTACTAAAGGTATACCGGGCCTGTCCCATTCTTTACTAACAATGTACGCCACCCGCTTGGATATAGGAAAAGCTTCGGGGGGCCCCGGGGCCTCTAAGAACTTTTCCATTTTACATAGTGGTTCTGGAATGACCAGATAATCACAATCATCCCAAATTGGATAACACCTCTTAAGCAGAGCGCGGAGATGTTTCCAACTTAAATTTAAAAGTAATCACATCAGGTTCAGCTTGTTGAGAAATGTTTCCTGAATCTGAAATTTCTCCCTCAGACAAAACCTCCCTGGCCCCCTCAGACTGGTGTAGGGGCCCTTCAGAAACCATATCATTAGCGTTCTCATGCTCTACAGAATTTTCTAAAACAGAGCAGTCGCGCTTTCACTGATAAGTGGGCATATTGGCTAAAATGTTTTTGATAGAATTATCCATTACAGCCGTTAAATGTTGCATAGTAAGGAGTATTGGCGCACTAGATGTACTAGGGGCCTCCTGTATGGGCAAGACTGGTGTAGACGAAGGAGGGGATGATGCAGTACCATGCTTACTCCCCTCACTTGAGGAATCATCTTGGGCATCATTTTTACTAAATTTTTTTTTTTTATGACATAAAATACATATAGTTAAATGAGAAGGAACCTTGGTTTCCCCCCAGTCAGAACACAATCTATCTGGTAGTTCAGACATGTTAAACAGGCATAAACTTGATAACAAAGCACAAAAAACGTTTTAAAATAAAACCGTTACTGTCACTTTAAATTTTAAACTAAACACACTTATTACTGCAATTGCGAAAAAGTATGAAGGAATTGTTCAAAATTCACCAAAATTTCACCACAGTGTCTTAAAGCCTTAAAAGTATTGCACCACCAAATTTGGAAGCTTTAACCCTTAAAAATAACGGAACCGGAGCCGTTTTTATATTTAACCCCTTTACAGTCCCTGGAATCTGCTTTGCTGAGACCCCAACCAAGCCCAAATGGGAATTACGATACCAATGATGCCTTCAAAAGACTTTTCTATGTATCAGAGCTCCACACACATGCAGCTGCATGCCATGCTGTCCTCAAAAACAAGTGCGCCATACCGGCGCGAAAATGAGGCTCTGACTATGATTAGGGAAAGCGCCCTAAAGAATAAGGTGTCAAAAACAGGTGCCTGCCGATATTAATCATATCAAAATACCCAGAATAAATGATTCCTCGAGAGGCTAAATAGTGTGTTAATAATGAATCGATTTAGCCCAGAAAAAGTCTACAGTTCTTAATAAGCCCTTGTGAAGCCCTTATTTACTATAGCTTAATAAACATGGCTTACCGGATCCCATAGGGAAAATGACAGCTTCGCAGCATTACATCGTCTTGTTAGAAGTGTGTCATACCTCAGAGCAGTAAGAGACTGCACACTGTTCCCCCAACTGAAGTTAATTGCTCTCAACAGTCGCTGTGTGGAACAGCCATGGATTTTAGTTACGGTGCTAAAATCATTTTCCTCATACAAAGCAGAAATCTTCATCTCTTTTCTGTTTGAGTAAATAGTACATACCAGCACTATTTAAAATAAATAACTCTTGATTGAATAATAAAAAACTACAGTTAAACACTAAAAAACTCTAAGCCATCTCCGTGGAGATGTTGCCTGTACAACGGCAAAGAGAATGACTGGGGGGAGGGGGGGGGTAGGCGGAGCCTAGGAGGGATCATGTGACCAGCTTTGCTGGGCCTTTGCCATTTCCTGTTGGGGAGAGAGATATCCCACATAGTAAGGATTGACGCCGTGGACCGGACACACCTATGTTGGAGAAATGAGAATCCACATCTTGGTATGTGGGGGGCATGACATCATCACTAAAAAAGAAAAGCAATACATAAAATACTTGAGCAAAAAACACACGGACATAGCAATACTAGAGGAGAACACACCTGAAAACAATAAAGAACATAATAAAATTACAACAAAGAATGGGTTGGACATGTATCCAGCAGTACGTATGAAGAAAAGAAAGCTGGGGGGGGGGGGGTGTGGACAATCCTCATTAGGAAAGAGTATACAGTGTAGAAAACTATGACATATCCGGAGAGTAGATACATCCTAATCAAATTGAAGTGGGACAAATAAGCCATCATAATTGGGAGAGTATATGGATCCCACACATCCAAAAAATAATTCTGGAGTGCCTTTAGTACATAACTATTGGGTTTTGCGGACTCATCTATTGTCCTGGGGGGGATTTTAACATTGCCCCACAGACACCAGCTGACAGATATCGTAACCCTAATATACGCAATTCCCCAAACAGACCACACTCGCTCTTACTCAAAAAAAAAAAATAGCTGAGTACTAGCACTCACAGATATATGGAGAGATAGACACCCAGAGACCAAGGAATACAGCAAAAGACACATTGTCAAGAATTGATCTGTTCCTCACCTCCCATAGTCTAGGAGCCAGCATCACAGACACAGACCTTGATATAGCCACCATATCTGATTATGCACCAATCACAATTAAAATACACAACAAATCCAAAACCGTGAGATCCCATAGATGGTTCTTCTCGACTTATTTATACTGTGATCTGAACTTAAAACGACACCTAATAGGAGAATGGAGGGCCTATGACTCCATAAATCAAGCGCACAGAGAAAATCCCATACTACACTGGGAAGCAGGGAAAGCGGTTTTGAGAGGAGTAATTACCTCGTATGTGGCGGGTATGTTTTTAAAAAAAAAAAGCAAGAGAGGAAACTTTATTAAGACAGGTATTAAATGCAAGGAATAGATATTTGCGAGACCCAAACAATACGACTAGACAGAAATACAAAGAGACTAAACTGGTCAGGGACACAGCAATTCAGCAGGAAACAATCAGGATAATGACTGCCTTGCAAGCCAAGTACTACAGACATGGAAACATGACAGGCAAACTCCTAGCAAGACTCCCAAAACATACAAAACCGAACAAATATATCACAGCCATCAGAGACAAAACCACACTGCATACCTCTACCACCAACATTCAAAATACATTCAAAGAATACTATACAACATTGTACCAAGGCCAAACAATAGATAGATCCCATCAAGCCACATTTTAGCAAACATTAAACCATCCAACAATTTCAGAAGATAGCTTACAGGCTCTGAACGAAATAATTTTGATTCAAGAAACGGGGGTCTTGAGGGAACTGTCATTAGAAAAAGCCCCAAGGCCAGATGGTCTCCCAGGGGAATTTTACAAGATCTTACAAGACGAAATAGCACCTACTCTTACGCAACTATATAGCAAACTCATGTCAGGGAAAATTTACCTATCAAAATACTTCAGAGGCACACATTTGTGTTATCTCAAAACCAAACAGAGACCCACTCCTCTCCAAGTCCTACCATCCGATTTCACTAATGAACTCTGACTATAAAGTACTCACTAAAATACTGGCAAATAGATTGGCGAGAGTTTTGCCAGACTTAATTCATGGTGATCAAACGGGCTTTGTTAAAGGGAGATCCTCTGTGGTAAACATTAGAAAGCTTCAATTCAAACTAACTTACTTTTGGAACCACAAAGAAAAACAAATATAGAACAAAACACCAGACGCTTGTATTCTATTAGTTGATGCCAAAAAGGCTTTTGATAGAGTCCTCTGGGATCACCTTTTCCACATGCTAGATAATTCGGCATAAAAGGACTCTTTGCACAAACAATAAAATGTTATACACTCACCCATAGGTCTCAGTCCTAATTAATGGAGAACCCTCTCAACCATTCCCACTTAGAAGAGGCAAAAGGCAAGGGGCCCCCTATCCCCTTGATGTTTAACCTGTCCATCAAACCCTTAGCAATCAAAATCTGTACAGAAATGGAAGGCCTAAGTATTGACAAAGTAAGATGTCACCTGTCTCTGTTTGCAGATGACATGATCTTATACATTAAGAAGCAAAAATTAAAATACACTCCCATAGAATGATGGCCACAACTGACTCTGGGGGCGTAGCAGTCCCAAATTTGGAATATTGCAGCTGGGCGGCCCAGGTGAAATATATCCTAGATTGTTTGACGGGGCAAAACCATTTTACCATACTACAATTGTAAGAACAAATAATAAAACAATGGTCAATAAGAGCAATACCACACATGCCAAACCAGCAAATTAATAAACTTCTTAACAATTACCCTTTAATGCAACAACCAATACAAGCGTGGAGGAAAACTTGCAATAAACTAAAATTCGATTATCAAATAACGAAATTCCTCCCTCTACAAGGAAACCCAGAATTCCCAGCAGGAATAGACACAAACGTTTTTCGAGTATGGAAGGAAAAGAGGTTGCATATCGTGTCACAGGCTGTAGAGAATCTGGGAACCAGAGTTAAAACAGTCAATAACATGCGGGTGCAGCGCCAACTTCTACAGACACACCATTTTGCTTACTTGCAGATGAAACATTACATCAATAGCTTATTACACCACAAATAACTCACAGACTCAAACCTCAGTGTTAACAGACTACTAACTTTGACTGCTCAAGGATCAACCACTATAACACCCACATATAAAGTGCTCATAGACCATACTAATAAGGACATGCTAACACACATCAGTGTAGAGTGGACCAAATTACTGGGAGTAGAAATAACAACAGCCAAAATAAAACAAAGCATCCAAATGACTAGGTCAGCTACCATGTCCTCCAACATAAGAGAATCGCATACTCGATTACTGGAAAAAGCATATACCACTCCAAAAGTATATAAAAAGTGGGTCCCCCAAGCATCAGGCAAATGTCCAAAATGCTTAGAGAGGAGGCAGACCTTCTACACATGATTTTCCCAAACTGTACAAATTTTGGGGCATGATCATACACTGGTTAAATTCCACACTATTCTTTAAACTATTCTTTAAACTAGAGCGTTCTCCTCAGCTGATAGTGTTTCTATCTCCTCTTGGGATAACAGCTAAACAAGTAAGGCCACTAGTCCACAACGTGTTCCTACAAGCTAGAAACATGATTTTCCAGAACTGGTTAAAATAATTGGTGCCGGGAGGCGGAGCCAACCGCCAAGCTAACAAGACGTGCCACTACAGAGCTCCTGAAGACGAATTATTAAAATCATCTTTTATGGCGTTCTAAATTCCTGAATAACCTGTACCTTGATTCTGGTATAACCCTAGGACATGGGCTTTAAGTTTGGGCTCCAGATAACCCAGCCGATTTGGTAAACTCCCAGCCAGCTACAACCGCACCGGGGAGTTTGATATCAGGACTATCAGATACCCGCTAGTTGGACCAGCCTATCCCCCGGTCCCACATCTAGCTGAATATTATTTCTACTAAGCTGCTCTCAAAATGGAGAAGCTCTCAGCATCCCTCATAACTTTATTGGAGGGCATCAGCAGAAAAGCCGACAGAAACTTTCTCGGCTTAAAGAATACTCTTATTGAAATGCGCAACAAAGATGGCGCTACTCCCCTGTCAGCCTGTGACTCCACCGGGGAAAATCAGATAGAAGGCCTCCTACCAGCTTGGCAACTGCATCGACACACACAAGAGGAACAACATGTTTGTGTTTCTGTTAATATACCGCAGGAGCCAGCAAATAGAGATCTGACACTACTGTATTTTGAGGTACCATCACGCACTATTGCTGTAGACACGGATTTCATAAGGCCAACCCGGCCCACTACCGAGCTACACCCTCAGCTCTCTCCCACCCACTATCTATTCTCCCAAGCAGCTCTGACATTGGAAGGGATCAATAGTCTGAGAGATGCGGACGTTTACACCAGGCGCTCAATGGTGACTACCCACATACTATCTAAAACCACTTCAGTTGAGGGGAGAAAAGGCGGGCCTGCAGACCTAACTTCTTTCAGCGAAGGCATAGCGCTACACCTCACCTTCCCGCAGATATATTTCTTGAAGATGGTCGGCACTGCTCAAATAGCCTTACCGCTTGCCTTTACGCTGCTTCACCCCATTATGCGGCTGAGCGGCTGGGATCACGTTGGTGCATTACCTGCTTGTGTGAGCTTGGGCCGGAGACACCGGGGATCGACCTCCATGGGGCATGCTGGACGGCTGAAGAGCCCTTTTGATCCGGGCGGATGAAAGCCGCAAATTTTTTATAAGCCCACGCTGGCATAGAAAGATATGGCATACCGCTGCTCTGCTGGACTGTTAAGGTTGCTGCTCTCACAGTTAACTTCTCCAGTCTTGTTTTCTACCCCTGTCTGCTATTGGGACACTAGGATGAGATACTGGGACTTTAACGGGCTTAACCCTAGACAACATATTGGGTTATATATATCTCTCCCTACTAAGTTTGCTCGCTAGCACAATATGTGCTTATTATCAATCAATAGAGGGGTAACTGTTAATATCATTGTTAGTTGTTATGGGTTGACTTTGATACTGCTATTGACATATAGAGTTGTGTGATTTCCCCATCCTTATTCTGTATTCATATGTTTATTAAGGAAGCTGGAGTTGTTAAGTACACTTGCCTATATCCTATATTTGATATGGTGATATCTAATTTATTACTATATTAGAGCTCAACTAGATGGCATGTGCCTTACCTAATACCATTTATTTTATGGTTAAGCGATAGCTACCTATAAGCCTGCGCTCAAGAGTCTCATAGACTCTCCCTCTAATTTACCTAACCTTTATGTGCCCTTATAGGTTTTTATTGATCCAAGGGCGACCATTTATAGCGGTGTTGGTTGCTCCTGTCACAACAAGTTTTCAGTTCATGCCCTAGTTTTAATTCTGCTTAGTGATGCATGTTAACCTCATAACCGTGTTTATTTTTTTTTCTTAAATTTTCAATATTGGGGGGAAAAGGTTATATCTCTCTGAATTATTTTTCTTCTTAAGGGGATCACTTTATATAGGCATATACTCAGGCTAATATCTAAATAGCAGTCCAGGTGTACAATGAGAGCTGGTTGGAATTTATATTACCTGCACTTATTGCAGAGAGTGGGTACTAGATGCCCCAAGTTTATACTGATTTTTGCTGGAGGGGTATACATATGTATAAGTTTATAGCTTAGATATAGATGATATGCGTGTTCCCCAATTAGGGCACCTTATTTGTGTATTACACTTAATGATCAAACTAATTTTTTAGCTAAAATTATTTATCGTTATAATATTTCTGTTAAGATTCTGTTGAGGGGTTTAATGACGCTCTACATCTATTTCAACTACATGTGTGAATCTCTCTTAAAAAAAAAAAAAAAAAAAAAAAAAAAAAAAAGATAATATGCTCATCGCCTCTGCTCTATGCTTACTGTCGCAGAAAATGGATGCTGGCACTGAACATATGTTTACGACAGGCTAAGTATTTAGTACTATTCTGCTCTCATGGCCCAATAATAGGGAAAGATTAGACACCAGATTGAGAAATGTTTGTTCTTATATTTATAAGATATAATTTTAGTATCTTCCCAAATGTTATATAGAAATGTATATTTTTTATCATACTCCATTTCAGTTAGGGGACAAGTTTAATACGCAATGTTTGGATAAGTTTATATATTGCTTGTTTCCTTACTCTTTAGGTCAGCCCTGAACACCTATGTAAATAAATGGAAGGTATATTATACTATATATCATATTTACTAAATGACAATGACTGCAAAAGAAATATGTCATTACCAATATTTTAAGTACACATAGTTATCTTATGCCTATGTCACTGAGCTTTGGTATTTACGTTTGTCTTATGTTTGTTACCTATCTTATAAGCATGCCAAGGGTTATTTTTTCTCCCCCCCCCTATATAGGGGTACTCTTTCTGCTTTGTACACTCATGTCCCCTGCTAAGAATGGCATACCCCCTATGCAGAATCTACAGTATTGATAGTGCAAATTTTCTGCCCATACTGAGCTCCTCTCTTCCCTTTCCCGCCGGTACATGTTGCCTGCGGGTCATATCCCTATTCCTTTTCCCCACATCGCTTATAGCTAGCATCTCCCCAGGAGAGGAGCTCACCCAGAAGTCTCCTATGCCCCATACTTTCTAATTCCCCCCCCTCTACCATAACTTTAGTATCGCTAAAAACCAGCATACTCCCCTAATCTTCTGTCCCATAGTTTACGAATCCTATAGTGATGTCAGTACTAAGCCATGTTAAGCCTTGACAACGCTCCTTTACTAACTTATATACCATCACCCTTATAGATACAACCATATTATTAGAGGGGAAATGTAATAGTAGAGACTAACCTAATTTGCACTATGTTTTGCTAGATATAATTCTGTTTTTATGGTCATGGGATCCCTTCACTTGAACGTTCCCAAACTCCTAACACCTACCTTATCTTACCTACACCTATTCCACCGCCTTCCCTATATACATAGTGGTGCTTATCCGCTGAATCTCCCTCCCCCCCATATATTTCAGCCCAAAAGTGGCTGACATCTATGCTAATTCTCCACAGGCTGACATCTTTGATTCAGATAATATATCGACTGTTTTCTATAGTACTGTGGAGATTAATCGTTAATAGTATAACAAAAAAATGAAGTTATATTCTATCTTGCCTACACTCTTGTCTATATTCATGCTAAGATTGGATATATATTTATCTTGTCACATATGTATTTTATATTTTTCCTCTCTTTTTTTCTTTTCTTTTTGTTCTCTAATAATGTCAGTTTATAGACAATGTTTTACTCACTCTGTTGTAACATTGTCCTAAGGGCGAATCTTGTTTGTGATGATATATTCTAACTTCAATAAAAAAAATATTTTCAAAAAAAAAAAAAAGAATTGGTGCCCACCTTAGCAATATTGAAACTTAAAGGGACAGTCAAGTCCAAAAAAATGTTCATGTTTCAAATATGGCATGTCATTTTAAACAACTTTCCATGTTACTTTTATCACCAATTTTGCTTTGTTCTCTTGGTATTTTTAGTAGAAAGCTAAACCTAGGAATACTTATATGATAATTTCTAAGCCCTTGAAGGCCACCTCTTATCGCATGCTTTTTTATTTTATTTTCACAACAGGGGAGAGCTAGTTCATGTAAGCCATATAGATAACATTGGGATCACGCCCGTGGCTTATGGCAAACACTGCACTGATTGGCTAAAATTAAAGTCAATATATAATAAATAAAATGTCATGTGATCAGGGGGTTGTCAGAAGAGGCTTAGATACAAGTTAACCACAGAGGTAAAAAGTGTATTAATATAACTGTGTTGGTTATGCAAAACTGGGCAATTGGTAATAAAGGGATTATCTATCTTTTTAAACAACAAAAATTCTGGTGTTGACTGTCCCTTTAACACTCAAAAGCAAATGACTCACAAACAAGGAGATACCCTAAGAGACATGCAGAAATGAACACCACACTTCATGAAAAAGTGGGGGCCGTACATACAGCAATTAGATGACACCCTAAAAAGCAAATCCTCTACCCACTTAGGAACACAGAATACCTACTAGCAGCACAGATTAGAGGGGAATGGCAAATAGAATGGACTGACAGATAGATTCAAAACACAGACAGAGTTGGATCAACAAGTCAAATGGGGGAAAAAAGACTTGAGAGGGGTAAGGAAAGCAGAAGAGTTAATAGAACTCTTATACACAAAAAGTAACAGGAAACTAAACACGGACAAAACCTGATCAAAAAGAAGTGAAGACACTGGCACCCCGGGAGGTCAGCCAATATGGAAAGTTAAACAACCAAGAAAATCCCTCACTACAGTAGCTATTGTTATGAACTATAACGAGTTTAAATGTTTAATCTATGTAAGACCTTTTATTTTAGTTCAGATCATTGTTTTTAGGTTATAATTATAAGACTTAAAGCAGTGTGAAGTAAGGGATAAGACTGTAAGAAGGGAAAGGGAGGACGGAAAAATAAGAAGAGAAAATGAAGAGAGGACAAGGAAAACCGAAGGAAAATGAACTACCCAAACACAAGGACAACAAACTCAAATAACAGCAAGGACACATAATATAGTAACTTATCTACTTTTTCTTATGAAACCACAACCAATGAAGGTTGGAAATGTTATCTGTGTATGGAAATTGTCATCTCTGTATAAATAAATAATTTTTTTAAAAAAATAAAAAAATTTCATTTTGTGTTAGCGCACTTGAGAAAACATGTTCATGTTTGCACGACTTGTTTCATGTTAGATTCCCCCCCACACACTTTTCCCGCTCCATTGAAGTCTATGGTTGAGAAAACGTTAATATGGTTGCAATATTCAAACTTTGGCTTTTTGTGCAAGTTGGGTTAGCGATTGTGCCAAAACTTTTTATTTTCAACTTGTAATATGCGCGCTACCCAACAAACCGAAAAATGTTACTTCTAGCGGACTTAACATGCAAGCGGGAACGCAAACTACTACCACTCCACTTGTAATCTAGCCCTATATGTGACAAAAAATCAGTTATTTTTTCCCAGGAAATAATTATAGATATATAAGCTTACAAAGTTTCTGCACAGAGGGTGAGGATATATATATATATATATATATCAAAAATATTGTGTGCGCGTTCACTTATTCCCCCATAGAAGTCAATGGACCCCACTCTCACGCAAACCCCATCATATATTCCTATTTGCGTTAACCCAACATGAAAATATGAACATTTCACATTACAATGTTCTTCACATACAAGAATATCTTCTATTTATTCATGAATATATATATATAGAAAAATCTATTTCAAAATAAAAAGAGCATAGGAATGTAAAATATTCCTAACACCTTCAGGTTTAACGCAGTTGTTGCACAAATCCTGAAGCTAGAGTGTGTTGGTCTTTTGCTCTAGCCTTTTTCTTTCAACTTATAATATGCTGTATTTTTTTTGCACATGCACTAACTGTGCTCAAAGTAAACATTTATCATGGCCACATTAGCCCGATTATTACAAGTAACAAGCTAGAGCAAAAACATAATTTATGTAAGAACTTACCTGATAAATTCATTTCTTTCATATTAGCAAGAGTCCATGAGCTAGTGACGTATGGGATATACTCATTCTCCTACCAGGAGGGGCAAAGTTTCCCAAACCTCGCAAAAATGCCTATAAATACACCCCTCACCACACCCACAATTCAGTTTTAACGAATAGCAAGAAGTGGGGTTTGATAAGAAAAAAGTGCGAAAGCATATAAAATAAGGAATTGGAATAATTGTGCTTTAATACAAAAAAATCATAACCACCACAAAAAAAGGGCGGGCCTCATGGACTCTTGCTAATATGAAAGAATGAATTTATCAGGTAAGTTCTTACATTAAATTATGTTTTCTTTCATGTAATTAGCAAGAGTCCATGAGCTAGTGACGTATGGGATAATGATTACCCAAGATGTGGATCTTTCCACACAAGAGTCACTAGAGAGGGAGGGATAAAAATAAAGACAGCCAATTCTGCTGAAAATAATCGCACACCCAAAATAAAGTTTAATGAAAACATAAGCAGAAGATTCAAACTGAAACCGCTGCCTGAAGTACTTTTCTACCCAAAAACTGCATCAGAAGAAGAAAATACATCAAAATGGTAGAATTTAGTAAAAGTATGCAAAGAGGACCCAAGTTGCTGCTTTGCAAATCTGATCAACCGAAGCTTCATTCCTAATACGCCCAGGAAGTAGAAAACTGACCTAGTAGAATGAGCTGTAATCCTTCAGAGGCGGAGTTTTACCCGAGACTCAACATAGCAAGATGAATTAAAGATTTCAACCAAGATGCCAAAGAAATGGCAGAAGCTTTCTGGCCTTTTCTAGAACCGGAAAAGATGACAAATAGACTAGAAGTCTTTCGGAAAGATTTAGTAGCTTCAACTAATATTTCAAAGCTCTAACAACATCCAAAGAATGCAACGATTTTCTCCTTAGAATTCTTAGGATTTAGGACAATAATGAAGGAACCACAATTTCTCTACTAATGTTGTTGGAATTCACAACTTTAGGTAAAATCAAAAGAAGTTCGCAACACCGCCTTATCCTGATGAAAAATCAGAAAAGGAGACTCACAAGAAAAGAGCAGATAATTCAGAAAAACTCTTCTCTGGCAGAAGAGATGGGCCAAAAAGGAACAAACTTTCCAAGAAAGAATTTAATGTCCAATGAATGCATAGGTTCAAATGGAGGAGCTTGAAGAGCCCCCCCAGAACCCTAATTCAAACTCCAAGGAGGAGAATTGACTTAATGACAGGTTTTATACGAACCAAAGCTTGTACAAACAATGAATATCAGGAAGAATAGCAATCTTTCATGTGAAAAAGAACAGAAAGAGCAGAGATTTGTCCCTTTCAAGGAACTTGCGGACAAACCCTTATCTAAACCATCCTGAAGAACGGATAATATTCTCGGTATTCTAAAAGAATGCCAAGAAAATGATGAGAAAGACACCAAGAAATATAAGTCTTCCAGACTCTATAATATATCTCTCTAGATACAGATTTACGAGCCTGTAACATAGTATTAATCACAGAGTCAGAGAAACCTCTTTGACCAAGAATCAAGCGTTCAATCTCCATACGTTTAAATTTAAGGATTTCAGATCCTGATGGAAAAAAGGACCTTGAGACAGAAGGTCTGGTCTTAACGGAAGAGTCCACGGTTGGCAAGAGGCCATCCGGACAAGATCCGCATACCAAAACCTGTGAGGCCATGCCGGAGCTACCAGCAGAACAAACGAGCATTCCTTCAGAATCTTGGAGATTACTCTTGGAAGAAGAACTAAGAGGCGGAAAGATATAGGCAGGATGATACTTCCAAGGAAGTGATAATGCATCCACTGCCTCCGCCTGAGGATCCCGGGATCTGGACAGATAACTGGGAAGTTTCTTGTTTAGATGAGACGCCATCAGATCTATTTCTGGAAGTTCCCACATTTGAACAATCTGAAGAAATACCTCTGGGTGAAGAGACCATTCGCCCGGATGCAACGTTTGGCGACTGAGATAATCCGCTCTCCCAATTGTCTATACCTGGGATATGAACCGCAGAGATTAGACAGGAGCTCGATTCGCCCAAACCAAAATTCGAGATACTTCTTTCACAGCCAGAGGACTGTGAGTCCCTCCTTGATGATTGATGTATGCCACAGTTGTGACATTGTCTGTCTGAAAACAATGAACCGATTCTCTCTTCAGAAGAGGCCAAAACTGAAGAGCTCTGAAAATTGCACGGAGTTCCAAAATATTGATCGGTAATCGCACCTCTGAGATTCCCAAACTCCTTTGTGCCGTCAGAGATCCCCACACAGTCCCCAACCTGTGAGACTTGCATCTGATGAAATTACAGTCCAGGTCGGAAGCACAAAAGAAGCCCCCTGAATTAAACGATGGTGATCTGTCCACCACGTTAGAGAGTGTCGAACAATCAGTTTTAAAGATATTAATTGAGATATCTTTGTGTAATCCTTGCACCATTGATTCAGCATACAGAGCTGAAGAGGTCGCATGTGAAAACGAGCAAAGGGATCGCGTCGATGCAGCAGTCATAAGACCTAGAATTTCCATGCATAAGGCTACCGAAGGGAATGATGTGACTGAAGTTTCGACAAGCTGCAATCAATTTTAGGACGTCTCTTGTCTGTTAAAGACAGAGTCATGGACACTGAATCTATCTGGAAACCCAGAAAGGTTACCCCTTGTCTGAGGAATCAAAGAACTTTTTGGTAAATTGATCCTCCAACCATGATCTTGAAGAAAAACTACACAAGTCGATTCGTATGAGATTCTGCTAAATGTTAAAGACTGAGCAGAGTACCAAGATATCGTCCAAATAAGGAAATACCACAATACCCTGTTCTCTTGATTACAGACAGAAGGGCACCGAGAATCTTTGTAAAAATTCTTGGAGCTGTAGCTAGGCCAAACGGGTAGAGCCACAAAACTGGTAATGCTTGTCCAGAAAAGAGAATCTCAGGAATGATATGATCCAATTTTCTTTGAAAAAACGGTAACCTGCGCCCTACCAGCTGAGCTGAATGAGAGGTGCCGCACCTTCATGTGGACTTAGAACCAAGGGCTTTGCCTTTCTAGCAGGCTTGGATTTATTCCAGACTGGAGATGGTTTCCAAACTGAAACAGCCTCCTGAGGACGAAGGATCAGGCTTTTGTTCTTTGTTTGAAACGAAAGGAACGAAAACGATTATTAGCCCGGTTTTTAGCCTTTAGATTTTTTATCTGTGGTAAAAAACAGTTGAGATAATAGAATCCAACTGAGAACCAAATAATTTGTTACCCTGGAAAGAAATGGAAAGTAGAGTTGATTTAGAAGCCATATCAGCATTCCAAGTCTTAAGCCATAAAGCTCTTCTAGCTAAAATAGCTAGAGACATAAACCTGACATCAACTCTAATAATATCAAAAATGGCATCACAGATAAAATTATTAGCATGCTGAAGAAGAATAATATCATGGAGAATCATGATTTGCTACTTGTTGCGCTAAAGGTTTCCAACCCTAAAAGTTGAAGCTGCAGCAACATCAAGCCAATGATATAGCAGGTCTAGAAGATTACCTGAACACAGATAAGCTTTTCTTAGAAAGGATTCAATTTTCCTATCTAAAGGATCTTTAAACGAAGTACCATCTGACGTAGGAATGGTAGTACGTTTAGCAAGGGTAGAAATAGCCCCATCAACTTTAGGGATTTTGTTCCGAAAATTCTAACCTGTCAGACGGTACAGGATATAATTGCTTAAAACATTTAGAAGGAGTAAATGAATTACCCAATTTATCCCATTCTTTGGAATTACTGCAGAAATAGCATTAGGAACAGGAAAAACTTCTGGAATAACCACAGGAGATCTAAATACCTTAACTAAACATTTAGATATTAGTATCAAGAGGACCAGAATCCTCTATTTCTAAAGCAATTAATACTTCTTTAAGTAAAGAACGAATAAATTCCATTTTAAATAAATATGAAGATATATCAGCATCAATCTCTGAAACAGAATCCTCTGAACCAGAAGAGTCATCAGAATCAGAATGATGATGTTCATTTAAAAATTCATCTGTAGGGAGAGAAGTTTTAAAAGATTTTTTACGTTTACTAGAAGGAGAAATAACAGACATAGCCTTCTTGATCGGATTCAGAAACAAATCTCTTATGTTATTCAGGGACATTCTGCACCTTAGATGTTGAAGGAACTGCAACAGACAATGGTACTTTACTAAAGGAAATATTATCTGCGATTACAAGTTTGTCATGACAATTAATACAAACAACAGCCGGAGGAATAGCTACCAAAAGTTTACAGCAGATACACTTAGCTTTGGTAGATCCAGCACTAGACAGCGATTTTCCTGTAGTATCTTCTGACTCAGATGCAAACGTGAGACATCTTGCAATATGTAAGAGAAAAAACAACATATAAAGCAAAATAGATCAATTCCTTATATGACAGTTTCAGGAATGGGAAAAAAATGCCAAAGAACAAGCTTCTAGCACCAGAAGCAATGAAAAATGAGACTTAAATAATGTGGAGACAAAAGCGACGCCCATATTTTTTAACGCCAAATTAAGACGCCCACATTATTTGGCGCCTAAATGCTTTTGGCGCCAAAAAATGACGCCACATCCGGAACGCCGACATTTTTGGCGGCAAAATAACGTCAAAAAATGACGCAAACTTCCGGCGACACGTATGACGCCGGGAAACGGAAAATAATTTTTGCGCCAAACAAAGGTCAGCGCCAAGAATGACGCAATAAAATGAAGCATTTTCAGCCCCCCGCGAGCCTAACAGCCCACAGGGAAAAAAGAATCAAATTTTTGAAGGTAAGAAAAAATTAATAATTCAAATGCATAATCCCAAATATGAAACTGACTGTCTGAAAAATAAGGAAAGTTGAACATTCTGAAGTCAAGGCAAATAAATGTTTTGAATACATATATTTAGAACTTTATAAACAAAGTGCCCAACCATAGCTTAGAGTGTCACAGAAAATAAGATTTACTTACCCCAGGACACTCATCTACATGTTTGTAGAAAGCCAACCAGTACTGGAAACGAGAATCAGCAGAGGTAATGGTATATATAAGAGTATATCGTCGATCTGAAAAGGGAGGTAAGAGATGAATCTCTAACGACCGATAACAGAGAACCTATGAAATAGACCCGTAGAAGGAGATCACTCGCATTCATATAGGCAATACTCTCCTCACATCCCTCTGACATTCACTGCACGCTGAGAGGAAAACCGGGCTCCAACTTGCTGCGGAGCGCATATCAACGTAGAATCTAGCACAAACTTACTCTCACCACCTCCATCGGAGGCAAAGTTTGTAAAACTGAATTGTGGGTGTGGTGAGGGGTGTATTTATAGGCATTTTGAGGTTTGGGAAACTTTGCCCCTCCTGGTAGGAATGTATATCCCATACGTCACTAGCTCATGGACTCTTGCTAATTACATGAAAGAAAGACCAATTTGTGCCACTTGTAATCAACCCCTTAATAAGTTATTAGCTTGTGCAGCTGTGCATCCTCCAGTTTAAATTATAAAAAGTGCAGTGCATACACGTAACATCCATACTGATGAACCTGAATGTGAGTATGATACTCACTTTGCAGTAATTGTTATATCATAATTTTGTCGCCTAAATGTCAGGAACCATAATCTGCTATCAGATTTCTCCAACATGTAAAATCAAATGAGTAAATAGTTTAGTGGGAAGTTAACAGAATATATTGTTATCTCCAACATTAAAGGGACACTCAAGTAAAAATAAATTTTTATGATTCAGATAGAACATGCAGTTTTAAGACAATTTCCAATTTACTTCCATTATCAAATTTTTCAGTCTATTTATATTCACACTTTCTGGGGAACAAGCTCTTACTGAGCATATGCACAACCTCACAGGGTATATGTATACTAGTCTGTGATTGGCTGATGTCTGTCACATGAAACAGGGGGCCGGACAATGGGAGAAAAAATAAAAATTGTCAGAAAAAAAATCTACTACTTATTTGAAATTCAGAGTGTTATTGCATTGTCTTTTTATTATGCACTTGTTAATTATGTCATTCTACTGCATTGAGTGGTCCCTTAAAGGCATTTGTGATTGCACCTCGTCTTATTATTATGGGCTAGATTACGAGTAGAATGGTATATAGCGCTCTCGCTATGTGCGTTAACTGCACTAGAAGTAATCATTTTGTGCACTCTCGGGTAGTTGGCATATTACAAGTGGAAAGTAAAACTTTTTTGCACAAGCGCTACCCTGGCGTGTGCAAAAAAGCTTAAAGGGACAGTCTACACCAGAATTTTTATTGTTTTAAAAGATAGATAATCCCTTTATTACCCATATTGGTGATAAAAGTAAATTGGAAAATTGTTTAAAATGACATGCTCTAAATGAATCATGAAAGTTTATTTTGGCCTAGACTGTCCCTTTAAGTTAAAATACCGTGACTACGTTCACATATTCCCCTATAGAAGTCAATGGAGCAAGAAAAGTGGAAAAAAGCCTAATACCCTACTTGCGCGCAACATCTGATGCTGTTTTGGTAAAATGTATATCTTTATCTATATATATTTATTTATAAATACTAAGAACATATTCCCCTTTGTGAAGAACATTGGAATGTGAAATATTTACAGTACATACATAAAGACTATTAAAAATGAATATTGCATAAATATGATTTTCCATGTTTTCATCTACTTGACTACAAAGGACTCTAATGCACACACACACACATATATATATATATACACACATGTATTTAAGTGTTTATATGTCTGTAAATACATACACATATAAATACATATGTACACACATATATGCATATTTAGATATGTGTGTATATGTATCTCTGAGAGCTCATAACTTTGAGCACTTATATAACTTTTTTGTGCAAATTTTTTATTAATTTTTTTATCAGTGTTATTATATTGTAACTGTATTTTTAAATTCATTTTTGAAGTATTCTTTTTTTACCACTTTTTGAAGATGCAATTAACTCGACAAACGTAAATCACGATTGCGCTCACGCGTTGTCATTTACTTTCAACTTGTAATATACGTGCTGCTTCCGATGCGCGCAAACAGCTGCAATAAAACAATATCGATTGCGCGAAACAGCGAAACACTAGTAATTCTGCCTTTTATTAAAGAGTACAGTCCAACAACAAGAACGCACCCTGCTAATGTGGATAAAGCACTTTATTATTCCATCATATATGAAGTAACACTCACTAATCTCTGTAGGAGGGGGTGTGTCAGTCTGCAGCATGAAGACCAGTACGTTGTGCGTTACAGTGATACACAAGGAGGATTATCTGAGTGCTGCCCGGGAGTGTTTGCTTGCTTCATGGATCCACGGAGAGGGTAAGGATTTCTCTTTTCTTGCTTTTCTGAATACTATGAGGTTATAGAGTATACAACTGTTTCACATGTATTAGTGGTCTGTACTATTATTTCACAGATATCTGTTATAAGACGCTGCTTCACACCATAAGGTTTGAATCCGCAATATTTGGCACAAGGTTAAACTGCAATACTTATGTGCGGGCATTAAGGGTAACTTGTGGACTAATACAATTTAACAGAATTTACACACACTGATAAGTAACATGGCAGCTGAAGGATTTATTTTTCAGCAATCAGCTGTGGACATTAGTGATGAGGAGGATTTGTTTAGCACAGATTATATTGAGCAAGAAGAAAATAAAAACATTGATTCCCTTTTCTATAAGATGGACAACATTCTGAAAAAAAGATTCAAGGGTTGAAATAGATATAAAAACATTTGTCATGTACAAGAAAGCCAAGGGCATACCACGGGGATTGCACATAAGGAAGATTCCTTCATTTCAGGTCTTGGATCAGACTTTCATTGATAACTGGAATGCTGTTTTAACAGAGTGTTCTCTGGCATTACTTGATCTGTTGATCGAATATAAGAAACAGCAAAGAGATGAAGTATGTAAAGAGAAATTAAAACTTCAGGATTACATGCGGCCTCTGAGTGACAACCCAGATTTAAAGAAATATGATCAGACAATTCAGAAAGTTATAATTGATTTTAAAGAAAGTCTCTGGCACTTTAAAAAGCAAAAAAATCCTCAGAGACAGTTGGACTATAAAAGGAATAAAGGTCTATAAGTGGAATGTTACAGAGAATAGGAGGAGGTATAATCCCTCTGGTAGGGATACCAAGGGTTCATCCAAGAAAGTGAGGTTTTTGGAATCGGATACAGCATATGATTATGACTCCTCTGACTTGGATACTATGGATACCATGGGTGAAGCATCATCACAGTCAGAAAAGAGTGATTCATTTGTGTTGCAGCCTCAGGGGGTCTCCAATGGAACATCTCTTTCTACACAGTCAAAAAACGACCAGCGACATTTAAAACCAAATATAAGAAAATACAACACAAGCAAAGCCCAGGCGATATCCCTAGAGGAGGAGGATGTCACAATCTCAGAAATACATATAGAGCAGGACAATGTTATGAATCTGTCTTCTTATCATCTTTCTGACACTCATATTGAATTATTGTCCTTGGGTCTTAATTTTTCTCCGACAAGTCATTTTGACCTATTTAACACAGCTGTTGATTTAAATAGGTTTGTAAGAGTATTAGTCCTCAAGAAACATTTTTTTGGGGGCTCAATCTAAACAACAGGTTAAACACATGGCCAAAGTATCTACTTTTGATAAGGGTGTTCTCAATTTTACAGATTAGTGTGCTGTATTGGATCTTAAATCTTAAGATATGGATGAGAATGTTGATTCTCAGATTAATCAGGAAATGGTTGATAGTAGCACTATGAAAAGCAAATCGACATTTTACCCCACACAAGCTAGATCAAGTGCCATAGAAGTATTTCAGAAAAAAGTTGAAATAGAGTTAAGGGAATTGTGGAATGAGAAGTCTTCATCTGATCACAGGAAAAGTAACCAAAATCGTTAACAATATTTAGCCCTTAAAGAATTAGAGGCTAACAGTGATTTAGTCATACGCAATTCAGACAAGAGTGGCAAGGTTGTGGTTCTTGATAGGATTGATTACCTGAAGGAAGTAAATAGGCAGTTATCTGACATACAGGTATATGAGAAATTATCTAATAACCCCACATATCGTTTTGAAACTGATTTGAGTGGAATCTTAGACAAGGCTCTCAGTAGTGGGGTAATCACTAAGAATAAGTTTGACTTTTTACTTGTAGATCATCCTAAAGCAGCAATTTTTCACTACCTACCAAAGGCTCACATAGACAAATTTAACCCTCCAGGAAGGCCCATAGTGGCAGGAATAGGCTCTTTGAATGAGCCTCTTTCTGAATGATTGATGTAGTGTCGTTGTATACATGCATTCCACATGAGAAAGGTATACAGGCAATAGAATTCTACTTGGATAATAAATCAACATATGATGAAAATTTGAAACAGTTTATCAGAAGTTCTATTAAATACCTGTTGACACATAACTTTTTCTTTCTGAGATGGATTTCTTTCTCCAGAGACGTGGAACAGCTATGGGGGCGAAGTTTGCCCCCTCATACGCCAACCTGTATTTGGGTTGGTGGGAGCTGTTCCATGTCTATGGAGACAGAAATCCCATTAGAGACTATATCTACCTTTAGTGGTAGGTGTATCGACGACTTATTGCTTGTTTGGAGGGGACCTCAAGAGCGTATCCAACACTTCTTCAGGTACTTACAGGATAATGATTTAAACTTTAAGTTCACAATGGAATATAATGACAGTTATGTCCTTTTTGGACATTAAATTATTGTCCAATCCTGAGAAGTCCTGTATTGAGGTGGAACTTTTTCGTTAAGAAGTAGCAAGTAACACTATCTTGAATGCCAAGTCTTGTCATCCGAAACATACCATCAAGGCCATTTCCAAAAGCCAATATATTCGGGTAAAAAGAAACTGCACTAGTGAGTCTAGTTATTAGAAACATTCTAAAGAACTTACTGAAAGGTTTGTTGAAAGAGGATATTGTAGAGAATCTTTGGAAATTGCCAAAAATGAGGTGGATAATAAGGACAGACATGAGTACTTGAGACCTAGTAGACGTAAAAGAGTTTTTTTAAGGTAGACCTAAATTTATCACTACTTTTAGTGAAGAATATGGGAGAATATGCAACATAGTGAGGGAAGCATTGCCCATTCTAAAAAACTGATGAGGCCCTATGTGAAATCATTAAAGAAGGGTTCACTTTTTATACCGAAAAGAGCCTAAAACTTTGGGTAATATTATGTCGCCCCTCAATGTTGCCCACAAAGGCTAAGGACAATTGGCTTACTATAAAGCCTGGCTTCTTCAAGTGTGGTAGTAAGAGATGCAATTCTTGCACTTATGCAACTTTTGGTAGCGAGTTTATATCCAGTGCCAATAAGAAAAGTTTTAAGATACAGGCACACATAACTTGTAATTAAAGTTATGTCATTTACCTCTTGACCTGTAGGGGGTGCCACAAGAATTATGTAGGTCAAACTACCAGGGCCTTGATAGACAGGTTTTTTGGAGTATATTCGCTCCATTGAAGACCCTGAATCCAAAACTCCGGTATCCCTACATTTCAAAAGGTTTCATGATTCTGACAGTTCTCTTTTGACATTTCAGGGCATCCAGCTGATCCCTAGACACCCAAGAGGGGGTAATAGAGGCATCGCTCTCAGTCGAAAAATAGTTTTTTTTTATCTTTCAGCTGGATACTCCGAATGCCAAAGGGTCCTCAACTCGGAGTGGGACGTAAAACTCTTTGTTGAAAGAATTTAACTTTACAGTTTTAGACATTATGCCATTTTTTTCTTCTTGTTCTATTGTGCTGAATTTAATATTAAATTTAATTTTTTGTTATATTGTCGCAATGATTGCTAACATATAAACTTATGGAGAACTTGTTAAGACATCTCAGTAGTGCATATATAAATATACTTATCTAAATAATGCTTAGTTCATTATGTTTATTTACATTTTTGTGTCTTTTTATGTGCTCTACTCACCTCACTTAGAATTATATTTATGTACATTTACCATTTAATTGTTTATATGTATTACATTCCTTCTTGTATCTCTTCTGTTTAACACTGCATGTGTACAAAGAAATGTGTGTCTTTGTTGCCCCTATCCGATTGGGTGAAGTTGTCCAATCTTGTGAAGGAGGAGGGCTCCTAATACATGTAAAGTAGCAGTGCATAACAGAATTGAGTTACGGTCATTGATAACGTCAGTCTGTCGATGAAAATGTGCTTGACCGATATTGAGCCACCTGTTTTTTCAATGTGTGTTACTTCATATATGATGGAATAATAAAGTGCTTTATCCACATTAGCAGGGTGCGTTCTTGTTGTTGGACTGTGCTTCTTGAAGAGGTAGAGGATCGCTTCTTTTTTACGGCACCTGCTATATTTTTGGTATTGCCCTTGTTTCTATCCAATCGTTGATGCTAACGGATCTCTGTAGGAGGGGGTGTGTCAGCCTACAGCTTGAAGACCAGTACGTTGTGTGTTACACTGATACACGGAGGAGGATTATCTGAGCGCTGCTCTGGAGTGTTTGCTTGCTATATATAAAAAGTAGTTTGTTAGCAAATAAACTAGCCTTGAACCATGGTATAAAATTAAAACAAGAACCTTTAGCTCAGACATAAACAGTCACTAAATTCTGATTAAAAATCAACAAACCAGACAAAAATCTGTGTGGTGTTGCTCTTTTATTGTTCCTACACCCAACTCATTTTGCTTTTCTTTCTGAGGGCATGGTGGGTTTACATATCTGGAAATGATCACACATGGAGCAAGTTTGGGAGCATTATGAAACACTGATCAGCACTGCTAATAGTTGAAGATCATGCCTCATAAGTAGATCCATTTCTGTGCAGATCTGCTGTACGAATAAATTTGAATTCCTGTTCATCGATAGTAGTTGATAAAAAACATTTTTGTTGCTGCACACTCCAGTGGTTTAACCAGTCTCTACATGCCCTCATAAACAATAACATGCTGTTGTAACTCTTGGCAGTGGTAACTAATAATTGGGGCAGGTTATTGGCTTAAGACAGAAAACATGCTCCTGCTAAAATGAGACTTAGCAAGGCAATATGCCCTTTAGCAAAAAAAAAAAAAAAATATTCAAACTGAGCCCCTGCCTTCCATTCCAACTGCCAATCAGATTGTTATAGTTATCTGGGAACCTAGATGCTCTGCTTGTTATTTGTCCATAGTCTTCAAAACTTCAATTTTATTCCGCTTTCTCTGCTTTTCACATTCTGCTCCATACTTCCTTATTCCTCACTGGACGCTAAACTACCGACAGTACCCCACACCTCTGGTTCATCCTTGATTGATACTCTCTCTATTTGGAGGGCTTAAGCTATTGCTGGTATCTTGCTCAGAAACCTAATACAACCCCACATAAAAATAAACAAAATAATTATTCAGGATAAAAGATATTGCATATACCTGTGTCTACAATGAACATTTCTTACCTCTCTTACTGGCCACTAGTAGGAACCTTATTGAAGTTATCATTAGGGCCTCCATGGAAATAATAAATTACATTAACCTTCCAGCTATTAATACTCAATGGCTTATGTATCCACAATATCGGAGCCCTCGGACAAAGAGGACATTGCTGGAAAAAAAGTGCGTCCCATTATATGTATAGTTTGAAAATAAAAAAAAAGGTAGCCTCCTGTTCACTTTTTACTTGTGCACTATACCTGCTTCCTTCACTCCCTAAATTATATGACATAACTGAGCCAGTCATTGAACATGCATTTAATATCAGAACACTATAGACTGGCATTTATCAGGTTTGCTTTTATCTTTCTTTAGTGCAAGTTAACCTGATACACAATGTACAAAATTGTTTTTTTTTAGAAGGCAGAGGCTCAGTTATAAGATCATTCTACTACTTGGGCTATAGTGTTTTTAGCCACTGGGAATTCTAAACACACACAGTGGCACCACCTACTAATGATTAACACACCCATTGTAGTCATGTGTGGCTGGTCAGTCCACCACAGCAGAAGCTTTCTTGTTATACTGTCCCTCTTTGGTTCATCAGCTTCCAGTGGTAAGCCACATTCAGTCTTTTCTCGCTATGTTCAATTCCCTAGTCCTTGGGTCAACAGTCTATTTCTGCTCCTGTTCCTCTGTAAGTGACGTCACCTCAAATGTGGTCTGTTCATCCTCCCCTTCTCCTGTGCCACAAGGCATGGCTACAAAAGTGCTGCCAGCTGGTGCCATCTGAGCCAGATTCTGTATGGTAGCACCAAGGCCTTGTAGGGTAAGGAGCTGGATAGGGCTCATAACTTTAAGTACAGTATTGCTGTCCTGCATAGCTGCAGTGCTCAATACAGTTAGATTAGAAGAATCAGGATGGATTTCCAGTGTGCTGGGGTAACCACTGCTTGAAGGGGTGAGAATAGTGTAACCTCCTAACACAGGAGATGGTGGGGAGTTGTTGGCCTGAGAATATGTGTTCTTGGACAACACATTTGTAGAAGAAGAGGGGACACTTGTGGAAATTACTTTGGTGAAGGGAAGGCTGGAGAGCTGGGAAATTGTCATTCCTTGTGGCAGGGTGATCTGTGCTGTCTGTGTATTGACCTGTGAGTTGATAGCAGCAGGACCTGAAGTGGCTCGAGTTAGTCTTGGTCGTTTTGTTGGAGTAGGGACACTTACAGGTGTTAGGGTCATCAACACATTGTTAAGATGTTGAGATTTGTGTTTGAGCTCCTTGGCACGTCTCCTGTGCTCATCGCATTGCTGCTCAAGTGCTGAAGAAAAAAAAGGAGGTACACATCAGTAAATAAACTGCAAGGCACAGAGCCCCATAACACATGGAATAGCATCTCGTATTTGTTCTGTACATTTTGAGCCACCACAGAAGCACTAACATATTTTTCATAGATCAAAGATGTTTGCAAATAATGTGAACCTCAAAAAAGGGAAGACATAAGGATCCATCTGTGTTTTATTTCTCAGACATACCTTTTAAACTGACTGATTTATTGTATGCTTTGATTTACAGGTCTACTCTTAGTGGTTCAGTGCTGCATCAATAATGATACCATTTGTATGTGTGTAACCCACCCATATAAATACCTATAAGGACCACAGTTACTGACAACATAAGGACTTTGCTATAGTGCACCTGTATACAGTATCATCAGTTATTGAGTTAACTTCTCATATAGACTGCTAGAGTGACTGCAAAATTCAAACCACTAGTTAATTTAAAAAAATGATTTGTCTGATATTTAAAATCAGCTATAACCTGGTTCAGTCAGTTAAAAATATGCCTTGCAAAATATTATCACTATATTTATTTCTTCAGAGACATTTAGTTGTTTTATGCTTCATAGAACAAAATCAGAACCAAAACGAGTTCTTAAAAGTGTTACCCGCTAAATCCCTGGTATACTGCTCTCTGGATCGATCCATTTGGCTTTTGTGACTGGCCAATACTTTCTTTATTAGATCCAACATGCCAAAGTTTTGAACAATGTTGTTGAGCAATACAGCATCTATTTTAAGAGAAAAATATGGATTTATAGCATGATAACCAGATGCACTACATTTTTCACAAACATTTGTCCCCCTTTCTAAGAAACCAATTGCTGTCCACCAGGATTTACAACTAACTACACAGTACTATGGTATTCCTTATGATCATGTCACATCCCCATTCTGATGTAAAGTAATATTGTTTGTTATTATATTTGTGGTCTACAATGAGTTGATTAGATTCCATTATATTCTACCAATCGGTAATCATTTTTCTCTTCTATATCCATTGAACTATACGTTTTCTAAACAGATAGTGAACTCTGAAGTTAAAAATACATTAAAATAACATTCTTTGTTAAATTTAAAGTGGACATTTTTATATGTATTACATTTTTTAAAGAATGTTCCTATGGTAAAAAAAATAAAATTGTATTGTGCTTGTGGGAAGTTGCACTGTTTTCCTTTGGTTTGGTTTATCCAACTAAAGGAAAACAATTCTAGTGAACATTAGCTTAAAGTGATAAAGTAAAGTATAAAACAAAACTGGGCAGTAAATAAATGTAATCTTTAAAGCAGGGGCACTTTCATTTATTAAAAACTTTGAAAGACGCTTCGTTTTTAAAATATTTCCCTCTTAGATATAGTAAACATACCGCCGTTCCTCCGCCCGCATCTCCTACCTTCTTTAGCATATCGATGACAAATCTGGCTTCCTCCAATCGTTGCGTGCCCCACGAGCTGGACTCCAAAGGGGGCACGCATCGATTGGAGGAAGTCGGATTTGTCATCGATATGCTAAGAAAGGCAGCTTTTAAAGATTACATTTATATACTGCCTAGTATTGCGTAAGTAGCAGACATACTGGTTGTAATACACAGGTTATAATGTAAACTATAATTACATTTGCATTCTGTATTTATTACGTTATTATTATTATTATTATTATGAATCTGCAAATGATGCAAATATAATATTGAATCAAGAGTTCATGTTTGCAAATTGTATAAATTATAAGATTACTATATTCATTGTTGTTGAGGCTGTGGATTGTAGCGCAGTTATAAAGGATTATATCCACAAGCTGAAATTTCCTTCTTCTGATTGGTGTTGCATTTAAGTGACAGCCCGAATTGCTGATCATCTTAAAATAAGCCTGACAGATGATGAGGATGCTGCTTGCAAACACGCCAAGCCCGTAACTATGCATTGGTGAAGGAGAAAAGCCCTAACACTTTTACGAATGAGGAGGCGGCAGCTGGGCTCCAATCTTATGACCGAACAAACTGGAGGGTATGCAGTAAGAAAAGTTAAAAACTGTCTAAGCTTGTTAGCTCTGGCTGCTGACAAATGTTCAAAGACTATAATAGAAAAGTTCAGCACACACTGTGCTGTACGCCAGATAGTAGCTTATTACCAAGCTTTAATCATATCCATATAGCAATAAAACCAAGACAGCATACAGAGTCAAACACATTTCGTATATCGTTCTTCCTCAATGACTCATATTTTGCCTTTTTCAAGTTTGGGACTTATTATTATTATTATTGTTATAGAAAAAAAGCTCTTGATCCTGTTGATACTGTAATTACAAGCAGGGACTGCATCTTAAAATGTCTGTTCTTGTACCCTTTTAATTTCTAATAAAGCTGTATTGAGAAAAAAATAGAAAGGGTAATGTAGTGAAGCAAAATCTGGAAAAACTTAGCAATAAGTCTGCGTGTGGCAACATCAGGAAGATTTCTGAAAGAGGTTAATACACGGCTTGCTGCACGCTTACCATGGAGCTGTATAGGTGGTGTTTGGAGACGATCTTTCAGACCCATCATGGTTTCCAGCAGCTCCTGGTGGAACTCCTGAATAACATCCTCCAAAAGGCCAGCTTCCTTAAGGCTTTGCCAGAAAATCAAGGTGTCATCTATAGAAAACAAAAGTAATGATGTATTACTCAATAATGGCCTAGATTACAAGTGGAGCTCAAAAATATTACTGCTATAAGGTTAGGTTACTAGTGGGGCGTTAACATTTGCACGCAAGTGATATCAGAATATCGCGGTCATGTTAATTTGCATGCATATTGCAAGTTGAAAATAAACATGTTCGCTCGAGCGCAATCAAATTCAATGTGCGTCGGGTTAGCACAACTGAAAACTTTGTTTAATGGGTTGGTATAAAATATAAGTTGCACCAAACACAACAAAAATACATTAAAATAAACTGTTACACTTTTCTGCTTCTTACTCTTCACCTTTTTGTATCCTGCGTTAATAAAGATTGGAATTTTATTCCTTGTGCTTTGAATGACTCGCTGGTTTCTCAGATCTTGGACTCATATAAACACTATCTGATAAAAATTAGTCATATAAATAATAATAGTAATAATAATGGTTTACTTTAAAGAGTTACAATTTACAGTGGTATTTTGGAATGTGCTCAAGTAATTTAAAGGGACAGTATACACCAATTTTCATATAACTGCATGTAATAGACACTACTATAAAGAAGAATATGCACAGATGCTGATCTAAAAATCCAGTATAAACCTTTTTTTTTTTTTTAAACTTACTTACAAGCTCCCAGTTAAGCACTGATGAGGTTTGGCTGGGACACCCAAAGGGGCTAAGAGCAGACCCCCCAACATATGAAAAGGCCCATTATACAAACAGTAGGAAGCAGGAGTCTGTAAACACATATATATCTGACACTGTTGGGGCTTGGTTAGAAGTCTGAAAATCTGCACAAAGTTATAAAAAAATAAGCAAAACTTTACATTGTTACAAAAACACTACCAGATAGGCTAAATAAATGGATCATCTACAAAACATTTATGCAAAGAAAAATCTAGTGTATAATGTTCCTATAACTTACTACTTGTTTACAAGCGCAGCTTTTGTTCTGTACAGATAACATATAATCTGACAGCAGTTTCTACATTATAAGTCTTATGTTTCACAGAAAAACGCAGAAAAAAGCTCCGTACCTGCAATAGTGCCAGTCCAGTCCCCAGTGCTCTCGCAAGTTTCTATAGTGATAGTTGTTGGGTTCCCATTCACTGCAAAATACAAAAAAAAAGAAAAGGAAACAATGTAATAATGTACTGAAGATGATGAAGGGAAGGGCAATAAAGCATAGATGATGATGAGGGGATAGCAGATGGTTTTATATTTACTAGTGATCAATACGGGATATAAGATGCAGCTATTAGTTATCATCAAAAGATAAAAAATATCATATAGTACATTCATTAGAAGTGGAAAATACAGTATTATTTTTATTTTATATATATATATATATATATATATATATATATATATATATATATATATATATATATATATATATATATATATATATATATACACACACACACTATATGGCCAAAAGTATGTGGACACTTGACCATCACACATATATGAGTTTGCTAGATATCCCATTCCAAAACCATGGCCATTATTATGGAGATGGTTACCCCTTTGCGAATTGGGTTAAACACATAGTTAAAGTACTGCTCTAGAGCTGCAGCCAATCAGCAACACTAGTTGTACATCTAGGTCATGTGACAAGCTCTGCTGATTGGGTGAGCGTCAGTTTCCACTCAAGACCAGCAGTTCTCAGCGACTTCTGAGCGGTACTTTATTTTAAACACATACATTTGCAGGGTCGATAGTGATAAAACGACATGCTCTATCAACTGAAAATGTGCCATTTTGTTACTATAATGGTCCTTTAATGTATACTAGGGTAAGGCCTTGACCAGAATGCTATGGAATGTCATGGTCCTTGGCTCCTTATACATAAGTGTTTTAGAATATAGGAAAACCTAACTCATGCAACAATTTACTTCATGGAAAAAATATAAAGATTTATATACCAAGTTTAGCCATTTGCCAAACAACATAACTACATAAGTAATAATTATAGGTTAACTGGGTCCAGATAGAATTTATAGCCATGATCCACTATCATCACAGTTAAGATGAAGACAAAAATAAAAAAATAACAAGATGATTCTGTTTTGTCGATTGGAAAGCTGCTCTCAAGCCCACAAGTATTTGTTATTAAAGAGATATTCTGGTCAAAATGTAAATGCATATAGATGAATTACATGTTTGAATAGAAATAGATTTGCAATATATATGTATTGGCATAAATGCTTCTAGTAAGTTATCATTGTTTTAGTGTTAAAAAGTTCTCTGCACGTGCATGTGAGGCATAGCTAGAGATTCTCAGTGCAACAGCATTTTAAATAGTGTAGCTAAACAGAGAGCCAGTGGGGCTTGTATCATGTCAGCAATTAACAAATTGAGTCATTACCAGATGATACAAGCACTTTAGGCTCTCTTAGCAAGTGCTGTGTTTAAAATGCTGGTGCATGGTGCATACTTAAATACACTTTTGAAACAGCTATAGCTTTTATTAGAATTATTTTTGCTAATACATGAATACTACAAAAATGTTTCTATTCTAAACTGAAATGTATCCATGTGGATTCATATTTTCGCTGGAATGTCCCTTTAACAGTACATCAAAGTGATTAATTGTCCGATAAGCTGACACGCATTTCCCCTTAAAACTGCTTTTTCAAGGTTACCTGCTGTATTTGTCATTGTAACATCCCACATGTAAAAGTGCCAGAAAGTGTTGCAACCCTATATATTTTTTTCTTTATTTATACCAGCACTGAGGGCCTGATATTCAACACCTTTCCAATGAAGATATTGTAAGAAGTCTTGTTGTATGGCGAGGCCCTTATGTAGTGTTCTTTATGTGAAACAGACACTCTTAAATTACAATAAAAAGGTGTAAAAATAATTCCAAAGATTTTGTGTCATTTCTCTCCATGCCATTGTGGTTTTGAATATCAGGCCCTAAGGAGGGGGGGTGCATGGAAGCCAAGTCAGGGTGGTAAAAATGTCAGGCAGTTATCTCTAAGATTATTTAGAAGCAACTCTAGGGTATTACATATGTAAAAGAAAAAGTTTATTTGGACTGAAAAGGAGGGGAAATATGCCTGGTAACCTCACTGGGATCTGAAAAGGATATTATTGGCTGTATTGTGTTTGAACAACCACAAATGTTCCCTCTGTATCTCTATGAATCCCTTCCTGCTCAGAGCATGCGTACAATACTTACATTCAGTGGAAGCTGGAGTGATAGGAATATACTCAGTGGATGTCTGGCTGCAGAGTGATACACGGCTTCCTGTCAGGTCAATTTTGGTGCTTCGACAAGTGTTGGAACACACTTTAGAGTGCTGATAAAAATCCAGCTCCCCTGAATCCATAATCTTCCTAGTATATTTTCACAATAAATAAATAAAATTAAGCAAATAACTAAAAATATATTACTACTACATGTTAACATACACATTTTCATGTTTAAAATGTTAAATAAAAGCTGCTATTTTGTTGAACTAAGAGCACGTGCATGTTTAAAAGGGGCATTGAAGTTAAAATTAAACAAATAGACTGGAGAGAGCATTGTATTTTAAACAACTTTCCAGTTTACTTCTATTATCAGCGTTGCTTAGTTCTCATTATGCTTTCTTAAAGAGTAATTGTAGGTGAGCTCAGAAGTGTGCACGTGTCTTTAGCCATCTGGCAGCAGTGTTTACAACAAGGTTTATAGCAATGTTATATATAGTTGCAAACACTGTTGCCATAGAATGCTAAAGACATGTGCACACTCTAAAACCTACCTTGCTTTATTCTTCAAAAAAGGATACCAAGAGAGCAAAGCATATTTGATAATAGAATAGAATTAAAAGTTGTTTAAAATTGCATACTCTTAATCATGAAAGTTTAACTTTGACTTTACTGTCCCTTTACGGACAACTCACCTATACGATTGCTTGTGTTCCTCAGAAAAAGTCGTTTTTAAATAATAAGAAATGTAATATATTTTAAAATACCCTCTTTTAGATGCAAGAACAAAGACAAAATACTTTCCCTTTACAATTGCTACTTTGGGGTATATTTAACAAGCTTGCCAGAAACGGAAATTAAAGGGACACTAAACCCAATTTTTTTCTTTCATGATTCAGATAGAGCATGCAATTTTAAGCAATTTTCTAATTTACTCCTAAATTTTCTTCATTCTCTTGCTATCTTTATTTGAAAATGCAGGAATCTAAGGTAAGGAGCCGTACCATTTTTGGTTCAGCACCTGAATAGAGTTTGCTGATTGGTTTGCTACATTTAGCCAACAATCAGGAAGCGCTACCCAGGTACTGAACCAAAATGGTCCGGCTCTTAAGCTTTCATTCCTGCTTTTTCAAATAAAGATGGCAAGAGAAAAAAAAGAAAATTGATAATAGGAGTAAATTAGAAAGTTGCTTAAAATTCCATGCTCTATCTGAATCATGAAACAAAAAAATTGGGTTTAGCGTTCCTTTAAGAAGCAGGGGTCGGGATGATTGACACCCCCTGCTAGCAGCCAATTGGCTGCGAGTGTGCAGGGGGCGGCATTACACAAGCATTTCACAAGAAATGCTTGTGCATTGATAAATATTGACAGCGTATGCTGTCGGCATTTAGCGATGTCGGGTGGACATGATTCACTACAGAGAATCATGTCTGCTCGGCACTTGTTAAATTCACCCCTTTGTACCAAGATTTATGTTATTTTAAGGACAGTTTTTCAATATGACACAAGTATTATAAGGACTACATAGACCCCGTAATGGAAGCTGCTGACAAGGCAGGTTAGCTTTGGTATTTTTATGTCCTCCTTTTGTATGAGGGTACTATAAAAATAAAATAGGATTGCATTTGTTAAAGTGTTCCAATCCATGGAATGTGAATTTTAACAGAGCTGTGTCTCCTTCATTGTAAGGTTACTGTTTCTTACTTGCTCTTGTCGGTTTATCATTCTATGCCTTTCAATAAAGCTAAAAAATATCTATAAAATAAGCTTCAGGAAGGCTAACCTGAGCATGACTCCATTCATCCGAATTGCTCTCTTCCAATCCTTTAATGTAGATTTGCCAGCTAAGTGGACAAACTCTTTGGGGCTCAGCAGATGTTCATTGTACTGTGGAAAAAAAAGACACAGTTTATTATATCAGGAAGTCCGCGCTTGGTATATTCATATGTTGGATTTACATGTCTTGTATCATTTAGTTAAAAAATATACTATACTATTTATTAAAGGGATATCAAACCGTGTTAATTTAGTTTGATAAAAGTAAACATAAAAAAGGCAGAGGGCCAGATTATATATATATATATATATATATATATATATATATATATACACACAGTATATTAATAAAAGTATGCAAAGGGCCCGCACTCACGGTTACCAAGCATCCACCCAGGGTGCTTCCAATATCAAAGTATAGGTAGTAGAGAAAAGGATGCAATCGCCAGGATTTTCAAATCACTACCTTTATTTCTTGTAACGTTTCGGGGTGTTACCCCCTTCGTCAGACACCAACAAAAATAATAATTATTTTTGTTGGTGTCTGACGAAGGGAGTAACACCTCGAATATATATATATATATATATATATATATATATATATATATATATATATATATATATATATATATATATATACACACACATACACATACACGCACACACACACACACCAGTTAAAAAATGTCAATGTTTATTGCACATATCATTAAACTGTATGTTCTATTATGCAATTATTTTGTGCTTTGGACAGCAGAAAATGTTATATTAGAAAGTATCACACAGCCCCACCTGGCTACTTTATAATGCCACCTGGCTGGCAAAATATTCTGTGGAGAACACTGTACACTATATAGCCCTTTCCATTCAAACACCTTGTCATATATCATATTTCTTGTAACCCTTAAAAAAATTAAATAATATTTAGATTAATATATTTATCATATAGTGATTATATGAGTGTTTTATTTGATACACATTTTTTTAACCCTTACACTTTAAGCTAAATCTTCACTTGCTCTAATCCGATGCATGCTAATTTAGTTTGCGGTTGAGCAAACATGTTTACTTTCAACTTGTAATATGCGTGGCAAGTTAGCAAGGCTGAGATATTGGTCATTGTGACTTGTGCTGACTGCTAGGACAGACATTGTTTTTTTTTTATTTCAAAATTCTACCAAATATTATGTTTGCTTCTCTCCAATTCTATTTCTATTTTTGTCTCCAAGTATCAACCACTTTGCCCTCTGATTACTCCACAATCCCTCTATAAACACTGCTAGTCCTTGTCATTTGAAGTCCCTCTTACTCTGGTCTTCTCAGGGAAGTAATTAAAGGGAAAGTAATTGTTTAAAAAGATAGATAATCCATTTCTTACCCATTCCCCAGTTTTGCATAACCAAAATTGTTATATACTATACTTTTTCCCTCTATGATTACCTGTAACTAAGCCCCTGCAAACTGCCCCTTATCTCAGTGCTTTGTACAATCTTGCATTTTAGCCAATTAGTGCTGGTTCTTGTATAACCATTATCATTCTCCACGGTAGTGAGCACAATGTAATCTATATGGCACACATTAACTAGCACTGTCTGGCTGTTGTGCAAGATTTATAAAGCTAATAAAAATCACTAAGATAAGAGGCGGCCTGCAGGGGCTTAGAAAAAGGCAAATGTAGAGGTTATAAAGTATATTAATATAACAATGTTGGTCATGCAAACTTGGGAAATGGGTATTAAAGGCGTTATCTATCTTTTTAAAAAAAAAATAATTTAAAAACAAATATCAAGGAGACTGTTCCTTTTAAGGTCACACAAAGCCGTGAATTGAAAAACATCTGCATACAAAATAAGCTTTTATAAGCATTTAAATAGAGTTTTAAACTTTGGATTCAAAGTTAAAGAGACAGTAAACACTTTGAGTATTTAATATAAAATGCTTAATTATGTGTAGTAAAACAGCATTGCAATGTACTTGCATTATGCCAAGGACATACTTGAAAACGAGAGAAATCTCAATGTATCCTTCCTGGTAAAATATTTTGTAAATGAATTATATATTTTGCACCATTTTCCTGAAAATAAAGTCTGAAAATTAATAGTTTCCAGTTCTAACAACTGGAAGGGAAAATAGACTCCACAAGCCTAACTCTACTACATATATGTCCTTAATTTTTCTTTGCATAAATGTCTTGTAGATGATCCATTTATATAGCTCATAAAGGTTTTTTTTTTTAAAGTATAGCTTTGCTTATTTTTAAATAACACTGTGCTTATTTTCAGATTTCTAACCAAGCCCCAAAGTTTTAGGCGTATACGGATGTATACCTATTCCAGCTTGCTCCTGTTTGTGTAAAGAGATTTTTCATGTGCAGAGGAAGGAGGAGGGGGGCGTGTCTGATTTCTTTTGCTATAGAACCACTTGCAGTGGGTGTTCCAGCTAATCTTTTTTAACAGTGCTAAACTGGGAGCTTCTAAGTAAGTTTTTAAAAGGTTTTATCCTGGATTTTTATATCAGTATCATTACATGCAGTTAAATGAAAATTGGTGCATACTGTCCTTTTAATTGGCTACAGTAGAGATTATCATATAAGGAACTGCAAAGCAGTGGTTATTTTGCTACCATAACAGCTGTTGCTAGCCTTTTCTATACAAGTAACAAGTTTGGATTGGCGGTTCCATATGATGGGTGGAGTTTGCAGAAAACATGGTCTTACTATATTCAAATCGTTTTCAAACTCACACACACTGTTAGTTTATTGCAAGATTGCAGAAATAATCTTGTAATTACATGGTGTATGCTGTGACTTTAACACTCAGCAACCAGTATGCAAAATCTTGGCAACCAAATGCACTTACTTCTTTTAATCCCTTGTTCTCTCACAGACTAACAATATATTTATAAATGTCTGCTAATCCAACATATTGTTTTAAAAAGGGATTTTGTTGCCCTACTATATATGTACTCACCTGCACACATTTGACATTGATGCCTGGGCACACAAACTTCCTCCAGATCAGGTTGGCCTTGCTCTCCCCACAGGTGATGGGATAAACAAGTTCAGCTTCCAGACCTTCCAGACCTTCAAGACTCTCCTCTTCCTCCATCTTCACTTCTCAGATAAAAAAAAAGGAGAAGAAAAAAAAAAACATAAAAAAATAATGGTAAAAAACATAATTTATGCTTACCTGATAAATGTATTTCTCTTGTAGTGTGTTCAGTCCACGGGTCATCCATTACTTATGGGATATATTCTCCTTCCCAACAGGAAGTTGCAAGAGGATCACCCAAGCAGAGCTGCTATATAGCTCCTCCCCTCACATGTCATATCCAGTCATTCGACCGAAACAAGACGAGAAAGGAAAAAACTATAGGGTGCAGTGGTGACTGGAGTTTTAATTAAAATTTAGAACTGCCTCAAAAAAAGACAGGGCGGACCGTGGACTGAACACACTACAAGAGAAATAAATTTATCAGGTAAGCATAAATTATGTTTTCTCTTGTTAAGTGTGTTCAGTCCACGGGTCATCCATTACTTATGGGATACCAATACCAAAGCTAAAGTACACGGATGATGGGAGGGACAAGGCAGGAACATTAAACAGAAGGAACCACTGCCTGTAGAACCTTTCTCCCAAAAACAGCCTCCGAAGAAGCAAAAGTGTCAAATTTGTAAAATTTTGAAAAGGTATGAAGTGAAGACCAAGTTGCAGCCTTGCAAATCTGTTCAACAGAGGCCTCATTCTTAAAGGCCCAGGTGGAAGCCACAGCTCTAGTGGAATGAGCTGTAATTCTTTCAGGAGGCTGCTGTCCAGCAGTCTCATAGGCTAAACGTATTATGCTACGAAGCCAAAAAGAGAGAGAGGTGGCCAAAGCCTTTTGACCTCTCCTCTGACCAGAATAAACGACAAACAGAGAAGAAGTTTGCCGAAAATCTTTAGTTGCCTGTAAGTAGAACTTCAGGGCACGGACTACGTCCAGATTATGCAAAAGACGTTCCTTCTTTGAAGAAGGATTAGGACATAATGAAGGAACAACAATCTCTTGATTGACATTCCTGTTAGAAACAACCTTAGGTAAAAACCCAGGTTTAGTACGCAGAACTACCTTGTCTGAATGAAAAATCAGATAAGGAGAATTGCAATGTAAGGCAGATAACTCAGAGACTCTTCGAGCCGAGGAAATAGCCATCAAAAACAGAACTTTCCAAGATAAAAGCTTAATATCAATGGAATGAAGGGGTTCAAACGGAACACCCTGAAGAACTTTAAGAACCAAGTTTAAGCTCCACGGAGGAGCAACAGTTTTAAACACAGGCTTAATCCTAGCCAAAGCCTGACAAAAAGCCTGGACGTCTGGATTCTCTGCCAGACGTTGTGTAAAAGAATAGACAGAGCAGAAATCTGTCCCTTTAACGAACTAGCGGATAAACCCTTTTCTAAACCTTCTTGTAGAAAAGCCAATATCCTAGGAATCCTAACCTTACTCCATGAGTAACTCTTGGATTCACACCAATATAAATATTTACGCCATATCTTATGGTAAATTTTTCTGGTAACAGGTTTCCGAGCCTGTATTAACGTATCAATAACCGACTCCGAAAAACCACGCTTTGAGAGAATCAAGCGTTCAATCTCCATGCAGTCAGCCTCAGAGAAATTAGGCTTGGATGGTTGAAAGGACCCTGAATTAGAAGGTCCTGCCTCAGAGGCAGAGACCATGGTGGACAGGACGACATGTCCACTAGGTCTGCATACCAGGTCCTGCGTGGCCACGCAGGCGCTATCAGAATCACAGATGCTCTCTCCTGTTTGATCCTGGCAATCAGTCGAGGTAGCAACGGAAATGGTGGAAACACATAAGCCATGTTGAAAACCCAAGGGGCTGCTAGTGCATCTACCAGCACCGCTCCCGGGTCCCTGAACCTGGATCCGTAACAAGGAAGCTTGGCGTTCTGGCGAGATGCCATGAGATCCAGCTCCTGTTCGCCCCAACGAAGAATCAGTTGAGCAAACACCTCCGGGTGAAGTTCCCACTCCCCCGGATGAAAGGTCTGGCGACTTAGAAAATCCGCCTCCCAGTTCTCCACGCCTGGGATGTAGATCGCTGACAGATGACAAGAGTGAGACTCTGCCCAGCGAATTATCTTCGAGACTTCCAACATCGCTAGGGAACTCCTGGTTCCCCCTTGATGATTGATGTAAGCCACAGTCGTGATGTTGTCCGACTGAAATCTGATGAACCTCAGTGTTGCTAACTGAGGCCAAGCTAGAAGAGCATTGAATATTGCTCTTAATTCCAGAATGTTTATTGGGAGGAGTTTCTCCTCCTGAGTCCACGATCCCTGAGCCTTCAGGGAGTTCCAGACTGCACCCCAGCCTAGTAGGCTGGCATCTGTTGTTACAATCGTCCAATCTGGTCTGCGAAAAGTCATTCCTTTGGACAGATGAACCCGCGACAACCACCAGAGAAGAGAATCTCTGGCCTCCTGGTCCAGATTTAGTAAAGGGGACAGATCTGAGTAACCCCCATTCCACTGACTTAGCATGCATAGTTGCAGCGGTCTGAGATGTAGGCGCGCAAATGGCACTATGTCCATTGCCGCGACCATTAAGCTGATTACTTCCATGCACTGAGCTACTGATGGGCTTGGAATGGAATGAAGGACACGGCAAGCATTTAGGATTTTTGATAACCTGGACTCCGTCAGGTAAATCTTCATCTCTACAGAATCTATAAGAGTCCCTAGAAAGGGAACCCTTGTGAGTGGGAACAGAGAACTCTTTTCCATGTTCACTTTCCACCCATGCGACCTCAGAAATGCTAGAACTATCTCTGTATGAGACTTTGCATTTTGAAAACTTGACGCTTGTATCAGAATGTCGTCTAGGTACGGAGCCACCGCTATGCCTCGCGGTCTTAGTACCGCCAGGAGCGAGCCCAGAACCTTTGTAAAAATTCTCGGGGCCGTAGCCAACCCGAAGGGAAGAGCTACAAACTGGTAATGCCTGTCTAGAAAGGCAAACCTTAGGTACCGATAATGATCTTTGTGAATCGGTATGTGAAGGTAGGCATCCTTTAAGTCCACTGTGGTCATATACTGACCCTCTTGGATCATGGGTAGGATGGTTCGAATAGTTTCCATTTTGAACGATGGAACCCTTAGGAATTTGTTTAAGATCTTCAGGTCCAAGATTGGCCTGAAGGTTCCCTCTTTTTTGGGAACCACAAACAGATTTGAGTAAAAACCTTGCCCTTGTTCCGTCCGCGGAACCGGGTGGATCACTCCCATTACTAAGAGGTCTTGTACACATCGTAGAAATGCCTCTTTCTTTATTAGGTTTGTTGATAACCGTGACAGATGAAATCTCCCTTGTGGAGGAGAAGTTTTGAAGTCCAGAAGGTATCCCTGAGATATGATCTCCAACGCCCAGGGATCCTGGACATCTCTTGCCCAGGCCTGGGCGAAGAGAGAAAGTCTGCCCCCCACTAGATCCGTTTCCGGATAGGGGGCCCTTTCTTCATGCTGTCTAAGGGGCAGAAGTAGGTTTTCTGGCCTGCTTGCCCTTGTTCCAGGACTGGTTGCCTTTCCAACCCTGTCTGTAACGAGTAGCAGTCCCTTCCTGTTTTGGAGCGGAGGAAGTTGATGCTGCTCCTGCCTTGAAATTACGAAAGGCACGAAAATTAGACTGTTTGGCCTTTGATTTGGCCCTGTCCTGAGGAAGGGTGTGACCCTTACCTCCAGTAATGTCAGCAATAATTTCTTTCAAGCCGGGCCCGAATAAGGTTTGCCCTTTGAAAGGAATATTAAGCAATTTAGATTTAGAAGTTACATCTGCTGACCAGGATTTAAGCGATAGCGCTCTGCGCACCTGGATGGCGAATCCGGAGTTCTTAGCCGTTAGTTTGGTTAAATGCACAACGGCATCCGAAACAAATGCATTAGCTAGCTTAAGGGCTTTAAGCTTGTTCATAATCTCATCCAATGGTGCTGTGCGAATAGCCTCTTCCAGAGACTCAAACCAGAATGCCGCTGCAGCAGTGACGGGCGCAATGCATGCAAGGGGCTGTAATATAAAACCTTGTTGAACAAACATTTTCTTAAGGTAACCTTCTAATTTTTTATCCATTGGATCTGAGAAAGCACAACTATCCTCCACCGGGATAGTGGTACGCTTGGCTAAAGTAGAAACTGCTCCCTCCACCTTAGGGACCGTCTGCCATAAGTCTCGTGTGGTGGCGTCTATTGGGAACATTTTTCTAAATATCGGAGGAGGGGAAAAGGGCACACCGGGTCTAGCCCACTCCTTGCTAATAATCTCTGTAAGCCTTTTAGGTATAGGAAAAACGTCAGTACACACCGGTACCGCATAGTATTTATCCAGCCTACATAATTTCACTGGGATTGCAACCGTGTCGCAATCATTCAGAGACGCTAACACCTCCCCTAGCAATACACGGAGGTTCTCAAGCTTAAATTTAAAATTTTAAATTTCTGAATCCGGTCTCCCCGGATCAGATCCGTCACCCACAGAATGAAGCTCTCCGTCCTCATGTTCTGCAAATTGTGACGCAGTATCGGACATGGCTCTCGTGTCATCGGCGCGCTCTGTCCTAAACCCAGAGCTATCGCGCTTGCCTCTTAACTCAGGCAAATTAGATAATACTTCTTTCATAACACTAGCCATATCATGTAAAGTGATTTGTAAGGGCCTTGATGTACTTGGCGCCAAAATCTCATGCACCTCCTGAGCGGGAGGCGAAGGTACTGACACGTGAGGAGAGTTAGTTGGCATAACTTCCCCCTCGTTGTCTGGTGATAATTTCTTTACCAGTAAAGACTGACTTTTATTTAAAGTAACATCAATACAATTGGTACACATATTTCTATTGGGCTCCACATTGGCTTTTAAACATAATGAACAAGTAGATTCATCTGTATCAGACATGTTTAAACAGACTAGCAATGAAGGCTAGCAAGCTTGGAAAAAATCTTTCAATAAATTTACAAGCAATAGAAAAAAACGCTGCAGCGCTTTTAAAAACACAAAAAAACTGTCACAGTTGAAATAACAATGAACTAATTCAGCTATAGCCAACAATTTTAACAGTAAATGTATGAATTTAGCAGAGGATTGCACCCACTAGCAAATTGATGATTAACCCCTCAATACCCAAAAACAGATAATCAATTTATGATTTAACGCTTTTATCACAGTCAAACACACTGTCACAGGTCTGCTGTGACTGATTACCTCCCTCAAAAATGAATTTTGAAGACCCCTGAGCTCTCTGGAGACGTCCTGGATCAAGGAGGAAGAAGCAGGAAGACTATGCTAGAATTTTAACTGCGCAACAAGGCGCTAAAAAAGGCCCCTCCCACTCATATTACAACAGTGGGAGACCTGTTACAACGGTTTCTATGCAGAAATATACGTTAGCCATATCGAAAAAAATCATGCCCAAAAAGATTTATCACCAAAGTACCTCACAAAACGAATAACATGCCAGTAAACGTTTTAAAAACAACTTTCCAGTGTTATGCAAAGTTATCACTAAGCCTGCTACCAGTCGCTTCTACTGCAGTTAAGGCTCATACATTTATTTCAGTATTAACAGTATTTTCTCAGTCAAATTCTAGTCCCTAGAAAATAACTCAACTGCGCATACATTTATCAGCCTGATACCAGTTGCTACTACTGCATTAAAGGCTGTACTTACATCATATGGGTAACAGCAGTGTTTTCTTAGTCAATTCCATTCCTAGAAAATATTACTGCACATACCTCATTTGCGGGGGACCCCGCATGCTATTCCCTTTTCTGAAGTTACCCCACTCCTCAGAATGTGCGAGAACAGCCAGTGGATCTTAGTTACGTCTGCTAAGATCATAGAAAACGCAGGCAGATTCTTCTTCTAAATACTGCCTGAGAGAAAAAACAGCACACTCCGGTGCCATTTTAAAATAATAAACTTTTGATTGAAGAATAATTAGGTAAAAAACTCCTATCTCCTCTCGCGACCTCCTTCTTTGTTGAGACTTGCAAGAGAATGACTGGATATGACATGTGAGGGGAGGAGCTATATAGCAGCTCTGCTTGGGTGATCCTCTTGCAACTTCCTGTTGGGAAGGAGAATATATCCCATAAGTAATGGATGACCCGTGGACTGAACACACTTAACAAGAGAAAAACAAAAACACACATACAGCATTTAAATGGATACTAAACCCATTTTTTTTATTTCATAATTCAGATAGAGCATGCAACTTTCTAATTTACTCCTATCATCAATTTTTCTTCCTTCTCTTGCTATCTTTATTTGAAAAAGAAGGCATCTAAGCTAAGGAGCCAGACAGTTTTTGTTTGAGTACCCTGGACAGCACTTGTTTATTGGTGGGTGAATTTATCCACCAACCAGCAAGAACAACCCAGGTTGTTCACCAAAAATGGTCCGGCATCTAAACTTACATTTTTGCTTTTCAAATAACGATAGCAAGAGAATGAAGAAAAATTGATAATAGGAGTAAATTAGAAAGTTGTTTAAAACAGCATGCTCTATCGGAATCATGAAAGAAAAATTTGGGTTCAGTGTCCCTTTAATGATTTAACCCTTCTGACTTTTTCCACATTGACTAGTAGCCTTCAGTGGTATTTTTCAGCCCTGTACAATGTGATAGCACAGACATAAATAGATATAACTTCAGATGGAAAAATATTAAATGTGAACGTAGTTAAAACAGGTTTACTGGATGATGGACTAAGACTAAACAGCTTCTACAGCAGTGATGTTCTCTTTTGCACAATAAAGGCCAGTAGATGGATAGATAGATCGATATATGACTCTATTCAAGACAGGCCGTTTATTTTCAAGCAGGTTCACTTTAATCCACATCAAATTTTAACATGCATTCAAAAAGAAATGCAGGGAAAATACACTGCCAATATTCACACAAATGGCAGCAAGTTTTCAAGCAGAGAAATTGGGGTGATTTTATATTCTGGGGGAGTTCTTTCACATGTTTCTTATTTTAAGCATTTTCTCTAATGTTCAGTAATTTATTTTCAAACTTAACTTAAAGGGCCATGATACCCAAATGTTGAAACACTTGAAAGTGCTGCAGCATAGCTGTAAAAAGCTGACTAGAAAATATCACCTGAACATCTTGATGTAAAAAAGAAAGATATTTCACCTCAAAAGTTCCTCAGTAGCCACATCCCATTGTAAAGGACTTCTAAGCAACAAATCAGTATGTCTGTCCCGCGACAGCTAAGGGAGTGAGCTTACGTGCACACTCATCTTATTTCCCTATTCAATTTAAGGAAGTTTACTATGAAATCTCATGAGAGTTAAGTGAAATCTCATGAGATCACAGTGAAAGAGTCCATGACCTCAGCACTGCTGATGCTGATTGGCTGCTGTTCATTTCTTATTATTTTTTTTTACCTGCAGCTGAGCAACAGCTGAAGTATAACTTTTTTTACACAGAACTTACTCCGCTGAGCTGAGGAAATTGTGAGGTAAAATATCTTCCTTTTTTACATAGAGATGCTCAGGTGATATTTTCCAGTCAGCTTTTTACAGTTATACTGCATCAGTTTCAAGTGATTTAGCATATGAGTATTATGTCCCTTTAAGAGGTGGGTCATGTGTCTACCTAGAGACAAATTGGACCAAAAATAAAAAAAATGTATTATGGATATACGCATACTTTTTTTCTGCACTGCTTACTTGGCCCTATTTCCTACATTGCTTACAATACAAGTAGGTGGCAAAGGTTTGCAGTGAGAATATAAAGAATGTTTGTACTCTTACTTGCATTTTGAATTGAATTTCAAGCCAATATTGCTGCCGCATATATTTTCCTGCAACATTTCCCACATCGGCTGAAGAGCTGTGTATATATCAGCCAGCTTGCTAGATTTTGAATAAGGTCAATAGACACAAACATAAATGTACTGGACAAACAGATCTAGAATGAGCAGCCAATTAAACAATATAAATAAATGCATTTTTGCTTACAATATGTGTGTTTGTATATTTTTATAGTCTCCCAACAAGTTCAAGACGTGTGCAATTACCCATTTCTTTATTGTTTTGCACTAGTATATGCTTAATATTTTTTATAACATACAAAAAGTGTTTATAAAGAATTCAGATGTAAATATTTTATTGGAGCACAATAGTTTGTGTGATTTATTTTTCATGAAACTAGGATGTTAGTTGAAATGTGAACAAAGCATGTGTGAGACATTTAGATCAGAAAGAAAAGTATGTGAAAAGCACAGGTAAACTGAGCTACTATGGCCAAAATGTGTTTTCTGATGTTCAAAAAAATTCTGCAAAAAGTGTTTTCCAATGGCCAAGAATTATGTTTGAGAGGGGTATTAAAATGAATATTGTTTGTGGCCACTTATGAAATGGCTGCTAAGCTCTGCCCAGTGATGACATGGGCTGCATTAAATGCTTCACTAGTTGCAAAAGACTCACTAGTTGGATTCAACAGACGGTCAATGCTATTCAGCAGAGTGCTTAGATATAGCCCAGATTGTGATGTCATCAGTGGGCGGAGCTTGACAGCCATTTCAAAGTGGCCAGAAACAATATTCATTTTGAAAACATAAATTATGCTTACCTGATAATTTTATTTTCTTTAGATGGAAAGAGTCCACAGCTGCATTCATTATTTTTGGGAATTCAGAACCTGGCCCCCAGGAGGAAGCAAAGACACTCCAGCCAAAGGCTTAAAGGGACATTAAACACCTAATATATTTAGTAATTATGCTTTGTTTTTAGCATATTACTTAATCATTTACATGTTTATACAGATCGTTTTGTGATCTCACCTTCCTATGCATATTTGTGAGCTTTATAATATTGCCAGGAAACCACCGCCTATAGAATGCGGTGAGCGCCGCCATATTGTAACGTACGTTATACTATGACAAAGAGTCACGTGACCCGCGCTCCCGCATCCACACTAAAATAAATCTCCAACTCTCCACTGAATCTATGAAGCTCGCTCTCAGCAAATGTGTGAGCGAGCTTTATAGTATCAGTGTAGCTATTTACTTGACAGCTATGTTATAGAGGATCGGCTTGGCATTGATCTAATGTGTTATTGAAGTACTTTGCTTATATTCAATAACGATGGCAGCAACCGTTAGAAAAAGAAGACAATGAAATGAATTGTGTCTTTGCTTATGCTGGAGAGCGCCTCTATCCGTGCTCACAGCAATATGAAATATGACTTCCGGTTAAGTGCACATTACTTTCCCCATGGTTTACACGGATGCTGTGCTGAAGGGTGATACAGTGAATTTAAAATAATAAATTAACAGGTAGGATAATATATTTATATTAAAACAAAGGCGGTTTGCTTTTTAAGAATAACAAATACATTATAGATATAAAAAACTTAATTTCAGGTCCCTTTAAATACCTCCCCCACTTCCCTCATCCCCCAGTCATTCTGCCGAGGGAACAAGGAACAGTAGAAGAAATATCAGGGTGAAAAGGTGCCAGAAGAAAAAAAATAACAGACGCCCCACAGACAAATACGAGCGGGGAGCTGTGGACTCTTTCCATCTGAAGAAAAGAAAATTATCAGGTAAGCATAATTTAAGTTTTTCTTCATAATTGGAAAGAGTCCACAGCTGCATTCATTACTTTTTGGAAATCAATACCCAAGCTATAGAGGACACTGAATGCAAAAACGGAAGGGTACAAGAGGCGGCCCATTTTGAGGGCACCAGGCCTGAAAACCCCTACCCAACAAAATCCTGCTTCATCTGAAGCTGAGAACAACTTTGAAAAGGAAAAGGCCCAAGGACCCTGACCGCAGATAGTCCACAAGCCTTGCTAGAGACTGCAGGAACTAGACCCGACTTAGTCAACAGCCTCCAGGTGACACCGTCGTCCAGCAGTCGGTCTCCAAACAACACACTCCTTACTAAAGAAAGGGAACAAGCTACTGTATTCTTCCACAAAGAAGAAAAGACACAGAGAAAACATGAATGTTCTTGTAAAGCGTAGCTAATCCCCCTTAAAGTGAAAGTAAATCCTAGTGTTTTACAAACGCTAGGATTTACTATTGAAACAAATAAAGGGCACTTTCATTCATGAAGTATAAGATACTTCATGTACAAAGCTCCTTTATTTGATTCAATTGATCGCCGCTCTTAGCTCCTACAGCAGAGCACGGCTAAAAAAAAATTTGGCTAAGAGGTGACATTTTCACCTCTTAGCCAATAGCAGTGCGCTAAATCCGGCTCCCATGGGCGCCAAGCCGGATTTACCGCACAGCTATTGGCTAAGAGGTGAAAACGTCACCTCTTAGCCAAAAAATTTTTTAGCCGTGGGCTGCTGTAGCAGCTAAAAACGGCGATCGATTGAATCAAATAAAGGAGCTTTCTACATGAAGTATCTTATACTTCATGAATTAAAGTCCCATTAATTTGTTTCAATAGTAAATCCTAGCGTTTGTAAAATGCTAGGATTTACTTTCACTTTAAGGGACTTAAGGCGCTGCTCATCTTATCAACCTCGAAAGAAGGAAGGCTGAGTAGACCTCGCCCGGGAATCGAACTTGCAACCCTCGGTTTGCTACAGTGCAGAGTAGCCACAGTGCATTAGTATGCTGAGCTATAATGAACTCCAGACCAACAGAGACCCACCAGTCTCATAGAAACAAGGGGAGGCAACGCCCAGACCCCAGAATACAGAAACCACGGGATAAGGCCGGGAGTCTGAAACAGAGAGGATCTTACCCTAACACAGTGCAACCGCACTCTAAAAAGCAACTGAAGACGAAGGTCCCCAAGTCACAAAAAGGTAGCTTAGAATACCGAAATATTCAGAAATGAAACCTTGTGCAGCAAGCTCAGATAGGTCTGACAAACAATACCTGAAGCAAGAACACTGCAAGCTGCAGTCATGTAAAAATGATTCTGAAACTTAAATACTTGCAGGGCAAGCAGAAAGCAGCTGAAGATAGGATCCTTCAGATTGCTAAGTATCCACTAACCAGCGGATAACGTTGCAGGCTATCTAAGAGCCGCCAGTCCGTCCCACAAACCTTGAACATGGAGAAAGGAGAAACCTCAAGAGGCTTACCGTACCTCGAATGCTCTGAGGACGAATTTAGCAGAGCAACAGATCTCAGATCCTGCTCCAACACCAGACCAGCCCAAGCAACAGACATGTTGATAGACAGGGGGGACAGAAAACCCCCAAAGAACAAGCCCCCAGAGAATGGAAAGAAAAAGGGGGGACTCACCCACCCCAACAGAGCTCAGGTGCCAATTCAACCCGCTCCTCCAAAATAAGGCACTCCCAAGGAGAACGCCCCCTGGGACCTGGAACAGAGAAAAGTGCAATAGATCTGTAGAAAGACCTGTCCCAGCTCTCTTAGACAGTCTCTACGTAGAGAGATCAAATTCCAACAGGTGAAACAGAGCTCATAGAGCAGCAGATGCTGCCCCTTACATAAATAAGCCACCTGATCCAACCTCCTACACACAGGGCAGGACAAAGACCCTCCAGAGAGAGGAAACCCCAGCTCATAAGGAAGACAAACTATCCCCTCAAAAGGGAAGGGGCACAGATAAGAACAGCATACATGTCCACAATACATGAAGCCATAGTATGATCAAAACACAGACCGAATGAAAAAATCATCCAGACACCACTGTTGACCCAACAGAGAAAAAACCCAGTCCGAAGTACAAATCAGGCCCTAAAGTTTATAAGCAGTACCCGAAGGTGGATGTGAACTCTGGCCTTCCTGCTTGCAAGCCCAATGAGCTAGCCCCTTTTTCGCAACATAGGGTCCCTGAAAAAACTTGGTCATCCCGAACCAGTCCACAGGATCATAAGTCTCCAGACATCTAAGAAGGATCCAAGACAAGAACCCTGGACCCAGAATCATCCTAGAACGAAAGACACCCCAAGGGAACACAAGATACCCCTCTGAAGCAATCAGACTCACAGGGGATGAGAACCTGGAAACCCGGAGAACGGATACAGGACTCACTCGTAATTCCCAGCCCAAAGGGAAGAGAACACCCTTAGCCGGAGGTCAACAACCCTCCAACAAGGTGCTAAGCCGCGGGAAAGTCACACAATTTCTCTAAAGCCCAAAGGTCCCAAGGGCAACACTAAGGGAAATGAGAACGAGAACAGAGTCACCCGAAAGAGAGTAGAAAGAAAGGCTAGTCTCCATAATCCTTTCAGATTAACGTTCCAGAGGACCACACCCAAGGGAGAAGAATGCAAAGCATCCCGAACCCAGGTAGAAAAACATCCCCTAAGCAAAAAGCTTGGAAAAAAAGAGACAACACCTCCTATCGCCCCTGATATGGAGATGACTAACTCCCGAAAGAAGACAGAGCCTCACGGACTTCACTTCCTAATTAAGCGGCCAAAGCCATCAGAAAAACCGGACGAAGTCCAGAAAGTCTCGACCCAAAGGAAGAGAACTTCTAAAAGGAACAAGTCCTAGGACACCTCCAAAGAGACCAAGAAAGGCAAAACCGTAAGAACGGCGGTATGATGGACCTAAATCCTCCAAGCCTCCACAACCTACAACGGGAAGAAACATTCTAGTTCCTGGAAAAATCGGAAACGACTGAGCATGTCACCGCGGATCTTAACGGAGTCCTGGCCCAATAGCTTGAAAGGCGAATTAGCACCAATCCCCCATGCTCCTAAGCAACCACGGACCCTCAAGTCCTCTCAGGATGCTAGTTGAAGCTTGTAAAATAAAACAAGTAAACAATCAAGCCCAAGTAAAAAAATCATAAAAGGCACCACGTGTCTGAACTAGGCATCAAATACAGAAGGATTTGTACCCAGTCAAGACCAGTCTGAAACCAAGGGCCTCAGCACTGTCAAGGCCACATAGAGTCTCCCCTGAGATGGAGGGATAAAGAACAGTCAGACAGACTTTCACGAGTATCAATTCCAGAGAAGAAAGTTCCTGAAGGAAACATCACACCACAAATATCAACCTCAACAGATGAAAATAAAAGATAAGGCAACCCGTAGGTCATCGCCCAGGAAGAACGGACAGACCCGCAAGACCAACCCAACAGGGGTCCGAGACTTCCAAGCTCAGAACTGGAAAAGGATACACAAATAACAAAGACTATAAGAAGATTACTTCATCCCCTTATGTCTATGCATGCAAGCCAATCGAAGATTAAGACTGAGAATCCCCAGACCCATTAAGAGTGGGATCCTCCAGCAACGCCAAAAACATGCCTTAGTAGAACACGAAGGCGCGCCAGTCTATAACGAAAGGTGCAACATACCTCCGCCGGGAAAAAAGAAAACATTGGCCCCGAAGGTTGACCCCCTGAGGACTCAGGGGCAGTCGCTCCCCCTCAGGGCTGAACTGGACCAGGCGATCCCACGCCTCACGAGCCCTGGTTAACGGAACACGGATAATATCGTAAGCAAACTTCCGGGAGGTGCAGATGCGCCAGCGCCAAAGATATGGCCATGTGGAACCGTGTCGTAACCTCCGGTGGGAACAGGCCACACTCCCTAAAAGGATAAGTAGCATTTGGGTTACCTGCATGCAAAGTAAAAGTTGATGGTAGGGAACTCGTCTCGTGAGAAATAGAATCCCCAGAGGCGGATTGCTCAGTGGGCACCTGATTCCCTGATCCCGAGGAACAGAGCACTCTAAAACGGCATTCGGAACATAACTGATGGGCATGTATCACCCGGGTCAATTCATATTCTTCGCAAGAAGTAAAGTCTGAATCAGAGACATCCGTCTCCAAAAAAATCTGAATCCTCCATAACTGGGACACTGAATAAAAAATGGACCAATAAGAAAACCAGACACCAGCACACCAGAATTTCTCCGTCGCCACACGGTCAGGAAAGCGGAAATGGAATCACAAGATAAACTGTGCAGTCCATGCAAAAGCGCACCCGACCGTAAAGGGCGCATCACTAGACATAGGCCGTTCTGTTCCAAAATAGCCATGAGCTGAAGCAACACTACACAGTAGCAGACAGAATCACAAAACAAACATTATTATAAACCCACCTGTTCAATAACCCCCCTCAGGAGATATTAACCCTTGATTCATATATACAAAAAGGAGCCTCACTGAGACCCTATGTTAAAGTTATCCCCAAAAGGTTGTAGCAGCTCTCAGATAAACAGTTGTGATTATAATACATCCATGATGAAAGTAAAATGGAACAATCTTACCGGAATCTACGCCGTGGCACAGGAACACAGCCTTTCAAGTGTGACAGATAGTAGTGTCGCTTCTGCCATGGACTTGAGAGAAAAAAGCAGACAGCGAAACTCGTCAACGCTGATTGCTTGTGGAGCTGTTAACATGAGTCTGGATGGTTTCGCAGAAAGACTCTCCCTGCATCTCCGGACTCTAACTTTCACCCATGCTCTCACTGAGAGGTTGACAGGACTACTTAAAACTCCAGTCCCATGCTGAAGAGTACTAACCTCCATAAGAGGCTATTGAAAACTTCTGACACTTCTCTGCCAACCTCCTGGGAAGAAAGGCAAAGAATGACTGGGGGATGAGGGAAGTGGGGGAGGTAGTTAAGCCTTTGGCTGGGGTGTCTTTGCCTCCTCCTGTTGGCCAGGTTCTGAATTCCCAAAAGTAATGAATGCAGCTGTGGACTCTTTCCATTTATGAAGAAAATTACTTTTTTACTGTTCCTGCTGCATGATATAGAAAGGGGTGCAGGAGGATATTTGCAGTTTAAAAGGGACACTAAACCCCATTTTTTTTATTTCATGATTCAGATAGAGCATGCAATTTTAAGCAACTTTCTAATTTACTCCTATTGTCAATTTTTCTTCATTCTCTTGTTATCTTTATTTAAAAAGCAGGAATGTGATGCATAGGAGCCGGCCCAGCTGTGTTGATTCTCCTTTGAACAATAAATATTGAATTGCTGTCACCTCAACTGTGTTTTAAAATAAAGATAGCAAGTGAACGAAGAAAAGTTGATAATAGGAGTAAATTAGAAAGTTGCTTAAAATGTCATGCTCTATCTGAACCATGAAAGAAAAAAATTTGGGTTCAGTGTCCCTTTAATCTAAGGTAAGACTTTAAGATGAGTAAAGTGTAGACTGTCCCTTTAAGGGGACATAAAAACCAATTTTTTCCCCTTTCATGTTTCAGATAAAATGTAGAATTTTAAACTACTTTTCCTTTGTTGAAAAGCAGGAAGTTCAGGAGTGTGCAAAAGTCTACAGTACCATATGGCAGCAGTGCTGCTACAATGTTATACATTAGCAAGCGCACTAGATGGCAGCACTATTTCCTGTCATGTACTGCTCCAGACGTGCACACTACCTATCTAGAGATCTCTTCAACAAAGAATAACACAAGAATTAAGCAAATTTGACAATAGAAGTCAATTGGAAATTTTTAAAAAAAGTGTATTCTCTGTCTGAATCATTAAACAAAAAGTTTGGGTTTCATGTCCATTTAAGGCTTTATTATCTAATGCATGAAGTTAAGTTTGAATAGGCTTCTATAGTTCCTTAACCCCTTAATGACCGCAGCACTTTTCCATTTTCTGTCCGTTTGGGACCAAGGCTATTTTTACATTTTTGCGGTGTTTGTGTTTAGCTGTAATTTTCCTCTTACTCATTTACTGTACCCACACATATTATATACCGTTTTTCTCGCCATTAAATTGACTTTCAAAAGATACCATAATTTTCATCATATCTTATAATTTACTATAAAAAACATTATAAAATATGAGGAAAAAATGGAAAAAAAACACATTTTTTCTAACTTTGACCCCCAAAATCTGTTACACATCTACAACCACCAAAAAACACCCATGCTAAATAGTTTCTAAATTTTGTCCTGAGTTTAGAAATACCCAATGTTTACATGTTCTTTGCTTTTTTTGCAAGTTATAGGGCCATAAATACAAGTAGCACTTTGCTATTTCCAAACCACTTTTTTTCAAAATTAGCGCTAGTTACATTGGAACACTGATATCTGTCAGGAATACCTAAATATCCCTTGACATGTATATATTTTTTTTTAGAAGACATCCCAAAGTATTGATCTAGGCCCATTTTGGTATATTTCATGCCACCATTTCACCGCCAAATGCGATCAAATAAAAAATTTTTTTCACTTTTTCACAAATATTTTCACAAACTTTAGGTTTCTCACTGAAATTATTTACAAACAACTTATGCAATTATAGCATAAATGGTTGTAAATGCTTCTCTGGGATCCCCTTTGTTCAGAAATAGCAGACATATATGGCTTTGGCTTTGCTTTTTGGTAATTAGAAGGCTGCTAAATGCCCCTGCGCAAAATACGCGTATTATGCCCAGCAGTGAAGGGGTTAATTAGGGAGCATGTAGGGAGCTTCTAGGGTTAATTTTAGCTTTAGTGTAGTGTAGTAGACAACCCCAAGTATTGATATAGGCCCATTTTGGTATATTTCATGCCACCATTTCACCGCCAAATGCGATCAAATTAAAAAAAACGTTAATTTTTTCACAATTTTAGGTTTCTCACTGAAATTATTTACAAACAGCTTGTGCAATTATGGCACAAATGGTTGTAAATGCTTCTCTGGGATGCCCTTTGTTCAGAAATAGCAGACATATATGACTTTGGCGTTGCTTTTTGGTAATTAGAAAGTCGCTAAATGCTGCTGCGCATCACACGTGTATTATGGCTAGCAGTGAAGGGGTTAATTAGGTAGTGTGTAGGGAGCTTGCAGGGTTAATTTTAGCTTTAGTGTAGAGTTCAGCCTCCCACCTGACACATCCCACCCCCTGATCCCTCCCAAACAGCTCCCTTCCCTCCCCCACCCCACTATTGTCCCCGCCATCTTAAGTACTGGCAGAAAGTCTGCCAGTACTAAAATAAAAGATTTTTTTTTTTTTAAAAAGAAAAAAAAAAAAAAGCATATTTACATATGCTGTGTTTAGGATCCCCCTTAGCCCCCAACCTCCCTGATCCCCCCCAAAACAGCTCTCTAAGCCTCCCCCTCTGCCTTATTGGGGGCCATCTTGGGTACTGGCAGCTGTCTGCCAGTACCCATTTTTCACAATCAAATATTTATTTAATTTTTATTTTTTGTTATTTCCCCCCACCCCCCCCCCCCCCCCCCCCCGACCAACCCCCACCACCTAAATACCGAATAAGGTGTTTTTTTTTAAAATTACTTGTCCCACTTTTATTTTGGGACACATTTTTTTCTGTAGTGCAGCGGTCCCCACCCGGTCCCTGCCCCGGCGCGCCCCCGCGCGCGCCCCCACGTGCACGTGCGCGCGCCCCCGCGCGCGCCCGGACTTGCACGCCCACGATCCCGCCCCCCTCCACATGACAAGGGCCATCGATGGCCGCCACCCACCTCCCACACCGGCTCCCACCCACCAACGATACCGGCCATCGATGTCCGGTGCAGAGAGGGCCACAGAGTGGCTCTCTCTGCATCGGATGGCCATCTAAGGTTATTGCAGGATGCCTCCATATCGAGGCATCACTGCAATAACCGGAAAGCAGCTGGAAGCGAGCAGGATCGCTTCCAGCTGCTTTCCACACCGAGGACGTGCAGGGTACGTCCTCAGGCGTTAACTGCCTTTTTTTTGAGGACGTACCCTGCACGTCCTCGGTCATTAAGGGGTTAAAGGGCCATAATACCCAAATGTTTAAACACTTGAAAGTGATGCAGCATAGCTGTAAAAAGCTGACTAGAAAATATCCCCTGAACATCTCTATGTAAAAAAGAAAGATATTTTACCTCAAAAGTTTCTCAGTAGCCACATCCCATTGTAAAGGACTTCTAAGCAACAAATCAGTATGTCTGTCCCGGGACAGCAGAAGGAGCGAGCTTACATGCACTCTCATCTTATTTCCCTATTCAGCTTAAGGAAGTTTACAATGAAATCTCATGAGAGTTAAGTCAAATCTCATGAGATCACAGTAAAAGAGTTCATGACCTCAGCACTGTTGATGCTGATTGGCTGCTGTTCATTTCTTCTTCTTTTTTCTTTTTTTTTTAACCTGCAGCTGAGCAGCAGCTGACTATAACTTTTTAGACAGATTGTGAGGTAAAATATCTTCCTTTTTTACATAGAGATGCTCAGGTGATATTTTCCTGTCAGCTTTTTACAGTTATACTGCGTCAGTTTCAAGTGATTTAGCATATGAGTATTATGTCACTTTAACACCTGTCCTCCTGTTTGCTTAAAATATAATATATATGATATTTAAAATATTTCCAAAATATCTATGCTAATATAGGTGATAAAGACATTAATAGGCATTGTAAAACACATCTCAAACAACTGTATCTTTAAAATATGTCCTGTTATGCTGGGAAACCATGCAATAAAACGTATCACAAACTAGTGTGCTTTACTCAGACATTTCTATACTGCTCAATAGAAAGAGAGAAAAGAAAGAAAGAAAGAGAGAAAAGAAAGAAAGAGAGAGAGAGAGAGAGAGAGAGAGAGAGAGAGAGAGAGAGAGAGAGAGAGAGAGAGAGAGAGAGAGAAAGACAAACACTATCCTACTTATAGCACAAAATAGTGATGACAAATAATTCAAGTTAGAGACAAACTTGTTAACAAGGAAAACTGTGTGCTCATTATTATAGGGTTCCCGAAAATTCTGCATGAAACATACAACTCTAACCATGACTAATAGTATAATAGGTAAACATGGTGCATACGATTAAGGTAACACAAAGTACAACAGCCATATAATATGCATATTATGTTGGAACTGAATCTTAGATAGAGATATATATATTAAGTAGATAGAGAGATACAAATGACCCTAGGAACCAAACAAACAAAACTATTCTTTTTCATGAAAATGACTTAGTCTGTGTACATGTCTAATAAGCAGAGTATGGATGAATAAAACATTACATATACAGAAAAAAATGAAAAATATGGATACTCTTTATGAGCTTTGTTACATACTTTCCATACCTAGCACTGCTTCCTTCAGCTCGGTGGATGCATTAAAAGCGGCGGCAGCTGCAGCAGCCACATTTTCTGACTCCAAAGCTTCTTCAGCAAGGCTCCTAGAGACAAATCAATTCAAAATCTAAGCTTCTTGAAGACAAGAATTTCTAAATTTCTCCTAATGGGAGTAACATTTTGAGTTAAGCATTCATTCATCCTACTTCCCTCTTATTATACATTTGACAGCTTCTCTTTAGCTGTAAATAAGTTTCACTTTTTGGTCACTAGATGGCTCCAACATTATAGCAAGACACTGCAATGACAACCATTATACAGATTTGTATTTGTGAATTAGACCAATTTTTTTTTCCTTAAAGGGACACAGAACCCAAATTTTTTCTTTTGTGATTCAGATAGAGCATGTAATTTTAAGCAACTTTCTAATTTACTCCTATTAGCAAAAAGTTCTTCATTCTACTGGAATCTTTATTTGAAAAGCAAGAATGTAAGTTTAGATGCCGGCCCAGTTTTGTGAACAACCTGGATTGTTCTTGCTGATTGGTGGATACATTCATCCACCAATAAACAAGTGCTGTCCAGGGTCCTTGATTTTCTTTTTCAAATAAAGATAGCAAGAGAACGAAAAAAAATTGATAATAGGAGTAAATTAGAAAGTTGCTTAAAATTACATTCTCTATCTGAATCACGAAAGAAAAAAATTGGGTTCAGTCTTCCTTTGATGTGATGGTAAATCCTAGCGTTTGTGAAATGCTAGAATTTACCATTGGAACAAATAAAGTGGACCTTCATTCATTAAGTATAAAATAGTTCATGGTGATAGCTCCTTTATTTGTTTACAGCGTTCGCCGCACTGAGCTGCTAATGCAGCCCACTGCAGAACGCTATTCCCGTGCGGGAAATCCGGCTTGGTGCCGTAATAAGACAGCGCCAAGCTGAATTTCCTACAGAGCTATTGGCTAAGAAGTGGAAACGTCACCTCTCAGCCAAATAGCGTTCTGCATTGGGCTGCATTAGCAGCTCGGTGCGGCGAATGCTGCAAACAAATAAAGGAGCTTTCAGCATTAAGTATTTTATACTTAATGAATGAAGGTCCCCTTTATTTGTTCCAATGGTAAATTCTAGCGTTTCACAAACACTAGGATTTACCATCACTTTAATTACTAAAACCTGCTTACTACCTTGTCTTGACTCCACTAAACCTGCTATTTTATCCTCTTAAAGGGACACTGAACCCAAATTTTTTCTTTCGTCATTCAGATAGAACATGCAATTTTAAGCAACTTTCTAATTTACTCCTATTATCAATTTTTCTTCGTTCTCTTGCTGTCTTTATTTGAAAAAGAAGGCATCTAAGCTTTTTTTTTTAGGTTCAGAACTCTGGACAGCACTTTTTTATTGGTGGATGAATTTATCCACTAATCAGCAAGGACAACCCAGGTTGTTCACCAAAAATGGGCCGGCATCTAAACTTGCATTCTTGCATTTCAAATAAAGATACCAAGAGAATTAAGAAAATTTTATAATAGGAGTAAATTAGAAAGATGCTTAAAATGTCATGCTCTATCTGAATCACAAAAGAACAAATTTGGGTTCAGTGTCCCTTTAAGGCTTTTACTTTTTCTAGAAAGATATACTTGCTCAGTACTGAATTACTACTCTAGTTAGTTGTATCACTTTAATAATAATGTTTTATATTTATATAGAATAACACTAAGATAATTTTTAACCTTTATTTGAAATAATGCCTATATTATTTTCTCTATATTGTTTGATGGAACAAGAATGGTCTCTTCTTGTTTGAAGGGATAAAAAAAAAAAAGAGGAGGATGTAAGTTTTAATTTGTTCATGCCTGTACAACCTATATTTTTATGTATGTCCTCAATAATAACATTAAAAAAAATTTTGAATGTTAGCAGAGGTGTAAATCACTATTAAAACGACATGACATGATCTCTAATTTATTAGAGCATGTAAGTTTTGTACTACTTATAACTGTGTTTAACAACTTTACAATTCACTTCCATTATCAAAATGTGCACTATATTTTTTATATGCACACTTTCTGAGGCACCAGCGCCTACTGAGAATGTGCAAGAATTCACAGTATATATGTATATGCATTTGAAATTCAGATTAAGTGCTTTTGCATAGTTTTTATTTGTTATACAATTCTACTGTATTTAATGGCCTTTAACCCTGGCAAATCGGTTAAATAGAGAATTGCTGAAAAAAGCAGGCTACAGCCAATGAGCCAGTTAGCAACAGCACTCACACAAACCTGGGAGCTGTAGTTCTTGTGGGGAATCAGAGGGACATTACCCATATGTTTAACTCATTTGCTGGCATTAAACACATGGAATTCCACTGTGATTCTATGTTTAAACAAGAGCATGTCACTGTAGTGCAAAACGTGCATCACCTGTATTTATATATCAAGGTACATTTATACACCACCCACTTACCTAGGGTTTGACAAATTATACTGGCCAAAGAGCCATGAATCATAGTATTTACTCCTGTTCCTAACATTTTGTATTATTTAGAATATAGCCAGCTCTTTTGGCTCCTAAGCTTGACATAATTGTGTTAACCCCTGCATTAACGCGTACTTAGAGCAAAATGTATGTAAAAGAAGGTCAAGCTTTGTGAAAGACTACAACATTCTTACCGGTTAGTTGTCACCAGCACAGCTTTAACTTCCTCCATACCACTGCTATCCATGATGTTGTCTGGAGTGGTAACTACCACCACTTCCTCCACGTGCATACTGACATCTGGGGTGGCCATGGCTAATGAGCCAGACAGGGAGATGCTGTAAAGTGCATAAAACAAATATTACTTAAGCTATCCACAGATTAATTGCATAAATGAACGCAACTTGATTTAAAGATGAATTGTGCAATAAACTTTGGAAAAAAAACTTATATTAGCTACCTTAATATTGGCTTTAATTTTTGCCAGGTGATTGGTAAAATCAGCCGGGTGCTTTGCCCATTAAAATGGTTCTGCATTGATATGCTTGAATGGTTTCAATACTCTCTTTCAAACTGAACGTTTGCACTGGCTCTTCCAGCATTTTTTTAATTTAAATTACATTTAGCATAGCACAAGATCAGCCTTAAAGGGCCAGAATAATAAAAAAAATGACATACTCAAATTCATTAGAACATTTTTAAGACTATCGACCCTGCACTACTATGTGTTTAGCATGTAGAAGGGGGTTAAACACACAGTAGAATTACTGTCCGGGGCCTGCAGAACACTGATCCAATCAGCAACGCTAGTTACACAACGGAGTCATGCGACTAGCTCCGCCGATTGGATCAGCAGTGCTCTTCAGGTCTTGAGCAGAAACTTTACTGTGTGTGTGTGTGTTTAACTCCTTTGCAGGGGTTAAACACATAGTAGTGTAGGGTTGCTAGCAGGGTGGATTAGATTCAAATCACTAGCAGTAAGACGCGATTTAAATCAGTTTAAATCATAGTTTTCTACATAAAGGTTTCATTTTTAGAATAATAACTTTTCAGATTATTTTTCCAGTTATATCAGAAAATTACTGATTTAGTTATATACCGTTAGAAATACATAGATCATTGAAATTAATGAAATTATTGGGAGGTGAACTATCTCTAGTTTAATAGGTTCATATTTGATCAACTTTTCAGCTGTACTTTATTGGAAGGAGAAAAACAATAATTACCTTAATAATATAACTTTAACAATAACATAATATTTTACTTTTAAAGCTTGCCCCTCCCCCTCACACTTAGGTCCTTGTGCAGCTCTATTCCACTCCAAAAACAACCTTCTATTCATTGAGCTTCTACATTTGATGTTGATTCTGTGTAAATAGATGTGCAGAGGAATAGAATTACAGGGACAGTAAAGTTTAAATTAAAATGTAATGATTCAGATAGAACATGCAATGTTAAACAACTTTCCAATTTCCTCCTCTTATCTAATTTGCTTTGTTCATTGGGTATCCATTGTTGAAAAGCATACATAGGTAGGCTTAGGAGCAATGCACTAATGTAGGCTCTTTGTCATTGGCTCACCCAATGTATTCACCTATCTCCCAATAAAGCATTGTTCTCCTTCAACAAACGATACCAAGAGAATAAAGCACATTTGATAAAAGAAGTAAATCTGAAAATTGTATGCTCTATCTGAATCATGAAATAAATATTTTAGGTTTATGTCCCTTTAAAGGGATATAAAACCCAAAAAAACACTTTCTAAATTACTTCTATTATCAATTTTTCTTTGTATCTTTTGTTGAAAAGCAGGGTCGTATGCTTAGGAGCTGGCCCATTTCTAGAACACTATATGGCAGCAGTTTTGCAAGAATGTTATCCATTTCCAAGAGCACTAAATGACAGCACTATTTCCTGCTATATAGTGTTCCAGATGCTAACCTAGGTATCTTTTTAACACATAATATCATGGGAATGAAGCAAATTTGATAATAGACGTAAATTGGAAGGAAACTGTTTTGTTTGTTTTTTTACAATGGAATGCTCTGTCTTTATTACAAAATAAACTTTTTGGGTCTCATATCCTTTTAAGGTCTATTTCTCAACTCTTTCTGTTTATTGTATAACATGTTTGCTATGATGAGGCAAGTTATTTCTGCAGACACAAATTCACAGTTTTGAGAACTATAAAACCAAGAATATGTGACAAAATCTTCTAGACAGAAAAAATACCAACAATAATCTTATAGAAACCTTTGAGAAAGTATAACATTGTGGACATGGACCAAATAGAGCCATGAATAAGAATAAACAGCCTCATGCTACATAATTAAAAACTAGTCCTTATTTCAGGATAAATAACTTTTGGCTTATAATGTACCTTAATTAGAAACTATATTGAGACAGTTTTGTTTTTTTAAATCGATCTTCTACCAATGAGGTTGCGCTTGCACCTCTAAACCAATAGCCGTGCGTGCATACAGAAACCCGTCAGTTGTCCACCATATTTTTAGTGATGGTAAATACAGGTAGCCCTCAGGCTACGCAGGGGTTAGGTTCCAGAAGGAATGGTTGTAAATCAAAACCGTTGTAAATTGAAACTCAGTTTATAATGTAAATCAATGGGAAGTGAGGGAGATAGGTTCCAGGCCCCTTTAAAAATTGACATAAGTAACACCTAATACATTATTTTTAAAGCTTTGAAATGAAGACTTTAAATGCTAAACAGCATTATAAACCTAATAAAATAATCACACAACACAGAATATATAATTACACTAAGTTAAATGAACAAAAACATTTGCTAAACAACATTATAAACCTAATAAAATAATCACACAACACAGACTTCACTTGCATTTTTCTGCAAACAGTTCTTTCTATGCATTCCAATCTGGACTGATTTATAGACAGGAAGATCTTGTTCCTTTGAAATCTGCTCGATAGCTCAGGTCTGGTTAAACTGATCAATTTCAGCTTGCTTGGCTTTGCTGCAACACAAGCGGACAGCTCCACCTACTGGCTATTTTAATAAATGCACTACTTCTCAATGCTTTTCAATAGCAGTCACATGACTGGAAAAAAAGGTTGTTATTCTGAAACGGTGTAAATTGAACCGTTTTAAAATGAGGGCCACCTGTACTAGCGTTTGTTATACGCTTGCATTTACCATCACTTTACAATTACATGCTCTAACAAATTAGAGAATGCCATTTTGTGCCTAGTATGACTCTTTAATAATTTTACACTGTTTCACCTATAAATCTTCCATCAACATTTAATAAACTTTTTTATTTTTTGTGACATTAACTCTAAACTGATGATATTCATTATAAGTGAGTCAACTGGTAAATATATGTATATACTCAAGTACACTTACTATATAAAATATAGTATACTTTAATATATAAAATGGTAATAAAAAGTAATATGACAGCTTTAAAAGGGACAGTAAACACTTAGGGCCAGATTACAAGAGGAGCATTATTTAACACTCCCGCTCGAGTGCTACATGCTCTAGAAATAAGCTTTTCGCGGGTCGTCGGGTTGCACTTGTATTACAAGTTGAAAGTAAACTGTTTCACCTGCTAACCCAACATGTGTAAAAAGACAAACTTACAATATTGCGCGCGCAATAACACCACAAACACGATTGCATATTCTCAAGTGTACTAACCCAAGAAAATATGAATATTTCACATTACAATGTTCTTTGCATAACAGAATATGTTCTATTTGTTCAAAAATACATATTTCTACATACAGTATATCTGATGGTATTTTGGTGCAATATATATCTATACATGATTATATATAGGTATAGTCAGAGGAAGGGACTGTTTGGTGCCCCGAAACGTCACAAATAAAATCTTTATTACACAGACGGCTGAAGTCCAGTGAGTGCTTATTCTAATTTTGAAACTATTGGCATATCCGTATAGCACCCTGGCAGTTGATGACAGATGGTGAGAGTACATACACCTACAAATCAAATTATATATATATATATATATATATATATATATATATATATATATATATATATATATATAGATAGAGAGAGAGAGAGAGAGAGAGAGAGAGAGAGAGAGAGAGAGAGAGAGAGAGAGAGAGAGAGAGAGAGAGAGAGATAGAGAGGAATATCTATTTATAAATACTTAGAACATATTCTGCTATGTGCAGAACATTGGAATGTCAAATATTTACAGTAAATACATAGTTAAAACCATTATTAAATAGGAATGTTGCAAAAATATGTTGTTTTTTTTTTTGTTTTCATCTAATTAACTGCAAAAGACTTCAATGCACGTTTACTTTGTGGGAAATATCAATATTTTTGAAATGCACCCTGGTGACTGTTGTCATTGATAGTGTGTGCCAAGCTTCCAATTTGACTTTGCATATATATATATATATATATATATATATATATATATACATACATACATACACACACACACACATATATATATATATATACATACATACATACATACATAAACATCTTTAGACATTTAAATGTATCTCAATGTTTAAGGGGACAGTCAACACCAGCATTTTTGTTGCTTTAAAAGATAGATAATCTTTTAATTACCAATTCCCCAGTTTTGCATAACCAACACAGTTATAATTATACACGTTTTACCTCTGTAATTACCTTGTATCTAAGCCTCAGCAGACTGCCCCCTTATTTCAGTTCTTTTGACAGACTTGCATTTTAGCCAATCAGAGCTGTCTCTATGGTAAATTCACGTGCATGAGCTCAATGTTATCTATATGAAACACGTGAACTAATGCCCTCTAGTGGTGAAAAACTATCAAAATGCATTTAGATTATAGGCGGCCTTCAAGGTGACCTCCTAGGTTTAGCTTTCAACTAAGAATACCAAGAGAACAAATCAAAATTGGTGATAAAAGTAAATTGGAAAGTTGTTTAAAATGACATACCCTATTTGAATCATTAAAGGTTTTTTTGGACTTGACTGTCCCTTTAAGCCCTTTGCCTGCCTTTTTTTTTCTTACACCTGAGACCTCATATCTTTGAGCCCTTATAACTTTTTTTGTGCAATATTTTTTTAATATTTTTAGACAGTGTTATTATGAGTGTAACTGTCCTTTTCAATGTATTTTTGAGGTATTTTGTGACATTTTTTTGTTTCATGAAACAGTTAAACAGAGCTCTGAGGTTGTGCTAACCCGACACAAGTTAATTTCAATTGCGCTCAAGCAATTGCATTTACTTTCAACTTGTAATACAAGTGAAAAACCCGACACAAGCAAACAGCCACGATAATCCCTTTTTTGCTCACGCGCAACAGTCAGCACGCCACTCGTAATCTAGACCTTTGTAGTTACAAGATTTTTCTGCGGTCATACAATAAATTAACATATTAGGTGAATTTAAAGGGTCATAAAACCCCAACATTTTCTTTAATTAAATCAGATAGAGAATGCAATTTAAAAAAAGTTTCCAATGTACTTCTACAGGGAGTGCAGAATTATTAGGCAAGTTGTATTTTTGAGGATTAATTTTATTATTGAACAACAACCATGTTCTCAATGAACCCAAAAAACTCATTAATATCAAAGCTGAATATTTTTGGAAGTAGTTTTTAGTTTGTTTTTAGTTATAGCTATTTTAGGGGGATATCTGTGTGTGCAGGTGACTATTACTGTGCATAATTATTAGGCAACTTAACAAAAAACAAATATATACCCATTTCAATTATTTATTTTTACCAGTGAATCCAATATAACATCTCAACATTCACAAATATACATTTCTGACATTCAAAAACAAAACAAAAACAAATCAGTGACCAATATAGCCACCTTTCTTTGCAAGGACACTCAAAAGCCTGCCATCCATGGATTCTGTCAGTGTTTTGATCTGTTCACCATCAACATTGCGTGCAGCAGCAACCACAGCCTCCCAGACACTGTTCAGAGAGGTGTACTGTTTTCCCTCCTTGTAAATCTCACATTTGATGATGGACCACAGGTTCTCAATGGGGTTCAGATCAGGTGAACAAGGAGGCCATGTCATTAGATTTTCTTCTTTTATACCCTTTCTTGCCAGCCACGCTGTGGAGTACTTGGACGCGTGTGATGGAGCATTGTCCTGCATGAAAATCATGTTTTTCTTGAAGGATGCAGACTTCTTCCTGTACCACTGCTTGAAGAAGGTGTCTTCCAGAAACTGGCAGTAGGACTGGGAGTTGAGCTTGACTCCATCCTCAACCCGAAAAGGCCCCACAAGCTCATCTTTGATGATACCAGCCCAAACCAGTACTCCACCTCCACCTTGCTGGCGTCTGAGTCGGACTGGAGCTCTCTGCCCTTTACCTATCCAGCCACGGGCCCATCCATCTGGCCCATCAAAACTTACTCTCATTTCATCAGTCCATAAAATCTTAGAAAAATCAGTCTTGAGATATTTCTTGGCCCAGTCTTGACGTTTCAGCTTGTGTGTCTTGTTCAGTGGTGGTCGTCTTTCAGCCTTTCTTACTTTGGCCATGTCTCTGAGTATTGCACACCTTGTGCTTTTGGGCACTACAGTGATGTTGCAGCTCTGAAATATGGCCAAACTGGTGGCAAGTGGCATCTTGGCAGCTGCACGCTTAAATTTTCTCAGTTCATGGGCAGTTATTTTGCGCCTTGGTTTTTCCACACGCTTCTTGCGACCCTGTTGACTATTTTGAATGAAACGCTTGATTGTTTGATGATCACGCTTCAGAAGCTTTGCAATTTTAAGAGTGCTGCATCCCTCTGCAAGATATCTCACTATTTTTGACTTTTCTGAGCCTGTCAAGTCCTTCTTTTGACCCATTTTGCCAAAGGAAAGGAAGTTGCCTAATAATTATGCACACCTGATATAGGGTGTTGATGTCATTAGACCACACCCCTTCTCATTACAGAGATGCACATCACCTAATATGCTTAATTGGTAGTAGGCTTTCGAGCCTATACAGCTTGGAGTAAGACAACATGCATAAAGAGGATGATGTGTTCAAAATACTCATTTGCCTAATAATTCTGCACTCCCTGTATAATCAAATTTGCTTCGCTCACATATTATTCTTTGTTGAAGGGATACCTAGGTAGGTAGCGTGCACATGCCTGAAGCACTTCATGACAGGAAATAGTGCTGCTATCAAGTGCTCTTGCTAAAGCATAACATTGTTGCAAAACTGCTGCCATAGTGTGCTGCAGACACGTGCACGCTCCTGAGCTTACTTTACTGCTTTTAAACAAAGGATAACAAGAAAACAGAGAAAATATAATAATAGACGTAAATAAGAAAGTTGTTTAAAATTGTATGTTCTATCTAAATAATTAAAGAGACATTTTGGGTTTTATGTCCCTTTAACCCCTTAGTGACCTCAGCACTTTTCAATTTTCTTACGGTTTGGGACCAAGGCTATTTTTAAATTTCTGCGGTGGTTGTTTTTTCCTCTTACTCATTTACTGTACCCACACATATTATATACCATTTTTCTCGCCATTAAATGGACTTTGTAAAGATACCATTATTTTCATCATATCTTATCATTTGCTATCATTTTTTTTATAAAATATGATGAAAAAATGGAGAAAAAAAAACAGTTTTTCTAACTTTGACCCCCAAAATCTGTTGCACATCTACAACCACCAAAAACACCTATGCTAAATAGTTTCTAAATTTTGTCCTGAGTTTAGAAATACCCAATGTTTACATGTTCTTTGTTTTTTTTGCAAGTTATAGGGCAATAAATACAAGTAGCACTTTGCTATTTGCAAACCATTTTGTTTTTCAAAATTAGCGATAGTTACATTGGAACACTGATATCTGTCAGGAATCCCTGAATAACCCTTCTCATGTATATATTTTTAAAAAGAAGACAACCTAAGGTATTAAACTTGGGGTATTTTGACTCTTTTCGTGCAACTATCTTACCACCAATCTATGCCAAAATTTGGGGAGTAAAAAAAAGATTTGACAAAATAGACATTTTTTGACAAAATAGCAATTTAAGAATACATTTACTGGGAACGTTAAGGGTTACTGACAAAAAAACACCTCAATATGTGTTCAACATCATCTCCTGAGTACAGTGATACCACCCATGTATAGGTGTGTCAGGTTGTCAGGGGGCTAAAAGGCCTTATTTTTAGGTAGCTTATTCCAGTTTTCCAACTTGGAATTTTCACATCGGTCATCATGCACCCATGTCCTATTTGGGACATTTTTTAAGCCGGCCAATGTAATTTACCCCCATCAAACCATATATTTTTTAAAAGTAGACACCCTAGGGTATTTGAAAAGCTGGTATTTTAACACTTTCCATGCACTAATTCAACCACCAGTCTTTGTCAAACTACTATTTAGCAGTCATTTTTTGTATTATTTTTCACAAACATTGTAACTTTAGGCATGGATTCTCAGCTTCTGTTATGCACTACTGCCAAAGAAGACACCAATATGTGTCCAGCAACATCTCCTGAGTACAGTGATACCACATATGCATAGGTTTGTTGGCTTGTTTGGGGGGTGCAATGCCAAACTTCTGACATGTGTGTGATTTTTTTTCACATTTAACATATCTTCTTTGCCTATCTTTTTGGGGGCCTTTTTACATACCCAAATTTATTTGTTTGCCATGAATGTGCATATATTTGAAAAGTTGACACCCCAATGTATTGTATATGGAGTGTTTTGATGCATTTGATACAACTGTTTTAGCCAAAAAAATTGGAGAAAGTGTATGGTGGTAATTTTTCAATTTTCATTTTTACACACACGTTTGTTTGACTATGATTTAGTAAAGCCTGTTGTAAGTTATTGAAAGAAAATACTCCAGGTTGTTTTCTGCAAGACCCCCTGAGTACACCCATACCCATAATTCATAGATTTGACAGGGGTTTTGGTAAAATACAGCACCAATTTTAGAACTTAGAAAAAAAATAGAACAGTGAAATTTAAAAATCTGGCACAGTAAAAAATAAAAACAAACAAACTCAGTAACAGTAAACATAACCAAACCCCCCCCCCCTCAAAAAAAACCAACAGCAAATGTAAAAAAAAATAATAATCAAAATGTACCAGTGTGTGATACCACTTGCAGCAGTCCCCAATGAAAAGTCCAGGCTGTCCAGGTCAATCAGGACAGTAAAAGGTGGTGTCCTTTCTCTGCCCCCTCTTGGTACAGACTCTGCATTTCTGAGGATTCTGCTTCGCCGCAGTAGGGGGGATTTTGAAAATAAAATGGGTAGCCTCAACTCTGCTCTCTCCCATCACCGCCCAGGGAGCAGGTGCATCTTGGTACAAAATCCTCGAAAAGATCTGGAGCTGAAACTGTAAAAAAGTCAGTTTCATTTTGGGGTTTGCTTTTTGAACAACAAAAAAGTGTTGTGGGTTGCAATCTGCGTTAAGTAAATTGCAACCTTTTTGTACCAGGCCATTGTCTTCCGCATAATTAGGTAGGGCTGCAGCAGCTAATCTGCTAGATCAACCCCACACATATGCCAGTTATAAGCCTTGATGCACACTGGCTTCATTGTGCTCACAGCTCTGCCACGTACAGAGACTGCCACAGCCCTCTCTGTGTGGATGGTGGTAAGAAGGTACACATCCTTCTTGTCTCTGTACTTAAAGTGAAGGTAAACTTTGGTGAATGAGAGCCTGTTTTTTTAAAAATACTATTAAAACAGAGGCACTTTCATTCATCAAAGTTTACAAAGCAGCCGTTTTGTTAAAAAAAACACTGCTACAGCAGCTTCCCCCACCTAGACATCTTCTATTCACACGTCAGCAATGACTAATCCGGCTTACTCCAATTACAGCATTGCCTCAGGCAATGACTACCCTGGGGGGAAAGCTGTGATTGGAGGAAGCCGGATTAGTCATTGCTGATGTGTGAATAGAGGATGTCTAGGTGGGGGAAGCCTCCATAAACTGTTAGGGGCTAAATCCTGCCACATCCACATTAATGCCAGGATTTGCAGTGAAGGGTGGGATATCTGGCCTCTGGAGCAACACGTCTCCTTCTGGCAGGGGTCTAGCAGCCACAGATACATCACTATCAGTTGAGACTATCTAATGATGTATCTGAGCATATGACAGGGTTAAATTTGGGGTCTGAGTCACACATAGAGGCACCTGACTCTGACGCAAGGATGGCATACGCCTCCTCAGCACTATATGTTCTCTGTGACATGATTTATTTTTATCTCACAGAGAGAAAAAATTACAACAAAAAAACCCCACAAAATTTAAATTAGCTCTGAAAAGAGCCTTTGGGTCTCAAAAAAATTACTAAAAATAAATTAACCCCTAAAAAATGCACAGAGCTGTGCTACTGCCAGTGACTTATACACTGGCAAGCTAGGGGTTAATGGCTCTGAAAGGAACCTTTGGGTCTCACAATTTTTAACAAAAAAAAAATCTATCTATCTCTCCCACAAAAACGCAAGTGAGGAGAGGGAGGGAGATCCACACTGGTCAGAGTCAATATTTAGTAATATTGACATGATCAGACAAATGGAATATTTTATTAGCAAAAAATGTTTTATTGGGGCAAGCTCAGATTGGATGACCCTAGCTTGCCCCTATGATGAGGCAGGCTAGGGACACCCCCAGAAGCCCCATGATGCACTGGGCATCGACATATTTGAAGCCACATGGGGGAGGGGCGGCTATTTTATTAAAAAAATAAATATATTTTTATTATATGTTTAATTTATTATGTTATTTTACTAAGTGCCTTGACCCACCGAGGCACTTAGCACACTTACAGAGCATCAGAAGCCTGATTGCTTCCGATGCTCTGCCTGACTGCTGGGCTCCACGTGGAGTAAAACCGGAAGTGATCGCTCCGTCCGAGCGATCAAAATGGAGTCTGGCAGTCAGGAACAGTATTGGAGGATGCCTCAACATCGAGGCCTCGCTGAAATACTGTTTGAGCGGCTGGAAGCAATCTCGATCGTTTTCAGCGCTCAGATTACCTGAGGACGTGTCAGGCACATCATTGGTCCTTAACTGAAACCCTTTGCAGGACGTTCCTGACACGTCCTCGGTTGCCAAGGGGTTAAAAATGTTTTTGAATGCAGTAGCATTTTGTTTGTGTAATTGTTTTTCAATAGATCTTATTTATAAAACTCGTTACTGGAGTAGACAAAGTAAGCCAACGTTATTATGCTAGCAAAATCTAAAAAATTGTTTCCATGTCTTATCTTTGCTAAAGGCAATTAGGGCAGATATCTAACAAGGTTAGGCTTGTGAAGACTGCTATGTGCACTTTAAAGTGCCATAAAACATGTTGAGATCTGTGCATATCCTAAAAATATTTTGCTTAAAAAAAATTGTTTAAAAATTGCTGGCAAGTATTTTAAAATAATTTTTAAAAATAAGCAAAAATTACTTATATAGCCATGGTGTCTGGAGTACTGTGCTCCACCCCCCTTATCAGTGTTTAGACACAGGCATTGTATTTGAACTGAGTTCACAGCTTCTAGGACTGCTCCAGCAGATAATCCCTATTCACTTTTGAATTCTACCAAAACAACAATAATATAGATACAGCCAAAGAATGAAATGTGAAGGGGGACTTAAAGCAATAAAGTATAAATTTTAAGGTAAAGTAATTAAAGTACATATTATTATATTTTGTCTGTATCCCAACTTGTTTTATGTCCCTTTAATTTAGAATCTACAATTTTCAGATTTAAATTAGAGGAAAAAGGGGCAAAATAATAAAATGAATAAAATTATATCGCAAATTTGTTTTATTATGCATAAATAAAGACACTATATTACAATATCAAGGTGTTAATTGTTCCTTTAAAGCAGGGCTTGACAAACCCAGTAGCCTAGAATTTTACCCCTTGCTCCTAACTATTTGGGTTATTGTCCATATATCTATATACAACTACCACTGTCTGGCTCCTAAATATTCTTACTGGCAGCTAATTTGTTAAACAGATTTGTTGAGTACTGCTTTAAAGTCTAACGTTTTGGGAAAAGCTGCAATATTTACAAAGTAAGCTGTCACATAATACATCTTGCACTTTTTAAAACTGAAAGTAAAACAAATAAAATATGTAATGCATTAAAGGTAAACTTTCACGAAAAAATACTATTAAAAACAGGGGCACTTTCATTCATGAAAGTTTACATTTCAGCGTTTGTTTGTTTTTAAATACTTACCTTTTCTTCTTGCAAGCCAGAGCAGCGATTCCCCCGACCGCAGGTCGTCTCTTCTTACATCAGCAATGATGAATCCGGCTCCCTCCAATAACAGCTTCCCCCCCAGAGCAAACATTGTCTGAGGCCATGTCGTGATTGGAGGAAGCTGGATTTGTCATTGCTGCCGTAAGAAGAGATGAACTGTGGGCGAGGGAATCGCAGCTACGACTTGCAAGAAGAAAAGGTAAGTATTTTAACAAAACCTCTGAAATGTAAACTTTCATGAATGAAAGTGCCCGTTTTTAATAATATTTTTAAAAACCGGGCACCCATTCGTGAAAGTTTACCTCCACTTTAATTACAAATTTTCTCAGTAATACTTAGTTTATTTGTTTTCAAAAAGCAGGGAGAGTCCTGGCTTCAGCGCTCATTCAGGGCCCATTAATAACTGGCCAGAATAGGGAGAAATTATACAAAATCTTTATTTTTGTTTTTTCTTTAGAACTTCTATTGTAATGCAGGGGTCTCTAAAATGATCTGAGGGGGCTCACAGTACTGAGAAATTTTGTGTGAGGTACTCTTGTTAGATGAAAGAGCTTAAAATGATAATTTGTTCAAAATACTCACTTGCCTAATAATTGTGCACACAGTGTATATATATATATATATATATATATATATATATATATATATATATATATAGTCATACATACACACACACATATATATATATATATATATATATATATATATATATATATACACACACACATACAAATATATATTTATTAGCAAAAGCTCTTCAAATAATAATCACCATTACTGGTTTTGATCATTTTTTGCAGGGGTCTCTAAAATGATCTGAGGGGGCTCACAGTACTGAGAAAATTTGTCTGAGGTACTCTTGCCAGACGAAAGAGCTTAAAAATTTTGATTTGGTCAAAATACTCACTTGCCTAATAATTGCGCACACAGTGTGTGTATGTATATATATATATATATATATATATATATATATATATATATATATATATATATATATACACACACACATACATACACACACACATATCTAATTATTAGACGAAAATCCATGCAGCATGTAGGATTTTATTCCTTTCACATTTAAGTATACTGCATACTACAGATCAATTTTGGATATCATAACAGATCTCTATACAATTTCACATTGCATCATGAGATATTTGTATTCTGATGCATAATTCAGCACAGATATAACCATATATTTGTAGTCTATGTTTTCTACATTGTAACCTGAATCAAATGTAAGCAGTTTTCAATATAACTCATTGAAGAATTATGTATATTTCCATACTTTATCCTTCGGATATATATTTAAATATCTCAGTTTATGCTTAAAGTCCTATACATGTATCCCAATGTGGGACCAATTAATAACCTTAACATAACTAGGATATACTGGGAGTGCCCTGTAAACTGACTATTTGCAGTATATACATACATATTGACTCCTAACTATACCTAAATATTCATCAGAGGTTTATATTTTATCTTGCTTATGAGACAACACTGGTTCTTATGTAGATAACCTGTGGCCTCTATATTTGTCCTTCCAATGTTAAGGGATGTGTGAATGACACCAAGTCACATCACCTATATATTAAGAGTGGTATAGTATCTGGATAATAGCCACAGTCGGTTTATGGTAAATCTAACCTCTTATGTATACATTACACCACAAATTCATTCTCATATATTGACCTGTAGCCTATTGGGTATAAGCACTGGTCTCCGTGACATAGCAACCACTGAGTTTTTAATTGTGTGTTCTCACCCATTTTAATTATTATACCAATAAAGAATACTGTATTTGTATTTCTTAACAATTCATCTCAACACTTCTCCACAATTGAAGGGATGAGTGCTGTTGTATGTATCCTGTCCAGCTCTATGTTGGAATTGTAAATAAATATTTTCTGTTGATACACAGCACCTTTTGCAGGCTGATATTATATTACTTCACAATCTAGTGAAGATCTATATATATTTGAACGACCTTTCTTCCTACAGATACAAGTAGTGCCATTGTCTCTCTAATACCAATCACAAGCTAGCCCCCCTGCAGTGTAGGATATGTGCATATTATTTTACAACAAATAATACCAAGAGAGCAAAGTAAATTTGAAAATAGAGAATTTAAAAGTGTCTTAAAGTTACAGGCTCTATCTGAATAATGCACGTTTAATGTTGACTTCCTTATCCCTTTAAAATGGACATTGTACACAGGATTTTTCTCTGCAAAAATGTTTTGTAGATGATCCATTTGTATAGCCCATCTGGCAGTGTTTTTGTAAAAATGTTTAGATTTGCTTATTTTTAAATAACATTGTGCTGATTTTCAGACTCCTAACCAAGCCCCACAGTTTTAGCTGTAACTGGTGTCTACAGATTCAAGCATTCTCCTGTTTATATAAGCCGCGTTCGGCAAGCGCTCAGGAGCTAGTGGAGGCACTTCTACTCCAGCGATGACGTGACGCAAGGTGACGTCACAAGCAAGGGAGCTTAGAAAAAACGTTTGCATGCGCAAAGGGATCTGCTGCACAATAATGGACTTTGCGCATTCGAATGTTTATTATAAGCTCCCTTGTAGTATTATTACATTTACAACACCGTCACTCATAGCCCCCCTCCTTGCACACGTCACGGGTAACAGCAATAAATAACTAATAAGTAGTAATAAATAGGGCTAATAAATAGCCAATGGGCTGCAGAGGGTTGAGCATGTGTGTAGCTTGTTTACAACATATATATATATATTGCAGTCTGTGTCCGGTGCACTCACTATTCCCCACTCGTAATTGCCAGGGTGCTGCGTGTCCCTTTTTCAATGGGTATTTGCAGTGTCACTTTTTGCTTGGTGCAGTGTGGGATGCTGTGTTTAAGCGTGTGTGATAGCTTTGGTGCATAATGCTGTGTATGCAGTAGTTGAATGTCACATCTTGCTGGCTACTGTTCAGTCTCTGGTGCTGCTGCTGCTCCTGTGATATGCTTTTATATATATAAAAACATGGCAGCCTCCACGAGCAACATGTGTGTGGAGGCTGCCATGTTGTCAAGTGTCTGAGCTTGCTCTGAAAAGTCCCACGCTGGAAGCGCTGGGACTTACGTCATCAGAGCACTCAGAGAACGCCCAGCGTCTCACTGGCAAGTATTCAGAAACCGCTCCAAGCGAGTCCCAGTTCGCTTGGAGTGCTTGCCGAACACAGCCAAAATGGGTCTTTTCATATGCAGGGGAGGGGGGAGTGTCTGCTATCCCTGCTTTCTCAGCCCAATTTTAGTGGGTGCCCCAGCTTTACCTCATTAACAGTACTAAATTGGGAGCTTCTAAGTAAGTTTTTAAAAGGTTTTATACTGGATTCTGTCATCAGTATATGTGCATATTCTTCTTTATAGTAGTGTCTATTACATGCAGTTATATGAAAAATGGTGTATACTGTCCCTTTAAGTATAATATGGATACAGAAATAGATACAGAAAAATAATTATGACATAGTTAATGGGCACACAACCAAAATTTTACTGACCAACTGGTGAAAATGTAAGCCAACATTAAGCTAAAATTAGCCTATATTAAATGTTTTCATTGTTTGTTGCACAAATTATCAAATTATACAACAATGTTAATGCTAGATTATGCAATTAATTTGTGCTTTCGATAGCTTAAAGTGATGGTAAATCCCAGCACTAAACTCATTGGCTCTGGCCGCCCACGGCACATCGATAGTCTACCAATAAGGTGCCGCTTGCACCTCCAAACCAATTGCCATGCGTGCATACAGAAACCTGTCAGTTGGCACGCATGTCTATTAGTTAAGAGGTGCAAACCTCATCCCATTGAAGGAGAAAGATGTGCCGTGAGCGGCCAGAGCTGCTGAGTTTAGCACTGTGCAAAGGCACAGAAAGGGTCAGCACCATGCACACCGCTGGCAACATTTTCTGTGAAGAAAACGGACTTTGATTTCAGCCTGGGTTAAATCACTATTATATATATATATATCTCACTAAACTGTGTAAAATAATGCTGATAAAAGGTATTGTCATTATGATCGGTGTATTTCTGGCAGGAAAATAGAAATAACTAGTTGTTCATTTGTGACAAATATAGGGGTGGACTATATGAAATAAAATTGGTTGGGGCAGCACGGTAACCTGTAAAAAAATTTTTTGATGTGGCAAAAGGTGAACATTAAGGATAACAAATAAGTAGAGTCATATATTTAGCAAAAAATCTAGATGTATGATTAGTTTCCATTAGTGGTGATGGTAATGAACAAAAAAAATGGTTTTTTTTACTCAACATCCCCTACTCCATGTGTTAATCTGCTTATAAGGAGTTAAAAGGACATGAGACCCAATTTTCTGTTTCACGATTCAAAAAGAGCATAATTTTTTAAACTTTTCAATTTACTTGTATTAACAATTTTGCTTCATTGTCTTGGTATCCTTTGTTGAAGCAGGAGCAATGCACTACTGGGAGCTTTCTAAACACATCAGTAAGCCAACAATAGGCATGTGCAGGCTCCAATCAGCAGCTAACTACCAGCATATCAGCCTACCTATGTGTGCTTTTCAACAAAGGATACCAAGAGAACTAAGCAAATTTACTAATAGCAGTACACTGGAAAGTTACATTGTATGCTTTATCTGAATAATGAAAGGGGGGGGGGGGGGGAATATCTGTTGTATGTTCCTTTAAATGCTTAGAGAAAGGTTGTGCACCCTACATAAAGACAGGTCAGTTTCAGCAACAACAAAAAGTTGCATGGGATTCATTAACATGATGGGTTCATACAATCTCAATGAGTGTGTATGTTGCCTATGTGTTTAGTCAGTCAAAAAATGAAATAGTCTAGTATAATAGTTTTTCATTTTTCTAAGAGGGTGGGTAACCCACTCTGGCACATTTGTTTTCTATATAAAAAAAAGCTAGTAAGGAAGAAGCCATTGAGATCTCCTGAGTGTAAATGAGAGCATGCTTCCATCCATTCATGCATTGCAACAGGAAACAAAAGACTAAAATATCCTATGCTTTTTACTTTCTTTCTCATGATTTAGGGCTCCATGTACTAAGCAGTCAGCGAGCTACCCGCAACAAATCTCGCGTCAAAACTCGCAAACTGATATGTACAAAGCCGTCAATTGTGTTAAAACTCGCATCTTTAAAATTGCGAGCGTACTTATCCGCCAAACCTCGCTACCGCTCCATTTTTCACTGTAATTAGACACATTTGACCACCAACTCGCCAAAAAACGAATGTACTAAAAAATCTATTTGTCCGCTCGCTACAATTTCCGCTCCCACCTCGCTATTTTTGCCTCGCCACCTTTTAGGTGGCGGGCAAGGTACAAAACAATAGGAAAGTCAATCTAGACGCCAGTCTAGACATATATAAAAGGCAGTAATATCAGCATTGTACTTACAGCATAACTGGCGTCTAATTTGTCTCTCATTTCCATGTACATAAATTGCGCCCAATTTGTCGACTGTAATTAAAGAGTAATCTATTTAAATTTGTATTGTTAGTTGTCAATCTTTATAATTATTTTTATATTAATATTTATATATTATCAGATCCAGATGAAGCCATATCCAAATTGTAAATAAATATTACAAAAATAACGCTCTGTTATCACTCTTCAAAAAATTTTGAACAATAATAAAGTTGTTTAGATAAGTTGAACTTTTATAGGAGCAAAATTCTATTCCCGCGACTACTATGATGTTCGTGACACCTTGCATGTCACGTGTTAATAATTGGCCAGACAATTCAACTAAAAGTTAAGTACCATCAGCTTAGTCGCGGCGAGCGAGGCGTCAAATTTATCAACAATCCGCAACTGCTCGCGGCGGGCTAGACTTGTCTATTTATTGGGGGAATATTAGTACATAGCGACAGCGGACACCATTTCGCCCGCGGCGAGTAACGGCGAGTTTATCCGCGTCTACAATGACGGATGAATTGACGGCTTAGTACATGGAGCCCTAAAAGCCAAGAGTGCACCAAGCTTTACAATGTAGTGTGCACTGATCAGATGCCTCTGTCTCTTGCACAGAGCTGCTTTGAGAAAACAAAATTGTAATATCAGAATGCAATGAAGTCTACACAAAGTTATGCAAAATTGGTCTTGAACATTACTTTAAAAGGGATATTAAACTAAGAAAAATGTAATATGAAATAACAGCAATCAAAATGTGAAAAAAAATCCATAAAAAGGATATCACTATATCTGCTTAAATTGCTAAAAACTTCTTTGCACAACTCATCCCTAGGGATATAGATTGCTCCTTTTTCCCTTTAAATGATCTAAAACGATTGATATTTCTGGTGAAAGATTACATGAACATTAGGTAAACTGAGGAATGGAAAAGTGTGGGGTGGAACATGCAATGCTGCAAAGTTCAAAATTATACATTAAATGCCACTTCATATAGCCTACTCAGACTACAAAATTATAGGGGTCTTGCTTTGTCTACAATTAGAATCACATTCAATAGAAACAGAAGAAAATGAACTAATGCATTGTCTAAAAAACACTAGCTGTGTGGGGGAAACAATCAACCATTTTACTGAGTGTACATCGAGAGACCTCAAATATTATTAGTTATCACAAGGTCCAGAAGTAAAATATTTATTATTAGGGTACTATAATATATTGTGAGTTTTTTTTTTTTTTTAAAAAAAGAGCAGTTGCCTAGGACTCATAGTGACATACAGAAAATGAAGTTAATCACCCGCAAATTATAGATATTAGACTATATTAGACAGGGGCGTGCACATTGCTATACAGGGAGCGCGTACTCATGCCGACTCCCTATATTCCCAGATTCCCGCCTCGAACCCCACAATTATCCGGGGTGACTGGTTTCCCTAGTAACGCTAAGGGCAGTTGCCATGACAACACGGCCGTGTCCTGGCGCTGCAGTGAGTAGGTGACGCACGGGGCCCGCCCGCCTTATAACGCGGCCTCGCACGCTACTTCCCTCCTCCCTCGGCGCTGCCGTGAGCACGGCCCGCCGTCACGTACTGACGCTCCGCAGGGACCCGCAGGCCAGAAGCCGGGTGTGAGAGGATGTGTGTTACACTCACCAGTTGTCAGCCCGCTTCAGAAGTCGGATGGCCGAACAGTGCAATTGATGCACAGGGCGGTTTCCGGTAGCTTCTTTCTGCCTCGGTAACGTGGGCTGGTGTGGATGAAACCAGGCCTTGCGCGCGTTCCTGAGCTTAGGGAAGCTGTGCGCGCTCACGTGACTATCAAAGACCCTGCCCGCAAACTAAGGCTAGCGGGAAGACAGCGCATGCGCGGAATAGAATATAAGTAGGGCAAGCCATCTGGCGGTGGAATTGAGTAGTACAGCGATCGGATATAGTAGAATAGACAGCATCTTTACATGAAACCGAGTATTTGTTACTCAATGGGGTGGGTGATGTGAAGTCAAGTTTTTCGTTTTTAAACCTTTAATTCCTAAGCCTTTTTTTACAACCGGTGCTGAGCCAATTTTGAGATTTGTTTGGCACATTTAAACCCTATTGTAAGACCAATTTCATTGTTAATACACTATATAATATATATATATATTTTCAGCAGGCCCAGCAGACAATATGCCATTATTTATCATTCATGGAATGTGAGATAGCTGCTGCAAAAACTAATTTCTGCTTAGATTTTAGTAAATTGTATTGAAAATAGCACAGTGACCACTGCTATTACTGTGATCACCTTACTAAACTGTCAAGGGAAGCCATATGTAAAATAGGGGCCCATGCAGGCTTTTTTTGTTTGGGGGGGGGGGGGGGTTTAAAATAGATTAGAGGCCTCCATTGTGCAGTACAGAAATAAAAGCAATTTTCTTTTCTTGTAAGGTGTACACCTAAGATCCCTCTGCATGATGAAAAGGCATTGTTCGTCATGCACATCAAAGGTGTTAACTATTTGCTTGGTTATACGATAGATAACTATTGAGGGGGAAACCATTATTGGGAAGCCATCCTCCGGCAAACTGAACTAATCTTATGTTGGGGTTAGATTACTGTTCTTGCACAAGTTTGGTTAGAGGAGCTTTATGAATGCCAGATACACTTTTTATTATTAAAATGTTTAATGTGACATTATTGTATAATCTAAACAGATAATTGTATAATGCATAAGTCAATACTATTCGTCTGCAGGAGTTAAAGGGACATGAAACCCACATTTTTTCTTTGATTCAGGTAGAACATGCAATTTTAACCCGTTAACGACCGCGACGTATGTCGCCGGTGGTCAAGGGTTTCATAGTTTAGAATAGCGCGGGTCCCTCTCCTTTCTGGTCACCGTAAATAGAACAGTCACACCGCTGGCAGCAAGACTGCTATTAGTAATGCAAGCCCCATAAGAAAGACCAGTGATTTACAGGGAATGTCGCTGGTCCTTAAGGGGTTAAACAACTTTCTAATTTGCTTTTATCACATTTTTTTTGTTCTCTTGCAGTGATCTCGACACAAACATTTGTCGGCTGGGTGGCATTATAAAATAGTCGGATGGGGAAAGTGTAATACTTTTGTAATATTGCAACATTCTCCATTTGTTAAGCTATCCAAAGCACAAATTTATTGCATAATGTAACCTTTATTAACAGATAATTTGAGCAATAAACATTGAAATCATTTAATATTTGCATTTTTGCTATCTCTTCATTTAAACAGAAATGAGCCTTGTGGTTTTTTTAATTAGTTATTAAAGATATATATATATATATATATATATATATATATATATATATATACATACATACATACATACATGTTGTAAATTGAAACCCAGTTTATAATGTAAGTCAATGGTAAGTGAGGGAGTTAGGTTCCAGGCCCTTCTCAAAATTGTCATAAGTAACACCTAATACATTATTTTTAAAGCTTTGAAATGAAGACTTTAAATGCTAAACTGCAAACCTAATAAAATAATCACACAACACAGAATATATAATTAAACTAAGTTAAATGAACAAAAACATTTGCTAAACAGCATTATAAACCTAATAAAATAATCATACAACACAGACTTTACTTGCATTTTTTTGCAAACAGTTCTTTTTATGCATTCCAATCTGGACTGATTTATAGACAAGAAGATCTTGTTCCTTTGAAATCTGCTCAATAGCTCAGGTTTGGTTAAACTGATTAATTGTAGCTTGCTTGGCTTTGCTGCAATACAAGCGGACAGCTCCACCTACTGGCTATTTTAATAAATACACTGCTTCTCAATAGCAGTCACATGACTGGAAAAAAGGTTGTTATTCTGAAACGGTGTAAATTGAACCGTTGTGGCCCTCGTTTTACCTGTATGTGTGTGTATATGTATATATATATATATATATATATATATATATATATATATATTACACACACACACGTAGCCCTCAGTTTACTCCGGGGTTAGGTTCCAGAAGGAATGGTTGTAAATCGAAACCCAGTTTATAATGTAAGTCAATGGGAAGTGAGGGAGACAGCACCTGTATATTATTGTCCTGTGGCAAGGAGTAGGACCAGCCAAGTCCCAATACAGTATTCAAATGAATGGATTTCCAGCCTCCAGGTTACATTTTAACCCCTTAAGGACCAGCGACGTACCCTGTATGTCGCTGGCCTTTTTTTGGGACTTGATTGTTTTATACCGTGGTCTTGCCACTAGCGTTGAGACTGCTCTATTCCACAAAGCCTTCTGGAGGGAGGGCATTAATAGCGTGTTCTTGCTAGACTTGTGCTATTATGTCCGGAAAAAACCCTTAACGACCAGTGACATACAGGGTATATTGTGGTCATTAAGGGGTTAAAAGACCTTTATTTCTTTTTCACAAGGTCCATAAAGCAAACGACAGCGTTTCAAACCACACACTGGTTCTTAGTCATGTCTAATTTGTCTATGTACAGGTGTGTCTTTTATACCTGACAAAACAGTCAATCTATACAATATTGCCATCTTGTGGCCATTAGTTAAAATTACATGTGTACAGTATAACTAAGAAAAGAGGTTTATTTCTTAGTTTCTACCTTTCTTAGTATATTTCACATGTATATATTAAAAAATTAAAATTAACAAACCTATACATGTCCCTAATATCAAAATTTTATCACAACAGATATAGCTATTATTTGAACTTTCCAGGCATCTCATTTATTATAGAAACAAAGACCAATCAAAATCTTTATTGAGACTATTGGGTTCTAAAGTATTTAAAGGGACAGTCAACACTTCCGTTAACATGATTTTGTATTGAAAATAAAAAAACGAAGACCTGCCTGCACTATACTCCTCCTGCCTTGCCGCCTTGCTTCTGTCCCAATCAGCGTTGCTAACTTTTCTCTAATAACCGGTAAATATGGCACCCGAACTCCCCCCACCGTTACGTAGCTGCCGCCTTCTACAACTGATAAGCAAATCAGAATCCAGTCCTCGGACAGAAATTGCACACGCGTGCAATTTCTATCCCAGGACTGGATTATGATTTGCTTATCAGTTGAAGAAGAAGGCAGCTACGTAACGGTGGGGGGAGTTCGGCTGCCATATTTACCGGGTATTAGAGTAGTTAGCGACGCTGATTAGGATAGAGGCAAGGCAGGAGGGGTATAGTGCAGGCGGATCTCCGTTTTTTTTTTTTTTTTTTCAATATCAAATCATGTTAAATGAAGTGTTGACTGTCCCTTTAACTTGTTGATCCAAAACATTTCTTTCTTTTTTAAAATATGTTCCCTGTCACCTCCTCTCCTTGGTTTATCTATCTGATCTATTACCTGAAATCGTAGTTGGCTTATATTGTGTCCCATGGAGAGGAAGTGACAGGAAACTGGGGCATCCTTATTGTTCATCCTAATATTAGATTTGTGTTCTGTAATTCTTGTCCTGACTTCCATTCTCGTTTCTCCAATATAAATTCTGGCACATGGACATTTGATTATGTATATAGCATATGTGCTTCTACATGTTAAATATTTTTTGATTGGATATTTGGTTCCATTTATTGAATGAAAAAAATGTTTATCTCCTAATTATGGAGCTGCAGTGGCTACAGTGTAGACATGGGTAACAACCAACATTATCAGATCCTATTTTAGTTTGCTGTATCTTTTTTGTACTCCCTATATCAGCCCGCACCAAATGATCTCTTAAATTTTTATTTCTCTTATAAGCTATCATTGGAATGTTTTAAAATTCTTCAACCCAGGGGTTGCAATCTTTCAATATATGCCAATATTTATCTATGATGCGTGATATTTTGGGACCTAAAGTATTGTATTGGGTTACAAATATCATTCTGTCTTCTTTCTTTTTCTTTTTAAATTCTTGATTATTCATCTTAACAAGTTCCAGTTCTTCTTTAATCGATTTATCAGGGTAACCCTCTTTTTAAATTTATCTGCCATTTCATATAATCTTAAGTTGCATTTATCTCTATCTGATACAATTCTACTAACTCTTAGAAATTGGCTTTTAGGTATACCTCTCAATGTGTTGTCTGGATGAAAGCTGTCAAATTGCAATATTTTATTTTTGTCTGTAGGTTTGGTATACAAGTCTGTTTTTAGAAAACCTTTTTCTACATAGACAAGTGTCCAGAAATTCAACACCTATTTCGTTCATTTTGAGTGTAAATTTAAGCCCTGTAACAGAAGAATTAAGGTGTTCCACAAATGTCAATAGGCTTCCAACGTCGCCCAACCATATGCCAAATATATCATCTATAAATCTCCACCAGGCGGCACCATGTTGTAAAAATAAATTACGTGGATATACAAATCTTTCCTCTATATGAGACGTATATATTGGCATAGGTTGGAGCGACGTTGGAGCCCATTGCAGTTCCTTGTTTTTGCAGGTAGAACTTGTCTTGAAAGAGAAAATAGTTTTGATATTAAATAAGTGATAGTAAATCTATCAAGAATTGAATTTCCCCATTGTTATATTTATTATCTATCTCTAATGTATTCCTCACTGCTGAAATTCCACTAGTGTGTTTGATAGAAGTGTAGAGACTAGTAACGTCTAGTGTATACAAAATACACTTTTCTCCAACATAGGTGTGTCCGGTCCACGGCGTCATCCTTACTTGTGGGATATTCTCTTCCCCAACAGGAAATGGCAAAGAGCCCAGCAAAGCTGGTCACATGATCCCTCCTAGGCTCCGCCTACCCCAGTCATTCTCTTTGCCGTTGTACAGGCAACATCTCCACGGAGATGGCTTAGAGTTTTTTAGTGTTTAACTGTAGTTTTTATTATTCAATCAAGAGTTTGTTATTTTAAAATAGTGCTGGTATGTACTATTTACTCAGAAACAGAAAAGAGATGAAGATTTCTGTTTGTATGAGGAAAATGATTTTAGCACCGTAACTAAAATCCATGGCTGTTCCACACAGGACTGTTGAGAGCAATTAACTTCAGTTGGGGGAACAGTGTGCAGTCTCTTACTGCTTGAGGTATGACACATTCTAACAAGACGATGTAATGCTGGAAGCTGTCATTTTCCCTATGGGATCCGGTAAGCCATGTTTATTAAGATAGTAAATAAGGGCTTCACAAGGGCTTATTAAGACTGTAGACTTTTTCTGGGCTAAATCGATTCATTATTACACATATTTAGCCTTGAGGAATCATTTATTCTGGGTATTTTGATATGATTATATCGGCAGGCACTGTTTTAGACACCTTATTCTTTAGGGGCTTTCCCTAATCATAGTCAGAGCCTCATTTTCGCGCCGGTATGGCGCACTTGTTTTTGAGGACAGCATGGCATGCAGCTGCATGTGTGTGGAGCTCTGATACATAGAAAAGTCTTTCTGAAGGCATCATTTGGTATCGTATTCCCCTTTGGGCTTGGTTGGGTCTCAGCAAAGCAGATTCCAGGGACTGTAAAGGGGTTAAATATAAAAACGGCTCCGGTTCCGTTATTTTAAGGGTTAAAGCTTCCAAATTTGGTGTGCAATACTTTTAAGGCTTTAAGACACTGTGGTGAAATTTTGGTGAATTTTGAACAATTCCTTCATACTTTTTCGCAATTGCAATAATAAAGTGTGTTTAGTTTAAAATTTAAAGTGACAGTAACGGTTTTATTTTAAAACGTTTTTTGTGCTTTGTTATCAAGTTTATGCCTGTTTAACATGTCTGAACTACCAGATAGATTGTGTTCTGACTGTGGGGAAACCAAGGTTCCTTCTCATTTAACTATATGTATTTTATGTCATAAAAAAATTTAGTAAAAATGATGCCCAAGATGATTCCTCAAGTGAGGGGAGTAAGCATGGTACTGCATCATCCCCTCCTTCGTCTACACCAGTCTTGCCCATACAGGAGGCCCCTAGTACATCTAGTGCGCCAATACTCCTTACTATGCAACATTTAACGGCTGTAATGGATAATTCTATCAAAAACATTTTAGCCAATATGCCCACTTATCAGCGAAAGCGCGACTGCTCTGTTTTAGAAAATTCTGTAGAGCATGAGAACGCTGATGATATGGTTTCTGAAGGGCCCCTACACCAGTCTGAGGGGGCCAGGGAGGTTTTGTCTGAGGGAGAAATTTCAGATTCAGGAAACATTTCTCAACAAGCTGAACCTGATGTGATTACTTTTAAATTTAAGTTGGAACATCTCCGCGCTCTGCTTAAGGAGGTGTTATCCAATTTGGATGATTGTGATTATCTGGTCATTCCAGAACCACTATGTAAAATGGAAAAGTTCTTAGAGGCCCCGGGGCCCCCCGAAGCTTTTCCTATATCCAAGCGGGTGGCGTACATTGTTAGTAAAGAATGGGACAGGCCCGGTATACCTTTAGTACCTCCCCCCATATTTATAAAATTGTTTTCCTATAGTCGACCCCAGAAAGGACTGATGGCAGACAGTCCCCAAGGTCGAGGGGGCGGTTTCTACTCTACACAAGCGCGCCACTATACCCATAGAAGATAGTTGTGCTTTCCAAGATCCTATGGATAAAAAATTAGAAGGTCTGCTAAAGATGTTTGTTCAGCAAGGTTCCCTTCTACAACCAATTGCATGCATTGTCCCTGTCATAGGAAAGGCGATTATTAGTAATTCTTCTTCTTATGAGGAGATTATGGACAGAATTCGTGCTCTTAAATTGGCTAATTCTTTCACCCTAGACGCCACCTTGCAATTGGCTAGGTTAGCGGCGAAAAAATTCTGGGTTTGCTATTGTGGCGCAGAGCGCTTTGGTTAGAATCTTGGGCAGCGGATGCGTCTTCCAAGAACAAATTGCTTGACATTCCTTTCAAGGGGAAAACACTCTTTGGCCCTGACTTGAAAGAGATTATCTCTGATATCACTGGGGGCAAGGGCCACGCCCTTCCTCAGGATAGGTCTTTTCAAGACCAAAAATAAACCTAAGTTTCGTCCCTTTCGCAGAAACGGATCAGCCCCAAGGGCTACGTCCTCTAAGCAGGAAGGTAATACTTCTCAAGCCAATCCAGCCTGGAGACCTATGCAAGGCTGGAGCAAAGGAAAGCAGGCCAGGAAACCCTGCCACTGCTACCAAGACAGCATGAAATGCGGGCCCCCGATCCGGGACCGGATCTGGTGGGGGGCAGACTCTCTCTCTTCGCTCAGGCTTGGGAAAGAGATGTTCTGGATCCTTGGGCGCTAGAAATAGTCTCCCAAGGTTATTCTCTGGAGTTCAAGGGGCTTCCTCCAAGGGGGAGGTTCCACAGGTCTCAGTTGTCTTCAGACCACATAAGAAGACAGACATTCTTACATTGGGTAGAAGACCTGCTAAAAATGGGAGTGATTCATCCTGTTCCATTAGGAGAACAAGGGATGGGGTTCTACTCCAATCTGTTCATAGTTCCCAAAAAAGAGGGAACGTTCAGACCAATCTTAGATCTCAAGATCTTGAACAAGTTTCTCAAGGTTCCATCGTTCAAGATGGAAACCATTCGAACACTTCTTCCTTCCATCCAGGAAGGTCAATTCATGACCAAGGTGGATTTCAAGGATGCGTATCTACATATTCCTATCCACAAGGAACATCATCGGTTCCTAAGGTTTGCATTCCTGGACAAGCATTTCCAGTTCGTGGCATTTTCTTTCGGATTAGCCACTGCTCCTAGGATTTTCTCTTAGGTACTAGGGTCCCTTCTGGCGGTGCTAAGACCAAGGGGCATTGCTGTAGTACCTTACTTGGACGACATTCTGATTCGAGCGTCGTCCCTTCCTCAAGTAAAGGCTCACACGGACATTGTCCTGGCCTTTCTCAGATCTCACGGATGGAAAGTGAACGTGGAAAAGAGTTCTCTATCTCCGTCAACGAGGGTTCCCTTCTTGGGAACTATAATAGACTCCTTAGAAATGAGGATTTTTCTGACAGAAGCCAGAAAAACAAAACTTCTAGACTCTTGTCGGATACTTCATTCCGTTCCTCTTCCTTCCATAGCGCAGTGCATGGAAGTGATAGGTTTGATGGTAGCGGCAATGGACATAGTTCCTTTTGTGCGCATTCATCTAAGACCATTACAACTGTTCATGCTCAGTCAGTGGAATGGGGACTATTCAGACTTGTCTCCGAAGATACAAGCAAATCAGAGGACCAGAGACTCATTCCGTTGGTGGCTGTCCCTGGACAACCTGTCACAAGGGATGACCTTCCGCAGACCAGAGTGGGTCATTGTCACGACCGACGCCAGTCTGATGGGCTGGGGCGCGGTCTGGGGATCCCTGAAAGCTCAGGGTCTTTGGTCTCGGGTAGAATCTCTTCTACCGATAAATATTCTGGAACTGAGAGCGATATTCAATGCTCTCAAAGCTTGGCCTCAGTTAGCGAGGGCCAAGTTCATACATCAACCATCAGGGGGGAACAAGGAGTTCCCTAGCGATGGAAGAAGTGACCAAAATCATTCTATGGGCGGAGTCTCACTCCTGCCACCTGTCTGCTATCCACATCCCAGGAGTGGAAAATTGGGAAGCGGATTTTCTGAGTCGTCAGACATTGCATCCAGGGGAGTGGGAACTCCATCCGGAAATCTTTGCCCAAGTCACTCAACCGTGGGGCATTCCAGACATGGATCTGATGGCCTCTCGTCAGAACTTCAGAGTTCCTTACTACGGGTACAGATCCAGGGATCCCAAGGCGGCTCTAGTGGATGCACTAGTAGCACCTTGGACCTTCAAACTAGCTTATGTGTTCCCGCCGCTTCCTCTCATCCCCAGGCTGGTAGCCAGGATCAATCAGGAGAGGGCGTCGGTGATTTTGATAGCTCCTGCGTGGCCACGCAGGACTTGGTATGCAGATCTGGTGAATATGTCATCGGCTCCACCATGGAAGCTACCTTTGAGAGACCTTCTTGTTCTAGGTCCGTTCGACCCACTCCAGCTGACTGCTTGGAGATTGAACGCTTGATCTTATCAAAGCGAGGGTTCTCAGATTCTGTTATTAATACTCTTGTTCAGGCCTGAAAGCCTGTAACCAGAAAAATTACCACATAATTTGGTATATCTGTTGGTGTGAATCTGCAGGATTCCCTTGGGACAAGGTTAAGATTCCTAAGAGTCTATCCTTCCTTCGAGAAGGATTGGAAAAAGGATTATCTGCAAGTTCCTTGATGGGACAGATTTCTGCCTTGTCTGTGTTACTTCACAAAAAGCTGGCAGCTGTGCCAGATGTTCTAGCCTTTGTTCAGGCTCTGGTTAGAATCAAGCCTGTTTACAAAATTTTGACTCCTCCTTGGAGTCTCAACCTAGTTCTTTCAGTTCTTCAGGGGGTTCCGTTTGAACCCTTACATTCCGTTGATATTAAGTTATTATCTTGGAAAGTTTTGTTTTTGGTTGCAATTTCTTCTGCTAGAAGAGTTTCAGAATTATCTGCTCTGCAGTGTTCTTCTCCTTATCTGGTGTTCCATGCAGATAAGGTGGTTTTGCGTACTAAACCTGGTTTTCTTCCAAAAGTTGTTTCTAACAAAAACATTAACCAGGAGATAGTTGTGCCTTCTTTGTGTCCTAATCCAGTTTCAAAGAAGGAACGTTTGTTGCACAACTTGGATGTAGTTCGTGCTCTCAAATTTTACTTAGCAGCTACTAAGGATTTCAGACAAACTTTGTCTTTGTTTGTTGTTTATTCTGGTAAACGGAGAGGTCAAAAAGCAACTTCTACCTCTCTCTCCTTCTGGATTAAAAGCATTATCCGATTGGCTTATGAGACTGCCGGACGGCAGCCTCCTGAAAGAATCACAGCTCACTCCACTAGGGCTGTGGCTTCCACATGGGCCTTCAAGAACGAGGCTTCTGTTGATCAGATATGTAAGGCAGCGACTTGGTCTTCACTGCACACTTTTTCTAAATTTTACAAATTTGATACTTTTGCTTCTTCTGAGGCTATTTTTGGGAGAAAGGTTTTGCAAGCCGTGGTGCCTTCCATTTAGGTGACCTGATTTGCTCCCTCCCTTCATCCGTGTCCTAAAGCTTTGGTATTGGTTCCCACAAGTAAGGATGACGCCGTGGACCGGACACACCTATGTTGGAGAAAACAGAATTTATGTTTACCTGATAAATTACTTTCTCCAACGGTGTGTCCGGTCCACGGCCCGCCCTGGTTTTTTTAATCAGGTCTGATAATTTATTTTCTTTAACTACAGTCACCACGGTAACATATGGTTTCTCCTATGCAAATATTCCTCCTTAACGTCGGTCGAATGACTGGGGTAGGCGGAGCCTAGGAGGGATCATGTGACCAGCTTTGCTGGGCTCTTTGCCATTTCCTGTTGGGGAAGAGAATATCCCACAAGTAAGGATGACGCCGTGGACCGGACACACCGTTGGAGAAAGTAATTTATCAGGTAAACATAAATTCTGTTGTCTCTAATGTGTCCTATGTCCCTTAATTTATTCAAAAAATCATTAGTATCTTTTATGTATGAAGATGTATTGGGCAAGTATGGTTGAAGTATTTTGTCTAAAAATATGGATATTTTGGAAAATACAGAATTAACCCCTGCCTCTATGGGGGCGGGCCTGGTGGGTGATATTCATCTTTGTGAATTTTAGGTGTTGTATATAATACTGGTCTTACTGGGTGAGCTTCAATTAGAGATTCTTTGAATTTAGCTGAAATACCCATTTTAACTGCTTGATCTGTTAAGTGTTCGACTTCTTTACCTATCTGAATGGTGGGATCTCCCATTAAGGGTTTATACATTTGTGCATCATCAAGTTGTCTCTATCTCCTTGACATAATCAGATTTATTGAGCAAAACCACAGCCCCACCCTTGTCCGCCTCCTTTATTATGATCTTTGTTATTTTTTATTTTAATAATTGTATCTTGTTCCTTTTTACTGGCTTGTACTAATTTCCTCTTTTTATTTCTCCTTAATAGACTGTCTACCTCCTTATTAACCAATTTTGCAAACTTTGCAACACTATGCTGTGTAGGTGGTGTAAATTTGCTTTTGACTTTTATACCATATTTTTTGGAACATTAAACCTAATTTTACCATTTCTTTACCAAAAAAGAAAGAAATGTTTTAGATCAACAAGTTAAATACTTTAGAACCCAATGGTCTCAATAAAGATTTTGATTGGTCTTTGTTTCTATAATAAATGAGATGCCTGGAAAGTTCAAATAGCTATATCTGTTGTGTTAAGATTTTGATATTAGGGACATGTATAGGTTTGTTAATTTTTATTTTTTAATTATTATTTTAATATATACATGTGAAATATACTAAGAAAGGTAGAAACTAAGAAATAAACCTCTTTTCTTAGTTATACTGTACACATGTAATTTTAACTAATGGCCACAAGATGGCAATATTGTATAGATTGACTGTTTTGTCAGGTATAAAAGACACACCTGTACATAGACAAATTAGACATGACTAAGAACCAGTGTGTGGTTTGAAACATTGTTTGCTTTATGGACCCTGTGAAAAAGAAATAAAGGTCTTTTAAATTATACCCTGGAGATAGGTTCCAGGCCCCTCTCAAAATTGTCATAAGTAACACCTAATACATTATTTTTAAAGCTTTGAAATGAAGACTTTAAATGCTAAACAGCATTATAAACCTAATTAAATAATCATACAACACAGAATATATAATTAAACTAAGTTAAATGAACAAAAACATTTGCTAAACAGCATTATAAACCTAATAAAATAATCACACAACACAGACTTCACTTGCATTTTTCTGCAAACATTTCTTTCTATGCATTCCAATCTGGACTGATTTATAGACAGAAAGATCTTGTTCCTTTGAAATCTGCTCGATAGGTCAGGTTAAACTGATTAATTTCAGCTTGCTTGGCTTTGCTGCAACACAAGCAGACAGCTCCATCTACTGACTATTTTAATAAATGCACTGCTTCTCAATGCTTTTCAATAGCAGTCACATGACTGGAAAAAAAGGTTGTTATTCTGAAACGGTGTAAAACGATATATATATATATATATATATATATATATATATATATATATATATATATATATAATCTCTAGGCCTGTTTTGGTATATTTCATGCCAACATTTCACCTCCAAATACAATCATATAAAAAAAATTGTTTAATTTCTCACAAACTTTGGCTTTCTCACTGAAATGTACATACCGCTTGTGCAATCATAACACAAATGATTGCAAAAGCTTCTCTGGGATGCCCTTTGTTCAGAAATAGTAGACACACATGGCTTTGTCATTGTTTTTTTATTATTAGGAGGCTGGTAATTGCAACTGTGCACCACAATTCTATTCCCGGCAGTGAAGGGGTTTATCAGGTAACTTGTAAGATTAATTTTAGCTGTAGTGTAGAGATTACACTGATCCTTCCCAAACAGCTCTCTCCCCCACCCACACTCATCCCCACCATCTTACTTAATGGCAGTCTGCCAGTATGCAGTTTGTTTTTTTTTGTTTTCTGCAGTGTAGTGATCTCCCTCCCACCAATGCCAGCCATCTTTGGTACTAGCAGCTGTCTGTCAGTACCTAATAATAATATGCTTTTTTTCTTTTCTTGTAGTGGTCCTCCCCCCTCCAGGTGATTGTTACATGGGGAACCCCCACCACCCATTCCCAGCCTTTTCTGTAGTACAGCGTCCCTTCCATTTTTGTATCTGGAGTGTGGGGCCCCTCCCACTTACTCCCTGCTCTGTCGCTAGGCCCCCACCAACCTCCTGCTTTCCCTCCGACACCTGCCACCGGCACTAGCAGATGATCATTACAGACAGTGGCGCACACAGTGTCACAGTCTGTAACGGTTAGGCACCTTTCTTCATATGGAACCGGAGCACCGTTTGTACTGTTTCCATATGCAGATGCCTGAAGCTCAGAAACAGCAGCTCTTGGCTGTCACTTTAGAGCAGAGGCTGCTGTAGCTTCCTGAAGCTGCAGTGTACATCAATGTTATAAGTCGTTTTGGGTCAAGGGGTTAATAGTGACTTAAATTTTAGTCTGGTTGTCGGTAAAATTAGCCGGCTGGTGCGCCCACTAAATAGGTTTTGGTATCTTTTGTTAAAAAGCAAGTACGTAAGCTCAGGGGTGTGCATGTGTCTGGAGCACTATATGGCAGCAGTTTTGCAAAAATGTTATCCATTTGCAAGAGCACTAGATGGCAGCACTATTTCCTGCCATGTAGTGCTCCAGACACCTACCTAGGTATCTTTTAAACAAAGAATACTATGGGAACAATAGAAGTAAATTGGAAATAAAACTGATAAGTTCTTCTTTTGACCCATGTTGCTTACTATCTATATTATTCACATGAAATAGTGATATTAAACTCACTCTGTAGCACAGCACTACTGTCAGATGAAAGCCAGTACAAGAGTGGTGTAATCCCTTGACAGTCACAAATCCACAAACGGCAGCACCTTATAGCAGATAAAAATCTCACTAGCAGTCAAACAAAATTTAATAGAGTTGGTGCTCTATTAAATTAAGAATTAAATGGGAGCACCAACTCTATTAAATTTTGTTTGACTGCTAGTGAGGTGAGGTTAATTTTTTGGATACCACTGTATATTTCAGGGATGGTAAAATCTGTACAGATCTATATGTCAAACCCACTGATAAAAATGGGCTATTACATTATCAGAGTTTCCATCCCAGAAATACTGTGAAGTCCTTGCCCAGAAGTCAGTTCCTGAGGGTACAACGCATTGTATCAGATAAAGATAGACTTAACAAGAGGTTTAATGACATGGCAAAACAATTTGAGGACAGAGGTTACCTACAAGATTAATTCAGGGAGAACTAGCTAGAGTACAGTCTCCAGTAGATCCCTCTCCTAAAAAGGAAAATAGACGCTTAATATTGGTTATGGACCACACTAACCATAGTGGTGAAATTATGAAAACAATAAAAAAACATTGGTCTATCTTACAAGGTTGCCATCCAGATGTGGCTGAATTTGAATTACCTCCTATGCCTGCCTTTAGATGGATAAGAAATCTTAGGGATGAGTTGGTGTATACAGACCTTGGAAGTACAAAAAGCTTACAACAGAGTCACTTAGTAGGAAAGAATCAGGGTTGTTATCTGTGCCTGGGATGTGGTAACTGCAATTCTATGATAAAGAGCCCCATTTTTGTTCATCCTCTTACTGGTATAAAAATTTCAAATAAGGGGTTTTTATACGCAATTTACTTTATAAAGTGTCCATATGGAAGGATTTATATCGGGGAGACCACCCGTAGGGTCCGTGATAGAATCATACAACATTAAAGTAATATTAGGTGCAAGAATCAAGAGGCCCCGGTATCTAGTCATTTTTTACATTGTGGCCATAACATTAGTCAAGTCCGTTTTCAGATAACTGATGCAGTGCCACATCCCAGGAGGGGAGGTGATAGGTAGTTGATCCTTAAAAGGAAAGAGGCATTTTGGATTTATAAGTTGAACGCAATGCAACCCCAGGGTCTCAATAAGGAATTGGATTATACTTTATTCCTTTAGCCATCTCTATGTAACTATACCTGTTTAAATGTTGCTTATAAATTGTTTCAAATTATTTGGATAATGTTTTTTAGAAAAAATTGTTAAGGAAACTGGCGGTCCATATCTGTGTTTATATTTGCTATAATATTTGTATATTGTTTTTAACAACTTACCTGCACTATGTATAACAGACATAGAATTACTGTGACTGATACATGTTGTAATATAAGATAATCCACTAGGTGGTGTTGTAATTAGGTGTTGATTGAACACCTGAGTGTAGGTGGGCCTATATAAGGGCACATCATTTAGTTTGAGCTGTGTATGATTAAGGGTTTTGTACCCGAACCGTCACTCTGTTTAACCCAGACATGATGGAATAAAGATTTTTATCTGCTATAAGGTGCTGCCGTTTGTAGATTTATATTATTCCCAGGGGGCGGAGCTTGGCCACGCAGGCGGATGGCTGCATTTTAGAGAAGCCCCCAGTCCTAGAGGCCCTTGCAACAACAACAAAAATGGTATAAACAGCCACTCCATCATAGCATCCTAATCAAGGGACGAAGTGGCAGTGCTCACCCTAGCTCCGGAGCCAAAGTAAAATCATCCCCGCTGCCCCAGGCGGCCAGAACTATCAAAAATCAGCACGACGCAGAACCACATCAACAGACAGGCATCCGCCATTTGAGAAGGGTGACTGGTAGCGGTTGTGGGAAGCAGCAGAGATCTGTTGGACGACCAGATCTAGGTCGCAGACCCAAAAACGGATCAGTGGGAGAACTGAAATCAGAAAGCTGCCACTAGCGTTACAGGACCCTGGGGGCTGGTGGGTTCAAGCTCGGCCTACACAGGCCTAAAAGGTAAAACACGCTCCGGTCATCTACACCTATTAGAGCTTCCCCAGTGCAAAAGATTAGGCAACTCTTTACTTACTTTACCAGATTGCTGGCCCCCGTGCCATATAAGCACAGTTTGATCTCTCAGCAGGCTACAGGACTATCAATAGCGGTCGCACTCTGGCCTATCCATAACAGAACACGGTTTCTATCACAGCCACGCACCCTGAATAGCATAGTTCCTGAACTGCACTAACAGCAGGAAGCAGTTACCATCGAACTTATAAAGGGGAAAGAAAAATATAAGCTATTGGCACCCATTAAAGAGACGGTCAACACCAGAATTTTTGTTGTTTTAAAAGATAGTCCCTTAATTACCAATTCCCCAGTTTTGCATAACCAACAGTTATAATTATACACGTTTTACCTCTGTAATTACCTTGTGTCTAAGCCTCAGCAGACTGCCCCCTTATTTCAGTTCTTTTGACAGACTTGTATTTTAGCCAATCAGAGCTGTCTCCATGGTAAATTCACGTGCATGAGCTCAATGTTATCTATATGAAACACATGAACTTATGCCCTCTAGTGGTGAAAAACTATCAAAATGCATTTAGATTAGAGACGGTCTTCAAGGTCTAAGAAATTAGCATATGAACCTCCTAGGTTTAGCTTTCAACTAAGAATACCAAGAGAACAAAGCAAAATTGGTGATAAAAGTAAATTGGAATTTGGCCACGTCACAGGAGACCTCTTTGAGACCCCGTTCTAAAAACAACAACAAATCCCTTGCACACCAGTTCTCAGGGGATACCTAACAAGAGGCAAAATAAGCTGGAGAGGGGAACCCCTTTGAAGCCACTAAGTAAATTCTTAAAGCTAGTGGAACCAGCTAATCCAATAGACCAAGGAGATATGTACCCTTCAAAAGAGGAGAGAACTGGCTCATGTTACCACCCAACTAAGGAGCCGCAACATACAGTACTGCTGGGGGTTTCCCTGATTGTGGCTCACGATAACAGGACTCTAATTTTCAAACCCGGTGCTCGCAAATTAAAGAGAAGAGGCCACAAATCGACAATACTCCGGAAACAGAGGACTCTGAGGAGCATTAAACAATATAGATAAGTCTCAAGACCTCGAACTTGGGGTAGTATTATACTCTCCCCAGGACGGACATAGCGTTTAATACCTTACAGCGTCATTCGCCCCCCTGTAGAAAACTATGAATACAAAGACTAATGCAGTGACTCTGAATGCCTACGCATGCACTTCACCAGTGCGCTACTTTAGTGTTATGTTTAAAAAAAAAAAAAAAAAAAATTTTTAATAGCTTTGTGTTTGTAAATAAATGGAAAGTAAGAAACACAGTAATCTAAACACATAATATGGAAGATAGGCGCATATATGGTGGCGGATGGGGGGACTTTGTATGTCTCAGGAAATATGCCCCATATTTACACTTTCACTGACTAGATTAACAATGCTCTTGTGGCCTGGTTAGTAATAGTGCCTTAGTTAAACTGAAAACATAAAGCACATCAATCTAAATGCATATTACAGATGTTCAATGCACTTGTGTAGGAGAGGAGACGCTTTATATGCCTTAGAGAGTCTACCCCCTATTTTATATTTATATCTTCGCTGACTAGATTAAAAATGCCATCAAGAGGTATAGCCAGCAATAATGTTTAAATGACCCCAAATGCTGACGCGTATTCATTACCCATAACTATCAGAACACCTTGCTTGCGTAACTAGTTGGTTACGCTCCTATAGAGAATTTCAAGCTCACACACGTTCCTTCAGAGTGCATCTGGCCAAGATTGAACCCTAATATCTAAAAGAGAAACCAGTTTCTGGCGATCTCACAGGCCAGCAGGTCTCACAATGAGTTCCAGATACCCCCTAAACGGGCTATATAAGATAGGCCTTAGTGAAGAGACTGACTAAGCTTAGCTTATAAGCACTAATCGATAGCCCTAGATCCTTCCACAGAGGCCATACCACTAAACCTCCCATAGTATGCTAGGTCTCTTTCTCCCTAGTTTATTACTGCCACATCCCTTTCCCATCAATTCAGGTTAACATACCTATGCAAACACCATGGATCTTGGTGACAAGACCTATGGAACATTTCAAATATTCCAAGTTGCAATTCCTCTAGGATTATTTCCTCCATTGTTTATTTTTTGTGTTAATTACTGTTTGACTGAACTGCTAACTGATCCAAATTGTTGTTTTTCTAATTTGCAGAAGCACTTGTCGCCTTTAATTTTCTATTATTGGTTACTTGCCTTGCGTGTCAGGCATTTTTTTTTTTTTTTTTTTTTCTTCCATCTCCTCCCCCCCTCTCCAGGATGTCTATACAAACAAGTATATAACATACGCACAGTCTAATATTTATCACAGTTAATGTGAAGGGCCTCAACAGCCCAGGTAAAAGCCATTGCATTTCGAGATCTTAAACAATTACGCAGTCACATCCTGTTCCTCCAGGAAACACTTCTGCAAAGCCAGGGAACCAAAATGGTACAGTTTGCAATATCCTGCAGCATCAGGCTCATCTAAAAAAAATGGAGTGGGTATTTTAATTCATCACTCAGTCCCATTTAAACCCATACACATAGAAAAGGACCCAGAGGGGCGTTTCATTGTCTTGACAGGCCCCCTGTATGAGCACCCAATCACATTGTCGACAATATACGCACCTAACTCAAATCAACACAAATTCCTTAAACGCTTTTCAAAAGCGTTACTTGATCAGGCAAAAGGCCCGGTGTTCTTAGCCGGAGACTTTAATATTCCCTTAGAACTGCACCTAGACACTTCCAGTGTCCTGGGCAGAGTACTCAAGTCAATCAAGGCTTTATACAAGTCACAGTTAGAGTTGTGTTTTTAACTATTTTTCTGGCACCCTAGATACAACTTCTATTTCTGCTGCCTTTTTAAGTACAACTAGTAAAAGTTAATTTTTAAGTGGAAAAATATATATTTTATGTGTAGAAAGAGCATACTTTTCCATATTCTCTTAATAGGGTATTTTTTTCTTTGATTTAAATGTTGTAATATGCTCTAAGCACACTCCCAGCCAGTTACCTCTTTCTATAATACAGACAACAAGGCCAGCTGCGAGAAAATAGAATTTTTGCCTTTTCCAGCAAATCTGGGATAACTTCCCTTTGTTTTGTTATAGGCCATAGACAGGTATCTGTCAACATTGAAACTCCCGCAACTATCCAAACCAGATGCCGAAAAACTAGATCTACCCATCACCCTTGAAGAACTGTCCCAAGCAATCAAAGACCTCCTAAATGGCAAGAGCCCAGGACCTGATGGACTCACACCTAGATACTATAAAACGTTTTTTAAGTCACTTGCTCCCACATTACTCCAGCTCTTTAATGACTTCATTAACAACCCCCAGCTCACCAACTCAAAGTTGGAGGCCCATATCACAGTTATTGGACACAAGAGAGGAAAGAACCTCTCGAAAGACTGCACTTATAGCACTCTATGCCTGGACTGATAGTGGAGAAAATTGGGAAATTAAAATATAACTTTTATTTAGTATATTAAAATAAAACACTCAATTTAAAAACAACCAAAGAATTGGTAGCCTTTCCTAAATATTAGATAAGCCTTTGACGTGTCAAAAGTATAAGGAAGTAAATTGTAGGATAGGATGGTAACTAATTAAGTGTATGTGCTGCTTAGGGAGGATTAGTATAGCAGTATCAGATACAATGTATATATAGGTGATAAATTAAGTTAATTTATGGTGGGAGTCCTCCTAAGTAGTGGTATGATACCACTAGATGTAGCACCTAAATGATAATAGAAACAAAACAGAGCAAATTATTGGATTTTGAGAGTTCTTCTCTGTTTTATGTTAGAGGACATGGTTATACTTTTGTGTGTTTTACGTTTATTTTGTCACATTAGTGATACTCCGAAAATGTTCTGGAAATAATATACATAGTTCTGTGATATCACTTTATTACTCCATATAATAGCACGTACAAATTAGTGCTTACTTCAATCGATAAGTGATATGATTGTGGAACCTTGTATACTGTCACTTCTTAGTTGTTTCCTATATATGTTGTCATATGATGTCCTAATTTTACATAAGTATCCTAGGCCTAGATTTGGAGTTCGGCGGTAGCCGTCAAAACCAGCGTTAGAGGCTCCTAACGCTGGTTTTGGCCGCCCGCTGGTATTTGGAGTCAGTGATTAAAGGGTCTAACGCTCACTTTTCAGCCGCGACTTTTCCATACCGCAGATCCCCCTACGCCATTTGCGTAGCCTATCTTTTCAATGGGATCTTTCTAACGCTGGTATTTAGAGTCGTTTCTGAAGTGAGCGTTAGAGCTCTAACGACAAGATTCCAGCCGCCTGAAAATAGCAGGAGTTAAGAGCTTTCTGGCTAACGCCGGTTTATAAAGCTCTTAACTACTGTACCCTAAAGTACACTAACACCCATAAACTACCTATGTACCCCTAAACCGAGGTCCCCCCACATCGCCGCCACTCTATTTAAATTTTTAACCCCTAATCAGATTGAGCTCGCATTCTATTGGCTGTTCCGATCAGCCAATAGAATGCGAGCTCAATCTGATTGGCTGATTGGATCAGCCAATCGGATTGAACTTGATTCTGATTGGCTGATTCCATCAGCCAATCAGAAAATTCATACCTTAATTCCGATTGGCTGATAGAATCCTATCAGCCAATCGGAATTCGAGGGACGCCATCTTGGATGACGTCCCTTAAAGGAACAGTCATTCGTCGTTCAGTCGTCGGTCCGGATGGATGTTCCGCGCTGGAGGTCTTCAGGATCCTGCCGCTTCGCTCCGGATGGAAGACCATAGAAGATGCCGCCTGGATGATGACTTCAATCGGATGGAAGATCCTCTTCTGCCCCGCTTGGATGAAGACTTTGACCGGATCATGGACCTCTTCAGCCCCCGCTTGGGCTTGGATCAGGACATCGGAGGAGCTCTTCAGGACGGATCGGTGAACCTGGTATGGTGAAGACAAGGTAGGAAGATCTTCAGGGGCTTAGTGTTAGGTTTATTTAAGGGGGGTTTGGGTTAGATTAGGGGTATGTGGGTGGTGGGTTGTAATGTTGGGGGGGGGGGTATTGTATTTATTCTTTTACAGGCAAAAGAGCTGAAATTCTTGGGGCATGCCCCGCAAAGGGCCCTGTTCAGGGCTGGTAAGGTAAAAGAGCTTGTAACTTTTTTAATTTAGAATAGGGTAGGGAATTTTTTATTTTGGGGCTTTGTTATTTTATTAGGGGGCTTAGAGTAGGTGTAATTAGTTTAAAATTGTTGTAATATTTTTCTTATGTTTGTAAATATTTTTTTATTTTCTGTAACTTAGTTCTTTTTTAATTTTTGTACTTTAGCTAGTTTATTTAATTGTATTTATTTGTAGGAATTGTGTTTAATTAATTTATTGATAGTGTAGTGTTAGGTTAATTGTAGGTAATTGTAGGTATTTTATTTAATTAATTTATTGATAGGGTAGTGTTAGGTTTAATTATATCTTAGGTTAGTATTTATTTTACAGGTAAATTTGTTATTATTTTAACTATTTTAACTATTAAATAGTTCTTAACTATTTAATAGCTATTGTACCTGGTTAAAATAATTACAAAGTTACCTGTAAAATAAATATTAATCCTAAAATAGCTATAATATAATTATAATTTATATTGTAGCTATATTAGGATGTATTTTACAGGTAAGTATTTAGCTTTAAATAGGAATAATTTATTTAATAAGAGTTAATTAATTTCGTTAGATAAAAATTATATTTAAGTTAGGGGGGTGTTAGTGTTAGGGTTAGACTTAGCTTTAGGGGTTAATCCATTTATTAGAATAGCGGTGAGCTCCGATCGGAAGATTAGGGGTTAATAATTGAAGTTAGGTGTCGGCGATGTTAGGGAGGGCAGATTAGGGGTTAATACTATTTATGATAGGGTTAGTGAGGCGGATTAGGGGTTAATAACTTTATTATAGTAGCGCTCAGGTCCGCTCGGCAGATTAGGGGTTAATAAGTGTAGGCAGGTGTCGGCGACGTTGAGGGGGCAGATTAGGGGTTAATAAATATAATATAGGGGTCGGCGATGTTAGGGCAGCAGATTAGGGGTACATAGGGATAACGTAGGTTGCGGCGGTTTACGGAGCGGCAGATTAGGGGTTTAAAAAAATATGCAGGGGTCAGCAATAGCGGGGGCGGCAGATTAGGGGTTAATAAGTGTAAGGTTAGGGGTGTTTAGACTCGGGGTACATGTTAGAGTGTTAGGTGCAGACGTAGGAAGTGTTTCCCCATAGGAAACAATGGGGCTGCGTTAGGAGCTGAACGCTGCTTTTTTGCAGGTGTTAGGTTTTTTTTCAGCTCAAACAGCCCCATTGTTTCCTATGGGGGAATCGTGCACGAGCACGTTTTTGAGGCCGGCCGCGTCCGTAAGCAACTCTGGTATCGAGAGTTGCATTTGCGGTAAAAATGCTCTACGCTCCTTTTTTGGAGCCTAACGCAGCATTTGATTAAACTCTCGATACCAGAGTTAAATTTATGGTGCGGCCAGAAAAAAGCCCGCGGAGCGTTAGCAGCCCTTTTACCGCCGAACTCCAAATCTAGGCCCTAGTGACTACTACGTAGTGTGGATTCCCATGTACTGTAATTAGATATCACACTCTTATCAGTGTTGGGTATCTTTGTTTGAATATCGAGTTACTTAGATGTTTTTAAATAAATATTGTATTATATAAGTTGTAAAACAGGTCGTTCACATGTAGTTTTTGTGACCATAATATAGTTGGTAGACATGAAATATCCTTAATTGTAAGCAAGTGTTTAATATCTTTACTGTGTATATCACTTTAAATGTATAAACATCAGTGGATGAACTGATTCGTTCAAGTATTATAATGACTGTGTATGTCACTTTAAATATATTTGCATAAATAGATGAACTGAATTGTTCAAATCTAATAAGAATGCATATGTAAGTTATTAGATTCACATACAAGGTGCAGCATGTGGCAGGATAGATAGCTCATATGCCACTAGATATATTGTTTTGAACATGCCAATATACATGTATTAATACTGTGCAGATAGTCAGTTCAAATGACTGTTGCCGGAGTATATCCGGTTTGAGTTTACAGTCAGTAAAATATTTTAGCTTATTATACCAATTGTTTAGTCTTCATATATTATTCACAGATGTGAGCTGTTCTGTTTATATATAATAGTTATGGTCAAAGGATTTGTTTCTAATAGCTACCAACAAGTTTGACAGCACGCTAGCGTTTTCTCTGATAATGAGTCACTGATAGTCAACAAACCTAAGGCTCGGATATTACCTCCTCACAAAATTAGTTATAGATATACAGCTTTAAAATAGCTGTTGTACAGCACTCTTAGTTATTAAAGGTATATAACATTTCGTTTGTAGTAATGTAGTGATAACTAAGTAAATAGTGATGTATACAGCATCGTGAGGTAATGTTAAAGTAATTCTTAATATCACTAAGGCTGTTTAGATTCTATAATCTCCTATACTGGCTACCATTTCTGAGGTAAAGTTTTAAAATTTCTATAGAGCTCCCCTAAGCTCTACAACCCCCTGACCGGTTTCGCCGTGTCGGGCTTTTTAAAAAAAAAAACGGTCAGGGGGTTGTAGAGCTTAGGGGAGCTCACGATGCTGTATACATCACTATTTACTTAGTTATCACTACATTACTACAAACAAAATGTTATATACCTTTAATAACTAAGAGTGCTGTACAACAGCTATTTTAAAGCTGTATATCTATAACTAATTTTGTGAGGAGGTAATATCCGAGCCTTAGGTTTGTTGACTATCAGTGACTCATTATCAGAGAAAACGCTAGCGTGCTGTCAAACTTGTTGGTAGCTATTAGAAACAAATCCTTTGACCATAACTATTATATATAAACAGAACAGCTCACATCTGTGAATAATATATGAAGACTAAACAATTGGTATAATAAGCTAAAATATTTTACTGACTGTAAACTCAAACCGGATATACTCCGGCAACAGTCATTTGAACTGACTATCTGCACAGTATTAATACATGTATATTGGCATGTTCAAAACAATATATCTAGTGGCATATGAGCTATCTATCCTGCCACATGTTGCACCTTGTATGTGAATCTAATAACTTACATATGCATTCTTATTAGATTTGAACAATTCAGTTCATCTATTTATGCAAATATATTTAAAGTGACATACACAGCCATTATAATACTTGAACGAATCAGTTCATCCACTGATGTTTATACATTTAAAGTGATATACACAGTAAAGATATTAAACACTTGCTTACAATTAAGGATATTTCATGTCTACCAACTATATTATGGTCACAAAAACTACATGTGAACGACCTGTTTTACAACTTATATAATACAATATTTATTTAAAAACAACATCTAAGTAACTCGATATTCAAACAAAGATACCCAACACTGATAAGAGTGTGATATCTAATTACAGTACATGGGAATCCACACTACGTAGTAGTCACTAAGATACTTATGTAAAATTAGGACATCATATGACAACATATATAGGAAACAACTAAGAAGTGACAGTATACAAGGTTCCACAATCATATCACTTATCGATTGAAGTAAGCACTAATTTGTACGTGCTATTATATGGAGTAATAAAGTGATATCACAGAACTATGTATATTATTTCCAGAACATTTTCTGAGTATCACTAATGTGACAAAATAAACGTAAAACACACAAAAGTATAACCATGTCCTCTAACATAAAACAGAGAAGAACTCTCAAAATCCAATAAACGATTAAACTAATTTGCTCTGTTTTGTTTCTATTATCATTTAGGTGCTACATCTAGTGGTATCATACCACTACTTAGGAGGACTCCCACCATAAATTAACTTAATTTATCACCTATATATACATTGTATCTGATACTGCTATACTAATCCTCCCTAACCAGCACATACACTTAATTAGTTACCATCCTATACAATTACCTTCCTTATACTTTTGACACGTCAAAGGCTTATCTAATATTTAGGAAAGGCTACCAATTCTTTGGTTGTTTTTAAATTGAGTGTTTTATTTTAATATACTAAATAAAAGTTATATTTTAATTTCCCAATTTTCTCCACTATCAGTCCAGGCATAGAGTGCTATAAGTGCAGTCTTTCGAGAGGTTCTTTCCTCTCTTGTGTCCAATATATTACAAACTGCACAGCACCAACTTTTCTTTTACAATAAATAATAAGACATGAACATATTGCATGTCAACTAATTGAAACTCAGAAAAGGTTGCTGGTGTGGTGCCACTGTATTTGTGTTGTAGTAAACCATATCACAGTTATACCCAACCAGGCAAGCCCCCTAACACTCCAGAGAACTTTAGGCCTATTTCCCTATTAAATACAGATGTTAAGATCCTCTCCAAGATTCTCTCATAATGCATAAATAAATATCTCCCAGAGCTCATCTTGACGGATCAGGTGGGTTTTGTTCCTGGAAGGGAGGCCAGGGATAACACCTGCAAGGTTGTGCAATTGGTGTATCATGCTCGGGCGGTAAATGTGCCCTTGGCTCTCTTCTCGACTGACGCAGAGAAGGCCTTCGACCAGGTCGACTGGCTTTTCCTGTGTCAAGTCATGAAAGTTATGAATTTCGGGGATCCGTTCATTAACATGACGTTTTCACTGTGCTCTAACCAAAACGCGCGAGTCAGGGTAAATAGTACCGTCTCGAATACTTTTAATATTACTAACAGTATAAGACAGGGTTGTCCTTTATCCCCACTGTTGTTTGCGCTTTGTAGGAATAATCCCAATATCACTGGTATAAAAATAAGACGTGGAATACAAACAAGCGCTCTATGTGGATGATATCCTATACACTCTTACAAACATAGAAACCTCTATCCCTGAGCTTGCGTACAGTAAAGCTGAATATGGGGCTCTCTCTAACTTCCACCTCAACCTTACAAAATCGGAATTGCTAAACATTTCCGCTCCCCATGATCAGGTAGACTACTTGCGAGAGACCTAAAATAACCATAGCAGACGCCAAGTTAAAGTATTTGGGGATCTTTATAACACAGAACCTCTCTGACTTATACAAAAGTAATTATCTGAAACTGAAAGAAGAAATAATGAGATCTTTTGTTGTGGAAAAATAAATCCTGTTGTGGCTTGGAAAGATTGGGGTGATTAAAATGAATGTCCTCCCACGTATTCTATACGTCATTCAGACTCTACCGATCCCTATCCCAAAAGATTTCCTGCCGCACTTGCAGAGGGCGTTGGAGCGGTATAAAGCCATGTGTCCCCATAAAACTATGTACTTGCCGTGTGATTAGGGGGTGGGCTGGGTTTTCCTGAACTGGCAAAGTATAGACAGGCAATCATCTTACAAATACTAATAGAATGGTCTCACAATTCCACTAATAAAGCATGGGTACGTCTGGGCTGCAGGTTTTCCAACTAAACAATCTGGGTTCACTAGCCTGGATCTCTCCCCCTTTACGCCCACAAAAACTAAACAAATACCCACTGGCTGCTGAAGTGCTACGAGAATGGGATAGGTTAGGCGTTTAGCGTCAAACTTTGCGCCCTCTTAGGAATTCGGAAGCTGTGAGTAGATTAATCTCTGAAGGTATCTTAAACTGGAATGAATCTCCATGTGAAAATTTTTTTTTTTTGAGAGAACGGGAAGAAGGAGGAGATATTTATTGACATTTATTTTATTCATATAATTGTATTTAATATTTCCCTTTTATATATATTTAGATAGAGATATAAGAAATAAAGACATTTCTTATTGCTAGCTCTAGACTGTTGACAGATTGATCTTGATTTATTGTATTTGGTTTCTATTAGACAAGCTTGATTTCAATTTGTTTATTGCTTTTTGGAATACATGTTCATCAGTTTTTGTTGTTTTCTGTTACATTGTTGTATATTATTTCTATCAATAACATTGATGTAAAAAAATATTTGCATGTTACATCCCTTTAAATCAAAATAAACACAAAAAGTAACAACTTGTTTTTTTGTTAAAGGGACAGTCAACACCAGAATTTTTGTTGTTTAAAAAGAAAGCTAATCCCTTTATTACCCATTCCCCAGTTTTGCATATCCAACACAGTTATAATAATACACGTTTTACCTCTGTAATTATCTTGTATCTAATCCTCTGCTGACTGCCCCCTTATTTCAGTTCTTTTGACAGACATGCCGTTTAGCCAATCAGTGCTCACTCCTAGGTCACTTTACGTGCATGAGCTCAATGTTATCTATATGAAACATGTGAACTAATGCCCTCTAGTGGTCAAAATGTATTCAGATTAGAGGCAGTCTTCAAGGTCTAAGAAATTAGCATATGAACCTCCTAGGTTTAGCTTTCAACTAGGAATACCAAGAGAACAAAGCAAAATTGGTGATAAAAGTAAATTGGGTAGTTGTTTAAAATTGCATGCCCTATTTAATTAATGAAAGTTTTTTTTGGACTTGACTGTCCCTTTAAATTAGCACTTATAAATTCTCAGTGTAGCCACTGCCTGCAGCTAGATAAGGGTGCCACCATTACAAAAAAATAAGTTCTATTGTCAAATAATTTTTGCAGCTATGGTCCTCTGCTGAGCATTGGCAATAAACTGACTGAAGGAATTTTATGGTGTATCTCTAGCAACACTTCAAAGGAAAATTTGATTCTTTGGCTTCCTATAGGGACGCCACCCCCCATGTGGGGTTGTGAGAGGAAGTAAGGGACCCTGCACAAATGAAGTTAAATAAAAAAGAAACCAAAGATAAAATAATTTTAAAATGATGAATAATAAATGTTGCAATTGGTTCTATTAAGTATAACCCACTGCTTAGTGCTTTTATTTATCACAAAAATGAAACAGACTGTTTTACATTTATTAAAAGCAGTACAATATTAAACTAACGTGGACAGGAGCTGTGATATCACTAGAAGTGTATGCCTATGTTGTGTTCCTTATTGCAATTTTTTTTTTTTTTTAGTCATGGCAGATCAGCACAAGCTTCTTTCTCATGTTAGGGCTATACAAGGAGGAAATATGCTGCACTTCTTGATTTGTTCAAACCATGCTATTTATAAGTAGGTTTTCTCCACAAATCATGCACTCTGTGTTGTAGCAGTATAATATAAATTACTTATATAACAAACAAATTATTAGTGGTCCTTAAAGGAACAATAAATAATAAGCACCTACTCCAGTAAGCTTGTGAATATACAGAACATTCTTGTTCTTCAACAGAGTAATGCTGCAATTTTAAATACCTTTGCAGCAACATGTTCTATATTCTAATTTCTGGAGTTGTTTATAGCCTAAAGAAAGAGGGAATAGCTTCACACTGGGATTGACACGTTCTCATAAAATAGCATTCAGCTTCAAGCTCTACCCTATCAGGCTGATAACCACATTTTCCATCAGAGCATATCAATTATGCATAAAAATTGGTTCTGTTCCTCTGAGTGCTTTGCCTCAATCACCCATATAGCAAGAAAGTGTATGCAAAGTCTGCCAAAACAATGCAATTCATTAACACTGAGATGTAAAATATAGAAAAGTAGGATGATTGCATAGTATAACCTTTTAATCAATTTGACAACTTTAAGAGCTGACAAGAATATAAATGAGACAGTTGCACACTTGTTTTCTTTTTTTTACATTAGACAAATACCTTTATGCAAAATAATTCAAAATGTTAGGTAATATGGGTCCTGGGATTTGTCTAGCTCTAATCTAAATATCCTTTCAAATATCACAATACATAGTTAAAATAAGAATAGTGTTAAAATATTAATAATGGAGAAGGGAAAAGCAGAAATTAAAGTTGTATAAACTTATAATAAAAAGTAGCAGGAAATGTATCTTTATTAGGCATGGACAAAAAAAATTGCATTTGTTATTCATTATTAAAAATAATACGGAATATGGGGCATATTTATCAAGCTCCGAATGGAGCTTGATGCCCCGTGTTTCTGGCGAGCCTGCAGGCTTGCCAGAGCGGTCACAAAGACCGCTGCTCCATAACCTGTCCGCCTGCTCTGAGCAGGCGGACAGACATCGCTGGAAATCAACCCGATCGAGTACGATCGGGTTGATTGACACCCCTCTGCTGGCGGCCGATTGGCCGCGAGTCTGCAGGGGGCGGCGTTGCACCAGCAGCTCTTGTGAGAGCTGCTGGTGCAATGCTGAATACGACGAGCGTATTGCTCGCCGTATTCAGCGAGGTCTGTCGGACCTGATAACTTGGGGCCTATGTCTGTGGTCTCCAGCATTCGGCTATTTTCGGCACAAAAATATCTTTGCAAATCTTTGCAAAAATATCTTTGCACTTTTACACTAATAAATCAGGTGCTGAAAATAGCCAAATACTGCAGCCTGCAGACATATTCAGCATTCATTTTCAACGTATGCCTAATCTTTATAGTATACAGCTGATACTGTACTATACTAAGACAACTCTCGTAGCTGTTGTGGCTGACAAGATTTAACCCTTAAAGGGACATGAAACACAAACTTCTTCTTTCATGATTTCAGTAGAGTATAAATTTGTAAACAAAAAAAAATATATTTTTGGATTACGAAACTGGGAGATTACCAACAAAGATAAAGATAAGTTTTAAGGTGGTACAAATTTTAAACTTAAAAGGGAAATGAAACCCTTTGGCGATTCAGACAGAGCATGTGATTTTAAACAACTTTCTAATTTACTCTTATTATCAATTTTTCTTCATTCTCTTTGTATCTTTTGATGAAAAGCAGGGACGGATGCTAAGGAGCATCAAAAATGTCATCCATTTGCAAGATCACTAGATGGCAGCACTATTTCCTGCCATTTAGTGCTCCAGATGCCTACATAGGTATTTGTTCAACAAAGAATATCATAAGAATGAAGCAAACTTGAAAATAGAAGTAATTTGGAAACTTTTTAAAAATAGTATGCTCTGTCTGAATCAGAAAATAACATTTTTAAATTTCATATCCCTATAAGTTCAGTCAAAGTTCAGAAATCATCATCTGCCAAAAACAAGCTGTGAACGACCCCAGTATTAGAAAATATTTTTTTTAGCTGTAGGATGTTATAACATAAGAGAAAAAACATGCATTTAAAATACCATCTGATAGATGCAATATAATATATCTTGATTATTATTATTATTTTTTTTAAAGAGTAATTTGTTTTCTGAAAGTAAGTACACTACATTTTTATTAAATTACTCAGGGCTCTATTCACAAAGAGATGAATTGTAGGTGATTTGAAATCTTTCATTAACCCTTTAAGGACACAGCTTTCAGTTTGCTCAATTGTTTTATGACGGAAAAATTCCGTCATATGTCCTTAAGAGGTTAAAGGGACAGTCGAGTCAAAAATAAACGTTCATGATTCAGATAGGGCATGTAATTTTAAACAACTTTCCAATTTACTTTCATAAATTTTGCTTTGTTTTCTTGGTATTCTTAGATGAAAGCTAAACCTAGGAGGTTCATATGCCAATTTCTTAGCCCTTGAAGGCCGCCTCTTATCTAAATGCATTTCGACCGTTTTTCACAACTAGAGGGCATTTGTTCACGTGTGCCATATAGATAACATTGTGCCCGTGGAGTTACCTAGGAGTCAGGACTGATTGGCAAAAAATGCAAGTCTGTCAAAAGAACTGAAATAAGGGGACAGTCTACAGAGGCTTAGATACAAGGCAATCATAGAGGTAAAAAGTATATTACTATAACTGTGCTGGTTATGCAAAACTGGGGAATGGATAATTAAAGGATTATCTATCTTTTTAAACAATACAAATTCTGATGTAGACTGTCCCTTTAACTATGCATTATCAATGGCAAAACCCAGTGAAGAGCATAGTTAATGCTGCAAGCAATTCTCCTATTTTAGGTGAGTTGTACACAGCATTAACTAAGCATTGTGCAGGGCTAACTCAGCTCTTCTTTTATGAGATACTCACTGGATTTTGTCCCTTCATAATACATAGCTAATAGCCTGAATTGAAATGCTTCAATTAATTTGCCATTCACATCTGAATGAATAGACCCTTACAGATCATGTCAGATTGGGTAATTCAGCTTTCCAGAAAGGATGACCTAACTCATAAGGACAGTATCATTGACACTTTTCTACCTACCTTGTTATATTTATATGAGTTAGAACAATCACTTGAGTGTATCCTTTGGCCCTATGTTTCATTTTTCATCTCCAGTATATAATAAGCTCCAAAAACTAGCTGGTGTTATCAGATATGGCCAACTGGCAGCCGCGGTCCACATGCAGCGCTCTGCACTAGTTTTTGCTACCACCAGGAAAAAGCAGAACTAAGAATGTGTGTTATGGGGTTAAATCAAATCTGTGGAGTAGTTCAGCCTTCTAAACCAGGTAATGGTAATTTTGTATTTTTTACAAAAAAGGAAATCATTGTGTGTCAGTAGTGCCCCTAAAATTATTAATACCTATATGTGTTTCATAGTTTGTGTGACCCCAGGAAAAAGTGGAACTAAAACTGTGGGCTTTGGAGATTTCTGGATGATGGATAAACAAAGTGGCCATAACTTAAAAGAGCCCCCTGTAGGGGAGAGCAGCAGAGAGTACCCTGCAACTTTCACTAAAACATAAATTTATATGCAGCCCTCAATGTGTTATAAAGTTGTCCATAACTGATCTACTTTCACAGTACTTGTATTTGTTTTGTTTTTATTATTTTCTCACTACGCTTGTGTTAATATAGAGAGAATTGAAGGTATATTTAACTATATTTTAGCTGTCATATTGCTATAGGTCTCATTTGTTACCCACCTTCATAAGGTCGTATAAATGTCTCTTTTGGGGATCACACCTTGCCTATCTTTTCTCTTTCATTTAATTAATCAGGATTCAAGCCATTGGAATTTTTCTCAGGCATTTCTAGTTCTATGAATAGAACCAGGGATGTAAAGAACAGCAATTTTAATCTGTAGAGGACCACATTTAGACATATGGACAAGTTCTGTACCATTCTTTTATGGAAGATCGATGGAATAATTGTAATACATGTCTCCTTTACACACAGAGTTTGGACGTAAAAATGATTAATATTCTTATTGATTATTTTTTAAAAAAAATTTTTTAATCAAGGCCATTGCAATGGTGTAGAAAACAAGTTAACATTTCTTTTAACTTGAGCCCGTAATTTGCTACTGGCTGAGAGGCAAAATAGTTCTGCTGGGTAGGTTTCAGTCCTCCTTTTGATTTGCATGTACCGGATTGAAAACCAAGATTTTGTGATGTTCCAAGATTATAGTTATCTTTTTGTGTTCTTGTGGTTTTCTACGTTATCAGATACTTGTAACAATTTGCTTCTTTGAATATTTACCAGCTAACCAGGTTGTTTGTAGTATGTCATTAAACCTTTCTTTTATTATTTCAGATCTCACCATAATGGTTTGTTGTAAAAAGAACCATTACTTTTTATTGATCAATGATTCTTCATGTCAGGAAATTCAACTTTCATTGTTTATAGATGTCAGTCTACATGAGAATTGTTATCTGAAATAGCTCATTTAAATTGGGAAGTTGTTCGGTTTTGCACATGATTGTAACATTGATTAAGTAAATTATTGTTATCCGAAATAGTTAAAAAGTCATAAAAGTCAAAATTAAATTTTCATGGTTTAGATAAAGCATGTAATTTTAAGAGACTTTTGAATTTACTTCTAACATCAAATTAACTTTGTTCTGTTGATATAGTTTGTTGAAAAGCATACCTAGGTAGACTCAGGAGCAGCAATGCACTACTATGAGCTAGTTGGTGATTGGCGGGTGGGCATGTATGCCTTTAGCTCACCAGAAGAGGAAGAAATCCCTCTAGGGGAATAGTGCCTTCTGGAGGCAGTAGAATGTAAGTAGAATGTAAGAGCTTGATATAAGTGGGAGAGTTATCTGAGCTTGTAAAGTCGAGCCTCAGTGAGTGGTTGGATCCTCAGACCTCTAGTCTCCCCACCATGTCCTGGGTAGTTGTCTCGCGGTCAGTCAGGGGTGGTCAATTGTCATGGTCAGAAAACAGTTAGGCACCAACGGCCTTGTAGGTTTTCATGGAGTATAAAGGGGGATTGTCGGAAGGGGTGTAAAATTCTATTCATCAGGCCCTCAGGTAGGTGTAGTAGGAATGGTTCCCATTCGAGTACAAAAAGTTTTATTCTGGCGTCAATGTTACCCTGGACGTCTGCTTGTTCTACCAGTATTTGGTGATGTAGTGCATTGATTAGTTTCTTAAAGGGGTTTCCCTTTGTTTGGTCCAGTATTGCAATATTAATTGCCTTGCTAACAGCACAACCATATTAAGGAATCTGTGGTATTGGGGTTGTTTTATATTCTCTTGGAAGAAGAATATGTATGTTGTGGCAGGGTTATTTTAGCTTTAAAGGGACAGGAAACCCCAAAATTTTATTTCATGATTTGGATAGAACATACAATTATACACAACTTTCCAATTTACTACTATTATCAAATTTGCATCATTATCTTGTTATCCTTTGCTGAAGGAGCAGCATTGCACTACTAGCAGCTAGCTGAACACATATAGTTAGCCAATCACAAGAGACAAATGTGTTCAGGTACCAAACAGCAGCTAGCTCCCACTACTGTAGGATATGTGCATATTCTTTTTTAACAAGGGATACCAAGAGAACGAAGCACATTTAAAAATAGAAATTAATTTAAAAGTGTCTTAAAATTACATGCTCTATCGGAATCATGCAAGTTTAATTTTGACTTTCCTGTCCTTTTAAGTAGTTTTGAAAGCCAGAATGTCAGTTTGCCCCAGAACCTTTGCAATTTAGGGCAGTCCCATTCTAGGTAAACCAAGTCTGGAGCGAGAGCTGATCATTTTCGGTGCAGATATTTTGGGCATCTGGGACCCATTTGGAGCCTAATTTAGGTGTTATATATGCGTTATGCAAGAATTTGATTTGGTTTTTGCGTACGTTTGATGATAGGGTGGCTTCTCTTGCTCCTGCAATGCTTTGTGATATATGTTCTTGTGTGTCGTTTGGAATGCGCTGACTCTGCCACTTGGTCAGAATGTGTTGTAGGGCCTGGGGTTTGTGGTGTGCTGCTATTAGCTTGTAAATATGTGAGATAGAATGGGAACCCTGTTTGGCTAGCTTACAAAGAATTTCTAGGTTACTGATATTGAGGGTTGCGAGGCTCTGTCAGGAGGGTATAGACATAATTGCGACTTTGGAAATAAGCAAATCTTTGGGCATTAGGAAGGGTATATTGTGTTTGGAGATCCGAGAAGGAAAGTATCTGGTAAGAGGCAGGATTGAGTAGTTGAGCCACTGAGGTTAGACCTTGGCATTCCCAGTGTTTAAAAGTGCTAGTGGTGTATCCTGGTATGAAATTGGGTTACCCTGGATAGGGAGATGTTTACTGAGTGTAAACTTTATCTTCCACAATTTGCAGATTTTGGCCCAGGCTCTCAGTGGGTCTCTTAACAGGACATTTTGTTTGATATGATGGAGTGATGATAATGCAGTATGCGGCAGGTATGCAGGGTGTATGGGTGTCAGCTCCTTTGCGTTTTATGGGTGGACAGAAGTAGTCTGAGTGAGCTAACCATCCCACTACTAATTTAGTTAATGAAGCCCAATTGTACCATTGTAGGTTAGGGAGGTTAAGTCCTCCAGATTTAAATGGAATTGCTAGGTGTATTCTGCTGAATTTTGGTTTCTTCTATTGCCAAATGAATGTGCCAAACAAGGTTGTTAAGCTATTAAGAGTTTTGGGAGGATAATCATTTTTATAAGTTGAATTCTACCTGTAAGAGAGAGTGGTAGATTTCTCCATCCCGCACCAGATTTTAAATGTTAATGATGGCTTTACTGATGTTTAAACAATACAATTGGCTTGTGTCTACATGTAAGTGGATCCCTAGGTATTTAAAAGTTCCTGAAGTAATTTTTACATCTATATAGTGGAGTTGGGAGTTGTTGGTGTTAAGCAGCCTTGTCATTTCAGATTTGTCGATGTTTATTTTGTAACCATAAATATTGCCAAATTGACTCATGTTTTGCAGTTCGGTTATGATGGTAGGAGGGTTGGGGACATATAGGAGAATATTGTCTGCGTAAAGAGAGAGGTGTATAGATTGCTTGTGTATTTTTATTTTATTTGACAAATTGAATAGCAGAGGAGACAGAGGGCATCCCTGCTTGGTTCCTCTTTCGAGAGGAAATGGGGGGGAGGCGTGGCCATTTATAATTAAAGAGGCTGAGGGTAATTTATATAATTGTTGTTAGGAAATTCCCAGTTATACCAAAGTTGGACATAGAAGTATAAAGATGGTCCCATTCTATTCTGTCGAACGCCTTCTAAGCGTCTATCAAAAGAAGGCAAGTGCCTGTCTTTAGGAAAGTGGGGTCAGCTTGATGTATATAGTTATAATGAAAAATAACAGCCAGGGTTTTTCGAAAGTTGACTACTGGTCAGGGTGTATCAGATCTGGCAGTGTTTCTGCTAATCTGTCTGCCAAAATTTTGTCAATTGAGGTATTTTGACCTTGTTCCAGAATGTTTGTTCTTTGACTTCTTGTCTAGTGTATAGAGATCTGTAATAGGTGGTCAATTCTTTCATTATATCGCAGGTGTCGTCTTAATATGCATTCCTGTTCTAATAACTGTGATGATAGATTTATGTGTATATAGTCTAACCAGGTTTGCCAGTACTTAAATGATTCATTTTATAGAAAAAAAAAATAGATAAAAATTTCTAAAAGATTGTAATTGTCCCTTTAGTTATGCACAATCAGGGGCAGAATAATTATTGTTAGAGGCCTTTCTTACAAGTTTATGTCCCTCTAAATAAATTAATCTGGGCAAGAATTAGCATTCAATGATATTTGTATGTTGATTATTCATATATTTGAAATCAAATTCAGATGTAATTTTTCTCTGGTTTTTGTGAATATCCTGTTTCATATTTGTCCAGTCACAGTTTGAGTTATCAACACTTGTACATTTGACCTTATTAACACTTTAATTAGGCAGACAGCAGAGGCATAACTACAGGGTTGCCACTGCAACTGGGCCCATCTTTGTAGGGGGCCAGCAGTCACTGCTCCCCTAAACTGTACAGATTGTGCAGGTCAAGAGTCAGGTCACATTGCAGCTATTACAGCTTTATTTTGTGCTATTATCAATCCAAACTGAGGTGGGGGGGCCAGACAGGAAATGTATGCAATTTTTTTTTTTACCTTTTCTTCTCCCTCTCTCTTTAAGTTGCTCTATAGCATTTAGCATCTATAATTGCTGTTTTGTAATCCATGGAGATATCATAAATAATTTGTTATTGCTGATATTGCTTACTAAATTATTACACTTCCAATGGGATGTTCTTAAGCAGTTATTTTACTATGAATATATATTTTGTGTGTGTGTTTATGTATGTGTTTGTGTGTGTGCAACTGTTTGTGCGTGTATATGTGCATCTGTGTATGTGTTAAAATATGTCCATGAGTTTTTGTGTGTGTGTGTGTGTGTATATATATATATATATATATATATACAGTATCCCACAAACGTGAGTACACCCCTCCCATTTTTGTAAATATTTTATTGTATCTTTTCATGTGACAACACTGAAGAAATGACACTTTGCTACAATGTAAAGTAGTGAGTGTACAACCTGTATAACAGTGTAAATTTGCTGTCCCCTCAAAATAACTCAACACAGAGCCATTAATGTCTAAACCATTGGCAACAAAAGTGAGTATACCCCTAAGTGGAAATGTCCAAATTTGGCCCAATTGGCCATTTTCCCTCCCCGGTGTCATGCGACACGTCAGCGTTACAAGGTCTCAGGTGTGAATTGGGAGCAGGTGTATTAAATTTGGTGTTATCGCTCTCACACTGGTCACTGGAAGTTCAACATGGCACCCCATGGCAAAGAACTCTCTGGGGATCTGAAAAAAAGAATTGTTGCTCTACATAAAGATGGCCTAGGCTATAAGAAGATTGCCAAGAACTGAGCTGCAGCACGGTGGGCAAGACCATACAGCGGTTTCACAGGACATGTTCCACTCAGAACAGGCCTCGCCATGGTCGACCAAAGAAGTTGAGTGCATGTGCTCAGTGTCATATCCAGAGGTTGTCTTTTGGAAATAGACGTATGAGTGCTGCCAGCATTGCTGCAGAGGTTGAAGGGTTGGGGGGGTTAGCCTGTCAGTGCTCAGACCATACGCCACACACTTCATCAAATTGGTCTGCATGGCTGTTGTCCCAGAAGGAAGCCTCTTCTAAAGATGATGCACAAAAATTCCTGCAAACAATTTGCTGAAGACAAGCAGACTAAGGGCATGGATTACTGGAACCATGTCCTGTGGTCCGATGAGACCAAGATAAACGTATTTGGTTCAGATGGTGTCAAGCGTATTTGGCGGCAACCAGGTGAGGAGTACAAAGACAAGTGTGTCTTGCCTACAGTCAAGCATGGTGGTGGGAGTGTCATGGTCTGGGCCTGTATGAGTGCTGCCAGTACTGGGGAGCTCCAGTTCATTGAGGGAACCATGAATGCCAACATATATTGTGACATACTGACACAGAGCATGATCCCCTCCCTTCGGAGACTGGGCCACAGGGCATTATTCCAACATGATAACGACCCCACACACACCTCCAAGATGACCACTACCTTGCTAAAGAAGCTGAAGGTAAAGGTGATGGACTGGCCAAGCATGTCTCCAGACCTAAACCCTGGAGTGCAAGGTCTCTAACATCCACCAGCTCTGTGATGTCGTCATGGAGGAGTGGAAGAGGACTCCAGTGGCAGCCTGTGAAGCTCTGGTGCACTCCATGCCCAAGAGGGTTAAGGCAGTGCTGGAAAATAATGGTGGCCACACAAAATATTGAGACTTTGGGCCCAATTTGGACATTTCCACTTAGGGGTGTACTCACTTTTGTTGCCAACGGTTTAGACATTAATGGCTTTCTGTTGAGTTATTTTGAGGGGCCAGCAAATTTACAGTTATATAGGCTGTACACTCACTACTTTACATTGTAGCAAAGTGTAATTTCTTCAGTGTTGTCACATAAAAATATATAATAAAATATTTACAAAAATGTGAGGGGTGTACTCACTTTTGTGGGATACTGTATATAGTGTATATATATATATATATATATATATATATATATATAGTGAGTTATAGTTACACCTCTGTCAGACAGAATCTTATAGATCACATAGGTAACTTATCTAGAATTCTGCATGTTGCTCTGCAGCTTTGATATAACAACAAAAGATACATTATTTAAATATGACCTCTAAATTGGCATATTGTCTGCATGGAAACAACCTGCAGCAATAGATCTTGCTGTCTTATTGTGTTTATAGCTTTAGGTTCAAAAGGAATATAGGCAATATGATTAAAATAAATCAATATATGAAAGGTTTAAAAAATAACAAATGTTAGGATTTGTTTTATAGAGATAGATACTGGAGTAGCATGTGATCAAATTAATTAGCTTAAAAAGTACTTGTTTGGAATGGTGATATATGGATTGACTACCAGCAGAAGTGTTATATGCATTTAAGAGACACGAAACTCAATTTGTTTTTCTTCCAAGATTCAGATAGAGCAGGGATGCCTGGGCTTTAGCGAGTCGTGATCTACGTTTATGTACATTTTTTCACTGAGCTCTGCTTATGCCAGACTTAAGAAAATTGTGCATGTAGCATGCTTTACATGTTAAGAAAAATCATGAGTTTTTGTGTTTCTCACAGAAATAGTACACGTGGTTAACGATTGCCCACATTAGCAGTTACAAAGTCCAAAACACATCTTCTGTGGGGTTTTAACTCACTTTTGCCTGATGTTTACAAACCCTTTTTTATTTGAATTTTTTTTATTAATAAAGTATGCTGGATGACACTTTACAACTAATAACTGTATTTTGTACAACTGGGATGCAATATTAAAGATTTTTTTAGCTGCAGTACATTTCAATAAATAGATTTTTGCACAAGAACAGAGACAGAGAGAGTATATTTAAGGCCCAGTGTGTGTAGGCCTCAAGGAAGCCTGTTATATTTTAAAGGGACATGGAACCCCAAATTTTTCTGTCATGATTCAGATAGACAATGCAATTTTAAACAACTTTACTATTTACTTCTATTATCTAATTTGTTTCATTCTCTTGGTAAGAAACAGCAATGCACATGGGTGAGCCAATAACATGAGGCATTTGCAGCCACCAATCAGCAACTCCTGAGCTTACCTAGGTATGATTTTCAACAAAGGATACCAAGAGAATAAAACAAATTCGATAATAGAAGTAAAATAGAAAGTTGTTTAAAATCACATGCTCTCCACAAATCATGAAAGAAAAAAAATGGGTTTCATGTCCCTTTAATTTAACAAAATTTTTCGGTTTTATTATTTTTTTATTAATAAATGGTGCTGGTTGATACTTCACAACTAATACCGGTATGTTGTGCATCTGGGGTGCAATATTAAAGATTTGTTTAGCTGTAGCACAAAATCAGCAAGCAGTAGAGAGGTCAAAAGGAAAGCCAAAATCAAATCCAGTAGTTCAGAGATATAGTTTTCGGATAACACACCCAGATAACAAGCTGTAGTGAAGGAGGATGCTGGGCACTGAGCCTTATATAGCTGTTGCAACTGTGTGGGAAATGGAAGTGAGGCTTGGAGTGCAATGCACCCATGAAAAGAGCGCTGCCGTAATAAAAAATGTTTTAAATGATTAAATAACAAATTAGCCTGGCCTGCGCTATCCTTTTCAAGGTGCGCTATTGAAATCCCAGCCACTCTATTAATAATCAGTGCTACGGATATCAAATATGCACTTGGCAGATGCGCTATTCCAACTATTAACAGTTCCCCCCCGTGCGCTATTGATCCCAAATGCACTTGGGCAGCTGTGACCAGGTGTGCTATTACAAGTTCATCACTGCACTATTGATCCCAGACATACTAGTCAGCCTTAAGGTAGACCACGGTATTGATCCAAGCTGCTACATGCTATTGATTACAGAATCACTTGCCAGTGAGGCTGTGATCAATATCGCGCAGTGGCTGGGATCAATACCGCGGTCTAACATAAGGGGCATGGGGGTCAACAGGTAGCCAGCGGTCGGCGTTTTGGGCACCACTGAGATAGAGCATGCTATTAAATAAAAAGTTTCCAATTTATTTCTATTCTCAAATTTGCTACATTCTCATGGTATTCATTGCTGAAGAGGATACCTATATGGCAGCAGTTTGTGTTTACATTGTTGCCACCTAGTGCTCTTGCAAATGTATAACATTGCTAAAATCATTTTTGCAAAATTGCTACCATATAGTGCTCCAGACGTGCATGCTCCTGAGCCTACCTTCCTGCTTTTCTGCAAAGGACGCCAAGAGACCAAAGTAAATTTGATAATATAAGTAAATTGGAAAGATGTTTTTTATTTAAAAAAAAATTCTGAATGATGAAATAATTTTTTTTGAGATTATGTTAAGGTAAAATCTATTTTCAGTTTAAAGTAAAAGTGCAAGTTTGTGCACAAGTAGGTATCTGTCTCTCAATGGCTGATAGGTACAGCTCCTAAAGGAAAAAAATAGTTTATTCAGCACAGAAACACACATAAAAAAAAACAAAAAAAAAACAAAGCACTGGAATACATTTTGCAATCGATTTTCTTTTAGATTGAACAGAGAAACCTTTTGAGTACAATGTCCCTTTTTAAGTTACCCTGAGGACTAATTAGGCCTGAATTTTTTCATTTTTTTTTTAAAGAAAGAATAATGAGCAGATTAGCGAAACGTGTATCTTTCTGCCTTCAAAATCTTTCAATGTAATTTTAGAATACAGCACAAGCTAGCAGGCTGTTACATAAATTGCTGTTTAACTACATAACAAACCTAAGTCATAGATCAAAATGGCGCCATGATTGTTTAAGGTTACATACGCCTATGCCCACCATCATCACTTCCTCAGTACAATAATTCTTTCATTTATCCATGTGAGACAATAAATCCAACTGGCAGAACCACTGTAATTTATATGGTTGCAAAACAAGATATGCAGGGAACATATTTTTCTGTAAGATACTGGATGCGTGCGATTATTTTCCTAGGTTTCTATGGATTTTACCCCCTTTGATGGGTTATGTCATGTGGGTGAGAGGGAAGGAGCATGGGTAATAGACAAAGATGGGCCAAGAGTTGTGTGATGGAGTGAATGATGACAAATCTAGCATCTAAATAAAGGGAATTGTTTTCTTTGCTGCTTGCTGGACTTTGTTTGGAAGATCAAGATGGTTTCTTTTTTTATCCAGACATCTCCTCTAATTGCTCCTTGTTCCTGCGCACTTCTGCAGCGTGCAGTTCCTGCAAAAACAACAATGTATTTTCAGTATTACTCATTATTCATCCACAATATTGACCAATAAGAAAATACACAAAGGTTCAATTGAAGGGGCTATGTGTATAATAATACAATTCATTAGACCATGAAATAATATTAATTTGTAATTATACACTTTAAAACCTTTAAAGGGTTTAACTACATGACTTTAAAGTCATGCACCAGACGCACTCTTGTGCCATTCTGAGCAGGGCAAGGCAAGTGATTGGCTGATATATATGCCACTCCTAATTTGCCAAACTGCTGTTGCTCAGGATCCACAATGCATTGCACCTTAGTTATGTGTTAAAGCCATTTGCAGGGATTAAAGGGTTAGTCATGCACTTGTTTTTGGTAGATAACCATTTCTAACCTCACCCTGCATTGTCACTGTGTTTTTCAGTTATCACATTTCTAAAATGCTTCTGTTGTTAATACCCCTGAATAACAAAACAACACTAAATTGTATCTGAGTTGTTTATCTCCTGATTTTGTAATCCTAATGCACACGATTAAAAGACATTCTGGTCAAAATTTAAATGCATATAGATGAATTACATATTTGAATAGAAACATATTGGCAATATACATGTATTGGCAAAAATGCTTCTAGTAAAAGTTATCAATGTTAACATTTTTCTCTGCGTGTGCATGTGAAGCATAGCTAGATATTCTCAGTGCGCCAGCTTTTTAAATACTGCAGCTGCTCAGAGCACCAGTAGTTCTGTATCATGTCAATAATTAACCAATTGCGTAATTAACAGATGGTACAAGCAGCTTCAGGCTCTCTGACCAAGTGCTTTGTTTAACTCCTTAACGACCCAGGCACGTCCTACAAAAAATGGTCGTTAATGAGGGGTTTCAAGTGGTGGAAGCAATCCTGATCGCTTCCAGCCTGCTTTCAGGGTATTGCAGCGATGCCTCAATATTTAGGCATCGTGCTATACCCTTTTAGAGTCGATCGTTGGTGGCGTGGGAGGGCTTGCTGGGAGACGGGTGGGCAGCCCATCTCTGGTAGCCGATTTCCTGTCAGTGGGGCTGATGGGTCCGGCAGCGTGCACGTGCATGAGGGGGGGGGGCGTGAGCTATACTATGGGACATCTATAGAGAAAGGGAAGGAGGGAGAGGGATTTTTAAGTATTGGGAAAGGGATCTGGGAGGGTATTGAGGAGGGGTAGCTACACTACAGAAAATGGGGGTTTTATTTTATTTTTTATAAAAAAGGAGCACATTTTTTGTAAACTGGGTACTGGCAGTCGGCTGCCAGTACCTAATATGGCGGCCAATAGGTCGAGGGGGGAATCAGGGAGGTTGGGGGGTAATGGGGGATCCTACACCTCAGAAAAAATATATATAAAAAATTCTTAACCCCCCCCAAAAAAACACCTTTATTTTTATACTGGCAGACTTTCTCCCAGTACGTAAGATGGTGCTGACAATTGTGAGGTGGGGGAGGAAAGAGAGCTGTTTGAGAGGGGTCAGTGAGGGATCAGGGGTAGGATGTGTCAATTATTGTAAATTATGTGTAAATTATTTCAGTAAAAAACCTAAAGTTTGTGAAAAAGTAAGTGAAAAAGTTAACAATTTTTTTATATGATTGCATTTGGCGGTGAAATGGTGGCATGAAATATACCAAAATGGGCCTAGATCAATACTTTGGGTTATCTACTAAAAAATATATATATACATGTGAAGGGTTATTCAGGGATTCCTGACAGATATCAGTGTTCCAATGTAAATATCGCTTATTTTGGAGAGAAAAAAAAATGGTTTGAAAATAGCAAAGTGCTACTTTTACTTATTGCCCTATAACTTGCAAAAAAAGCAAAGAACATTTAAACATTGGGTATTTCTAAATTTATGACAAAATTTGGAAAATATTTAGCATGGGTGTTTTTTGGTGGTTGTAGATGTGTAACAGATTTTTGTGGGTCAAAGTTAGAAAAAGTGTGTTTTTTTTAAATTTTTTCATCATATTTTATAAAAAATGTTATAGTAAATTATATGATATGATGAAAATAATGGTCTCTTTGGAAAGTCCATTTAATGGCGAGAAAAACGGTATATAATATGTGTGGGTACAGTAAAGAGGAAAATTACAGCTAAACACAAACACAGCAGAAATGTAAAAATAGCCTTGGTCCTTAACGATAAGGAAATTGAAAAATGGTCTGGTCACTAAGGGGTTAAAATACTAGTGCACGGTGCATACTTAAATACACTTTTAAATAAGCTATAGCTTTTATTAGAAGCATTTTAGCTAATACATGTAAATTACAAAAATGATTCTATGCATGTTGTTCCCATTTATTTTTGTATAGTGATCCTAATAGGAGATATGTGTGCAATTAACCTGTAATGCTTCAAAACCATAGAGATATATATGTGTGCTTGTCTATTTAAATGCCTATTAAATACAATAGAATAGTATAATCAAAAAGTTCATAACATCAAGACAATTTAATAGAACTTACTGTGAATATTAAATAAGCAATAGATTTAAAAATGTCTTTTAATTTGTCGGCCCCCTGTATCATGTGACAGAATCAGCCATTCACAAATTCATACATGTATACCCTGTGAACTCAGTAGGAGATGGTGCCTCAGAAAGTGTGCATATAAAAAAGGATTGTGCACAATTTGATAATGGAAGTAAATTGGTAAAGTTTCTTAGAAAGTTTCGTTTTTACCCTTTAAGGGATTAAAACATGGGAATAATCCAATAGTGGGCATGTGTGTTTGTTGATTTAAAATTTGGCTAATTAAGTTTAAAAGTGATTATTATTAATTTTACTTGGATGAGAAGGTAGCATAATGAAAAAAGTGCTGCAGATAAACAATGAAAATGACTGATAGGGGGATATATATCAAAGGTCTGGCGGACCTGATCCGACAGTGCTGATCAGGTCCGCCAGCCCTTGCTGAATGCGGAGAGCAATAAGCTCTCCGTATTCAGCATTGCACCAGCAGCTCTTGTGAGCTGCTCGTGCAACGCCCCCCCCCCCTCAGATTTGCGGCCAATCGGTCGCCAGTAGGGGGGTGTTAAGCAACCCGATCGTCCTTGATCGGGTTGAATTGCAGCAATGTCTGCCCACCTGCTCAGAGCAGGCGGATAGGGTTATGGAGCAGCGTTCTTTAGACCGCTGCTTCATAACTGCCGTTTCTGGGAAGCCTGAAGGCTCGCCAGAAACACAGGCCCTCAAGCTCCATCCTGAGGTCGATAAATGGGCCCCATAGGCTCATCAGCTGTCATAAACATGCTGATATGAAACAATAGACTGTGATCAACCCCAAAGTTTAAAAGAGCCATTGATTTATTAATACATTATCAAAAAGAATGAGCGAATTGTATTATTGCACTAGTATGGTCCTATTAAGGGTCAGTGGTTAGAAATAGAATGTTCATGAGTGCAGCAGGATTCCTACCTTCTCACGGAGGCGTTCCCTCAGGGCTGCCAAATGGGCATCTCTTATCTCCTTGCTCAGTTCCATTTTATAATTCAGTTTTTCCTCTGCCATCTTGCTAAAGTTGTTGTTATCTTCTATAGCCTTGTGCAGAACATCTCTCTCATGCTCCCTCTTCTCGGCCAGCTGTTTCAGCACCTGCGCCTCTTGAGACTGGAAAACCAGACATTTAAAAAGTTAGATCCAGGAAGTATTGATGCCACTTTTGTGTCCAATTTGTCAACATGTTATGATAACATCTGCAATTTCTTCTATTGCTGCTTCATAAATAAGACTTAAAGTTACAGTAAACGCCTTGTAATTAAAATATCTTGCTGCAGTCATTATTATCTGAGTATGGAGATTTTTAAAGCATTAAAGAGACATGAAACCCAATTTCTTTTCTTTTTTCATTCAGATAGAGAATGGAAGGTTAAACAACTTTCCAATTTACGTCTATTATAAAATTTGCTTCATTCTTTTGGTTTTCTTTGTTGAAGGAGGAGCAATGCATTAGCTGAACACATCAAGTGAGCCAATGACAAAGGGCATATATGTAAAGCCACCAATTAGCAGCTAGACCCCAGCAGTGAATTGCTGCTCCTGAGCCTTCCTAGGTATGATTTTTCAACAAAACATACCACGAGAACAAAGTAAATTAGATAACAGAAGAAAACTTGGATCTTATGTAAAATCACATGCTCTGTCTGAATCATGAAGATTCATTTTTACTTTCCTGTCCTTTAACACCTTTTTTTTTGCTGCAGCCGAACTCTACTAGCCATGGTCATTATGTTAGCAAAGCTTTGTTTACAGATATGTGACAAAGTTAGGTTTTTGATGCCTGTCATGTGCATTTTAGTTCTTAGAACAAAGACTTATATTATAGGAAAAACTGGAAAAATGAAATAAATTATATTGCAAAGCTGTTGTATTATGCTTATTTAAAGGGATATGAAACCCAAAAATTGTCTTTCATGATTCAGATAGAGCATGCAACTTTAAACAACTTTCTAATTTACTTACATTATCAATTTTTCTTAGTATCTTTTGTTGAAAAGCAGGGACGTATGTTTAGGAGTCGGCCCATTTCTGAAGCACGATATGGCAGCAGTTTTGCTAGAATGTTATCCATGTGCAAGAGAACTAGAGGGCAGCACTATTTCCTGTCATGTAGTGCTGCAGATGCCTACCTAGGTATCTCTTCCACACAGAATATCATGGAAATGAAGCAAATTTGATAACAGACGTAAATTTCTGTCTGAATCACAAAAGAACATTTCTGGGTTTCATGTCCCTTTAACCTCTTTGCTCCTGAGCCATTTTCACACCCTATGCTAGTGTTGTTTTTAGTTATTTGTCTCTTATTGCATTTACACCTACATTTTAACTTTTTTCTACAAGGTACCCACACAAATGATAACTATTCCACAGACCTGGCATATTTATAAAATAACTTTAGTTTGCATCAATATCATAATATGAACACAACCATAGCCCCCTCCCCATCACACAAAATCAAGTAGGGACGAGTTATGAGATCAATTAGAGCCTCCTCCCCTTCATGTTCAGTGCTGCTGCAGGTAATCTCAGGGCTCCATGTACTAAGCAGTCAGCGAGCTACCCGCAACAAATCTCGCGTCAAAACTCGCAAACTGATATGTACAAAGCCGTCAATTATGTTAAAACTCGCATCTTTAAAATTGCGAGCGTACTTATCCGCCAAACCTCGCTACCGCTCCATTTTTCACTGTAATTAGACACATTTGACCACCAACTCGCCAAAAAACGAATGTACTAAAAAATCTATTTGTCCGCTCGCTACATTTTCCGCTCCCACCTCGCTATTTTTGCCTCGCCACCTTTTAGGTGGCGGGCAAGGTACAAAACAATAGGAAAGTCAATCTAGACGCCAGTCTAGACATATATAAAAGGCAGTAATATCAGCATTGTACTTACAGCATAACTGGCGTCTAATTTGTCTCTCATTTCCATGTACATAAATTGCGCCCAATTTGTCGACTGTAATTAAAGAGTAATCTATTTAAATTTGTATTGTTAGTTGTCAATCTTTATAATTATTTTTATATTAATATTTATATATTATCAGATCCAGATGAAGCCATATCCAAATTGTAAATAAATATTACAAAAATAACGCTCTGTTATCACTCTTCAAAAAATTTTGAACAATAATAAAGTTGTTTAGATAGGTTGAACTTTTATAGGAGCAAAATTCTATTCCCGCGACTACTATGATGTTCGTGACACCTTGCATGTCACGTGTTAATAATTGGCCAGACAATTCAACTGAAAGTTAAGTACCATCAGCTTAGTCGCGGCGAGCGAGGCGTCAAATTTATCAACAATCCGCAACTGCTCGCGGCGGGCTAGACTTGTCTATTTATTGGGGGAATATTAGTACATAGCGACAGCGGACACCATTTCGCCCGCGGCGAGTAACGGCGAGTTTATCCGCGTCTACAATGACGGATGAATTGACGGCTTAGTACATGGAGCCCTCAGTTTGTACAGTGCTTACCTGCTTCTTTCAGGGGAATGCAACAGGCTGACTCAACCCTTTCAAAGAAAGGGTCACTTGTTCATGTGAGATACAGGCTTTTAAAGGCCTCAACCGGCCCTTTGACTCACTCTCTATAACTCCCTACAAGAAGTCAGCCCCAGGGATCAAGTCCTTAAAAAAAAAAGTGTGAGAACTCAACAAGACTTCCACCCCCCCTCACAATTAATATTGTGTGTGTATAAAATATATATATATATATATATATATATATATATATATATATACAACCTGTATTTATATGTATTTAACCTATACACTTTGGTTAATGAAAGCAAATGAAATCCTATGAAGGGTTTAATTTGGGCCTGATAATCTCTGTCACACCCACTTAAGGTGCAATAGTCCTATTTCTGCTGAGGGGAGCTAAGTAACACCAGAAATGTAAGCACCATGTGTTACACACATTGCGGAGTGATCACACAGCAGGACCGCTGACAGGCTTCCATTTAGTGTATTGTAGGAAGTGGTTTTGCCCATTACTAGAGGATCTCAAAATCCCTCTAATCAGACTGTGATCCAGCTCCTCCCACCAGCAACAGCAGCTGCAGTGTTTACTGAAGGGTTTCTGTTCTCTGTCCAGAAGGAACTTAGTTCCTCCAGCAAAGATAGTGCAGGAACTCCGTTCCCATGCGTTCCCGCTCGACTTGACCCCTGGTAAGCCCCCCATGATGTTTCAACTTGTGCCTGTGGTGACCTCACTATGCGTGCAGGGAAGAGGCAGTGACAAGGAAGAAGACCTGCAGTGCTGGGGGTCCCCAGGATCCAGATAGGAAGGGGGACCCCCCAGTACCCAGATGCGTCATGTGCATCTAAGTGTTTAAACATTTTAAATTACAATCTTAAAGTGTTTACTGGCCCTTTAAATGATTGTGTAGTATTAAACACACAGAATAATTGATTACACAGGATATAACTATCATTTTAATGGAGATTATTAAAGATATAACTATTTCAATAGACTGTGTTACTGGGACTTGAAACCTCAGTGCTGAGTCTGAAAACCATTCACTTAAATACATTTATACCCACTAGTGAAAATCTTACTTCAGATTTCAGAAGTTTGTTACTCCTGTTTTTACATAACTTTTGGGTTACCTTGAGAGGTAAAATGCATGGGCCATATACTGCATTATGCACTTACGCTATTTTTTTATATATATTATCTCAGATTATAAGATTATACATTTCCAGGGCACTAAGCACCATTTTTAGACAGACATATCTGTTCCCCTTCAAATCAAGATAAGAATGCAACCCTCATCCTTACATCAGTTTTCAATTAATTGCAAATATATTTTACATTCAAGTGCATCAGTTTTCCTCATCTTCTCCCATAAGGTGAAGTAATGACCAGTAGTGAACCTTCTTAACAGAGACCCCCCCCCCCCAAGGTAACTAAGTAGCAATCAATAGTAATAATATATATGCTGCTTCGTATAATTATTAGATAAGCACTAACCTGCACTAATAAAAGGCTCCCCTGTATTAGGATTATATACATTCTGCACATGCCTACATATATAGACTAGCTGATATGGGCCCTCTACAGCACTTGGGCCCTCATGCCACTGCACCTGCTGCACCAATGGTAGTTCCACCACCTCTGGTAATTACTTCCTCCCACTTACCTTCCTCCTCTCCTCTGCAGCTTCAAGCCGTTTCTGCAGTTCTTCCAGAGAAATATCCCTCTTCCTGGGTGAGACAACAAGAGGGGGACTCTCAGGTGATAAGTCTGATGGCGACTTCAGGATCACCTCAAAACTTTGCCCAGATGCCCTCTTGTTTAGCGGCTTTACTTCCATGTCTGTAATGGAGAAGTATTTGTATGTTTGTAAGCTAAAGAAAGCAAGATCTACATCTGCCAAGTGTATACAGACAACTCACCCATTATCATTGTTCAGGGTTTCCTTTTTATTTATTTTTTATTATGGGTCTTCAATGCTACAACCAGCTCATCATTTGGTTGAGAATGTAGATTGTAATAGAATCATGTTGAATCATTTAAAGTGTGCAACATATATATTTTTCTCATGTTGTTCACCAGTGCAATACACAATAGGAATGAAAATATATGTATAAATCTACTCAGGAAAGAGTATGTGTGTGAGAGAAATGAAACAAAAAATCTTAAATGGAAAAACCCCAAAACAAACCAAAAACTAATGTTCACTAAGATTTAATAAATGAACTCCGGAGCAGTAATGCACTAGCTGAATATATCTGGTGAGCCAATGACAACAGGCATACTGTATGTGTGTAGCCACCAATCAGAAGCTAGCTCCCAGTAGTGCAGTCCTGCTCCTGAGCCTATCTAGGTATGCTTTTCAACAAAGGATACCAACAGAACAAAATCAATTTTATAAAAGAAGTACAATAAAAAGATTTTTTATTTCAGATCACAATCATTTACAAAACATTAATGTTTGAGATAACAATCCCGTGCAAAACTGAACAACTTCTAAAATTAAATTAGTTATTTTAGATATCTTTACAGGGACATAAAACCCAAAATTGTTCTTTCATTATTCAGATCGAGAATACAAATTTAAAAAAGTTGACTTCTATTATCAAATTGGTTTTGTTCTCATGTTATTCTTTGTTGAGGCGATACCTAGGTAGGTAGCGTGCACATACCTGAAGCACTAAATAGCAGGAAATAGTGCTGCCATCTAGTATTCTTGGTAATGTATAACATTGTTGCAAAACTGCTGCCATATAGTGCTGCCGACACGTGCACACTCCTGAGGCTACATCCCTGATTTTCCAAAAAGGATAACAAAAATTAAAGAAAATGTGATAATAGAAGTAAATTGGAAAGTTGTTAAAAATTGTATGTTCTATCTGAATCATGAAAGAAAATGTTTGGGTTTTATCTCCCTTTAATTGTCCCAGGTCCAGATTATGAGTTTTGCGTTAGAGGCTGTGCGGTGCTAACGAGCAGTTTTGTCTCCCCGCTCACTTACATGCAGCGCTGGTATTACGAGTTTTCAAAAACCCGTCATTAAAAGACAAAAAAGTGAGCGTTGAGCAAAATTTTGCTCCTTATCGCACTCCAAAACCAGCGCTGCTTAAAGGGACACTGAACCCAAAATTTTTCTTTCATGATTCAGATAGAGCATGCAATTTTAAGCCACTTTCTAATTTATTCCTATTATCAATTTTTCTTCGTTCTCTTGCTATCTTTATTTTAAAAAGAAGACATCTAAGCTTTTTTTTTTATTCAGTACTCTGGACAGCACTTTTTTATTGGTGGATGAGTTTATCCACCAATCAGCAAGAACAACCCAGGTTGATCACCAAAAATGGGCCGGCATCTAAACTTACTTTCTTGCATTTCAAATAAAGATACCAAGAGAATGAAGAAAATTTGATAATAGGAGTAAATTAGAAAGTTGCTTAAAATGTCATGCTCTATCTGAATCACAAAAGAAAAAATTTGGGTACAGTGTTCCTTTAAGTTAGATGGTCGTACGTGCTTGTGCACGATTTCCCCATAGGAATCAACGCGGAGAGCCAGCTGAAAAAAAGTCTAACACCTGCAAAAAAGCAGTGTAAAACTCCTTAACGCAGCCCCATTGATTCCTATGGGGAAATAAAATTTATGTCTAAACCTAACATGAACCCCAAGTCTAAACACCCCTAATCTTACACTTATTAACCCCTAATCTGCCGCCCCCCCACATCGCAGACTCCTGCATTATATTATTAACCCCTAATCTGCCGCTCCGGACACCGCCGCCACCTACATTATACTTATGAACCCCTAATCTGCTGCCTCCAACATCGCAGACACCTACATTATATTTATTAACCCCCCCAAAACATCGCCCCCAATGTCGCCGCAACCAACCTACATTTATTAACCCCTAATCTGCCGCCGCCACTATATTAAAGTTATTAACCCCTAAACCTAAGTCTAACCCTAACACCCCCTAACTTAAATATAATTACAATAAATCTAAATAAATATTCCTATCGTTAAATAAATTATTCCTATTTAAAACTAAATACTTACCTAAAAAATAAACCCTAATAGTTACATTGTAGCTAGCTTAGGGCTTATTTTTATTTTACAGGCAAGTTTGTATTTATTTTAACTAGGTAGAATAGTTATTAAATAGTTATTATCTATTTACTAACTACCTAGCTAAAATAAAAACAATTTTACCTGTAAAATAAAACCTAACCTAAGATACAATAACACCTAACACTGCACTATAATTAAATAAATTAACTAAATTAAATACAATTAACTAAATTAAAATAAATTAGCTAAAGTACAAAAAAAACAAAACACTAAATTACATAAAATAATAAACAAATTACAGATATTTCAACTAATTACACCTAATCTAATAGCCCTATTAAAATTAAAAAAGCCCCCCCCCCCAAAAAAAAAAAACCTAGCCTAAACTAAACTACCAATAGCCCTTAAAGGGCCTTTTGCGGGGCATTGCCCCAAAGTGATCAGCTTTTTTACTTGTAAAAAAAAATACAAACAACCCCCACCAACAGTAAAACCCACCACCCACACAACCAACCCCCCAAATAAAATACTATCTAAAAAAATCTAAGCTCCCCATTGCCCTGAAAAGGGCATTTGGATGGGCATTGCCCTTAAAAGGGCAGTTAGCTCTTTTGCAGGCCCAAAGTCCCTAACCTAAAAATAGAACACACCCAATACCTAACCTAACACTAACCCCCTGAAGATCGACTTACCGGGAGAAGTCTTCATCCAAGCAGGGCCGAAGTCCTCAACGAAGCCGGGAGAAGTCTTCATCCAAGCCATGCGAAGTGGTCCTCTAGAGGGACAGAAGTCTTCATCCAGATGGCATCTTCTATCTTCATCCATCCGACGCGGAGCGGCTCCATCTTCAAGACATCCGGCACGGAGCATCCTCTTCAAACGACGGCTTCTTACTGAATGACGGTTCCATTAAGTGACGTCATCCAAGATGGCGTCCCTTAGATTCCAATTGGCTGATAGAATTCTATCAGCCAATCGGAATTAAGGTAGAAAAAATCCTATTGGCTAATGCAATCAGTCAATAGGATTGAGCTTGCATTCTATTGGTTGATTGGAATAGCCAATAGAATGCGAGCTCAATCCTATTGGCTTCTTGGATGACGTCACTTAAAGGTACCTTCATTCAGCTTTAGTCATCGGATGAAGAGGATGCTCCGCGTCGGATGTCTTGAAGATGTACCCGCTCTGCGCCGGATGGATGAAGATAGAAGATGCTATCTGGATGAAGTCTTCTGCCCGTCTGGAGGACCACTTCGCCCGGCTTGGATGAAGACTTCTCCCGGCTTCGTTGAGGACTTCGGTCTGGCTTGGATGAAGACTTCTCCCGGTAAGTCGATCTTCAGGGGGTTAGTGTTAGTTTTTTTTTAAGGGTGTATTGGGTGGGTTTTATTTTTAGGTTAGGGACTTTGGGCCCGCAAAAGAGCTAACTGCCATTTTAAGGGCAATGCCCATCCAAATGCCCTTTTCAGGGCAATGGGGAGCTTAGATTTTTTCAGATAGTATTTTATTTGGAGGGTTGGTTGTGTGGGTGGTGGGTTTTACTGTTGGGGGGGGTTGTTTGTATTTTTTTTTACATGTAAAAGAGCTGATTACTTTGGGGCAATGCCCCGCAAAAGGCCCTTTAAAGGGCTATTGGCAGTTTACTTTAGGCTAGGTTTTTTTTTTTGTGGGGGCTTTTTTATTTTAATAGGGCTATTAGATTAGGTGTAATTAGTTTAAATATCTATAATTTGTTTATTATTTTCTGTAATTAAGTGTTTTGTTTTTGTTGTACTTTAGCTAATTTAATTTAGTTAATTGTATTTAATTTAGTTAATTTATTAAATTATAGTGTAGTGTTAAGTGTTATTGTAACTTAGGAAAGGTTTTATTTTACAGGTACTTTTGTATTTATCTTAGCTAGGTAGTTATTAAATAGTTAATAACTATTTAATAACTATTCTACCTAGTTAAAATAAATACAAACTTGCCTGTAAAATAAAAATAAACCCTAAAATAGCTACAATGTAACTATTGGTTATATTGTAGCTAGCTTAGGGTTTATTTTATATGTAAGTATTTAGTTTTAAATAGGAATAATTTAGTTAATGATATGAATATTTATTTAGATTTATTTAAATTATATTTAAGTTAGGGGGTGTTAGGGTTAGACTTAGGTTTAGGGGTTAATACATTTAGTATAGTGGCGGCAACGTGGGGGCGTCAGATTAGGGGTTAAAAAGTGTAGGTAGGTTGCAGCGACATTGGGGCAGCAGATTAAGGGTTAATAAATATAATGTAGGTGTCGGCGATGTTGGGGTCAGCAGATTAGGGGTTCATAAATATAATGTAGGTGGCGGCGATGTCCGGAGCGGCAGATTAGGGGTTAATAATTTTATTATAGTATTTGCGATGCGGGATGGCCTCGGTTTAGGGGTTAATAGGTAGTTTAAGGGTGTTAGTGTACTTTTTAGCACTTTAGTTATGAGTTTTATATTACGGCGTTGTACCATAAAACTCATAACTACTGACGTGTACCGCTCACTTTTTGGCCTCCCAGGACAGACTCATAATACCGGCGCTATGGAAGTCCCAAAGAAAAAAGACTTTACAAAGTTTACTTAAGTCATTTTGCGGTAAGGCCAAAGAAGTGTGCGGTGCCCCTAAACCTTCAAGACTCATAATACCAGCGGGCGTAAAAAAGCAGACCTCTTAACGCTGCCTTTTTACCCTAACGCACAACTCGTAATCTAGCCAAGAGTATTTTAAACTGAAATAAAAGTTTTTGTTATTCATGGGGTTTTTTTTTCCTACTACAGGAAGCAACAGCTCTTATTTTTTACTTTTAGCTCCAATTTGTATTATGATACAGAGGGGTGGACAAATATCCCTATAGTTTACTAATCAGAGGTTAAAATTTACTAGTCCAGAGGGAAAACGTTACAAGGGCACTCAATGTTAAAGATAGGAAAAAGTCCAATTTTTTTTAACCTCTTTGCTGCAACTTCTTACTTGTTGTGGACTCGTGGAAATTTCAAGGTTGTATTATATGTGTGTGCGTATATATGTAATGTATGTATATATATATATATATATATATATATATATATATATATATATATATATATATATAGATAGATACATGTATATATAAATATATATATATATATATATATATATATATATATATATATATATATATATATATAGAAATACATGTATGTATATATATATATATTTATTTAAATATATATAATGTGTATTTGTGTTTTCCTTTTTTAAGCTTATTAAAATTGTGTTCTTTAATATCAAAATGGCTAAATACATTTCATAAAAATATGTCACCTCTGCTCTGCTGCATATATGCCAGCAACATTACAGTAGTGTAAATGTAAAACTATATCTGCAGACAGATCAGATTCATTTTAACCACTCAAAGCTATCTACTTGCCAATTTCAGTAAAGACTGATGTAGTAAATTGGGCTGTAGCTTGGCTACAAATTACCATGTGCCCTTTATTTTAATATCTCAAAAAGGACTGTAACAGTAAACTTTAAATATTTCAAATGTTCAGGGTTTTCCTGAAATATCTCCATTAAAATATCAACATTCTCAGTCATTCTTAAATGGACAGTTTGCTTAAAACTTTCTATATTTTAATTTGTTCCTGATGATCCATTTTACCCGCTGGAGTGCATTAAATTGTTTACACATAGCTCCTTAGCCTTTATATTGGCATTTGAAATAGCTGATTTAGCCTGTAGTATCCCTACCTACACTGACCTTTTTATACCTAGGTATAAGCTATTGAGAAAATATGTAAACACAACCAGCAGAAGAAATTACACTCACAGTGGAAGGGATAAAGCAATAAAGCTCTAAAATGTTATTTTTCAATTGTTCTTTCTAAGTATTGTACAGAGACAGAGATAAGCAAAGGAAGCACTTGAGTGATAAGATAACAAGATCTGATCTGTCAGCAAACTTAGCCTATTTTGATGGGCTAATAGCAAATCCAGCTAATTAGTTTGCAAAAAGTAGCTTAAATGAACAATTTCTCATATATTTTATATGCTGCAGCTGATAAAACAAGTCATGGGGAACACATTCAGGAAAAAAACTGAAGTGTCCCTTTAAGCATAGAATATCAAAAAATGCCATTGAAATGCTGCACCACTGGATTTTATACATGTGTATAAAACGAACGGAACAAAATTCATTTTCAAAAATATAATCTGTTAATATCATATAAGATGTTTTTTTCAAAAATATAATCTGTTAATATCATATAAGATGTTGCTTACCTTAGCTTCAATAGATATACATTATTAGCTGGGAAATGCAATAAGAACTTACAACTGCTTTAGCATCAATACCCCTTTTAAAAAATAGGGATGCTAATTTAAAAATCTTCTTTATTACAAGCATACAAATAAAGTTGTTGATGGTGTCCCTTTAAATGTGTTTTCTGTTTCAAATAGACAATATGAATTGCTATTGCCTGTTTTGTCCAGCAGAGGACAAAAAAAAAAACCAAAAAAAAAAAAACCTAGCAATCATTGCTTAGCAAATTAGGCTCAGATTTTTATCTGTCATCTCCATATCATAAGGGATAGAAAGGTCACATTGAAATGAGCATGAATATATTTCAATTTTAAATAGAATATTTTTTGCAGTATGTTTTCATTAGCAAAAATGCTTCTAGTAAACGTTTTTACTGATTCAGCAGCATATGCACATACGTGTGCTTAAAGGATCAGGGTTCAAACACCATTCCTGCTTAACAACCTGGTGGTGGTGGTGTGTATTGTATCAGTAAAGACATAACTTGTGTCGTACAAGCCACCAAGGCCAGATTGGCCTACCAGAAGATTTACCGATGGGCTGCAGCAGCTGGGGATGGAAAGTTACAATAGGGCTGGTCTCTAAATTTTCCACAGCTGCTTTTTATTCCCAGTCCAGCCCTGAAAGCCACTGCTGACCCTCTAAAAAGGTGCAGTGGATGAATGCTGATACATGGGGGAATTAACAGCATACGTGCATATTCCAAGATGCACTTGCTGCTCAGATCATAGGGAAGGATCACACCTGTGTACAAGCGGGAGTGCCGGCCATTACAGCTGAACCACGCTGTGTAAATATCCAATACAGAAAATAGGGCCGCAAACACCAAATCTTAAAACAAAAACAATAGTTCTCAGAAGGGGGTTAATCCATCGAAAAATCGTACTCTTTTCGTATTCTTACGAGCACTTAATCATAGATACTGGTCATACGGTTACACCTTCCTTTTAAAGGTAAAACAACCAATCAGGTTACAAAATGAAAAATACGTGATTTTACCCATTGTATTAAAACACAAGATGGAACAGAGCTTTTTACTGCATCAGGCAACATTCAAATGCTTAAGTTGTATAATAGAGATTGTTTAAAGGTTTTTGTCACTGAATATATCCAATTCAAAATCACAAGCAAAGTTAAACTATATTTCCCAAAATAAACATTATAACATTTTCAAAACTTGCATGACAGGGATTATAACAAGGACACATATACACTAAATTGCAAAAGAAATACTGCAGAAAATGTTACAATTTTTTCATTACAAAAGAAATGTTGCAAAAAAATATTACATCTTAAATGAGACATCAAACTGTTTATTGACACTGAGGTAACATAAAGTATATCCATGCATTTCTACTACACGGAAATGCTTGTTCTCCATAATTCTCATAATAAAATAGTATACTTTATTAGGTTTTAGTATGAGACTAAATTCAATCAAAATAGTAGCTTAGGTCCCACTCTAGATTCATACCATTAGGTATTTAGTTTGTAAATCCAGAAAAGCTCTTTTTTTCACCCAAAAATTATTTTTATTACCTCCTCTGGGTGGTACAGTAACTCTATCAATGATACTGACTTGAATATTGAGAATATTTGAAAAATGAATATAATTAAAGTGCTTGGCTACGGGGAATCCTTGTCAACGTTTTTGATGTCTCTCACATGTCCACTAATTCTAGTATGTACAGTATGTGTGGTTAACCCTACATACTGAATTCCACAAAACTATTTTGATTAAATTTAGTCTCATACTAAAACCTAATAAAATATACTATTTTAGTTCATATTATGAGAATTATGGAGAACAAACCATTTCTATCCATATAGTAGAATAGATTCAGACTTTGAAATATACAGGTATACTTTATGTTACTTCAGTGTCAATGAACGGTTTGATGTCTCATTTAAGATGTAATATTTTTTTGCAACATTTCTTTTGTAATAATAACAATTTGTTGTAACATTTTCTGCAATATTTCTTTTGCCATTTAGTGTATATGTGTCCTTGTTATAATCCATGTCATGGCAAGTTTTGAAAATGTTATAATGTTTTTTTTGGGTAATATAGTTTAACTTTGCTTGTGATTTTGAATTGGATATATTCAGTGTTAAAAACGTTTAAACAATCTCGATTATACAACTTAGGCATTTGAATGTTGCTTTATGTAGTATATACAGTAGCTCTGTTCAATCTTGTGTTTTAATACAATGGGTTAAATCACGTATTTTAAATTTTGTAACCTGATTAGTTGTTTTACCTTTAAAAGGAAGGTGTAACCGTATGACCAGTGTCTATGATTAAGTGCTCGTAAGAGTACAAAACGTGTAAGATTTTTTGATGGATTAACCCCATTCTGTGAACTGTTGTTTTTAGAAGATTCAATAAAGTATTTTTGTTTTAAGATTTGGCGTTTGCAGCCCTATTTTCTGCTTAGCATACGTACATATGCCTGTAATAAAAAAAATGGAATTATATTGTAAAACATGATTGTATTTAACATTTAAATGCACAAATACACATTTCAATATTAACCTATTACCTTAAGAAAAGCATTGTATTGCATTCCTTTCTAGGGTACAAGGCACCTAATGTGCTGGCCTGTAATAAATAAAACACTGACCTTCATACTGATAGATGAGGTTGGGGTGTGGCTGAGAGTAGAAGCAAGAGCAGATAAGGGACAACATGGAGAGCTCCTTCATTTTCTCCTTGTAGGCTGTAAAAGGAAAAGTGGCAAACATGAGTATGTAGTATTAACAAAGAACACCATAAACATATAGCAACACACCTGTTTTTCTCAACTCCTTTCTTCTCCTTAAAGGGACAGTAAACACCTTGGTATTGCTATATAATATGTTTGGTTTTGCATAATTTATCAACTTATACGTTCACTGTTTATTTCCTTCATGTCATTGGCAAGAGTCCATGAGCTAGTGACGTATGGGATATACAATCCTACCAGGAGGGGCAAAGTTTCCCAAACCTCAAAATGCCTATAAATACAACCCTCACCACACCCACAATTCAGTTTTACAAACTTTGCCTCCTATAGAGGTGGTGAAGTAAGTTTGTGCTTGATTTTCTTCTGTGATATGCGCTTCTCAGCATTTTGAAGCCCGATTCCTCTCTGAGTACAGTGAATGTCAGAGGGATGTGAAGGGATTATCACCTATTGATTCTATGGTTTCCCTCATGGGAGATCTATTTCATAGGTTCTCTGTTATCGGTCATAGAGATTCATATCCTACCTCCCTTATTCAGATCAACGATATACTCTCATATTCCATTACCTCTACTGATAACTGTTTCAGTACTGGTTTGGCTATCTGCTATATGTGGATGGATGTCTTTCAGTAAGTAGGTTTTCATTACTTAAGACACTCTCAGCTATAGTTTAGCACTTTATGCATTAATATAAAGTTCTAAATATATGTATTGTACTTATATTTGCCATGAGCCAGGTTAATGTATATTTCCTTTTGCAGACTATCAGTTTAATATTTGGGAAAAAAACATATATAGGAAAATATTTTTCTTACCTGGGGTATAGTCTTTTTTCATTTGACTACTTTTTCATTAAATTTTGTGGGCAAAATTAGGCTAGCGAGGGTGCAAAATGCCAAAGTTTATTGTGTCATTCTTGGCACAAGATTTTTTGGCGCGAAGGTACGTCCGATGTTGCAAATTCGTCATTTCCGGCGTCTTAGTTGACGTTGAGTTCCTTACACAAGGTTGTACTTATATTTGCCATGAGCCAGGTTAATGTATATTTCCTTTTGCAGACTATCAGTTTAATATTTGGGAAAAAAACATATATAGGAAAATATTTTTCTTACCTGGGGTATAGTCTTTTTTCATTTGACTACTTTTTCATTAAATTTTGTGGGCAAAATTAGGCTAGCGAGGGTGCAAAATGCCAAAGTTTATTGTGTCATTCTTGGCGCAAGATTTTTTGGCGCGAAGGTACGTCCGATGTTGCAAATTCGTCATTTCCGGCGTCTTAGTTGACGTTGAGTTCCTTGCACAAGGTTGCGTCTTCAATGGCGCAAGTGTGTCATTTCCGGATGTTGTTAGCGCCAAAAAAAATTCAGTTTGCTTTGTGCGTCATACTTGGCACCAAATAATTTCATATTTAAAACCCCATTCCTATCCCCATCCCCATATGCCTCTTGCCTGTTTCTATGTCAGAGGGCTATGCTGTTTGCATTTTTTTCCCATTCCTGAAACTGCCATATAAGGAAATTGATCATTTTGCTTTATATGTTGTTTTTTTCTCTTACATTTGCAAGATGTCTCAATCTCATCCTGTCTCAGAAACCACTGTTGGAATCCTGCTGCCTGATAACAGTTCTACCAAAGCTAAGTGCATCTGTTGTAAATTTGTGGAGATTATATCTCCAGCTGTGGTATTTAACAGTTGTCAACTTGTCATGATAAGCTTTTACATGCAAAGAATGTGTCCATCAGTAATAGTACAATGCCTGTTATTCATTCAACATCTAATGTACATGATATACCTGTGAATATAAAAGATTTTATTGCTGATGTGATTCAGAAGGCTTTGTCTGCCATCCCGCCTTCTAATAAACGTAAAAGGTCTTTTAAAACTTCTCATAAAGTTGATGAAATTTCAAATGACCGACAACATACTGAATTATCCTCCTCTGATGAGGATCTATCTGATTCAGAAGATCCTTCCTCAGATATTGACACTGACAAATCTACTTATTATTTATTTAAAATGGAGTATATTCGTTCCTTGTTAAGAGGTGTTGATTACATTGGATATTGAGGAAACGTTTAAATTCTGTTATAAACTTCCTGTGGTTACTCCAGAGGTTTTTCCAGTTCCTGATGCTATTTCTGATATGATTTCTAAGGAATGGAATAGGCCTGGTAGTTCTTTTATTCCTTCTTCAAGGTTTAAAAAATCGTATCCTTTGCCAGCAGTTAGATTGGAGTTTTGGGAAAAGATCCCCAAAGTTGATGGGGCTATTTCTACTCTTGCTAAACGTACTACTATTCCTATGGAAGATAGTACTTCTTTTAAAGACCGTTTAGATAGGAAACTTGAATCTTATCTAAGGAAAGCTTATTTATATTCTGGCTATATTCTCAGGCCTGCCATTTCTATAGCTGATGTTGCAGCTGCATCAACGTTTTGGTTGGAAAGTTTAGCGCAACAGGAAATGGATCCTGATTTGTCTAGCATTGTTCACTTGCTTCAACATGCTAATCATTTTATTTGTGATGCCATTTTTGATATCATCAAAATTGATGTTAAATCTATGTCTTTAGCTATTTTAGCTAGAAGAGCTTTGTGGCTCAAATATTGGAATGCTGACATGGTATCTAAGTCTAGATTACTATCTCTTTCTTTCCAAGGTAATAAGTTATTTGGTTCTCAGTTGGATTCGATTATTTCAACTGTCACTGGGGGGAAGGGAGTTTTTTGCCTCAGGATAAAAGACCTAAGGGTAAATCTAAAGCTTCTAACTGTTTTCGTTCCTTTCGACAAAATAAGGAACAGAAACCTAATCCTTCCCCCAAAGAATCTGGTTCCAATTGGAAACCTTCTTCAAGTTGGAGTAAATCCAAACCATTTAAGAAACCAAAGCCAGCCCCCAAGTCTGCATGAAATTAAAACTTACCTGTGAAATAAAAATAAACCTAACATTAAACTATAAATTAACCTAATATAACTATTGTAATAAAATAAAAAAATACTACCAATTAAAAAATCTAAATTACAAATTTAAAAAAACCTAACACTACGAAAAAGATAAAAAATATAAAATTACAAATAATAAACACTAAATTATGAAAACAAAAACCCACTAAGCTTACAAAAAATAACAAACAATTACACCTAATCTAATAGCCCTATCAAAATAAAAAATCCCCTGCAAAATAAAACCACCCCCTAGCCTACAATAAACTACCAATAGTTCTTAAAAGGGCTTTTTAGTAAATTAAACAGCTCTTTTACCTGTAAAAAAATACAAAGTCCCACCAACAGTAAAACCCACCACCCAAAATAAAAAAACTAACTCTAAAAAAAACCTAAGCGATCCATTGCCCCTAAAGGGGCATTTGTATGGGCATTGCCCTTAAAAGAGCATTCAGCTCTTTTTTCACTGCCCTTAAAAGGGCATTCAGCTCTTTTTACAAAAGCCCAAAGCCCTAATCTAAAAATAAACGCCACCCAAATTTTTTTTTTTTAAAACCTAACACTAACCCCAGAATATCTACTCATGGTTCCTGAAGTCCGGACATCCATCTTCATCCAGGCGGCGAGAAGTCTTCATCCAGGCGGCGACACCTTCATCCATCTCGGGGACATCTTCTATCTTCATCCCGGCTGCGCGGAGTGGAGCTATCCTGGAAGCGATCCCATCCTGCGCGGAGCGTCCTCTTCAAATGGCCACCGCCATACACTGAAGTTGAACGCAAGGTAGCCGTTTCAAAATGGCGTATCTTGCGATTCTTCAAATTCAAATCAGCCAATAGGATGAGAGCTTCTGAAATCCTATTGGCTGTTCAAAACAGCCAATAGGATGAGAGCTACTGAAATCCTATTGGCTGTTCAAAATAGTATAGACACTATCAGGTAGTTTGCACATACTGCTCTGTAGTACTCAGCTGCTTGTGGCTCCTATTTCCTTCCTCATTATTATACCAGTCTGCACAATCATTACTAAAGAAAGTGTACTATAGGCATGTGGATGACTATCATAGTACATAGGGTTGCCAACTATTCTCCACAAAAATAATGGGCAATATGTAGTTGATTAGTCAAAATGGTATGTGGGGTCACACAATATCCTTCCCAAAGCCCCCTGTCTTGAATTTACAATGTATATTTTTCACAGCTAAGCAAACATTTTAGCCCTTGGCTGCCTGTGATATACAAATCTATAATTGTACCTCTTTTTCTACCCCCTTCTTTCTGCTCTATATTTGTAATGCATTGAGGTATTCCTTTCATGTTTAGTTAACATTAAGAAACTAAGGAGCCGATTTATCATGGCCCGAAGGCTCGCCGGAAACAGGAGTTAAGAAGCAGCGGTCTTAAGACCACTGCTCCTTAATTCGTACGCCACCTCTGAGGAGGCGGACAGCAATCAACCCGATCACATACGATCGGGTTGATTGACACCCCCTGCTAGCGGCTGATTGGCCGAGAATCTGCAGGGGCGGCATTGCACAAGCAGTTCACCAGAACTGCTTATGCAATGTTAACACTGTCGGCATTCAGCGATGTCAGGCGGGCATGATCGATACAGCGGATAAATCGGCCCTAATAACTGGACATGTGTCTAGTATTTTTGTGAAGATTTTACTGGACAACCTGCTAACATAACGGACTGTCCAGTTGAATACTGTACACTAGGGCTGTGCAATATGGAACAGAAAAAAATAATCACGATTTTCTGATGAAATATTTTTATAAAAAATATTTTTTTTAAACATACATTTTGCATTAAAAAATGCACATATCTGTTCAGAACAGCGGCTTGTTCCATTTGCAGTTTACACTGCAGACTGAATAGGCCAGAGAAAAGGGCATTACCAGTCCCCCACCTTCCTTGCCTGTGCACACCTCAGGACTAGAGCAATGAGCGGATAGGCAAGTAAAATGGTGACAGTAGTGGTGTGACTTGCAGTTACAATGGTGTGACGCTTCCTGGTCCACCCCCCAGGGGAAGTGACATGATATGGAAACTGTTTCAAACGTTATTATTTTGTTTGTTTTGATAACAAATTGCAGTGATTCAGATATTACATAGTTTCATATTGCGATTAATCACACAGCCCCACTGTACACCTGGCAACCCTAACAGTACATCACATCACAATCCCATGTCCTGCGCTTAAAAATGGTAGGCAAAGCCAACATATGATCAATTCTCAGTGTGTGCTTTGTATTGCATGGGCTGAGATCTTCTTTTACATATCCAGCTCACATTCCATGGGCACTGTTTTACAATGAAATCCTGTTTTTCAGAGATATTGTGGTACACGGGTGCATCCTAGCACACTATTAATATAATTATTTAGTTAGCACACATTAGCACTTAGGTATATGCACCGTCCTTTGCTGCTTGTGTGTAATTGTCTGAGAGGTTAATCACTGCTGCTAGAACAGTTTATGTGTGATATGTGTGTGTATTGGAGAGACAGAGGTTATCACTCCAGTAGAAGAGGAAAATCAATATATTTGTTTAGTAGGAAGTGGTTAATTGCTGCTATTTATGTCTTTTCACATTCTATAAATATAACCTACCTAAAAAAAAACATCTGTGTGGGAACACAACAGAGAAAGAACACAGTATTGGCTCTCAATTTAACTCAGCTTTTTTTTATATATATATATATATATATATATATATATATATATATATATATCTGGACAAATTGACACCTGTAACAATATTCTTCCATTTACATGTCCAGCTTTTTAAAGTCTCTCAGTGTTAGCTATGTAAAAAGCCTGCTATGTCTCAACGCATTACAAATATTGAGCAGAAAGTAGTGAGGGACAGTCAAGGGCGTCGATCGCTTCTGTTTTCGTGTTTTACTGTTAGAGGACAAATAGTTTATATCTATGTTACTGGAAGCGCTGAGGTAAAATTACTGTGAAAAATATGAATGGGAGGATCAAGATTGAGGGTTAAGGTAGATCTTTTGGGGAGGCATTGTGTGACCCTACCTAACATCCAACCCAGTCACTGACAGATTGTCCAGTATTTTTGTGGAGGACGACTGGTAACCCTAGCAACAAGTATCTCCTTTAAAAGCTATGAAGATGTTTTACAGCAATGGAACTAGGCCTCAGTCTGGAGAGTAAAAAATATATGTAAGCATGTGTGCTTCTGTCACTTGCATTGCAAGCATAAAAAAAAACATTACAAAAATTACATTTGAAATGAACTGTAGTACATGTCTAATAAAATGAGAATGTACCTCTTCACAATTACACTTTTTATGCAACAAAAAAAATTAAAATCTTTTTAACATCTTTACTTGCTGCACCACCATGTACATAGAACAACATTTCTGAGTACAATGCCCTCACATTTTAAGTTATTAGAATTGAGTTTCCAAATTTAAACACTGGTGTTCTTCTACGATGGGTGGGAGACAATAAACATACACACACAATATATATATATATATATATATATATATATATATATATATATATATATATATAAATAAAGTACTGTGCAAAAGTCATAGGCCACCATTAGATTTGTTGTTTTAGCAAAGTTTTAATGACATCCATATTTATTTTTCGGTCTCTTTATTAAGATACTAACAGAAAATACAGGTAATATGTACACAAAAGATAGAAAAACACAATTTTCAAAACAAAATGGCTTCTTCAGACAAAAGTCAGTATTTAGTGTGACCGCCCTTGGAACTAAGCACATCTTGAACTCTTTTGGGGAGACTTATTTATTTCTCTGCCCAGGTGATCCCACACTGCCTCTATAATATTCAGGTCTGGACTCTGTGGAGGTCAGTCCATGACTGTCAGTGTTTTATCAGCTGTTTTTTTTCCAAATATGATTTAACTGCATTAGCAGGGTGCTTGAGATCATTATTATTCTAAAAAATAAAACCATTCCCAATCAGGCGCTTTCCGGAAGGAATGTCATGATGTATTAAAACCTGTCTGTAATTTTCAGCATTCATGATCACATCAATTCGGACAAAATCGCCAACACCACTGGTAGAGATGCAGCCCCAAAACAGGACAGATCCTCAACCATGTTTCACTGAAGGACGCAAGCACTCATTCTTCCAACTATTTCAAACTCTTCTTCTCACATATTGTCGACAACTGGACCCAAAAATGTCAAACTTTGATTTGTCACACCATAATACTCTTTTCCACTGATCTTCATTTCAATCGTTGTGAGCTTTAGCATATCTTAGTCTTTTCACCCTGTTCCCCTTCTGAAAAAGTGGTTACTTAGCTGCTACCCTTCCACAAAGACCATTCCTGATCAAGCTTCTTTGGACTTTAGAAGGGTCAACTTGGCATCCCAATGAAGCTGCCAGATGATGAGCCAGGTCCTTGCTGGACTTCTAACGGTCTATGAGAAACTTCTCATCAGATTTTGAAAGTTTTCTTGCCCTTCCAGTCATTTTTTTGTCCTTGACCTCTCCTGGTTCTTCAAATGTATTTATAACAGCTTAAATACCACATCTTGTGTATCCAGTTTGTTTGCCGATTTCCCTTTGAGAGTGGCCTTGCTGATGCAAAAGTATGATTTTATGTCTGTCAAATTCTGTGATCTTTGGCATGTTGAATGGAATTTTGTGATTGAAAGTTGGTCTTATTAGCAAGCTTCCAATTAATTAAACTCATATCACATGTGTATATAATGCTCAAGCATGTCTTTCATGAACCTGGTGTAATAGCGCTTTTTCACAGCAGTCATTTTGACATGAAATAGTAGAAAAAATACAGGTGTTAGCAATGACATTAATTAGGGTTCCATTCCATGTAGGTTTACGAGACCCAGGTTCCTGCTATTGCTCAAGTGTAAGGGGAGGTCACCCTAAATACTTGCCACTTTAGCCTATATTAGCATTTTTTTCTGTATCTTAATACTGCATACAAATATCCTGTATTTTCTGGTTGTATTCTAATAAAGAGACTGAGAAATAATTATATATAGTCATTATACCATTGCTAAAACAACAAATCTAATGGTGGCCTAAGACTTTTACACAGTACTGTATATATGGCTGCATATAAAAGTCAGTAGGGAATGGCATAGATACCTTATAAAGTCCAGCATTAAGTCAGTTTGCTGCTAGCACAGTCGCGGTAAAGCCATATTAGAATCAGTGAAAGTTATATCTATTTATTTATTTTTTTAGTTTTGGGGTCAGCTAAGTACCCAGGTATTACAATGTCTCTTTAATTTCCTAATGATCGGTGTTCCAGTTTAATAGACAGTTACTTTCTATGTTTATTTTTTTTAGCATGCTAGATATTTTTCAACCAAACCCCCACAATTTGCACTTTTTTGATGCTATGCATTAGATCACTACTGTACTTTACTTACTTTCATTGTCTCATTTAATTGTTGCACCATTTATCACTTCTGTATTTGTTTTATTGTATTGATTTTTCTTAGGAAATATAGTTTGTTTTAATGGAGTTTCTGATTCAAGTTCCATTTTCAAAGTATATACAGGGAGTGCAGAATTATTAGGCAAATGAGTATTTTGACCACATCATCCTCTTTATGCATGTTGTCTTACTCCAAGCTGTATAGGCTTGAAAGCCTACTACCAATTAAGCATATTAGGTGATGTGCATCTCTGTAATGAGAAGGGGTGTGGTCTAATGACATCAACACCCTATATCAGGTGTGCATAATTATTAGGCAACTTCCTTTCCTTTGGCAAAATGGGTCAAAAGAAGGACTTGACAGGCTCAGAAAAGTAAAAAATAGTGAGATATCTTGCAGAGGGATGCAGCACTCTTAAAATTGCAAAGCTTCTGAAGCGTGATCATCGAACAATCAAGCGTTTCATTTAAAATAGTCAACAGGGTCGCAAGAAGCGTGTGGAAAAACCAAGGCGCAAAATAACTGCCCATGAACTGAGAAAAGTCAAGCGTGCAGCTGCCAAGATGCCACTTGCCACCAGTTTGGCCATATTTCAGAGCTGCAACATCACTGGAGTGCCCAAAAGCACAAGGTGTGCAATACTCAGAGACATGGCCAAGGTAAGAAAGGCTGAAAGACGACCACCACTGAACAAGACACCCAAGCTGAAACATCAAGACTGGGCCAAGAAATATCTCAAGACTGATTTTTCTAAGGTTTTATGGACTGATGAAATGAGAGTGAGTCTTGATGGGCCAGATGGATGGGCCCGTGGCTGGATTGGTAAAGGGCAGAGAGCTCCAGTCCGACTCAGACGCCAGCAAGGTGGAGGTGGAGTACTGGTTTGGGCTGGTATCATCAAAGATGAGCTTGTGGGGCCTTTTCGGGTTGAGGATGGAGTCAAGCTCAACTCCCAGTCCTACTGCCAGTTTCTGGAAGACACCTTCTTTAAGCAGTGGTACAGGAAGAAGTCTGCATCCTTCAAGAAAAACATGATTTTCATGCAGGACAATGCTCCATCACACGTGTCCAAGTACTCCACAGCGTGGCTGGCAAGAAAGGGTATAAAAGAAGAAAATCTAATGACATGGCCTCCTTGTTCACCTGATCTGAACCCCATTGAGAACCTGTGGTCCATCATCAAATGTGAGATTTACAAGGAGGGAAAACAGTACACCTCTCTGAACAGTGTCAGCATGGTTTTACTTCAGGGAGATCATGTCAGACTAATCTAATTGACTTCTTTGATTATGTAACAAAAGTATTAGACAAGGGAGGAGCAGTTGATGTAGCATATCTAGATTTCAGCAAAGCATTTGACACCGTCCCACACAATAAACTTATTCACAAACTATATCTCCTTGGTCTAGATTCAAAAATTGTGAACTGGGTGGAATGCTGGCTTAAGGACAGAAAACAAAGTGTCTTAGTAAATGGAGTTCATTCAGCAGAGGGGGCTGTTACTAGTGGTGTTCCTCAGGGGTCAGTTCTGGGGCCTGTTTTGTTTAACATATTTATCTGCGATATCAGCAAAGGGCTACAGGGGAAAGTATGTCTCTTTGCAGATGATACAAAAATTTGCAACAGAGTGGATGTTCCAGGGGGGGTAGACAAAATGAGAAGTGATATACAACAATTGGAGGATTGGACAAATGACTGGGGTCTAAAGTTTAACACAGCAAAGTGTAAAATAATGCATTTAGGGAAGAAAAATCCAAATGTTAATTACAGACTCAATGACACTTTACTGACTGTTACAGACGAGGAACAGGACTTGGGAATTATTATTTCAGATGATTTAAAACTTAGTAAACAATGTAGTAATGCAGCGAGTAAGGCTAGCAGAATGCTTGGATGTATTGGTAGAGGTATTTGCAGCAGAAATAGTAAGGTTCTTATGCCACTTTATAGATCATTAGTTAGGCCTCATCTTGAGTATTGTGTGCAGTTCTGGAGACCATATCTTCAGAAGGATATTAACAAACTTGAATCTGTGCAAAGGAGGGCTACCAAAATGGTACATGGTCTAAAAAATAAAACTTACCAGGATAGGCTCAATGACCTAAATATGTATAGCTTAGAGGAGAGAAGGGAAAGAGGTGATATGATAGCAACTTTCAAGTACATTAAAGGGTTTAGTAAAACTGAGGCTGTGGGTATTTTACATAAAATGGAAAATTCAAGAACAAGGGGTCATGAGCTCAAGCTAAAGGGTAGTAGATTCAGAAGTAATTTGAGGAAGCACTTCTTTACAGAAAGAGTGATTGATTTATGGAATAAACTTCCTCAAGAGGTAGTAGCAACAAACACTGTGGGGGACTTTAAAAATGCATGGGACAAGCATAGGGCTATCCTACGAACTAGATAAGTTTATACTGTTAGGTAAGGTCGGGCAGACTTGCTGGGCCTATGGCTCTTATCTGCCGTCAATATCTATGTTTCTATGTTTCTATGTGTCTGGGAGGCTGTGGTTGCTGCTGCACGCAATGTTGATGGTGAACAGATCAAAACACTGACAGAATCCATGGATGGCAGGCTTTTGAGTGTCCTTGCAAAGAAAGGTGGCTATATTGGTCACTGATTTGTTTTTGTTTTGAATGTCAGAAATGTATATTTGTGAATGTTGAGATGTTATATTGGTTTCACTGGTAAAAATAAATAATTGAAATGGGTATATATTTGTTTTTTGTTAAGTTGCCTAATAATTATGCACAGTAATAGTCACCTGCACACACAGATATCCCCCTAAAATAGCTAAAACTAAAAACAAACTAAAAACTACTTCCAAAAATATTCAGCTTTGATATTAATGAGTTTTTTGGGTTCATTGAGAACATGGTTGTTGTTCAATAATAAAATTAATCCTCAAAAATACAACTTGCCTAATAATTCTGCACTCCCTGTATATATATATATATATATATATATATATATATATATATACACACGCACAGCATTATATCTGATATACAAGACTCTTATACCCTATGACATCCTCAGCTAAGCATGTGTATCCTAAAACTTTACTCCAATAGCTTATAGTTATATAAAGATGAGCATATATAAGGTTCGAATGATCAATAACAATGGAAAGCTGGTTAAAATCTTAAGGGTTCATGATCAATCCATGATGGATTTGTGAAATCAAGTAGCAACAAATGGGCATAAAGTAATACACAATGTCTATAGACTCCACCAAACTGGAGTATTAACATGAAATACTAATCTATGAGTATAAACCACCTGGTGTATTAACTAAGGTGTCACTGATCTGTGAAAACTGAGAATGGATTTCTAAACCAGGATTTGTGGAATATTTAAAATCCCCATAACAATTAATTAACGGAAGTAAATGATAACGTTGTGCAGATTGTGCTTGCTCTTCCTGTATCATAACTTTGCAAATTGAGCTTTTCCCACTGCCTACCAAGGCACTGGTGACCTAGAGTACTACAATTATCATGAGTTTTTCTTATAGGAGTGCCTTACTTAGTCAATAGGAAAGGATTCCTAAAATATTAATGATGTATTGTAAGAGTAGTATACTTAAACAGCTCTGAACTCGCAAAGTCCACCAAATTATGACACTGATGTCTAGTGGATCTGTAAGCATGGTATATTAGCTATAGGGATATGTGACTATAAAAACAAACCAAATGTTTTAGCCTTGTGAGAATCCGTGGACATAGAGTATAAACCACAATATGGAGGTCTTAAATAATGGAGTAATAGCCAAAAATAGAGTATAAGTTTAACCATTAATCCCATTTTGTGTATGTGTAATATTGAGCACTTCCCAAAATCTGAAGGATTCATAGTTATGGAAATCGAGAGTCTGGAGATTTATTAGCAAAAAATGCTAATCAAAATATGATGGTTATATAAGTATGGATCACTTAAGGTTAAGAGGATCTATGACTATGGAATATCAATTTTGGAGATCCATAAGAACAGATTACGCACCAAAGTCTTGGAATTTTGTAAGCATAGAATACCATCCAAGGTCTTAAAGATCAATGAACATGAAGCAACATTGAATGCTTCCGGAATCCATGAATATTCAGTACAAACCAATGTATGTGGGATCAGCAAGTATGAAGTATATCAATCAAGGTCTATGAGCATGGCATACCACTCAATGTCTGATAAGATGTGAGCATAAAGTACATACCAAAGCCAGGAGAAAATCCATGAGATGGGTGAATTAGCAAAGGTGAGGGATCTGTGAGCATGCGTGGATGGATCAGTAAGAATTCAGTAACTGTAAATGTATAAACTCTATGAGAATAGAGAACCAGCCAATCAAAGTGATTAAGTAAGCATGGATATTACCCAAGATCTGTAGGGTCTGTGAGAATGAAGTGCTAACTATGGTGTGTTAATATGTGCGCATGAATCCTTAGCCAGTGTATAGGATAATCTGTATCTGTATCTATTTATCATGGTTTAATGTACTGGATCTGTCTTTCTTTCATGTAATTAGCAAGAGTCCATGAGCTAGTGACGTATGGGATATACATTCCTACCAGGAGGGGCAAAGTTTCCCAAACCTCAAAATGCCTACAAATACACCCCTCACCACACCCACAAATCAGTTTTACAAACTTTGCCTCCTGTGGAGGTGATGAAGTAAGTTTGTGCTAGATTCTACGTTGATATGCGCTCCGCAGCAGTTTGGAGCCCGGTTTTCCTCTCAGCGTGCAGTGAATGTCAGAGGGATGTGAAGAGAGTATTGCCTATTTGAATTCAATGATCTCCTTCTACAGGGTCTATTTCATAGGTTCTCTGTTATCGGTCGTAGAGATTCATCTCTTACCTCCCTTTTCAGATCGACGATATACTCTTATATACCATTACCTCTACTGATTCTCGTTTCAGTACTGGTTTCGCTTTCTACTACATGTAGATGAGTGTCCTGGGGTAAGTAAGTCTTATTTTTGTGACACTCTAAGCTATGGTTGGGCACTTTTATATAAAGTTCTAAATATTTGTGTTTAAACATTTATTTGCCTTGATTCAGGATGTTCAATATTCCTTATTTCAGACAGTCAGTTTCATTATTTGGGATAATGCATTTGAATAATCAATTTTTCTTACCTTAAAATTTGACTTTTTTTCCCTGTGGGCTGTTAGGCTCGCGGGGGCTGAAAATGCTTCATTTTATTGCGTCATTTTTGGCGCAGACTTTTTTGGCGCAAAAATTTTTTCTTTATTTTTCCGGCGTCATACTTGTCGCCGGAAGTTGCATCATTTTTGCCGTTTTTGCGCCAAAAATGTTGGCGTTACCGGATGTGGCGTCATTTTTGGCGCTAAAAGCATTTAGGCTCCAAATAATGTGGGCGTCTTTTTTGGCGCCAAAAAATATGGGCGTAATTATTGTCTCCACATTATTTAAGTCTCATTGTTTATTGCTTCTGGTTGCTAGAAGCTTGTTCACTGGCATTTTTTCCCATTCCTGAAACTGTCATTTAAGGAATTTGACCAATTTTGCTTTATATGTTGTTTTTTCTTTTACATATTGCAAGATGTCTCAGACTGAGCCTGAATCAGAAGATACTTCTGGAAAATCGCTGCTTGATGCTGGATCTACCAAAGCTAAGTGTATTTGCTGTAAACTTATGGTATCTGTTCCTCCAGCTGCTGTTTGTAATGAATGTCATGACAAACTTGTTAATGCAGATAATATTTCCTTTAGTAATGTTACATTACCTGTTGCTGTTCCATCAACATCTAATACTCCTGTTCCTGTTAACATAAGAGATTTTGTTTCTAAATCCATTAAGAAGGCTATGTCTGTTATTCCTCCTTCTAGTAAACGGAAAAGGTCTTTTAAAACTTCTCATTTTTCAGATGAATTTTTATATGAACATAATCATTCTGATTCTGATAATGATTCCTCTGGTTCAGAGGATTCTGTTTCAGAGATTGATGCTGATAAATCTTCATATTTATTCAAAATGGAATTTATTCGTTCTTTACTTAAAGAAGTCTTAATTGCATTAGAAATAGAGGATTCTGGTCCTCTTGATACTAAATCTAAACGTTTAAATAAGGTTTTTAAATCTCCTGTAGTTATTCCAGAAGTTTTCCTGTCCCTGATGCTATTTCTGAAGTAATTTCCAGGGAATGGAATAATTTGGGTAATTAATTTACTCCTCTCCTTCTAAACGTTTTAAGCAATTATATCCTGTGCCATCTGACAGATTAGAGTTTTGGGACAAAATCCCTAAAGTTGATGGGGCTATCTCTACTCTTGCTAAACGTACTACTATTCCTACGGCAGATAGTACTTCCTTTAAGGATCCTTTAGATAGAAAAATTGAATCCTTTCTAAGAAAAGCTTACTTATGTTCAGGTAATCTTCTTAGACCTGCTATATCTTTAGCGGATGTTGCTGCAGCTTCAACTTTTTGGTTGGAAGCTTTAGCGCAGCAAGTGACAGATCATGATTCTCATAGCATTGTTAATCTTCTTCAACATGCTAATAATTTTATTTGTGAAGCCCTGCTGGTAGGGGGCAGATTACGATTTTTCAAAGAAATTTGGATCAATTCGATTCACAATCTTTGGATTCAGAACATTGTTTCACAAGGGTACAGAATAGGCTTCAAGATAAGGCCTCCTGCAAGAAGATTTTTTCTTTCCCGTGTCCCAGTAAATCCAGTGAAGGCTCAAGCATTTCTGAAATGTGTTTCAGATCTAGAGTTAGCTGGAGTAATTGTGCCAGTTCCAGTTCTGGAACAGGGGCTGGGGTTTTACTCAAATCTCTTTATTGTACCAAAGAAGGAGAATTCCTTCAGACCAGTTCTGGATTTAAAATTTTTTAATCATTATGTAAGGATACCAACATTCAAAATGGTAACTATAAGGACTATTCTGCCTTTTGTTCAGCAAGGGCATTATATGTCCACAATAGATTTACAGGATGCATATCTGCATATTCCGATTCATCCAGATCACTATCAGTTTCTGAGATTCTCTTTCCTAGACAAGCATTACCAGTTTGTGGCTCTGCCGTTTGGCCTAGCAACAGCTCCAAGGATTTTTACAAAGGTTCTCGGTGCCCTTCTGTCTGTAATCAGAGAACAGGGTATTGTGGTATTTCCTTATTTGGACGATATCTTGGTACTTGCTCAGTCTTCACATTTAGCAGAATCTCATACGAATCGACTTGTATTGTTTCTTCAAAAACATGGTTGGAGGATCAATTTACCAAAAAGTTCATTGATTCCTCAGACAAGGGTAACCTTTTTAGGTTTCCAGATAGATTCAGTGTCCATGACTCTGTCTCTGACGGACAAGAGACGTCTAAAATTGGTTTCAGCTTGTCGAAACCTTCAGTCTCAATCATTCTCTTCGGTAGCCTTATTCATGGAAATTCTAGGTCTTATGACTGCTGCATCGGACGCGATCCCCTTTGCTCGTTTTCACATGCGACCTCTTCAGCTTTGTATGCTGAACCAGTAGTGCAGGGATTATACAAAGATATCTCAATTAATATCTTTAAAACCGATCGTACGACACTCTCTCACGTGGTGGATAGACCACCATCGTTTAGTTCAAGGGGCTTCTTTTGTTCTTCCGACCTGGACTGTGATTTCAACAGATGCAAGTCTGACAGGTTGGGGAGCTTTTTGGGGGTCTCTGACAGCACAAGGGGTTTGGGAATCTCAGGAGGTGAGATTACCAATCAACATTTTGGAACTCCGTGCAATTTTCAGAGCTCTTCAGTCATGGCCTCTTCTAAAGAGAGAGTCGTTCATTTGTTTTCAGACGGACAATGTCACAACCGTGGCATATGTCAATCATCAAGGAGGGACTCACAGTCCTCTGGCTATGAAAGAAGTATCTCGAATACTGGTTTGGGCGGAATCCAACTCCTGTCTAATTTCTGCGGTTCATATCCCAGGTATAGACAATTGGGAAGCGGATTATCTCAGTCGCCAAACGTTACATCCGGGCGAATGGTCTCTTCACCCAGAGGTATTTCTTCAGATTGTTCAAATGTGGGGACTTCCAGAAATAGATCTGATGGCTTCCCATCTAAACAAGAAACTTCCCAGGTATCTGTCCAGATCCAGGGATCCTCAGGCGGAGGCAGTGGATGCATTGTCACTTCCTTGGAAGTATCATCCTGCCTATATCTTTCCACCTCTAGTTCTCCTTCCAAGAGTGATTTCCAAGATTCTAAAGGAGTGCTCGTTTGTTCTGCTGGTGGCTCCAGCATGGCCTCACAGGTTTTGGTATGCGGATCTTGTCTGGATGGCCACTTGCCAACCATGGACTCTTCCATTAAGACCAGACCTTCTATCGCAAGGTCCTTTTTTCCATCAGGATCTCAAATCCTTAAATTTGAAGGTATGGAGATTGAACGCTTGATTCTCAGTCATAGAGGTTTCTCTGACTCAGTAATTAATACTATGTTACAGGCTCGTAAATCTGTATCTAGGAAGATATATTATCGAGTCTGGAAGATTTACATTTCTTGGTGTTCTTCTCATCATTTTTCTTGGCATTCTTTTAGAATTCCTAGAATTTTGCAGTTTCTTCAGGTTGGTTTGGATAAAGGTTTGTCTGCAAGTTCCTTGAAAGGACAAATCTCTGCTCTTTCTGTTCTTTTCCACAGAAAGATTGCTAGTCTTCCTGATATTCATTGTTTTGTACAGGCTTTGGTTCGTATAAAACCTGTTATTAAGTCAATTTCTCCTCCTTGGAGTTTGAATTTGGTTCTGGGGGCTCTTCAAGCTCCTCCATTTGAACCTATGCATTCGCTGGACATTAAATTACTTTCTTGGAAAGTTTTGTTTCTTTTGGCCATCTCCTCTGCTAGAAGAGTTTCTGAATTATCGGCTCTTTCTTGTGAATCTCCTTTTCTGATTTTTCATCAGGATAAGGCGGTGTTGCGGACTTCTTTTAAATTTTTACCTAAGGTTGTGAATTCTAACAACATTAGTAGAGAAATTGTGGTTCCTTCATTATGTCCTAATCCTAAGAATTCTAAGGAAAAATCGTTGCATTCTTTGGATGTAGTTAGAGCTTTGAAATATTATGTTGAAGCTACTAAAAATTTCCGAAAGACTTCTAGTCTATTTGTTATCTTTTCCGGTTCTAGGAAAGGTCAGAAGGCTTCTGCCTTTTCTTTGACATCTTGGTTAAAATCTTTGATTCATCATGCTTATGTCGAGTCGGGTAGAGCTCCGCCTCAAAGGATTACAGCTCATTCTACTAGGTCAGTTTCTACTTCCTGGGCGTTTAGGAATGAAGCTTCGGTTGATCAGATTTGCAAAGCAGCAACTTGGTCTTCTTTGCATACTTTTACTAAATTCTACCATTTTGATGTGTTTTCTTCTTCTGAAGCAGTTTTTGGTAGAAAAGTACTTCAGGCAGCTGTTTCAGTTTGAATCTTCTGCTTATAATTTCAGTTTTTTTTCATTATAAGATTTAAACTTTGTTTTGGGTGTGGATTATTTTCAGCAGAATTGGCTGTCTTTATTTTATCCCTCCCTCTCTAGTGACTCTTGCGTGGAAGATCCACATCTTGGGTAGTCATTATCCCATACGTCACTAGCTCATGGACTCTTGCTAATTACATGAAAGAAAACATAATTTATGTAAGAACTTACCTGATAAATTAATTTCTTTCATATTAGCAAGAGTCCATGAGGCCCACCCTTTTTGTGGTGGTTATGATTTTTTTCTATAAAGCACAATTATTCCAATTCCTTATTTTTTATGCTTTCGCACTTTTTTCTTATCACCCCACTTCTTGGCTATGCGTTAAACTGATTTGTGGGTGTGGTGAGGGGTGTATTTGTAGGCATTTTGAGGTTTGGGAAACTTTTCCCCTCCTGGTAGGAATGTATATCCCATACGTCACTAGCTCATGGACTCTTGCTAATATGAAAGAAATGAATTTATCAGGTAAGTTCTTACATAAATTATGTTTTTCATTCTTTTCATTGCATGTTACCGAATTTAAATAAAAGCTCTTAAAAAACCCAAAAACAACACACAACTAATGAGACCATGAAACTAAAAACCTAGCTGATGTCTGTATGATTTACAAACTAAGTCTATGGGCATGGGATATCAGTCAAATGTCTGCATGAACATGCCAAGGCCTGATGAGTTAGCTATGTTTTGAGAAATCTGTGAGCATGGAGTACCAGCAGATGCATAGATTTTTAGCAAATATATACTGCATCTCTAAGTAAGGTTCTGTAAGCTTGTAATACCAAGCATATTCATAGAGATTGAAATGCTAGCCCAGATGAGAAAGCCTTTTTTGGGATTAACAACGTCTAGGATAAAAGGGAACTAGATAGTTAAAGGGATACTGAACCCAAAATTTCGCTTTCATGATTCAGATAGAACATGCGATTTTAAGCAACTTTTTAATTTACAATTATCCATATTTATTCGTTCTCATTGTATCTTTATTTGAAAAGGCAGAATTGTAAGCTTACAAACTGGCCCATCTTTGGTTCAGCACCTGGGTAGAGCTTGATCATTGGTGGCTAAATGTAGCCACCAATCAGCAAGCGCTACCCAGGGAGCTGAACCAAAAATGGGCCGGCTCATAAGCTTACATTCCTGCTTTTTCAAATAAAGATACCAAAAGAACAAACAAAATGTGATAATTGGAGTAAATTAAAAAATGTTGCTTAAAATCGCATGTTCTATCTGAATCATGAAAGAAAAAATTTGGTTTCAGTATCCCTTTAGCTAAAAGGCCTGCTTGTTATGAAATGTTAAAATGGTTTATGAGCCAATAGCACCTTGTTGCTCTCTCCCCTCAATATATATAACTTGTTGAAACATAAAACAAAGATAAATAACCACACTCCTAAAATGTTTGTATCTTTGAACTATTTGAAATGCAACTGGTTTACACTGTTATTATTTTTTTCCTTAAACACAAGAGTCCAGATCACAATGCATTTTACCACCTTGTAGTAACAACGAAGCAGATAATGTGGGTTTCTGGAGCGGAAGGCATGTTTCAGAAGTGAGTAAAGCACTGGAGCGTGTTTGGACGTTTGACTTCATAGCGGTTTTCAATACCGCACTATACTCAAGTCCTGGTCTTCTAAACTACTTGGCGAAGGATTTAAGGGAATAACCGGATAGATCACCTCTAACATCCAGATGGTCTCCTCATTTGGACATCTATATTATATGTATTGGACTTATACCAATACTCACAGTCTGTGAGTAGCTATTTCACAGGGGGGCTGTGTATTTGTTTTTATCACTGTTATTAAATTTTAATACACTATGAGAGGTTTCTTTGTGCGCTTGTTTTTATAGATTTACCAACATATATATATATATATATAGAGAGAGAGAGATTATTATATAGGTATAGACATATACAGATATATATATATTTATAAATACTGTGAACATATTCTGCTATGTGCAGAACATTGAAATGGGAAATATTTACAGTAAATACACAGTAGAACACTTTATTAAATATGAATATTGCATAAATATTCTTTAACATATTTTCATCTACTTAGGGAAAAGGGCTCCAATGCACTTATATATGTACATATCTATTTATGTGTTTAAATGTATGTATGTATATATATATATATATATATATATATATATATATATATATATATATATATATATATATATATAAATACATACATATATATATATATATATATATATATATATATATATACATACATATATATATATATATACATACATATACATTGTTAGACATGTATATGTATGTATGTCTATGTTAAAGCCCTTTGCTTGCTTTTTTTCTCCGAACACCTGAGATCGCATATCTTTATTAAAAAGTTTTATTATGAGTGTAGCTGTATTGTGTAATGTATTTTTGATTTGTTTTGTGACACTTTTTTTGTTTTGCGAAACAATTAACTAGAGCTCTGAGGAAGCACTAACCCGACGAGCGTTACCTTCAATTGCGCTCAAGCGAAAGTGTTTACTTTCAACTTGTAATATAAGCGCAATTTAACTTGTGAGCAAACTAACACGAAAACCCGATATTGCTCTTGTGCAATAATCTGCACGTAATCTGGCCCAAAATAGGGATGTGGCTTTTGAAAAGCAGCTGGCCAATTGCAGCACTATAAATTTGCATTCATTATGCCGGATCACAATCGCGATCACAATGTGGACACAACTAAACGCATGCGCAATAGTGTTACTAGCTTTCATCCAAACCCATCATCATAATGCTTCTTAGCATGCGCTATTGAAGGTATTTAACAATCTTCTATTCAAATACCAAACTTTGCATTAGTGAAAAAATGTTTTCGGTTTTATATCCCTTTAGCAAATATATATTTTCAAGCACGACAAAATGAATGCATTACTTTATGGTGTTCTCTATAAAAATGAGTGCAGAATACACTGAGGTCTTAATGCAAGCTATTTTAAAGGGACATTAAATTTGAATTGTTGTGCAGCACATAAGAATGTCAGGTTTCTGCATTCTATGGAACACTAGGGGGAGTGGAAAAACTACAATTTTTAAATCACTGGAAAAGCATGCAAAATAAATAAATAGTTTTTCCTATGCCTAACTAAACATTTTACAGGGAATAAAAATGTGAATTCAATGTATTTAAGTAAAAAGCAGCCATTTCACATAACAGAAAAGACGCAATGGCTGTATTATATAAAGTATCTAGAGATATAATAGTAAAAAAAAAACTTCAGAGTGGCCCTTGGGACCAATCTTCCTCTTTCCATGTGTGCCCAGACATGTGACACCTGGTGCCAGACATATCACTAAGGACATGAAAGTTTGATTTCCACATTAGTATGATGAATGTTTATGTACAAACCTCCCAGGGAGCAGAGACTCCGGCGCCAGTCATATACCCTAATTACCAAACACCAGACATGATGAGCGACTGGCAACCTACAGGCTGCAGCAGGTGCGGCATTGAAATCTCCCTGTGTGTATTGCAGAGTGCGCTACGACCAGTAATAGATTACCAGAGGATCCTGATCATTAGCCAATCCCTGCAATATATATACTGTCCCATAAAGTGCACTCTCACAAACAGCTCATCCGCCAGGGTGCCAACAAAGTTGATATTTTGGGGAAATTCTCCCCTTCTTTAGACATCTGAGTTGTTTTATACATTGTTTCAACATTAAACCCTGTTTTTCACATGCTTGTCAGTTTAGACTAAATTCACTAATTTCTTTAAGATTTTGCAGATATATGGATACCATTAGTGACTGGAAAATGCATACAAGTATTTTCGGAATTATTAAAGGGATACTAAACCCAAATTTTTTCTTACATAATTCAGATAGACCATGTAATTTTAAGCAACTTTCTAACTTACTCCTATTATCAATTTTTCTTCGTTCTAATGCTATCTTTATTTAAAAAGCAGGAGTGTAAAGCTTAGGAGCCAGCCCATTTTTGGTTCAGAACCTGGGTTATGCTTGCTTATTGGTGGGTAATATGTAGCCACCAATAAGCAAGCGCTATCCAGGGTGCTGAACCTAAAATGGGCCGGCTTCTAAGCTTTACAAAATTGATAATATGAGTAAATTAGAAAGTTGCTTAAAATTGCATGCTCTATCTGAATCATGAAAGAACAAAATTGGGTTTAGTATCCCTTTAATTTCTGAAAAGGGTACTTTTCCCTAGGGACAGTCTACTCCAGAATTTTTATCGTTTAAAAAGATAGATAATCCCTTTATTACCCATTACCCAGTTTTGCATAACTAACACGGTTATATTAATATACTTTTTACCTCTGTGATTACCTTGTATCTAAGCCTCTGCAGACTGCCCCCTTATTTCAGTTCTTTTGACAGACTTGCATTTTAGCCAATCAGTGCCTTCTCATAAATAACTCCATGGGTGTGAGCAAAATGTTATTTATATGGCACACATGAACTATCGCCCTTTAGCTGTGAACAACTCTTAACTGTATTCAGATAAGAGGCTGCCTTCAATGGCTTAGAAATTAGCATATGAGCCTACCTAGGTTTAGCTTTCAACTAAGAATATTAAGAGAACAAAGCAAATTTGATGATAAACGTAAATTGAAAAGTTGTTTAAAATGACATGCCCTATCTGAATCATAAAAGTTTAATTTTAACTTTAAGTAATTGTAGTCTTAAAGTCATCTGAAAAAAAATAAAAATAAATCTAACATGCTCAGTAATGATTTGTCAGCAGTCGTTTGCAGGTATTGCAGTCCCAGACAGTAGCCGACCTACTCACAGAGGGCCTTGGTGCAAGATTTTTTGGGCCCCCCCAAAGGTAACTTCCCTGTATTAGGATTGTACACATTCTGCATACACCTGTGTATAGGCTGGCTGTTATGGGCCCCCTCCAGCTCTTTGGGCCCTGGTGACACTGCACCTGCTGCACCAATGGTAGTTCCGCCTCTGGTCCCAGATATTGGTTTATATGGTGCAGTAGCCTGGAGGTCATAAAGTTCCTGCAGCAGTATGTATGTTTATTTAATTATAGAAAAATAATGAGGGCGCTACTCGATAGCCATAGGATGTTAATTCTATAAGAATAAACAATTATCTACTATGAATGGTTGGAAATCTCAACTTTAAACTTAAAATAAAATTCTAGACTTTACATCAAATATTAATCATTTGCAAACCAATTTGAGATATTAAATAGAATAATTAACTCAGATTAATGTAATAAAATTTTATTTAAAAAAAATTAATCAATAGATTAAGATATTAAAATATAAAATAATTATGAACTTTATCGTGATATATCAACAAAAAAATATATTAACAAAATAAGACTCTACGTTTGCGAGCTTTAGAATTGATATTGGATTAGCAATATTGCACACTTATACCAAAAGGGAGAACCATAATGATAAGCCATCACTATATGTTGAAGGGATGATGATCGGAAATAATGTTATATGAATCTATCTAGACTCTATAGCATTCAGATAGATTCATATAGCATTAATTCCTATCATCATCCCTTCATCATATAGTGATGGCTTATTATTATGGTTCTCCCTTTTAGTATAAGTGTGCAATATTGCTAATCCAATATCAATTCTAAAGCTCGCAAATGTAGAGTCTTATTTTGTTAATATATTTTTGTTGATATATCATGATAAAGTTCATAATTATTTTATATTTTAATATCTAAATCTATTAATTTTTTTAAAATTAAATTTTATTACATTAATCTGAGTTAATTATTCTATTTAATATCTCAAATTGGTTTGCAAATGATTGATATTTGATGTAAAGTCTAGAATTTTATTTTAAGTTGAGATTTCCAACCATTCATAGTAGATAATTGTTTATTCTTATAGAATTAACATCCTATGGCTATCGAGTAGCGCCCTCATTATTTTTCTATAACCTATTTCGCACAAATACTTATCTAGGAAGGAGATAAGATATATGAGTGGCTTAGATAGGATTGTTATTTTGGTATAAGCGCTAACTTCATACTTTTTAGCAATACAATCTTGTTTATTTAATTATGTATGTCTATCTATGTGTGTGTGTGGTATGTATGTGTGCTGTGTGTGTGTGTGGTGTGTATGTGTGATGTTGTGTGTATGTGTGATGTGTGTGTGTGTGGTGTGTATGTGTGATGTGTGTGTGTGGTGTGTATTTGTGAGATGTGTGTGTGTGGTGTGTATGTGTGATGTGTGTGTGTGTGGTGTGTATGTGTGTGTGGTGTGTATGTGTGTGGTGTGTATGTGTGATGTGTGTGTGTGTGGTGTGTATGTGTGATGTGTGTGTGTGGTGTGTATTTGTGAGATGTGTGTGTGTGGTGTGTATGTGTGATGTGTGTGTGTGTGGTGTGTATGTGTGTGTGGTGTGTATGTGTGTGGTGTGTATGTGTGATGTTGTGTGTATGTGTGATGTGTGTGTGTGTGGTGTGTATGTGTGATGTGTGTGTGTGGTGTGTATTTGTGAGATGTGTGTGTGTGGTGTGTATGTGTGATGTGTGTGTGTGTGGTGTGTATGTGTGTGTGGTGTGTATGTGTGTGGTGTGTATGTGTGATGTGTGTGTGTGGTGTGTATGTGTGTGTGGTGTGTATGTGTGATGTGTGTGTGTGTATGTGGTGTGTATGTGTGTGTGGTGTGTATGTGTGATGTGTGTGTGTGTGGTGTGTATGTGTGTGTGGTGTGTATGTGTGTGTGTGTGTAGGTTTAAATGTAATGGCAATGTTCACAGTCAAACATTAAAAAGCATGGAAATTCCAAAAGAAAACACTCCCACCCGACATAACCTAATAATATTCTTTGATTGGGATACTTACATTTCACAATTTTGATGATTTTTACAAGGATATGAAACCAAAAAATTGTCTTTTGTAATTCAGACAGAGCATGCAATAAAAAAAAAAAAAATCCAATTTACTTCTATTATAAAACTTGCTTAGTTCCCATGGTATTCGATGCTGAAGAGATACCTAGGTATGTATCTGGAGCAATACATGGCAGGAAATAGTGCTCTTGCAAATGGATAGCATTCTTGCAAATCTGCTGCCATATAGTGTTCCAGAAACGCGCAAACTCCTAAGCTTATGCCCCTGCCTTTCAACAAAAGATACTAAGAGAACAAAGAAAATTTGATACTAGAAGTAAATAAGAAAGTTGTTTACAATTGCATGTTCTATCTGAATCATGAAAGACAAATGTTGGGTTTTATGTCCCTTTAATGCTTGATTGGTAACAATCATTAACATGATATTTTTGCCATTTAACATATATCTGATTAGATATACTGTAGTTTCTGTGCATGAAAGCTCTGCATCTTCAGCCATCTGGTATCCCCCAGCAAAATTGCATAATAGTAGTCATGCTCCATGCTACTGAGTTTTTATGCACATCCTGTGAAGGCTGAATTACAAGGGCTTCCAAGAACAGGAATGAAGAATACTAATTATTTAATAGCTAATCCTATTATCCTTCTACTTGTGGGTAGAAAACTCTATAGAATTGGAGTAGTTTTTACAATTGTGTCATATTGCTAGTAAGATGGATGCCTTCCTGTAATATCACAATAGTTCATTAACCATAAGCTGATGCATGATGTGCAACAGTTTATAAATGCACCAATCTGAGGCTGTCATTATTGTAATGTTGGTCATACCATGTGCTTGACTGTGGATATTAATATGCTGATAACCTATGGCACTAACAGTATCGCACAACCTCCAGTTAGTAATCAGGCCTAAATATACCCTAAAATCACATTCAGCCACACGGAGATCTACCACCAATGTCAATAAAATCAATCTTCTTACGACTATTCATTGTTATCTATGCCCTCCTGCTTTCTATTCAGAGTGCAAGTGGAAACAATGGAGAAAGGCCTTTCTTCACACCCACTTTACAACAGCCCCTCTCTGTTTTACCAAATACTTATATTCCCTGCCTACTCTGCATCTAGAACCCTGATCTACACCCCATAAAACAATCATCCCCACAACCCTGTCTAGGAAATTAACCCTTACACTAATCCACACCCTCTTCTCTCTATTCTTCTTTTCCTTACACCTCTATTAATCACCTTCTTGCATTCCCAATATTCCTCATATTGTCAGTTCATCACGTTGCACCTTCTTGCATTCCCAATATTCCTCATATTGTCAGTTCATCACGTTGCACCTTCTTGCATTCCCAATATTCCTCATATTGTCAGTTCATCACGTTGCACCTTCTTGCATTCCCAATATTCCTCATATTGTCAGTTCATCACGTTGCACCTTCTTGCATTCCCAATATTCCTCATATTGTCAGTTCATCACGTTGCACCTTCTTGCATTCCCAATATTCCTCATATTGTCAGTTCATCACTTTGCACCTTCTTGCCTTCCCAATATTCCTCATATTGTCAGTTCATCACTTTGCACCTTCTTGCCTTCCCAATATTCCTCATATTGTCAGTTCATAATCTACAATCTTTGTATTATTTATTATAACTTAACCCCCCACACACACACACTATACCTATATCCATTTTCACCACCATTCTTATATACTTATAACTTTCTTCTCTACCCCATTTTGCTTCTCCCTCCTCCTTAAACTGTTAGCTGTCATACAGGCCTGCCACAATGCTGCTGCCATGCCTTGCAGTATAATCCTCCATTTGCCTTCCTCTACCACCTAAAAACATTGGCCCAACATATAACAACACACATACATTCCCTACACAACACTCCTACACAACACCCTATCACGTCTTAAAAGCAGAAGCCTAATTTCAAGGATAGCAAAACAATAAACAGGTTTCATTCAGCTCAGAAATTGCTCCTACACCCCAAACGTGATATTTTCATAGTGCAATAACATGGTTACCATGAATTGTTTAAATATAATGTGTATCTGTAGGAATAAAATAGTTTGCAGGCATTGATTTTAGGTTGGAATAAAATCTAAAAGCTGAAATGCAATAAAACATTTTTTAAATTAGCTGTAGCTTCTGCCCCCTCCTGAAGGCTCAAATCCCTTGCTGCGAGTAAGGGCTGCAACACATTGCTAAACAATGCAGTTCAGCCCTCTCTGACAGTAAAAGGGATATCAGTCTTCTCTTCCTGCATTAAAGGGACCCCGAATTATGAGCCCTTATTGAAAAAAATATACATCTTCGTACAAACAAGGATCAGATGCATCGAGAATGCAAAAGCCTCAAATTAGAAATTATCATGATCAGCTCCCAAAAAGGGCCCCTCCTTAAATTATTAGCTATTTAACGCTGCCACAGCCCCTCCCAACAAATTTCAGCCACCTTCAGCAGCCTTAGTCCCTCTTATCAGCCCCACCCCAGCAGCATTCGCCTTCCAATGACATCCTCCGTCAGCAATACGCTGACCCCCAAGATTATTGACACCCTCCCAGCTGCTTTGCATCTCACATGCATCACCCCAAATCTGCAGGAGCCCAAATATCAGCTCTATATTCGGCGACTAATTGGGGTTTCATTAATGGCTGCTGAAGACTGTGCGAAAGGTGTTCAGATGGAGGGGGATGCCGTGTATACCATGGGGAAGGGGGGGGGGTAGACCTCGATCGATGCCCAAAATAAAAAAAATAGTATGAAGCTATTTTAAAATTAATTTTGGAGAGGAGAAAACGTTTACAGTATGAGATACAGCCTTACGTTCTACCCTAATGGTTTCTCATGGTTTTAAATCTCAGTTTATCATGCAGAACAATGAGATGTCCCTGGCTGTAGTTCACACCCTACTGCATGTAGACGACTAGGCAAATTATTGGGGTCCTAGTAATAAGCGCCCTCTGTACCCATCTTACCTGACACGGTGCTGGCCATGGTGCTGAACGAGTGGAGCAGGGAGAGGGATGGGCAGCTGGGCGAGCACTGCAATGCTGTGTGTTTGAGTCAGCGCTAGGGGTATCTGAGAAGGAAGAGGGGAGGAGGGAAGGAAGGAGGTGGAAGAGGGAGAGTGAATAAGGGGAGTAAACAGGAGGGGGAGACTAAGAAGGGAGGGGAGACAGGGAGGAGGAGGTGGTGGTATATAGAGAAGAAAGGATGAGAGAAAGGATGGCAAAATTCATTAAAGTGCTTATAGTAAGAATGAGAGCAGAGTAAGATATCGGAAACACCAGCGGAAAAAGATAGATGGAATGAAAGTGGAACTAGTGGGGATAAAATGTCATTATGTAAATTAGGAGTAGCATATATGCATAGCTGTTAATCACTGGACATGTTTAACTCAGGATCAGCAGTGCATTGCCAATTTGGAACTAACTTTTTATCGCCTAGATTACGAGTTTGGCGCTAGCCTTAAAAAGCGGCGTTGAGAGGTCCCAATGCTGCTTTTTACCTAACGCTAGTATTACGAGTCTGACAGGTACAGGTGTACCGCTCACTTTTCTTCCGCGACTCGAGGCTACCGCAAATCCTCTTACGTCAATTGCATATCCTATCTTTTTAATGGGATTTGCCTAACGCCGGTATTACGAGTCTTGCAAGAAGTGAGCGGTACAGCCTCTACCTCCAAGACTCCTACCGCATTTAAAAGTCAGTAGTTAAGAGTTTTATGGGCTAATGCCGGAACATAAAGCTCTTAACTAAAGTGCTACAAAGTACACTAACACCCATAAACTACCTATTAACCCCTAAACCGAGGCCCCCCCACATCGCAAACAATAAAATAATTTTTTTAACCCCTAATCTGCCGACCGGACATCGCCACCACCTCCATTATACCTATAAACCCCTAATCTGCTGCCCCTAACATCTCCGACACCTACATTATATTTATTAACCCCTAATCTGCCGCCCCCAACGTCGCCGACACCTACCTACAATTATTAACCCCTAATCTTCCGACCCAAAGTCGCCGCTACTATAATACATTTATTAACCCCTAAATCTAAGTCTAACCCCCCCTAATTTAAATATAATTTAAATTAAACTAAATTAATTTAACATAATTAAATTAATCCTATTTAAAACTAAATACTTACTGATAAAATAAACCCTAAGATAGCTACAATATAACTAATAATTACATTGTAGCTAGCTTAGGGTTTATATTTATTTTACAGGCAAGTTTGTATTTATTTTAACTAGGTACAATAGTTATTAAATAGTTATTAACTATCAAATAACTACCTAGCTAAAATAAGTACAAAATTACCTGTAAAATAAATCATAACCTAAGTTACAATTAAACCTAACACTACACTATCATTAAACTAATTACCTAAACTACCTACAATTAATTACAATTAAATGAAATAAACTAAATTACGGGGAAAAAAACACTAAATTACAGGAAAAAAAAGAATTTTAAACTAATTACACCTAATCAAATCCCCCTAATAAAATAAAAAAGCCCCCCAAAATAATAAAATTTCCCTACCCTATACTAAATTACAAATAGCCCTTAAAAGGGCCTTGTGCGGGGCATTGCCCCAAAATAATCAGCTCTTTTACCTGTAAAAAAAAGAATACAATACCCCCCCAACATTACAACCCACCACCCACACACCCCTACTCTAAAACCCACCCAAACCCCCCTAAAAAAAATAACACTAACCCCCTGAAGATCAGGAACAGCCAATAGAATGTGAGGTCAATCCGATTGGCTGATTACATCAGCCAATAGGATTTTCCTACCTTAATTCCGATTGGCTGATAGGATTCTATCAGCCAATCGGAATTCAAGGGACGCCATCTTGGATGACGTCATTTAAAGGAACCTTCATTCTTCGTTAGGACTTCGTTTGAAGAGGATGGCTCCGCGTCGGCTGGATTGAAGATGGACCCGCTCCGCTCCAGAAGGATGAAGATAGAAGATGCCGCCTGGATGAAGCCTTCTGCCGTCTGGAGGACCTCTTCTGCCCCGATCGGATGAAGACTTCGGACCCTCTGGAGGACCACTTGTGCCCGGCTGGGTGAAGACGGCTCAAGTTAGGGTGATCTTCAGGGGGTTAGTGTTAGGTTTTTTTAAGGGGGGATTGGGTGGGTTTTAGAGTAGGGGTGTGTGGGTGGTGGGTTGTAATGTTGGGGGGGGTATTGTATTATTTTTTTACAGGTAAAAGAGCTGATTACTTTGGGGCAATGCCCCGCAAAAGGCCCTTTTAAGGGCTATTTGTAATTTAGTATAGGGTAGGGAAATTTTATTATTTTGGGGGGCTTTTTTATTTTATTAGGGGGATTAGATTAGGTGTAATTAGTTTAAAATTCTTGTAATTCTTTTTTTTCCCTGTAATTTAGTGTTTGTCAGCTTACCGCTACCGTAAGCAATGCTGGTATCGAGGTGAGATGTGGAGCTAAATTTTGCTCAACGCTCACTTTTCTGAGGCTAACGCCGGCTTAAAGAATACTCGTAATACCAGCGTTGTTTAAAGGGAGCGGTAAGAAAAAAAGGAGCGTTAGCCCCGCACAGCCTTACCGACAAAAACTCGTAATCTAGCCGTATGTGTTTAAACAATACTGTTCAAGCAGCAATCTAATCATAAAAAGTTCTAGCAGAATAGAGCATTTTATTGATAATTTATTCCCTTTAAAGATTATAACAATTTATTAATAGACAACACTTTCAACTCTGTAGTAATGTATCCAACTTTGGTTGCCAAGGAATTAAAGGGACATGAAACCCAACCCATTTTTTCAGATAGAACATGCGTGCATTTGGAGCAATATATAGCAGCAATTTTGCAAGAATGTTTTCCATTTTCAAGAGCACTAGATGTGCACTATTTCCTGTCATGTAATGCTCCAGACAACTGCAGTAAGTTTCTCTTCAACAAAGAATATCATGGGAATTAAACAAATTTGATAATATAAGTAAATTGTGGATTTCCAGTTTTAAAACTGACTAAGGAAATTGCAGGCTTCACAAAGCCTGGGCTTTACACATATTTCTCTCTAATTTGCAGTTTGCTACCTCAATGGAATTTTTTTTTACCACAATGACAGTGGCAAGCCCTGTCATCTCAAATCAAATACTTGAAATTGTGAATGGAATTAGACTATTGAAAAGCAGTTGCAATTGAAGCTAATATAGTTCAAACTGCTGATGTTTTAATCTATTGGAAGACTGCAAAAATGTAATTACAAGTTGGTTACTGTCCCTTTAAAGCAGAGCTTTCCAAACGTTTCATGTTGGTGACACTTTGTAGGCCTGCATCATTTCGCAACACAGTAATTCAGTTGTACTAGCAAAAAGGAGGTTAAACTAACTTGTTTTAAAAGATAGGGACACATACATAAATTATATAATAACAAAATGCAATTACAAGTAACAGAATGTATGTGCAAGAATTAAAAAAAAGTTTAATATCACCAATAGCTACTTACTATTTTAATGGGATGTATGAAGTTGATGGGATGAACACAGTTTTGGAATATTTGGTGGAATATTAGATAAAGACACTCGCATTTCATCATCAAGCGTTTTTAAGCTTCCACTTCCTATCCATTTATCAAGAGCAGGAGCAGCAATGCACTACTGGGAGCTAGCTGCAAAAAAATCCAACTGACTTCAGCTCAGCGTTTAAGCTGCCACCCTCAGAGCTCTGTGAGTCCGACTGACTACTGCCCGTGCTGCAAACACATTGCCATCCCACTCACTGGCTACACTTGCAGTCACGAGTCAATTAAGGAGACTACACGTGCAGTCAGGAGCCAACGTGACACCAAATCCACCAATGTTAATAGTTTCAGTTCCCACTGAGCTGTGCCAATTGGTTAAGATGATCTGTGACTCACTAGGTATCAATCACGTGTCAACCATGTGATATGCGTAGCAGGCAGGTGGAAAGTCAGAAACCAAAAAACATTTAAAAAAAAAAAAAAATTGTGCTGAAGCAGGGACACACCTACACACTGCTGCCGACAGACTAGTGTGTCCCGACACACAGTTTGGAAAGCACTGCTTTAAAGGGACATACAAAGTACAAAAAGAAAATGCTGTAATGTTATTATTGTATTGTTGCTTAAAGTGCTGGTAAACCCAAGCTTACAAAAATACTAGGATTTACCATCCCTAAAAGTAAATGTTAGTTTCATCGTTTTCGTAAAAAAACAATGTTAAACTCACCCTGTAAGGAAAGAAGATTGCTAACCCACAGCCTCTGGCCGCCCACGGCAATGCACTTTCTTCAATGAGTTGATGTTTCCACCTCTAGACCAATAGCCGTGCGTGTCAACTGACTTCCTAGCACGGCTATTGGTCTAGAGGTGAAAACGTCACCTCATTGGAGAGAGCGCTGTGCTGTGGGCAGCCGGAGATGGCTGCTTATAGATATGATGAGTTTAATGTAGTTTTTTACGAAACAATGAGAGAAACTAACGTTTATTTTTTGTGATGGTAAATCCTAGAGTTTGATATACACTTGGATTTACCATCACTTTAATATAATTATGTTTCATCCCTGCCAGATATGCACATCTGGTGAGCCAATGGTAAGAGGCATATGTTTGTAGCCATCAGTCGCCACCTAGGACCCAGTAGTATATTGCTGCTCCTGAGCCTACCTAGGTATGCTTTTCAACACAGGATACCAAATGAACAATGCAGATCTGATAATAGAAGTACATTTAAAAGTCTCTTAAAATGACATGCTCTGTCTAAATCATGAAACTGTTATTTTGACTTTTATGTCTATTTAAAAGTATATCCTATATTATACACTCCCAGTCATAGATTCAAGTTGAAAATACATTTTACATTTTATGAGGCAAAAACAATTATTATGAGAATGCGTAATAGCAGCGATAAAATGACAGTAGCAATAAGAACGTGAATAAAAAAAACTACTAGGCTAGAATAACTCCTAATATCAAAGTGAAAGATTTTGATAGAATTACATCAGCTAATTCTGACATCCCCACACAGGTTCAGGGTAGTAAACCTAGGAACTTTCGAGGAAGAGCCAGAGACTATGATAGCAATTGTAGGAGTGACAGGAGTAAGGTTCAAACCCATTTGGATATGGCCAAGGGGGGGGGACTCATTTAGCTTCTCTGGGAGGGGAAGGGGGGCATTTTCAATTATCAAAAATCAACAAAGGAGGAGGAGGCCACACAAGAGGGGGGGGATAGGAACAGGAAGGTACATGCTAAGGAGAAATCCCCAGAAGTCCAAGTACAAAATCTAACAGTCATTAATCTATCCAGTCCTGAACTGTCTGAGGTGGAGAAAAGGGTTATGGATTAAGTTTTGTACCTGCTAATAATATTAGAGCATTTATTTTACTTACCTATCAAAACTTTACATTTTTTCAGGGTGTCATCTAGACGCCAAGAAAAGGGTTTAAGGGGTGCTGATGGCCAATTTATCGGGCACAAAACTGAAAAGTGGTCAGACCACACTGTTGGGAGAATGTGTGTGTCTTATAGCGTAGCTAGGGTACGATGGTCAATTAATATGTAGTCAATTCTCAAATGTGAGCGGTTAGGGTTCGAGTAGAAGGTATACTCCTTAAGGTTGGAATGTTGATAACGTCAAGCATCATGGACTTCTAACAGTAGTAAGTCATTCCAAATTGATGTAAGAGTGCATTTTGCAATATGGCTTTGGGTAGAGGAGGTGTCTAATGAAGGGTTGAGTGGGATGTTAAGGTCACCACCTATAAATAAGGAGCCTTTTAAAAAGGATAATAAGGAGTTGGTAGTTTTGCAGAAGAAGGGGTCCTGGTGGGTATTAGGGGCATAGATATTGACAAATGTAACTGGTTTACCAAACAACAATCCCATAAGGGCTAGATAATGCCCTTCGTCATCTCTATCAGCCTGCTGTAGCTGGAATGGTATAGAGTTAAGTATAAGAATACTGACCCCACTCATTTTCTTGGTAGGGTGACTGTTGTGGTAATGTGTTGGGTATGTTGAGGCAAAATATGAGGGTTCTTTCCCAGCTATAAAATAATTTTCTTGAAGAAACAAGATATCCATTTTTTTCCATTTAAAGTCATTAAAAGCTATTGATCTTTTATGTGGGACATTGAACCCCTTGGCATTTTGAGTAAGTCAGTGTAATGTTCTCATGGATAACTTAAGGTAGTGGTAGATTGGTGGCAAGAAGATTGCATAGTTCACCTGTTAGCTTATCCCTTCTTTATACTAAAAAGAAACAAAAATTGTAACAGTGTGCTAAGTAAAAGCAAATCTAAATATTAATATCTTAAAGGGAGTGAAAATAGTGTGAACACATAAAACAGTCTACTAAATTACATCAATGAGAACTGTATTTTCTCAATTTATATTTACGGCATTGTAAAATCGGAGCATCTTCACATACGAAGCATCCAGTCAGAATAGTCAGCTGCCTCAGGTTGGCTCTGCAGGTTGAGCTGATGGTTTCGCTTTCGGCCTATTTGCAGGGATTGTTTACCACAAGGCTCATTTGGGTCTCGATTGGAGGGTAGAGTCTCTTGCTGTGGAATTGTCCGATAGCACAAGATTCTTTGGGGGTTTCTGTCCTATAGCTGTACATAGTGCTGGGATGTCTGGTGATTTACAGATGTGTTTGTTTCCTTGGTGGTTCACTATAAGGAAGCAGGGTGTGACGATCAGGGTTAACCAACCCTGCACCAGTCACTTGTTTGGCACAGAAAGGGTTAACAGACCTTTTCCACCTTAACCAATCTGTCACAGTCTAGCCACTCCAGGCAAGCCTGTGATTTAGTTTAGTGGGTGCAAGGGTTAACAACACTCTCTAGTCTGTTCTAGGCCTAAAAAAATGCCTAAAACTCCCCTTTAAAGTCCCCCACACTAAACTATCTCTAAGCTGCCACCACTTAAGATTTATTGTATGGGAAATCTTAAGGAGCCCAGACTAACAAATTAAATCCCAGAATACAATTTAGCAAGAAATAATCTAAAAAAAAACCACAGTATTAATAGTACCAGTCTCTTTCAGTAATGTGGTTTGAAAAGGAAAAAAGGAAAAAAACTTTTGCATTAATAATAAAAAGATGATAACAAATAGAATTATACACATGCAAACAGTTTTTAAAATAAAAAGGAGAAATAACAGAACTTAATACCGTACTAGCTCAGATATCGGCACCAGGGAGATTGGCAAGAAAAGATGGTCACTCACTCTGTTGGTAGGTACACAGGCTCTCATGTTGAATGAACAACTTATATTGTTAGAATCAAAAGTTAAAGTTTTATACCTGTTTCTCTGACATCAAATTGCTTGACCAAGCCTCCGTCATGAGGGACCAGGAAATATCTACCCCTTGTAGGAACTCAGGGAGAGCATTTGCAAGCGATGTTTCCAGAATTTCTCGGATTCGCAGGCTCTGCCGCCTCTCCCTGTTCTCTAAATCCTTCAATTTGTCTTGGAGTTGAAGTATTTGTAAGTCATGAGTTTGTGTGGTAGTATGCAGATTAGAAATCTATGATTGGTTCAAATTGTTATCTTCTTCCAGCACTTTCACTCTATGTCCTATTTCTGTGATTTCTTTCCTGAGGCCAGCCATTTCCTCTTTGATGCACTGGCATACTTGAGTCACCAAGTTATTGAAATCTTATTTAGAAGGTATTGTTGGCATGAATGCTTTAGATAATTGAATAGAGTCTTCCAAGTTGTCATTCTCATTATCAAAGGGAGGTGTTGGCGAACTTTGAACTAAAGGTAATAAGGAAGCAGTAGTTTGGTTTATATCTATGAGCTTGAAAAAACATCCACTGACTGCAGTGGAATAAATGGTATCTTACCCTGTTTATCAGATTTAGTTAGTTTCTTGGGTGACATCTTTAAGTATAGGATATTTCCTACTGTAGTGGTATAGGTTGCAGAGTGTTAAAATAAACTGTAAGGTAGTCCAGACTAAACTGTAAGGTAGTGCAGACTGGGTCTAACAGGATCAGAGTAATAATACTCTTATAATAATAAGTGATACCAATATGCTGTGTACTGTTTGAGCCTATATACTTGTAGTTTTTGTAGAGGGCAGATTAATAGATCATGAAACACAGCCAGTTGTGCAGAGTTTTCTGGTTTAATCATAGACTGAATGATGTGGTCCACAGTTCAATACGTGCGAGTTGCTTAGGAAGCAGTAAATTAGGCATATAAAAAGGAGGACATTTCTCTTTATGACGAGAAATCTCTATCATTATGGCAAATCTGACAGCCCCAATAAGGGGCTGTCAGATTGTACAGTAGCACTAATGAGAGGGTGGTGTGTATATAAGTATATATATATATATATATACTGCATATATATATATAGCGTATTTCACATTGTGTATGGCTTTTAAACAGGATTAGGTCGCCCAAAGGTTATGTACAGACCTTAAGAGGTGATGAGTCCAAGTGTTTTGCGACAGTTTTTATTTCCCAGTCATTTCCATGCTGCGGCTTGAAGTGTGACTGGAGGTGAAAGCCTCGAGGTGAGTCTGGTGCGCCAGTAATGGTGGCTATTGATTAGGCCCGATGCCGGATCTGTCCATAGCAGTGCTTTATGAAGCGTTCAGAGTGATTATCCTCCTCACAGAGACATTACTAGTGGTAATGCCCAATACTCCTGCAAATAATTGTCATAAAAGCCTGTGAGCAGACTGGATGAAGGGAATTGCCTATGGAGCTCACTCACAGTACGGCTGCCCCTATGCCATTGGTTTTCAATAATTAAAAGACCGCTAATTGCAGCTGTGCACCACACTTCTGAATTTCCCAGCAGTGAAGGGGTTAATAAGTTAGAGCTTGTTTCCATTGAGCGATTGAAAATGGTGCTGTAAGTAAGCTATCAAAGTTACCGACAGCTAAAAGTTTACAGCTCTATTTTATTACAAGGGTTCAATTGAAATATTTTGCGCATTGCGTGCAGTCGTTCTTTTCGTGCAGGTGTAAGTTAACGTTGTGTTAAAGCTTCCATCTGAAGTCGGATTTTTTGAAAATCAAGTTAGTTGCTATGGTAATCCAACCTTACACTATAAAAACATAATTTATGCTTACCTGATAAATTCCTTTCTCCTGTAGTGTGATCAGTCCACGGGTCATCATTACTTCTGGGATATTAACTCCTCCCCAACAGGAAGTGCAAGAGGATCACCCAGCAGAGCTGCTATATAGCTCCTCCCCTCTACGTCACACCCAGTCATTCGACCAAGAACCAACGAGAAAGGAGAAGCTAAAGGGTGCAGTGGTGACTGGAGTATAATTTAAAAATTTAGACCTGCCATAAAAAACAGGGCGGGCCGTGGACTGATCACACTACAGGAGAAAGGAATTTATCAGGTAAGCATAAATTATGTTTTCTCCTGTTAAGTGTGATCAGTCCACGGGTCATCATTACTTCTGGGATACCAATACCAAAGCAAAAGTACACGGATGACGGGAGGGATAGGCAGGATCTTTATACAGAAGGAACCACTGCCTGAAGAACCTTTCTCCCAAAAATAGCCTCCGAAGAAGCAAAAGTGTCAAATTTGTAAAATTTGGAAAAAGTATGAAGCGAAGACCAAGTTGCAGCCTTGCAAATCTGTTCAACAGAGGCCTCATTCTTAAAGGCCCAAGTGGAAGCCACAGCTCTAGTGGAATGAGCTGTAATTCTTTCAGGAGGCTGCTGTCCAGCATTCTCATAGGCTAAACGTATTATGCTACGAAGCCAAAAAGAGAGAGAGGTAGCCGAAGCTTTTTGACCTCTCCTCTGACCAGAGTAAACGACAAACAGTGAAGATGTTTGTCGAAAATCTTTAGTTGCCTGTAAATAAAATTTTAGGGCACGAACTACATCTAGATTGTGCAGAAGTCGTTCCTTCTTTGAGGAAGGATTAGGACACAAGGATGGAACAACAATCTCCTGATTGATATTCCTGTTAGTGACTACCTTAGGTAAGAACCCAGGTTTAGTACGCAGAACTACCTTATCCGAGTGAAAAATCAGATAAGGAGAATCACAATGTAAGGCTGATAACTCAGAGACTCTTCGAGCCAAGGAAATAGCCATTAAAAATAGAACTTTCCAAGATAACAATTTTATATCAACGGAATGAAGGGGTTCAAACGGAACGCCCTGTAAAACGTTAAGAACAAGGTTTAAACTCCATGGCGGAGCAACATTTTTAAACACAGGCTTAATCCTGGCCAAAGCCTGACAAAAAGCCTGAACGTCTGGAACTTCTGACAGACGTTTGTGTAACAAAATGGACAGAGCTGAGATCTGTCCCTTTAAAGAACTAGCGGATAAGCCCTTTTCTAAACCCTCTTGTAGAAAAGACAATATCCTAGGAATCCTAACCTTACTCCAAGAGTAACCTTTGGATTCGCACCAATATAGGTATTTACGCCATATTTTATGATAAATCTTTCTGGTAACAGGCTTCCTAGCCTGTATCAGGGTATCAATTACTGACTCCGAGAATCCACATTTTGATAAAATCAAGCGTTCAATCTCCAGGCAGTCAGCTTCAGAGAAATTAGATTTTGATGTTTGAAGGGACCCTGAATCAGAAGGTCCTGTCTCAGAGGCAGAGACCAAGGTGGACAGGATGACATGTCCACTAGATCTGCATACCAGGTCCTGCGAGGCCACGCAGGCGCTATTAGAATTACTGATGCTCTCTCCTGTTTGATTCTGGCGATCAATCGAGGAAGCATCGGAAAGGGTGGAAACACATAAGCTCTCCCGAAGGTCCAAGGTGCTGTCAAAGCATCTACTAGGGCCGCTCCCGGATCCCTGGATCTGGACCCGTAACGAGGAAGCTTGGCGTTCTGTCGAGACGCCATGAGATCTATCTCTGGTTTGCCCCAACGTCGAAGTATTTGGGCAAAGACCTCCGGATGAAGTTCCCACTCCCCCGGATGAAAAGTCTGACGACTTAGGAAATCCGCCTCCCAGTTCTCCACTCCCGGAATGTGGATTGCTGAGAGATGGCAAGAGTGAGACTCTGCCCAACGAATTATCTTTGATACTTCCATCATCGCTAGGGAGCTTCTTGTTCCTCCTTGATGGTTGATGTAAGCTACAGTCGTGATGTTGTCCGACTGAAATCTGATGAACCCCCGAGTTGTTAACTGGGGCCAAGCCAGAAGGGCATTGAGAACTGCTCTCAATTCCAGAATGTTTATTGGCAGGAGACTCTCCTCCTGAGTCCATGATCCCTGAGCCTTCAGGGAATTCCAGACAGCGCCCCAACCTAACAGGCTGGCGTCTGTTGTTACAATTGTCCAATTTGGCCTGCTGAATGGCATCCCCTTGGACAGATGTGGCCGAGAAAGCCACCACAGAAGAGAATTTCTGGTCTCTTGATCCAGTGAAAACAAACTTTTTTTTTTTTTTCTCAGTAAAAATACAATTTTAGCAAAGGATTGCTCCCATTAGTAATGGATAACTAGCCCTTTAATAGCAGAAAAAAAGTACAGAATGTAACGTTTTTTACACAGTCAAGCACAATCTCACAGGTCTGCTGTGAGTGATTACCTCCCTCAAAATAACTTTTGAAGACCCCTGAGCTCTGTAGAGACGAACCGGATCATGCAGGGAAGAAGAACAGACTTGTGACTGAATTTTTGATGCATAGTAAAAGCGCCAAATTCAGCCCCTCCCCCTCACACACAACAGTGAGGGAGATCAGTAAACTGTCATAAATCAAACAAAATGCCCGCCAAGTGGATAAAACTAATGCCCAAATAAGTTTTCACCCAGTACCTCAGAAATATAAACGATTTCACATGCCAGCAAAAAACGTTTAACATCAATAAATGTATTTGTCATAAAAAGCCTGCTGCAAGCCGTTTTTACTGCAAAATAGGCTAAAGCTTTATGTAAACAGTATTATTTCAGTGAAATGCTATTCCCCAGAATACTGAAGTGAAAATATACATACATGACAGCCTGATACCAGTTGCTACTACTGCATTTAAGGCTGAACTTACTTTATATAGGTATTTGCAGTATTTTCTAGTCAATTCCATTCTCAGAAAATAATATGCTGCTACATACCTCTTTGCAGGTGAACCTGCCCGCTGTCCCCTGATCTGAAGTTTACCTCACTCCTCAGATGGCCGAGAACAGCAACATGATCTTAACTACTTCGGTTAAAATCATACAGAAAAACTCAGGTAGACTCTTCTTCAAATTCTCCCTGAGAAGGAACAACACACTCCGGTGCTGTTTTAAAATAACAAACTTTTGATTGAAGTTATAAAAACTAAGTAAAATCACCACAGTCCTCTCACACATCCTATCTATTAGTTGGGTGCAAGAGAATGACTGGGTGTGACGTAGAGGGGAGGAGCTATATAGCAGCTCTGCTGGGTGATCCTCTTGCACTTCCTGTTGGGGAGGAGTTAATATCCCAGAAGTAATGATGACCCGTGGACTGATCACACTTAACAGGAGAAATGTAAGTTTAATGTCTGTGCTCCTTATCTGTGATCACCTCTAAAGAGAAACAAAAACAAAGATACACTTATTTATAATAAATATTTTTTAACTATAAGCAAATACTATTTTTTATTATAATTATATTTTACACTTTATTAATATATGAAATATGTATTGCTGCTCTAGGCCTATGTCTAGATTGCATTTTGTAGATATGTGCTTGCATATATTTTTATATGTAAATACATAGTGATATTTCCATAGAAATACATGGGACAACAATAAATATTAGATATTACAATTTGTTTCTACTTTGAAATACTTAAATTATTTGCAAGTTTTAAAATTTCAATAGGAAATAGGTCTCAAAAAGCTCATTTTACCTCTATTAGACCTAGTTGATCTGGGTGTAATGTTTTTCAATGTATTGACAACTTTCTATGGGACTCGAAAATATTTTCATCAGCCAGATCCTGGCTGCTAATATTGTGGTATAACGCACTATCAGAAGCAGTCAATACACAAAATTGCTTCCAACAGCATATTTAGTGGTTTGCAACCTAGCAGAAACCTAATTACAGCTCAATGGAAATGATTCCTTAATTGGCAAGGGTAGAATTATTGTAAAGTAGTAGGTTTTACCCTCCCACCTCTATGATCCCCCATAAAAAGCTCTCTTCCCTCCCCTCCCCACCATCTTTTTACACCAGTATGAAGTTTTATGGCTTTTTTCTTTCCTAATTCATTAATTTATTTTTCTTTTTTGCATTGTAGGGATCCCATACCCTCCCTGATCCCTCCCAAACAGCTTTCTAACGCTCTCAATGGTCACCATTTGATAATACATTTTTTCTGTAGTGTGGGGGTCCCCCCTCACCCTCCCCACCACTCTCTAAGCAATTGTGTTTAGGGCCTCCTCTCATTAGCCCCTTTGCCACAGTGTAAGGACCCATCTCTCCCTCTCTCTTAATATGTTTTTCTGTAGCATAGGGAACCCTCCCCTTCCTTCCCCTCCAGCGATGGGAAACCCACCCACCCACCTCTCTCTTTCACTCCAACGCCACCCATGGCACCACCACAGCAGATACAAACAGTGACACTGTCTGTATCGAAGATCTGGCTTTATATAGTGCTCCCTTATTATATAGAGATTCCTTCTACTCCCAGCTGCAGTCTCTACTGTCAAAACTGACAGTGGGGACTGCAGCATTGGCCACAGTGTTGGACATAGATGGGCACAGTACTGTATGACATAGTAGGTCTATTTGTCGCAAGGGGTTAACATGTAATAAGAATTTTCCTTAGTTTGTACCCTTACTGTATTTATGGGATGACTACACAATTCAGTGATAAAACTTTTTATGTCAGTATAACCCATTGTGGACAGACATGGGGCATACTCACAAATTCTCTTTACTTGGCTCACACACACCTACGGCACGTACATGTTTTTATTGCTCTTACAGTCAAGCACAGAGTCATTTTCTTGTTCTAAAATGTTATATGAAGGTTCTGCTTTCTCTATGATGAATGAACACACATGGGCATAATAATTAACCCCTAAACTACCAGATAGGCTGCAATGCATTGTTTACCTAGAGACAAGATCAGATTGCATATGTTCATGTATGGTCCCTTACCTGTGGCCGTGTATCCTCCGTCTTTACCTCTCCTTTCCTCTCTCTCTTTTATCCCTTATGTCTGTCTACCTCTCACTGTCTTTCATATAATTTTGCTCTGTGTCTTTCCTTTCCTCTCTGTGTACCTCTTCCTCCCTTTATCTCCCTATGGGCCCAATTCCATAAAGCTCTCTGGGTTTGTGAGATTCTGTAAGAAATCTCACCAGTACTATTAAGCCCCATTCAAAATGATATAAAGGCAGTTTCCCTGCTTTTCAAAGGGACATTAAAGGGACAGTACACTGTAAACATTTTTTTATATTAATGTATACTCTGACAGCTGCAGAGTATAACATTTATGAGAAATTGCATTTTGTGTATATGAAGTAGCTGGTTTTGTGCTTTTAAACCACAGCCTATTACAATGGGTTGAGCTTCAGGTAATATATCTCATTATGTTATCACTTTGTGTACACACACTTGCTTCCTTATATTTGTCTGGAAAACTAAAGCTCAATACATAGAGAGAACAATGGAAAATTATCATGTGATTACTTAACTATCCTGCACCCCACTGGGAGTGTAATTTATTCTGCTGGCTGTGTTTTCTTAGGCTAGTCAATAGCTGAGACTCCAGTATCAAAACTTTCAGTATAGGTTAGGATACCACAGGCTAAATTAGCTATTTCAAATGCCAAAATAGGGATAAAGGAGTTACTTGTAAACAATGTAATACACTCCAGCAGGTAAATGGATCATTGGGAACAATTTAAATGGGAGAAAATTTGGGGGGGAACTGTCACTTTAAACTGCTGAGTACAACTACAGTAGCCTGGTTACTAATCACTATGTTATTGTTTTTCCTCCTGTGTCTGCAGCTGTCTTCAAAGTAATTTTCTTATTTTAACCCCTTATAAGTATCAGTTAGTGAAGCTCTGCATCTTCACACTGGGTGCCGCCATCTTGGAGCTTATATTTGTTATATAACTTTTAAACTGTGCAAAAAAATTGCAAAAATTTAACATTTCTATGTGATCTAGACTGAAGTGAAAGGTACAGCTGTCATAAAGCAGTAATGTCACTGATCTGTAAAAGTGCTCTGCTGCTGTCACAGGATACAACAATACGATGTACTACAAGATGGCGGCGCCCAGTATAAAATGCAGAGCTTTAGCAACTGGATACTGTTCTGAATGGTGTAGTAGACCAAGCGCTAGTGGGTACCCCTTAAGCTCTCTTCCAAAAATCCCCTAGTGGACTTAGATAGGTAACAGATAGTTAGAATGGGAAAGTGAGTGCTACAAGCAAAAGAGCTGAGATAAATACGGTAAAAAAGTTTTAATATAATTAAAACACAGTACAATATAGGTTAAAACACTTCATGGATCCATGGTATACAAATTAACAGTAAAAATTTTAAACAGTAAAAAAAGAATACAATATATAAAAATACAATACAATTATGTGAGGTAGTCGCAGCATATACCACACTGTGGTTATGAGCATGTTACACTTCTATGCAATATGCATAAATGTTACATACGTTATAGCATTCTGTGTGAAAATAACCTATAAGGAATATGTGGTCTGGAAGTCTTCCTTTGTAGTGCTGATTCCGTGTATGTATGTTACAAATCCTAATGTCCAATAAAGAATACCAATAAAAGTTCCAATAAAATCCAAAAACTGGCTGAATAAATTCCAAAAACTCCAAAAAATGTGTTGGTGAAAAGAGAGTGTGAAAAACAATCAAATTGTAATTGAAAAATGTTCTTTTGATGTGTCTTCAAAATTAAAAAAAAGTGACTGTGAACAAAAGCTTTGTGTGGTACTGTTCTACAAATACCTGATAATAATAATAATAATAATAATAATGATGCAAAATAGTAAAAAAAATGTGTATATGCAGGCAATAAAACTGGAATCCTGTTTCCTTGAAAGTAACCAAAAAATTCCAAAAAAGATACCAGAAATACAAAAATTGCAAAAGATATATAAAATCCTATACCTGTAAGACTATCTTGAGAAAGGCCTTGGAAAGGCCGAAACGCGTTGACATAATACTGGTGAGCCCTATTTCATTATCCTAAAAGGAGTTATAAACCTTATTGCACTATTGTTATTTTTGTTTTTTACAGGTATAGGATTTTACATATCTTTTGCAATTTTTGTATTTCTGGTATCTTTTTTGGAATTTTTTGGTTACTTTTAAGGAAACAGGATTCCAGTTTTATTGCCTCCACATACAATTTTTTTTACTATTTTGCATCAAGAACAGTACCACACAAAGTTTTTGTTCAGTCACTTTTTTTAATTTTGAAGACACATCAAGAGAACATTTTTTCAATTACAATTTGATTGTTTTTCACACTCTCTTTTCACCAACACATTTTTTGGAGTTTTTGGAATTTATTCAGCCAGTTTTGGATTTTATTGGAACTTTTATTGGTATTCTTTATTGGACATTAGGATTTGTAACATACATACACGGAATCAGCACTACAAAGGAAGACTTCCAGACCACATATTCCTTATAGGTTATTTTCACACAGAATGCTATAACGTATGTAACATTTATGCATATTGCATAGAAGTGTAACATGCTCATAACCACGGTGTGGTACATGCTGCGACTACCTCACATAATTGTATTGTATTTTTATATATTGTATTCTTTTTTTACTGTTTAAAATTTTTACTGTTAATTTGTATACCATGGATCCATGAAGTGTTTTAACCTATTTTGTACTGTGTTTTAATTATATTAAAACTTTTTACTGTATTTATCTCAGCCCTTTTGCTTGTAGCACTCACTTCCCCATTCTAACCAACTGGATACTGTAATGAGTTAAAATAAGAGAACTTTAACCCCTTCCTGCCGTTAAGATGTTCCATGCCGTCCTAACTGTGCTGTGCTTTAGCGCCATTAGGATGGCATGGAATGTCCAAGCTGTTTGGCTGTTCTAAAGCCATAGCTGCTTCCCAAATGGGATTGCAGGCTGGAGGGCGTGCCTAGCATCATAGGCACTCCCCCCTGACCCAATCCCATTATTCAAATCACGATATTGCATGAACAATTTTTACTTATTTGTTTACATTGGAAACTTTGTTCTGATGTAAATATATAAGTCCCGACAGGAAGGGGTTAAAGAAAGCTGCAGGTACAGGAGGAAAAACAATAGCATGATGAGTAGTAACTGTAATTGTACACAGCTGTTTAAGTATGTAAAGGCGATACATACATTACAATAGGACTCACAAAAAAAATCTTAATTTAAAAATTGTATAGAACTAAATAATTGAATATTAAAATAAAAATATGCAGTAAAAATTGTATAGTTTTTAAAAAAATAAATAAAAATGAAATCCTTTATTTATGTACCAAATCATGATACAGCTCAAAAAAACAAAGAGTTGTTATGATTACATACAGAACGGATATCAATACAATGTTACACTTGTTGATATATAAACATAGAAAATGAAAATATGCATTGAGAATAAGCATTATCTCTGCAATACAGAAAACTGGTCTTAGCATAGAAAAAACCCTTTACTTTTTGTTCATGAATTGGGAGTTTTCATAGCTACTATATACTAAACGTAAACCATAAAAAAAATTGTATTGTTTAACCCTTTGAGTGCTAAGCACTTTCCCACCTGGGTGCTAATATTTTCAAAGGCCTAGATTTGGAGTTTTGTCGGTAACGACCCGAAAAACTAACGCCGGCTTTTTTCTGGCCGCACCATAAAAATAACTCTGGTATCGAGAGTCCACATAAAGGCTGCGTTAGGCTCCAAAAAAGGAGCGTAGAGCATTTTTAACGCAGCTTCAACTCTCGATACCAGAGTTGCTTACGGACGCGGCCAGCCTCAAAAACGTGCTCGTGCACGATTTCCCCCATAGGAAACAATGGGGCTGTTTGAGCTGAAAAAAAACCTAACACCTGCAAAAAAGCCGCGTTCAGCTCCTAACGCAGCCCCATTGTTTGCTATGCGGTAACCCTTCCGACGTCTGCACTTAACACTCTAACATGTACCCCGAGTCTAAACACCCCTAACCTTACACTTATTAACCCCTAATCTGCCGCCCCCGCTATCGCTGACCCCTGCATATTATTATTAACCCCTAATCTGCCGCTCCGTAAACCGCCGCTAATTACATTATCCCTATGTACCACTAATCTGCTGCCCTAACATCGCCGACCCCTATATTATATTTATTAACCCCTAATCTGCCCCCCACAACGTCGCCTCCACCTGCCTACACTTATTAACCCCTAATCTGCCGAGCGGACCTGAGCGCTACTATAATAAAGTTATTAACCCCTAATCCGCCTCACTAACCCTATCATAAATAGTATTAACCCCTAATCTGCCCTCCCTAACATCGCCGACACCTAACTTCAATTATTAACCCCTAATCTGCCGACCGAATCTCGCCGCTATTCTAATAAATGTATTAACCCCTAAAGCTAAGTCTAACCCTAATACTAACACCCCCCTAAGTTAAATATAATTTAAATCTAACAAAATTAATTAACTCTTATTAAATAAATTATTCCTATTTAAAGCTAAATACTTACCTGTAAAATAAATCCTAATATAGCTACAATATAAATTATAATTATATTATAGCTATTTTAGGATTTATATTTATTTTACAGGTAACTTTGTATTTATTTTAACCAGGTACAATAGCTATTAAATAGTTAAGAACTATTTAATAGCTAAAATAGTTAAAATAATTACAAATTTACCTGTAAAAGAAATCCTAACCTAAGTTACAATTAAACCTAACACTACACTATCAATAAATTAATTAAATAAAATACCTACAATTACCTACAATTAACCTAACACTACACTATCAATAAATTAATTAAATACAATTGCTACAAATAAATACAATTAAATAAACTAGCTAAAGTACAAAAAATAAAAAAGAACTAAGTTACAAAAAATAAAAAAATATTTACAAACATAAGAAAAATATTACAACAATTTTAAACTAATTACACCTACTCTAAGCCCCCTAATAAAATAACAAAGCCCCCCAAAATAAAAAAATGCCCTACCCTATTCTAAATTACTAAAGTTCAAAGCTCTTTTACCTTACCAGCCCTGAACAGGGCCCTTTGCGGGGCATGCCCCAAGAAATACAGCTCTTTTGCCTGAAAAAAAAACATACAATACCCAAGCCCCCCAACATTACAACCCACCACCCACATACCCCTAATCTAACCCAAACCCCTCTTAAATAAACCTAACACTAAGCCCCTGAAGATCATCCTACCTTGTCTTCACCATACCAGGTTCACCGATCGGTCCAGAAGAGCTCCTCCGATGTCCTGATCCAAGCCCAAGCGGGGGGCTGAAGAGGTCCATGATCCGGCTGAAGTCTTCATCCAAGCGGGGCAGAAGAGTTCTTCCATCCGATTGAAGTCTTCATCCAAGCGGCATCCATCCGGAGCGAAGCGGCAGCATCCTGAAGACCTCCACCGTGGAACATCCATCCTGGCCGACGACTGAACGACGAATGACGGTTCCTTTAAATGACGTCATCCAAGATGGCGTCCCTCGAATTCCGATTGGCTGATAGGATTCTATCAGCCAATCGGAATTAAGGTAGGAATATTCTGATTGGCTGATGGAATCAGCCAATCAGAATCAAGTTCAATCCGATTGGCTGATCCAATCAGCCAATCAGATTGAGCTCGCATTCTATTGGCTGATCGGAACAGCCAATAGAATGCGAGCTCAATCTGATTGGCTGATTGGATCAGCCAATCGGATTGAACTTGATTCTGATTGGCTGATTCCATCAGCCAATCAGAATATTCCTACCTTAATTCCGATTGGCTGATAGAATCCTATCAGCCAATCGGAATTCGAGGGACGCCATCTTGGATGACGTCCCTTAAAGGAACCGTCATTCTTCAGTTCGTTGTCGCCGGAGGAAGATGGGTCCGCGGTGGAGGTCTTCAGGATGGAGCCGGTCGTCATCGGATGAAGATAGAAGATGCCGCTTGGATCAAGATGGTTGCCGGTCTGGATCGCCTTTTCTTCCTGGATAGGATGAAGACTTTGGAGCCTCTTCTGGACCTCTTCAGCCATCGGATGATGGATCGCCAACCCCCGCTTGGGTTGGATGAAGATTTTGGAGCCAGGACCGATCTGTGATACCTGGTGAGGTGAAGACAAGGTAGGAAGATCTTCAGGGGCTTAGTGTTAGGTTTATTTAAGGGGGGTTTGGGTTAGATTAGGGGTATGTGGGTGGTGGGTTGTAATGTTGGGGGGGGGATATTGTATGTTTTTTTTACAGGAAAAAGAGCTGAACTTTTTGGGGCATGCCCCGCAAAGGGCCCTGTTCAGGGCTGGTAAGGTAAAAGAGCTTTTAACTTTATTAATTTAGAATAGGGTAGGGCATTTTTTATTTTGGGGGGCTTTGTTGTTTTATTAGGGGGCTTAGAGTAGGTGTAATTAGTTTAAAATTGTTGTAATATTTTTCTTATGTTTGTAAATATTTTTTTATTTTTTGTAACTTAGTTCTTTTTTATTTTTTGTACTTTAGTTAGTTTATTTAAATGTATTTATTTGTAGATATTGTATTTAATTAATGTATTGATAGTGTAGTGTTAGGTTTAATTGTAGGTATTTGTAGGTAGTTTATTTAATTAATTTATTGATAGTATAGTGTTAGTTTTAATTGTAACTTAGGTTAGGATTTATTTTACAGGTAAATTTGTAATTATTTTAACTATTTTAGCTATTAAATAGTTCTTAACTATTTAATAGCTATTGTACCTGGTTAAAATAAATACAAAGTTACCTGTAAAATAAATATAAATCCTAAAATAGCTACAATGTAATTATAATTTATATTGTAGCTATATTAGGGTTTATTTTACAGGTAAGTATTTAGCTTTAAATAGGAATAATTTATTTAATAAGAGTTAATTTATTTAGTTAGATTAAAATTATATTTAAGTTAGGGGGGTGTTAGTGTTAGGGTTAGACTTAGCTTTAGGGATTAATCCATTTATTAGAATAGCGGTGAGCTCCGGTCGGCAGATTAGGGGTTAATAATTGAAGTTAGGTGTCGGCGATGTTAGGGAGGACAGATTAGGGGTTAATACTATTTATTATAGTGTTAGTGAGGCGGATTAGGGGTTAATAACTTTATTATAATAGCGGTGCGGTCCGCTCGGCAGATTAGGGGTTAATAAGTGTAGGCAGGTGGAGGCGACGTTGTGGGGGGCAGATTAGGGGTTAATAAATATAATATAGGGGTCGGCGGTGTTAGGGGCAGCAGATTAGGGGTACATAGCTATAATGTAGGTGGCGGCGCTTTGCGGTCGGCAGATTAGGGGTTAATAAGTGTAGGCAGATGGAGGCGACGTTGAGGGGGCAGATTAGGGGTTAATAAATATAATACAGGGGTCGGCGGTGTTAGGGGGAGCAGATTAGGGGTACATAAGGATAACGTAGGTGGCGGTCGGCAGATTAGGGGTTAAAAAAATTTATTTGAGTGTCGGCGATGTGGGGGGACCTCGGTTTAGGGGTACATAGGTAGTTTATGGGTGTTAGTGTACTTTAGAGTACAGTAGTTAAGAGCTTTAGAAACCGGCGTTAGCCCAGAAAGCTTTTAACTACTGACTTTTTTCCTGCGGCTGGAGTTTTGTCGTTAGATGTCTAACGCTCACTTCAGAAACGACTCTAAATACCGGAGTTAGAAAAATCCCATTGAAAAGATAGGATACGCAATTGACGTAAGGGATTCTGCGGTATGGAAAAGTCGCGGCTGAAAAGTGAGCGTTAGACCCTTTTTTGAGTGACTCCAAATACCGGCGGTAGCCTAAAACCAGCGTTAGGAGCCTCTAACGCTGGTTTTCACGGCTACCGCCAAACTCCAAATCTAGGCCTAAGTCTTTTTTTATTTTTTTTATTTTTGAAAAAAAATTGTTTAACTTTTTTTTTTTTTTTTTTTTTACAGACTCCCAAGACTTACATTGTTGGAAAGGTTAGGCGATTACCTTTCCAACAGTGGGTCTTGGGGGTCTGTAGCTGCTTAGATGGCGGAGATACAGGCTTCTAAGCAGCATGCCCCCTCCTCCTATACTCAACATTGTTAAGTATAAATAAAGTTGCGCGGTGACGTCATCACGTCACCGCGCATCACGTGAATTCCGGGCGATGCCTGTCACTCTACAGGCACGATCACCGGGGTAGGAGCGGTTGGGAGCCCCCAGATCTCCCTCAAGGTGGGAGAGTGCTCATGACAGCTCTGAGCCGTCATTAGCACCAGAGTGAGAAACTCTGTGACGGCTCAGAGCCGTCATTAGCACTCAAAGGGTTAATCACATTGTATTTTTTTGAAAAAAGTTATAATTCGTATTGAAACTGTACAGGAAAGAAATGATTTAATAATAAAACTACATTTCACATGCAAATAACAATATAATATTTATAATACAAAATTCAAAGCATATTATTTTCCTTATTGTAAAATTAGTTTCCCCAACTTTGCTACTGCGGTGAACAGGGGTGTCCCATGGGTGTAGCTGAAATGTCTTTCCAGGTCTGGCATATTCTGTAAACAATTTTCCCCCTGTAGGCCTCGCTGTTTTTCCTTGAAGATTAATAGGTGGGAAGATTGTGTCTAAATACCCAAAACACTTATTACCCTAATAAAAAAAACACATGTAGAGCAAAGTAGGGACAACTGTAAAATACTGTATGCTAAAAGCAGAGTCATTTTATTTTTATTGGCTGTATTATTTCATTTTTTAAAGCGTGTCCCCCCTGCTGCTTCACTCTCCCCAGCAAAGTTCCTTTTTCCAGTGAGTGCACTGCGGGTCCCAAGCAGAAACTACAACTGATCCAATCAAAAGCACTAGTTGCAGATCTAATTGGATCAGTGGCAGGTTCTACTCTGGACCAGCAGTGCTCTGTGGTTTCTGAGTGGCACTTCTACTGTGTGTTTAACCCCTTTGCACAGTTAAACACACAGTAGTGTAGGGTCGATAGTCTTAAAATGAAATGCGGTAACGAATTAGAGCATGTCATTTTTCAACTAATATGGCCCTAAGGCCTCTAAAATATTGCCGTGCGGCCCCCACCCCCTAACTGTCACAATTTTCGTGAGACAGTGGAGGAGGTGTTTGTGTTAGTTCACTCTGCCTCAGTCTCTCAGTCAAAGAGGACGCCAATGGCCGAGTAGTGAATATGCTTCACTTGCAGCTTGGCAATAGTTCAAGCGTTGTTCCTGTGTAAAGTTTTGCTGAGGCTGAGCTGGGGAAATTAGCACAACTGACAAGGCAGTGTCGACTGTCATGACTGAGCACAGTGTACATATTATATAAGCTTTCCCCTAGGCCTCAGGCCAGGTGTGGGACATTCTCTGTGCTATTTTGGTGTATGTATGTGGTTTGTGTATGTTGTTGTGTGTCTATGTTGTTGTGTGTCTGCATGTGTGTGTATGTTGTTGTGTGTCTGCATGTGTATGTATGTTGTTGTGTGTGTATGTGGTGTGGGTATGTTGTGTGTCTGCATATGTGTATGTGGTGTGTGCACATGTTTATTTATATGTAGATGATGGTTTATTATTATTAAGAATTTAATTTATATTATTTCAGTATCATGAATTTTTTAAAAGCCATTTCCCATTCCTGCTTCTGCCCACCACATCATGCTTTTGCCCAGGGAGGGGGGATGTCCTTCTTTTCAATTTGTAAATGTTGGGAGGTATGTGCCATCCCTGCACTTCACTCTAATCAGTTTATCACTCTGTAACAAGAAATAAGGAAGACACTGATATTCGTACAGCTCTTTACGACAAGGAAGTTTGTTTCTTATTCAAGCTGTTTCTTATTCGTGAAATTCTGTTTCTTATTCATGGAAGTTGGATTCTTATTAAATTTTTTTGTCAGACTGCTTTAAATTGACTTTAAAATAAAAATATAGGTTTTATTTAAATAATAATATGATTCATATAATGTAGTTACACAGAGGTGGAATCCCTTTATACAACAATTGGATATATAAAATGTAAAAAAGGGCATACGTTGGCACCAATACAAATATTACTATTTTGAATAAGTAACTGATATTTTCAAAGGGTTAATAACCTTTGGGCCACTGATTTCACTATAAATAACATAATTTATGCTTACCTGATAAATTCCTTTCTTCTGTAGTGTGATCAGTCCACGGGTCATCATTACTTCTGGGATATTACTCCTCCCCAACAGGAAGTGCAAGAGGATTCACCCAGCAGAGCTGTATATAGCTCCTCCCCTCTACGTCACTCCCAGTCATTCGACCAAGGACCAACGAGAAAGGAAAAGCCAAGGGTGAAGTGGTGACTGGAGTATAAATTAAAAAATATTTACCTGCCTTAAAAACAGGGCGGGTCGTGGACTGATCACACTACAGAAGAAAGGAATTTATCAGGTAAGCATAAATTATGTTTTCTTCTGTTAAGTGTGATCAGTCCACGGGTCATCATTACTTCTGGGATACCAATACCAAAGCAAAAGTACACGGATGACGGGAGGGATAGGCAGGCTCTTTATACAGAAGGAACCACTGCCTGAAGAACCTTTCTCCCAAAAATAGCCTCCGATGAAGCAAAAGTGTCAAATTTGTAAAATTTGGAAAAAGTATGAAGCGAAGACCAAGTTGCAGCCTTGCAAATCTGTTCAACAGAGGCCTCATTCTTGAAGGCCCAAGTGGAAGCCACAGCTCTAGTAGAATGAGCTGTAATTCTTTCAGGAGGCTGCTGTCCAGCAGTCTCATAAGCTAAACGAATTATGCTACGAAGCCAAAAAGAAAGAGAGGTAGCGGAAGCTTTTTGACCTCTCCTCTGCCCAGAGTAAATGACAAACAGAGAAGACGTTTGTCGAAATTCCTTAGTTGCCTGTAAGTAAAATTTTAGAGCACGGACTACATCCAGGTTGTGCAGTAGACGTTCCTTCTTTGAAGAAGGATTTGGGCATAAAGAAGGAACAACAATCTCTTGATTGATATTCCTGTTAGTAACTACCTTAGGTAAGAACCCAGGTTTAGTACGCAGGACAACCTTATCCGAATGAAAAATCAAATAAGGAGAATCACAATGTAAGGCTGATAATTCAGAGACTCTTCGAGCCGCGGAAATAGCCATTAAAAATAGAACTTTCCAAGATAACAACTTTATATCAATGGAATGAAGGGGTTCAAACGGAACGCCCTGTAAAACATTAAGAACAAGGTTTAAACTCCATGGTGGAGCAACAGTTTTAAACACAGGCTTAATCCTGGCCAAAGCCTGACAAAAAGCCTGGACGTCAGGAACTTCTGACAGACGTTTGTGTAACAGAATGGACAGAGCTGAGATCTGTCCCTTTAATGAACTAGCAGATAAACCCTTTTCTAAACCTTCTTGTAGAAAAGACAATATCCTAGGAATCCTAACCTTACTCCAAGAGTAACCTTTGGATTCACACCAATATAGGTATTTACGCCATATCTTATGGTAAATCTTTCTGGTAACAGGTTTCCTAGCCTGTATTAAGGTATCAATAACTGACTCAGAAAACCCACGTCTTGATAAAATCAAGCGTTCAATTTCCAAGCAGTCAGCTTCAGAGAAGTTAGATTTTGATGTTTGAAGGGACCCTGTATCAGAAGGTCCTGTTTCAGAGGTAGAGACCAAGGTGGACAGGATGACATGTCCACCAGGTCTGCATACCAAGTCCTGCGTGGCCACGCAGGTGCTATTAGAATCACTGATGCTCTCTCTTGTTTGATTCTGGCAATCAATCGAGGAAGCAACGGGAAGGGTGGAAACACGTAAGCCATCCTGAAGTCCCAAGGTGCTGTCAGAGCATCTATCAGGACTGCTCCTGGATCCCTGGATCTGGACCCGTAACGAGGAAGCTTGGCGTTCTGTCGAGACGCCATGAGATCTATCTCTGGTTTGCCCCAACGTCGAAGTATTTGGGCAAAGACCTCCGGATGAAGTTCCCACTCCCCCGGATGAAAAGTCTGACGACTTAAGAAATCCGCCTCCCAGTTCTCCACTCCCGGGATGTGGATTGCTGACAGGTGGCAAGAGTGAGACTCTGCCCAGCGAATTATCTTTGATACTTCCATCATAGCTAGGGAGCTTCTTGTCCCTCCCTGATGGTTGATGTAAGCTACAGTCGTGATGTTGTCCGACTGAAACCTGATGAACCCCCGAGTTGTCAACTGGGGCCAAGCCAGGAGGGCATTGAGAACTGCTCTCAATTCCAGAATGTTTATTGGCAGGAGACTCTCCTCCTGACTCCATTGTCCCTGAGCCTTCAGAGAATTCCAGACGGCACCCCAACCTAGAAGGCTGGCGTCTGTTGTTACAATTGTCCAGTCTGGTCTGCTGAATGGCATCCCCCTGGACAGATGTGGCCGAGAAAGCCACCATAGAAGAGAATTTCTGGTCTCTTGATCCAGATTCAGAGAAGGGGATAAGTCTGAGTAATCCCCATTCCACTGACTTAGCATGCACAGTTGCAGTGGTCTGAGGTGTAAGCGTGCAAAGGGTACTATGTCCATTGCCGCTACCATTAAGCCGATTACCTCCATGCATTGAGCCACTGACGGGTGTTGAATGGAATGAAGGGTGCGGCAAGCACTTTGAAGTCTTGTTAGCCTGTCCTCTGTCAGGTAAATCTTCATTTCTACAGAATCTATAAGAGTCCCCAGGAAGGGAACTCTTGTGAGTGGAACGAGTGAACTTTTCTTTTCGTTCACCTTCCATCCATGTGACCTTAGAAATGCCAGCACTAACTCTGTATGAGACTTGGCAGTTTGAAAGCTTGAAGCTTGTATCAGAATGTCGTCTAGGTAAGGAGCTACCGAGATTCCCCGCGGTCTTAGTACCGCCAGAAGAGCACCCAGAACCTTTGTGAAGATTCTTGGAGCTGTAGCCAATCCGAATGGAAGAGCCACAAACTGGTAATGCCTGTCTAGGAAGGCAAACCTTAGGTACCGATAATGATCTTTGTGAATCGGTATGTGAAGGTAAGCATCTTTTAAATCTACAGTGGTCATGTACTGACCCTCTTGGATCATAGGTAAAATTGTCCGAATAGTCTCCATCTTGAACGATGGAACTCTTAGGAATTTGTTTAGGATCTTTAAGTCCAGGATTGGTCTGAAAGTTCCCTCTTTTTTGGGAACCACAAACAGATTTGAGTAAAACCCCTGTCCCTGTTCCGATCGTGGAACTGGATGGATTACTCCCATTAACAAGAGCTCTTGTACGCAGCGCAGAAATGCCTCTTTCTTTGTCTGGATTGTTGACAATCTTGACAGATGAAATCTCTCTCTTGGAGGAGAGTATTTGAAGTCCAGTAGGTATCCCTGAGATATTATCTCTAGCGCCCAGGGATCGGGGGCCCTCAATTCATGCTGTTTTAGGGGCAGCAGCAGGTTTCCTAGTCTGCTTGCCCTTGTTCCAGGACTGGTTAGGTTTCCAGCCTTGTCTGTAGCGAGCAACAGCTCCTTCCTGTTTTGGTGCAGAGGAAGTTGATGCTGCTCCTGCTTTGAAATTACGAAAGGAACGAAAATTAGACTGTCTAGTCCTGGCTTTTGCTTTGTCCTGAGGCAGGGCATGGCCTTTACCTCCTGTAATGTCAGCGATAATCTCTTTCAACCCGGGCCCGAATAAGGTCTGCCCTTTGAAAGGTATATTAAGCAATTTAGACTTAGAAGTAACATCAGCTGACCAGGATTTTAGCCACAGCGCCCTGCGTGCCTGAATGGCGAATCCTGAATTTTTCGCCGTAAGTTTAGTAAGATGTACTACGGCCTCCGAAATGAAAGAATTAGCTAGTTTAAGGACTCTAAGCCTGTCCGTAAGGTCGTCCAGAGTAGCTGAACCAATGTTCTCTTCCAGAGACTCAATCCAGAATGCCGCTGCAGCCGTGATCGGCGCAATGCATGCAAGGGGTTGCAATATAAAACCTTGTTGAACAAACATTTTCTTAAGGTAACCCTCTAACTTTTTATCCATTGGATCTGAAAAAGCACAGCTATCCTCCACCGGGATAGTGGTACGCTTAGCTAAGGTAGAAACTGCTCCCTCCACCTTAGGGACCGTTTGCCATAAGTCCCTTGTGGTGGCGTCTATTGGAAACATTTTTCTAAATATCGGAGGGGGTGAGAACGGCACACCGGGTCTATCCCACTCCTTAGTAGCAATTTCAGTAAGTCTCTTAGGTATAGGAAAAACCTCAGTACTCGTCGGTACCGCAAAATATTTATCCAACCTACACATTTTCTCTGGTATTGCAACTGTGTTACAATCATTCAGAGCCGCTAACACCTCCCCTAGTAATACACGGAGGTTTTCCAGTTTAAATTTAAAATTTGAAATATCTGAATCCAGTCTGTTTGGATCAGAACCGTCACCCACAGAATGAAGTTCTCCGTCCTCATGTTCTGCCACCTGTGACGCAGTGTCTGACATGGCCCTAATATTATCAGCGCACTCTGTTCTCACCCCAGAGTGATCACGCTTACCTCTTAGTTCTGGTAATTTAGCCAAAACCTCAGTCATAACAGTAGCCATATCCTGTAATGTGATTTGTAATGGCCGCCCAGATGTACTCGGCGCTACAATATCACGCACCTCCCTCTGAGCGGGAGATGTAGGTACTGACACGTGAGGCGAGTTAGTCGGCATAACTCTCCCCTCGTTGTTTGGTGAAATTTGTTCAATTTGTACAGATTGACTTTTATTTAAAGTAGCATCAATACAGTTAGTACATAAATTTCTATTGGGCTCCACTTTGGCATTGCAACAAATGACACAGGTATCATCCTCTGAATCAGACATGTTTAACACACTAGCAAATAAACTTGCAACTTGGAAATACAATTCAATTAGAATAATATTAAAACGTACTGTGCCTTTAAGAAGCACAGAAGATTTATGACAGTTGAAAATTAATAAATTGAAACAGTTATAGCCTCAATCCTTGTAAACAACACAACTTTAGCAAAGGTTTAATCCCATTAGCAAAGATAACAAATTCTGAAAGCAGGAAACAAATTACAGAATAAACGTTTTTTATCTCAGTCAAACTATAATTCTCACAGCTCTGCTGAGAGAAATTACCTCCCTCAAAATAAGTTTTGAAGACCCCTGAGCTCTGTAGAGATGAACCGGATCATGCAGGGAATACAATGAGTTGCTGACTGAAATATTTGATGCTTAGTAAAAGCGCCAAAAAACGGCCCCTCCCCCTCACACACAGCAGTGAGGGAGAACAGAAACTGTCAGAAAACAGATTAAGCAACTGCCAAGTGGAAAAATAGTGCCCAAACATTTATTCACTCAGTACCTCAGCAAATGAAAACGATTTTACATTCCAGCAAAAACGTTAAACATAATCTCTAGTTATTAAACAGCTTTATGTATTTCATACAGTGTAATTCTAGTGAAGTACCATTCCCCAGAATACTGAAGTGTAAAGTATACATACATGACATTATATCGGTATGGCAGGATTTTCTCATCAATTCCATTGTCAGAAAATAAAAACTGCTACATACCTCTATGCAGATTCATCTGCCCGCTGTCCCCTGATCTGAAGTTTACCTCTCCTCAGATGGCCGAGAAACAGCAATATGATCTTAACTACTCCGGCTAAAATCATAACAAAAACTCTGGTAGATTCTTCTTCAAACTCTGCCAGAGAGATAATAACACACTCCGGTGCTATTTTAAAATAACAAACTTTTGATTGAAGATATAAAACTAAGTATAATCACCATAGTCCTCTCACACATCCTATCTAGTCGTTGGGTGCAAGAGAATGACTGGGAGTGACGTAGAGGGGAGGAGCTATATACAGCTCTGCTGGGTGAATCCTCTTGCACTTCCTGTTGGGGAGGAGTAATATCCCAGAAGTAATGATGACCCGTGGACTGATCACACTTAACAGAAGAAATATTAGTAGATCCCCCTCAATGACATGCAATTGTTTTTTAGCCTGGCCCAAAGGTGTTTTGGGCACAGAAATTGATGCCAACACTGCCATTGGTGCTGTAATTACCATTTTTGAATAAGTAACATATATTTTCATTGGGCCACTGATTTCACTATGAATATATACAGGGTAGATCCCCCTCCATGCCATGCAATTGTTTTTAGCCTCGCACAATGGTGTTTTTGGCACAGAAATTGATGCCAACACTAGCATTGGTGCTGTAATTACCATTTTTGAATAAGTAACATATATTTTCATTGGGCCACTGATTTCACTATGAATATATACAGGGTAGATCCCCCTCCATGCCATGCAATTGTTTTTAGCCTCGCACAATGGTGTTTTGGGCACAGAAATTGATGCCAACCCTGGTATAGGTGCTCTAATTCTCATTTTTGAATAAGTAACAGATATTTTCAAAGGGTTAATAACCATTGGGCCACTGATTTCACAATGAATATATACAGGGTACATCCCCCTTCATGCCATGGAATTGTTTTTAGCCTGGCCCAATGGTGTTTTGGGCACAGAAAATGATGCCAATCCTGGCATAGGTGACATAATTCTCATTTTTGAATAAGTAACAGATGATTTTAAAGGGTTAATAACCATTGGGCCACTGATTTCACTATGAATATATAAAGGGTAGATTTCCCTTCATGACATGCAATTGTTTTTAGCCTTGCCCAATGGTGTTTTGGGCACAGAAATTGATGCCAATCCTGGTATAGGTGCTCTAATTCTCATTTTTGAATAACTAACAGATATTTTCAAAGGGTTAATAACCTTTGGGCCACTGATTTCACTATGAATATATACAGGGTAGACCCCCCTCAATGACATGCAATTGTTTTTAGCCTGGCCCAATGGTGTTTTGGGCACAGAAATTGATGCCAACACTGGCATAGGTGCTCTAATTCTCACTTTTGAATAACTAACAGATATTTTCAAAGGGTTAATAACCTTTGGGCCACTGATTTCACTATGAATATATACAGGGTAGATCCACCTCCATGCCATGCAATTGTTTTTAGCCTGGCCCAATGGTGTTTTGGGCACAGAAATTGATGCCAACACTGGCATAGGTGCTCTAATTCTCATTTTTGAATAAGTAACTGATATTTTCAAAGGGTTAATAACCATTTGGCCACTGATTTCACTATGAATATATACAGGGTAGAACCCCCTTCATGACATGAAATTGTTTTTAGCCTGGCCCAATTGTGTTTTGGGCACAGAAATGTATGTCAACCCTGGCATAGGTGCTCTAATTCTCATTTTTGAATAAGTAACATATATTTTCAAAGGGTTAATAACCTTAGGGCCACTGATTTCACTATGAATATATACAGGGTAGACCCCCCTACATGCCATGCAATTTTTTTTAGCCTGGCCCAGTGGTGTTTTGGGCACATACATTGATGCCAACACTGGCATTGGTGCTGTAATTACCATTTTTGAATAAGTAACAGATATTTTCAAAGGGTTAATAACCATTGGGCCACAGATTTCACTATGAATAGATATAGGGTAGATCCCCCTCAATGACATGCAATAGTTTTTAGCCTGGCCCAATGGTGTTTTGGGCACAGAAATTGATGCCAACCCTGGCATAGGTGACATAATTCTCATTTTTGAATAAGTAACATATGTTTTCAAAGGGTTAATAACCATTGGGCCACTGATTTCACTATGAATATATACAGGGTAGATTTCCCTCCATGACATGCAATTATTTTTAGCCTGGCCCAATGGTGTTTTGGGCACAGAAATTTATGCCAACACTGGCATATGTGCTCTAATTCTCATTTTTGAATAAGTAACTGATATTTTCAAAGGGTTAATGACCATTGGACCACTCATTTCACTATGAATATATACTGGGTAGATCCCCCTACATGGCATGAAATTGTTTTTAGCCTGGCCCAATGGTGTTTTGGGCACAGAAATTGATGCCAACCCTGGTATAGGTGCACTAATTCTCATTTTTGAATAAGTAACAGATATTTTCAAAGGTTTAATAACCATTGGGCCACTGATTTCACTATGAATATATACAGGGTAGATCCCCCTCCATGCCATGCAATTGTTTTTAGCCTGGCCCAGTGGTGTTATGGGCACAGAAATTGATGCCAACACTGCCATTGGTGCTGTATTTACCATTTTTAAATAAGTAACAGATATTTTCAAAGGGTTAATAACCATTGGGCCACTGATTTCACTATGAATATATATAGGGTAGATTCCCCTCCATGACAAGCAATTGTTTTTAGCCTGGCCCAATGGTGTTTTGGGCACAAAAAGTGATGCCAACCCTGGCATAGGTGACACAATTCTGATTTTTGAATAAGTAACAGATATTTTCAAATGATTAAAGGGACACTGAACCCACATTTTTTCTTTAATGATTCAGATAGAGCATGACATTTTAAGCAACTTTCTAATTTACTTCTATTATCAATTTTTTTTTGTTCGCTTGCTATCTTTATTTTAAAAGCAGGAATGTAAATCTTGGCAGCAAGCCAATTTTAGGTTCAGCACCACAGATAGCGCTTGCTTATTTGATGCTTTAATTTGCCCTCCAATAAGCAAGCATAACCCAGGTTCTCAACCAAAAATGGGCCGGCTCCTATGCATCATATTCCTGCTTTTTAAATAAAGATAGCAAGAGAACAAAGAAAATTTGATAATAGGAGTAAATTAGAAAGTTGCTTAAAATTGCATGCTCTATCTGAATCATGAAAGAAAAATGTTGGGTTTAGTGTCCCTTTAATAACCTTTGGGCCACTGATTTCACTATGAATATATACAGGGTAGATCCCCCTCCATGACATGCAATTGTTTTTAGCCTGGCCCAATTGTGTTTTGGGCACATAAATTGATGCCAACACTGGCATTGGTACTGTAATTACCATTTTTCAATAAATAACAGATATTTTCAAAGGGTTAATAACCATTGGGCCACTGATTTCACTTTGAATATATACAGGGTAAATCCACCTCTATGTCATGCAATTAGTTTTAGCCTGGTCCAATGGTGTTTTGGACACAGAAATTAATGCCAACACTGGCACAGGTGCTCTAATTCTCATTTTTGAATAAGTAACTGATATTTTCAAAGGGTTAATGACCATTGGGCCACTTATTTCTCTATGAATATATGCTGGGTAGATCCCCTCCATGGCATGTCATTGTTTTTAGCCTGTCCCAATGGTGTTTTGGGCACATAAATTGATGCCAACCCTGGCATATGTGCTGTACTTCACATTTGTGAATAAGTAACTGATATTTTCAAAGGGTTAATGACCATTGGGCCACTTATTTCACTATGAATATATACAGGGTAGATCCACCTCCATGACATGCAATTGTTTTTAGCCTGGCCCAATGGTGTTTTGGGCACAGAAATTGATGCCATCCCTGGCATTGGTGCTGTAATTACCATTTTTGAATAAGTAACAGATATTTTAAAAGGGTTAATAACCATTTGCCACTGATTTCACTATGAATATATACAGGGTAGACCCCCCTCCATGCCATGCAATTGTTTTTAGCCTGGGCCAATGGTGTTTTGGGCACAGAAATTGATGCCAACACTGGCATAGGTGCTCTAATTCTCTTTTTTGAATAAGTAACTGATATTTTCAAAGGGTTAATGACCATTGGGCCACTTATTTCACTATGAATATATGCAGGGTAGATCCCCCTCCATGACATGCAATTGTTTTTAACCTGGCTCAATGGTGTTTTGGGCACAGAAATTGATGCCAACTCCGGCATAGTGAGATGTTAGGGAAGCAGCGGTCTGATGACCGCTGCTTGTTAAATACGGTCTGCAGGTTCTCTTGTGAGAACCTGCAGTTGTAGTGGGTCAAAGGATGTCAAAACAATTGATAAATCTACCCCTAAGCCTTGTCTGATATGTTATTCTTTAGCAACACAACAAAACCAAAATTTATGCTTACCTGAAAATTACTGTTGGGAATATCACTCCTGGCCAGCAGGAGGAGGCAAAGAGCACCACAGCCAAGCTCTTAAGTATCAATCCCCTTCCCACAAACCCTAGTCATTCGAACGAAGGTAAATGGAGAAAAAAGGAGTAACACAAGGTGTAGAGGTGCCTGAGGTTTATTAAAAAATAACTGTCTTAAAATAAAGGACGGAGGCCGTGGACTCACCATATCCGGAAATAAATAAATTTATCAGGTAAGCATAAATTTTGTTTTCTTTCTTAAGATATGGTGAGTCCAAGGCGTCATGAATTACTGTTGGGAACCAATACCCAAGCTAGAGGACACAGATGACTAGGGAGAGACAAAACAGGTAGACCTAAACATAAGTCAGCACCGCCTGAAGAACCTTTCTCCCAAAAGAGACCTCAGCCGAGACAAAAGTATCAAATTTATAAAAATTTGTAAAAAGTATGTAAGGAGGACCATGTTGCAGCCTTGCAAATCTGTTCCACAGAAGCTTCATTTTTGAAAGCTCAAGAAGAGGAGAAAACGCTTGTGGAATGAGTTGTAATTCTCTCAGGAGGCTGCTGCCAAGCAGTATCATAAGCCAAACGAATTATACTTGTCAACCGGAAAGAAAGAGAAGTAGCAGTAGCTTTCTGACCTTTATGCCTCCCAGAGAAACAAACAAACAGGACAGAAGACTGGCGAAAATCCTTAGTCGCCTGTAGATAGAATTTAAAAGCACGCACAACATCCAAGTTGTGCAACAACCGTTCCTTATGAGAAGAAGGCTTAGGACATAGTGAAGGAACAACTATTTCATGATTAATATTTCTATTCAAAACAACTTAAGGAAGGAAACCAAACTTACTATGAAGAACCGCCTTATCGGCATGAAAGATAAGATAAGGTGAATCACACTGCAAAGCTGAGCGTTCCAAGACTCTCCGAGCAGAAGAAATAGCAATAAGAAACAAAACCTTCAAAGATAACAAATTAATATCTATGGAATGCATCAGCTAAAATGGAGCCTGCTGCAAAACTTTAAGAACAAGGTTAAGGCTCCAAGGAGGAGCAACAGACTTAAACACAGGCCTGACAAAAAGATTGCACATGTGACACGTCCGCCAGACGCTTATGTAGCAAAATAGATAAAGCAGAAATCTGACCCTTCAGGGTACTGACTGACAAGCCCTTCTCCAGACCGTCCTGGAGAAAGGACAAAATCCTAGGAATCCTGACCCTACTCCAAGAGTAGCCCTTGGATTCACACGAATAAAGATATTTACACCATATCTTATGGTAAATCTTCCTAGTAATACAAGCCTGAATCATGGTCTCAATGACCGACTCAGAAAAACAACGCTTAGACAAAACTAACGCCTAGATTACGAGTCTTGCGTTAGCCTTAAAAAGCAGCGTTGAGAGGTCCCAACGCTGCTTTTTAACGCCCGCTGGTATTACGAGTCTTGCAGGTACAGGTGTACCGCTCACTTTTTTTCCGCGACTCGAACATACCGCAAATCCACTTACGTCAATTGCGTATCCCATATTTTCAATGGGATACGCAATTTTCCGGTATTATGAGTCTTGGAAAAAGTGAGCGGTACAGCCTCTCCTGTCAAGACTGTTACCGCATTTAAAAGTCAGTAGTTAAGAGTTTTATGGGCTAACGCCGTAACATAAAACTCTTAATTAAAGTGTTAAAAAGTACACTAACACCCATAAACTACCTATTAACCCCTAAACCGAGGCCCCCCACATCGCAAACACTTAAATAAAAATTTTAACCCCTAATCTGCCGACCGGACATGGCCGCCACTTTAATAAATATATTAACCCCTAAACCCCCGCACTCCCGCCTCGCAAACACTTGTTAAATTTTATTAACCCCTAATCTGCCTTCCCTAACATCGCCGACACCTACCTACATTTATTAACCCCTAATCTGCCGCCCCCAACGTCACCGACACTATACTAAATGTATTAACCCCTAAACCTAAGTCTAACCCTAACCCTAACACCCCCCTAACTTAAATATAATTTAAAAAAATCTAAATAAAATGACTATTATTAACTAAATAATTCCTATTTAAAACTAAATACTTACCTATAAAATAACCCTAAGCTAGCTACAATATAACTAATAGTTACATTGTAGCTAGCTTAGGGTTTATTTTTATTTTACAGGCAACTTTGTATTTTTTTTAACTAGGTACAATATTTATTAACTATTTAATAGATACCTAGCTAAAATAAGTACAAATTTACCTGTAAAATAAAACCTAACCTAAGTTACAATTACACCTAACACTACACTATAATTAAATTAATTCCCTAAATTAACTACAATCAGTTACAATTAAATTAAATAAACTAAAGTACGAAAAAAAACACTAAATTACAGAAAATAATAAAATAATTACAAGTTTTTTAAACTAATTACACCTAATCTAATCCCCCTAATAAAATAAAAAAGCCCCTCAAAATAAAAAAGCCCTACCCTATACTAAATTACAAATAGCCCTTAAAAGGGCCTTTTGTGGGGCATTGCCCCAAAGTAATCAGCTCTTTTACCTGTAAAAAAAAGTACAATACCCCCCCAACATTAAAACCCACCACCCACACACCCAACCCTACTCTAAAACCAACCCAATCCCCCCTTAATAAAACCTAACACTAACCCCTTGAAGATCACCCTACCTGGAGACGTCTTCACCCAACCGGGCAGAAGTGGTCCTCCAGACGGGCAGAAGTCTTCATCCTATACGGGCAGAAGAGGTCCTCCAGACGGGCAGAAGTCTTCATCCAGGCGGCATCTTCTATCTTCATCCATCCGGAACGGAGTGGGTCCATCTTCAAGACATTCGACGCGGAGCATCCTCTTCCAACGACATCCGACGACTAAATGACGGTACCTTTAAGTGACGTCATCCAAGATGGCGTCCCTTCAATTCCGAATTCTATCAGCCAATCGGAATTAAGGTAGAAAAAATCCTATTGGCTGATCCAATCAGCCAATAGGTTTGAGCTCGCATTCTGTTCCAATCAGCCAATAGAATGCAAGCTCAATCCTATTGGCTCTCTCCTGTTGGATACGAGCAATGACTCGAGGAAGGAGAGCAAATGAAGGAAACGGGTATGCCAGCCTGAAATACCAACGGACCGCCAGAGCATCTATCAGAGCGGCATGGGATCCCTTGACCTTGAACCATACCTTGGAAGCTTGCCATTCTGCCAAGATGCCATCAGATCCAACTCCGGAACCCCCCATTTGAGGCTTAAGCTGGAGACCACCTCCGTATGGAGTTCTCACTCCCCGGGATGAAAAGTCTGTCTGCTCAGGAAATCCGCTTCCCAGTTGTCCACTCCTGGAATGTGGATGGCAGATAGACAGCAATTGTGAACTTCTACCCACTGAATAATCTGAGTTACCTCTTCATGGCTAATGAACTCTGAGTTCCTCCCTGGTGGTTGATGTAAGCCACTGAGGTTAAGTTGTCTGACTGGAACCTGATAAACCTGTTTAAGGACAGCTGAGGCCAAGCCATCAGAGCATTGTAAATCGCTCTAAACTCCAAGATGTTTATGGGGAGAGCAGACTCCTCACGAGTCCAGAGTCCATGTGCCTTTAATGAGTCCCAGACTGCTCCCCAGCCCAGAAGGCTGGTGTCCGTGGTCACAATCATCCAGGAAGGTCTCCGAAAGCATTTTCCCTGAGACAGATGTTCCTGAGAAAGCCACCACAGGAGAGTCTCATGTTGACTGATCTAGATCTATCGTCTGAGACAGATCCGCATGGTTCCCTTTCCATTGACTGTGCATGCATAACTGCAGAGCTCTCAAATGGAATCGAGCAAAGGGAATGATGTTCATGGAAGCAACCATCAGACCAATTACCTCCATACATTGAGCCACTGATGGCCAAACAGACTGTATAGAGAGAGGCAAGAGGAAAGAATTTTGGATCTTCTGACTTCTGTCAGAAATATTTTCATCGATAGGGAATCTATTATGGTCCCTAAGAAAAATACCCTTGTAGCTGCAACAAGAGAACTATTTTCAAGATTCACTTTCGATCCGTGGGAACGTAGAAAAAACAACAAGATCTCTGTGTGAGTTTGCTTGTTGGAAAGATGGCACCTGAAAAAATATGTTGTCCAGATAGGGCGCCACTGCAATTCACTGAGACCGGATAACTGCCAAGAGAGCTCCAGAACCTTTGATAATATTTTGGGAGCTGTGGCAAGGCCAAATGGAAAAGCCACAAACTGAAAGTGTTTGTCCTGAAAGGCGAATCTCAGAAATGTTTAATTATCCCTGTGAATAGGAACATCAAGGTACGCATCCTTCAGCTCTATGGTTGTCATGAACTGACCCTCTTGCACTAAAGGAAGAATGTAACGGATAGTTTCCATCTTGAAGGACGGAACTCTGAGAAACTTGTTTAGACACTTCTGGTATAGAATATGTAGGAAAGTTCCCTCTTTTTTGGGAACAACAAACAGATTGGAATAGAAACCTAGACCGTGTTCCTGTACTGGGACTAGAACTATCACTCCCAGGGAAGAAAGATCCTGTACACATTTCAAGAACGCCTCTCTTTTCATCTGGTCTGCAGATAATCTTGAGAGTTGGAACCTGCCCCTTGGAGGAAAGGTCTTGAATTCTAGTTTGTAACCCTGAGATACTATGTCCACAGCCCAAGGATCTGGGAAATCTCGTATACATGCTTGAGAGAACTGAGAAAGTCTGCCCCCCACTTGATCCGATCCTCGATCGGGGGCAAACCCTTCATGCTGATTTGGATTCAGCTGTGGGTTTCTTTGATTGCTGCCCCTTATTCCAAGACTGATTGGGTCTCCAAGAGGACTTGGACTATTCCTGCTTGGAAGAAGAAGGGGAAGACTTTACTCTGAGCTTACGAAAGGAACGAAAATTACTATGACGTCCTTTATGTCTATTCTTCTTATCTTGAGGTAAAAAAGACCCTTTACACCCATAATATCAGCAATTATTTCTGCAACACCAGTTCCAAACAAGGTCTTACCCTTGTAAGGAATCGACAGAAGCTTTACTTTAGAGGAAACATCAGCTGACCAAGACTTCAGCCACAAAGCCCTGCGGGCTAGCACCGCAAAGCCAGAAAACTTTGCTTCCAGTCTAATAACCTGCATAATAGCATCAGAAATAAAGGAATTGGCTAACTTAAGAGCCTTAATTCGATCTCGGATCTCATCCAGGGGAGTCTACCTGAAGAGACTCAGACAGGGCATCAAACCAGTAGGATGCCGCACTTGTAACAGTGGCAATACACACAGCAGGTTGCCATAGGGGGCCATGATAAACATATATCCTTTTCAAATAGGCCTCCAGCTTTTTGTCCGTTGGGTCCTTAAAAGAACAGCTACCATACTGAAGAGATTGACGTGGAGTATGGCTAGACCCTAAAATCTTGCTTGAAGCGCAGAAATCCAATTTTCTTTAGACACCAAAAACTTCACCTCCTCCATGCACCAAGGCAAAGAGAATGACGGACTGGGGTTTGTGGGAAGGGGAGTGATACTTAACAGCTTGGCTGTGGTGCTCTTTGCCTCCTCCTGCTGGCCAGGAGTGATATTCCCAAAAGTAATTGATGACGCAGTGAACTCACCATATCTTAGGAAAGAAAAAGTATTTTAATTACAAGGTGTTTAATGTTGCTCTGCTACAAATAAAACTTTTTACAATGTATACAATTGTTTACTTACGCTAGAGCTCTCAGCTGTATAGTAGCCTTCCAAGAGTTTCATAGCAAACTCCATGGTAGTCATTGGGGGAAGTGTTCATTATTTCTCATGGTGATTATTCATATCATAAGAGGACAACCGATGCCTAATCTGTTTTAGCTGTGGATTCCGGTGATCAACATTTTTATGTTAATAACCTTCATCCTAGAGAGACATAATAGCCCTCATCTGAAATTATAGACCCTCTTTTTTCCAGTAAAGGGTCCTATTAAGATGTGGCTGCTCAGATATGGACTCTGTATGAGCTTGTTCACACAATAGTAGCAATTTCTAAGTAACTGCATCTAGGCCCTTCACATTGTGTGTGCAAAATCTCTTGGCATCAATTTCTGTGCACAACACACCATTGGACCAGGATAAAAACAACTGCATGTCATGGAGGGGGATCTACCCTACATATATTAACAGTAAAACCAGTGGCCCAATAGTCATTAACCCTTTGAAAATGTAATTGACTTATACAAAAATGGTAATTACAGCACCTATGCCAGGGTTGGCATCAATTTATGTGCCCAAAACACCATTGGGCCAGGCTAAAAACAACGGCATATCATAGATGGGGATCTAGCCTGTATATATTCATAGTGAAATCAGTGGCCCAATGGTTATTAACCCTTTGAAAATATCTGTTATTAATTCAAAAAATGAGAATTATGTCACCTATGCCAGGGTTGGCATCAATTTATGTGCCCAAAACAACATTGGGCCAGGCTAAAAGCAATTGCATGACATGGAGGGGGATCTACCCTGTATATATTCATAGTGAAATCAGTGGCCCAATGGCTATTAACCCTTTGAAAGTACCAGTTACTTATTAAAAAATGAGAATTATGCCACCTACGCCAGGGTTGGAATCAATTTATGTGCCCAAAACAACATTGGGCCAGGCTAAAAACAATTGCATGTCATGGAGGGGGGTCTACCCTGTATATATTCATAGTGAAATCAGTGGCAAATGGTTATTAACCCTTTGAAAATATCAGTTACTTATTAAAAAATGAGAAATACAGCACCAATGCCAGTGTTGGCATCAATTTCTGTGCCCAAAACACCATTGGGCCAGGCTAAAAACAATTGCATGTCATGGAGGGGGATCTACCATGTATATATTCATAGTGAAATCAGTGGCCCAATGGTCATTTACCCTTTGAAAATATCAATTACTTATTCAAAAATGGTAATTACAGCGCCAATGCCAGTGTTGGCATCAATTTCTGTGCCCAAAACACCATTGGACTAGGCTTAAAACAATTGAATGTCATGGAGGGGGATCTTCCCAGTATATATTCATAGTGAAATCAGTGGCCCAAAGGTTATTAACCCTTTGAAAATATCAATTACTTATTCAAAAATGGTAATTACAGCGCCAATGCCAGTGTTGGCATCAATGTCTGTGCCCAAAACACCATTGGGCCACGCTAAACACAATTGAATGTCATGGAGGGGGATCTACCCAGTATATATTCATAGTGAAATCAGTGGCCCAATGGTCATTTACCCTTTGAAAATATCAGTTACTTATTCAAAAATGATAATTACAGCATCAATGCCAGGGTTGGCATCAATTTCTGTACCCAAAACACCACTGGGCCAGGTTAAAAATAATTGCATGGCATGGAAGGGGATCTACCCTGTATATATTCAGCGTGAAATCAGTGGCCCAATGGTCATTTACCCTTTGAAATTATCAGTTACATATTCAAAAATGATAATTACAGCATCAATGCCAGGGTTGGCATCAATTTCTGTACCCAAAACACCACTGGGCCAGGTTAAAAATAATTGCATGGCATGGAAGGGGATCTACCCTGTATATATTCATAGTGAAATCAGTAGCCCAATGGTTATTAACCCTTTGAAAATATCATTTACTCATTCAAAAATGAGAATTAGAGCACCTATGCCAGTGTTGTCATCAATCTATGTGCCCAAAACTCCATTGGGCCAGGCTAAAAACAATTGCATGTCATGGAGGGGGATCTACCCTGTCTATATTCATAGTGAAATCAGCGGCCCAATGGTCATTTACCCTTTGAAAATATCAGTTACTTATTCAAAAATGATAATTACAGCACCAATGCCAGTGTTGGCATCAATTTATGTGCCCAAAACACCATTGGACTAGGCTTAAAATAATTGAATGTCATGGAGGGGGATCTTCCCAGTATATATTCATAGTGAAATCAGTGGCCCAAAGGTTATTAACCCTTTGAAAATATCAATAACTTATTCAAAAAACAGAATTTATGCTTACCTGATAAATTACTTTCTCCAACGGTGTGTCCGGTCCACGGCGTCATCCTTACTTGTGGGATATTCTCTTCCCCAACAGGAAATGGCAAAGAGTCCCAGCAAAGCTGGTCACATGATCCCTCCTAGGCTCCGCCCACCCCAGTCATTCGACCGACGGACAGGAGGAAATATATATAGGAGAAACCATATGATACCGTGGTGACTGTAGTTAGAGAAAATAATTCATCAGACCTGATTAAAAAACCAGGGCGGGCCGTGGACCGGACACACCGTTGGAGAAAGTAATTTATCAGGTAAGCATAAATTCTGTTTTCTCCAACATTGGTGTGTCCGGTCCACGGCGTCATCCTTACTTGTGGGAACCAATACCAAAGCTTTAGGACACGGATGAAGGGAGGGAGCAAATCAGGTCACCTAAATGGAAGGCACCACGGCTTGCAAAACCTTTCTCCCAAAAATAGCCTCCGAAGAAGCAAAAGTATCAAATTTGTAAAATTTGGCAAAAGTGTGCAGTGAAGACCAAGTCGCTGCCTTACATATCTGGTCAACAGAAGCCTCGTTCTTGAAGGCCCATGTGGAAGCCACAGCCCTAGTGGAGTGAGCTGTGATTCTTTCAGGAGGCTGCCGTCCGGCAGTCTCATAAGCCAATCGGATAATGCTTTTAAGCCAAAAGGAAAGAGAGGTAGAAGTCGCTTTTTGACCTCTCCTTTTACCAGAATAAACAACAAACAAGGAAGATGTTTGTCTGAAATCTTTAGTAGCCTCTAAATAGAATTTTAGAGCACGGACTACGTCCAAATTGTGTAACAAACGTTCCTTCTTTGAAACTGGATTCGGACACAAAGAAGATACAACTATCTCCTGGTTAATATTTTTGTTGGAAACAACTTTCGGAAGAAAACCAGGCTTAGTACGCAAAACCACCTTATCTGCATGGAACACCAGATAGGGCGGAGAACACTGCAGAGAAGATAACTCTGAAACTCTTCTAGCAGAAGAAATTGCAACCAAAAACAAAACTTTCCAAGATAATAACTTAATATCTACGGAATGTAAGGGTTCAAACGGAACCCCTTGAAGAACTGAAAGAACTAGATTTAGACTCCAGGGAGGAGTCAAAGGTCTGTAAACAGGCTTGATCCTAACCAGAGCCTGAACAAATGCTTGAACATCTGGCACAGCTGCCAGTCTTTTGTGTAGTAAGACAGATAAAGCAGAGATCTGTCCCTTTAGAGAACTTGCAGATAATCCTTTCTCCAAACCTTCTTGTAGAAAGGAGAGAATCTTAGGAATTTTTATCTTATTCCATGGGAATCCTTTGGATTCACACCAACAGATATATTTTTTCCATATTTTATGGTAAATTTTTCTAGTTACAGGCTTTCTAGCCTGAATCAGAGTATCTATTACAGAATCTGAAAACCCACGCTTTGATAAAATCAAGCGTTCAATCTCCAAGCCGTCAGTTGGAGGGAAACCAGATTCGGATGTTCGAATGGACCCTGAACAAGAAGGTCCTGTCTCAAAGGTAGCTTCCATGGTGGAGCCGATGACATATTCACCAGGTCTGCATACCAAGTCCTGCGTGGCCACGCAGGAGCTATCAAGATCACCGAGGCCCTCTCTTGATTGATCCTGGCTACCAGCCTGGGGATGAGAGGAAACGGTGGGAATACATAAGCTAGGTTGAAGGTCCAAGGTGCTACTAGTGCATCTACTAGGGTCGCCTTGGGATCCCTGGATCTGGACCCGTAGCAAGGAACCTTGAAGTTCTGACGAGACGCCATCAGATCCATGTCTGGAATGCCCCATAATTGAGTTATTTGGGCAAAGATTTCCGGATGGAGTTCCCACTCCCCCGGATGGAATGTCTGACGACTCAGAAAATCCGCTTCCCAATTTTCCACTCCTGGGATGTGGATCGCAGACAAGTGGCAGGAGTAATCCTCCGCCCATTGAATTATCTTGGTCACTTCTTTCATCGCCAGGGAAGTCCTTGTTCCCCCCTGATGATTGATATATGCAACGGTCGTCATGTTGTCTGACTGAAACCTTATGAATTTGGCCTTTGCTAGTTGAGGCCAAGCTCTGAGAGCATTGAATATCGCTCTCAGTTCCAGAATGTTTATCGGGAGAAGAGACTCTTCCCGAGACCATAGACCCTGAGCTTTCAGGGATTCCCAGACCACGCCCCAGCCCACTAGGCTGGCGTCGGTCGTGACAATGACCCACTCTGGTCTGCGGAAGCTCATTCCCTGTGACAGATTGTCCAGGGTCAGCCACCAACGGAGTGAATCTCTGGTCTTTTGATCTACTTGAATCGTCGGAGACAAGTCTGTATAATCCCCATTCCACTGTCTGAGCATGCACAGTTGTAATGGTCTTAGATGAATTTGTGGAAAAGGAACTATGTCCATTGTTGCAACCATCAATCCTATTACTTCCATGCACTGCGCTATGGAAGGACGAGGAACAGAATGAAGTACTTGACAAGAGCTTAGAAGTTTTGATTTTCTGACCTCTGTCAGAAAAATCCTCATTTCTAAGGAATCTATTATTGTTCCCAAGAAGGGAACTCTTGTTGACGGGGACAGAGAACTTTTTTCTTTGTTCACCTTCCATCCGTGAGATCTGAGAAAGGCTAGGACGATGTCCGTATGAGCCTTTGCTTTTGACAGGGACGACGCTTGAATCAGGATGTCGTCCAAGTAAGGTACTACTGCAATGCCCCTTGGTCATAGAACCGCTAGAAGGGACCCTAGTACCTTTGTGAAAATCCTTGGAGCAGTGGCTAATCCAAATGGAAGTGCCATAAACTGGTAATGCTTGTCCAGAAAAGCGAACCTTAGGAACTGATGATGTTCCTTGTGGATAGGAATATGTAGGTACGCATCCTTTAAATCCACGGTAGTCATAAATTGATTTTCCTGGATAGTAGGTAGGATCGTTCGAATAGTTTCCATTTTGAACGATGGTACCCTGAGAAATTTGTTTAGGATCTTTAGATCCAAAATTGGTCTGAATGTTCCCTCTTTTTTGGGAACTATGAACAGATTGGAATAAAATCCCATTCCTTGTTCTCTTATTGGAACTGGATGTATCACTCCCATCTTTAACAGGTCTTCTACACAATGTAAGAATGCCTGTCTCTTTATTTGGTTTGAATATAATTGAGACCTGTGGAACCTTCCCCTTGGGGGTAGTTCCTTGAATTCCAGGAGATAACCTTGAGAAACTATTTCTAGCGCCCAAGGATCCTGAACATCTCTTGCCCAAGCCTGAGCAAAGAGAGAAAGTCTGCCCCCCACTAGATCCGGTCCCGGATCGGGGGCTATCCCTTCATGCTGTTTTGGTAGCAGTGGTAGGCTTCTTGGCCTGCTTACCCTTGTTCCAGCCTTGCATTGGTTTCCAGGCTGGTTTGGGTTGTGAAGTATTACCCTCTTGCTTAGAGGATACAGAATTAAAGACTGGTCCGTTTCTGCGAAAGGGACGAAAATTAGGCTTATTATTAGCCTTAAAAGACCAATCCTGTGGGAGGGCGTGGCCCTTTCCCCCAGTGATGTCTGAAATAATCTCTTTCAAATCAGGTCCAAATAATGTTTTACCTTTGAAAGGAATGTTAAGCAATTTTGTCTTGGAAGACACATCCGCTGACCAAGACTTTAGCCAAAGCACTCTGCGCGCCACGACAGCAAACCTGAATTTTTCGCCGCTAATCTAGCTAATTGCAAAGCGGCATCTAAAACAAAAGAGTTAGCCAATTTAAGTGCTTGAACTCTGTCCATAACCTCCTCATACGAAGATTATTTACTGAGCGATTTTTCTAGTTCCTCGAACCAGAAACACGCTGCCGTAGTGACAGGAACAATGCATGAAATTGGTTGTAGAAGGTAACCTTGCTGTACAAAAATCTTTTTAAGCAAACCCTCTAATTTCTTATCCATAGGATCTTAGAAAGCACAACTATCTTCGATAGGAATAGTAGTGCGTTTGTTTAGAGTAGAAACCGCCCCCTCGACCTTGGGGACTGTCTGCCATAAGTCCTTTCTGGGGTCGACTATAGGAAATAATTTCTTAAATATAGGGGGGGGGGGAACAAAAGGTATGCCGGGCCTTTCCCACTCTTTATTTACTATGTCCGCCACCCGCTTGGGTATAGGAAAAGCGTCGGGGGGCACCGGAACCTCTAGGAACTTGTCCATCTTACATAATTTCTCTGGAATGACCAAATTGTCACAATCATCCAGAGTAGATAACACCTCCTTAAGCAGTGCGCGGAGATGTTCTAATTTAAATTTAAATGTCACAACATCAGGTTCAGCTTGATGAGAAATTTTTCCTGAATCTGAGATTTCTCCATCAGACAAAACCTCCCTCATGGCCCCTTGAGATTGGTGTGAGGGTATGTCAGAACAGTTATCATCAGCGTCCTCTTGCTCTTCAGTGTTTAAAACAGAGCAATCGCGCTTTCTCTGATAAGTAGGCATTTTGGATAAAAGATTTGCTATGGAGTTATCCATTACAGCCGTTAATTGTTGCATGGTAATAAGTATTGGCGCACTAGATGTACTAGGGGCCTCCTGTGTGGGCATAACTGGTGTAGACACAGTAGGGGATGATGTAGTATCATGTTTACTCCCCTCATTTGAGGAATCATCTTGGGCAATATCATTATCTGTTGCATTACTGTCCTTACTTTGTTTGGACACTATGGCACAATTATCACATATATTTAAATGGGGAGACACATTGGCTTTCATACATATAGAACATAGCTTATCTGATGGTACAGACATGTTAAACAGGCTTAAACTTGTCAACAAAGCACAAAAAACGTTTTAAAATAAAACCGTTACTGTCACTTTAAATTTCAAACTGAAAACACTTTATTACTGAATATGTGAAAAAGTATGAAGGAATTGTTCAAAATTCACCAAAATTTCACCACAGTGTCTTAAAGCATTAAAAGTATTGCACACCAAATTTCAGAGCTTTAACCCTTAAATTAACGGAACCGGAGCCGTTTTTACATTTAACCCCTATACAGTCCCAGAATGAGGCTCTGTCTATAACTAGAAAGGCCCCCATCTGAAAAAGGTGTCCAACACAGTGCCTGCCGTTTTTCTAAACGTTCCCCAAGATTATAATACCAATAATTAGTTAGAATCTGCATAATATGCCTAGTAAAGCAATTGTTTTAGCCCAGAAAAATGTCTACCAGTTTTTAAGCCCTTTTTTGAAGCCCTTTATTCTTTTATGTTTAACTAAGAAAATGGCTTACCGGTCCCCATGAGGGGAAATGACAGCCTTCCAGCATTACATGGTCTTGTTAGAAATATGGCTAGTCATACCTTAAGCAGAAAAGACTGCTAACTGTTTCCCCCAACTGAAGTTACTTCATCTCAACAGTCCTGTGTGGAAACAGCAATCGATTTTAGTTACTGTCTGCTAAAAATCATCTTCCTCTTACAAACAGAAATCTTCATCCTTTTCTGTTTCAGAGTAAATAGTACATACCAGCACTATTTTAAAATAACAAACACTTGATAGAAGAATAAAACTACAAAAAACTCTTAACCATCTCCGTGGAGATGTTGCCTGTGCAACGGCAAAGAGAATGACTGGGGTGGGCGGAGCCTATGAGGGATCATGTGACCAGCTTTGCTGGGACTCTTTGCCATTTCCTGTTGGGGAAGAGAATATCCCACAAGTAAGGATGACGCCGTGGACCGGACACACCAATGTTGGAGAAATGGTAATTACAGCGCCAATGCCAGTGTTGGCATCAATTTCTGTGCCCAAAACACCATTGGGCCACGCTAAACACAATTGAATGTCATGGAGGGGGATCTACCCAGTATATATTCATAGTGAAATCAGCGGCCCAATGGTCATTTACCCTTTGAAAATATCAGTTACTTATTCAAAAATGATAATTACAGCATCAATGCCAGGGTTGGCATCAATTTCTGTACCCAAAACACCACTGGGCCAGGTTAAAAATAATTGCATGGCATAGAAGGGGATCTACCCTGTATATATTCAGCGTGAAATCAGTGGCCCAATGGTTATTAACCCTTTGGAAATATCTGTTACTTATTTAAAAATGGTAATTACAGCACCTATGCCAGTGTTGGCATCAATTTCTGTGCCCAAAACACCATTGGGCTAAGCTAAAAACAATTGCATGTCATGGAGGGGGATCTACCCTGTATATATTCATAGGGAAATCAGTGGCCCAAAGGTTATTAACCCTTTGAAAATATCAATTACTTATTCAAAAATGGAAATTACAGCACCAATGCCAGTGTTGGCATCAATTTATGTGCCCAAAACACAATTGGGCCAGGCTAAAAACAATTGCATGTCATGGAGGGGGATCTACCCTGTATATATTCATAGTGAAATCAGTGGCCCAAAGGTTATTAACCCTTTGAAAATATCAGTTACTTATTCAAAAATGAGAAATACAGCACCAATGCCAGTGTTGGCATCAATTTCTGTGCCCAAAACACCATTGGGCCAGGCTAAAAACAATTGCATGTCATGGAGGGGGATCTACCATGTATATATTCATAGTGAAATCAGTGGCCCAATGGTCATTTACCCTTTGAAAATATCAATTACTTATTAAAAAATGATAATAACAGCACCAATGCCAGTGTTGGCATCAATTTCTGTGCCCAAAACACCATTGGGCCAGGCTAAAAACAATTGAATGTCATGGAGGGGGATCTACCCAGTATATATTCATAGTGAAATCAACGGCCCAATGGTCATTTACCCTTTGAAAATATCAATTACGTATTCAAAAATGATAATTACAGCATCAATGCCAGGGTTGGCATCAATTTCTGTACCCAAAACACCACTGGGCCAGGTTAAAAATAATTGCATGGCATGGAAGGGGATCTACCCTGTATATATTCAGCGTGAAATCAGTGGCCCAATGGTTATTAACCCTTTGAAAATATCAATTACTTATTCAAAAATGGCAATTACAGCACCAATGCCAGTGTTGGCATTAATTTCTGTGCCCAAAACACCATTGGGCCAGGCTAAAAACAATTGAATGTCATGGAGGGGGATCTACCCAGTATATATTCATAGTGAAATCAACGGCCCAATGGTCATTTACCCTTTGAAAATATCAGTTACGTATTCAAAAATGATAATTACAGCATCAATGCCAGGGTTGGCATCAATTTCTGTACCCAAAACACCACTGGGCCAGGTTAAAAATAATTGCATGGCATGGAAGGGGATCTACCCTGTATATATTCATAGTGAAATCAGTAGCCCAATGGTTATTAACCCTTTGAAAATATCAGTTACTTATTCAAAAATGAGAAATACAGCACCAATGCCAGTGTTGGCATCAATTTCTGTGCCCAAAACACCATTGGGCCAGGCTAAAAACAATTGCATGTCATGGAGGGGGATCTACCATGTATATATTCATAGTGAAATCAGTGGCCCAATGGTCATTTACCCTTTGAAAATATCAATTACTTATTCAAAAATGATAATTACAGCACCAATGCCAGTGTTGGCATCAATTTCTGTGCCCAAAACACCATTGGGCCAGGCTAAAAACAATTGAATGTCATGGAAGGGGATCTACCCAGTATATATTCATAGTGAAATCAACGGCCCAATGGTCATTTACCCTTTGAAAATATCAGTTACGTATTCAAAAATGATAATTACAGCATCAATGCCAGGGTTGGCATCAATTTCTGTACCCAAAACACCACTGGGCCAGGTTAAAAATAATTGCATGGCATGGAAGGGGATCTACCCTGTATATATTCAGTGTGAAATCAGTGGCCCAATGGTTATTAACCCTTTGGAAATATCTGTTACTTATTTAAAAATGGTAATTACAGCACCTATGCCAGTGTTGGCATCAATTTCTGTGCCAAAAACACCATTGGGCTAAGCTAAAAACAATTGCATGTCATGGAGGGGGATCTACCCTGTATATAATCATAGGGAAATCAGTGGCCCAAAGGTTATTAACCCTTTGAAAATATCAATTACTTATTCAAAAATGGCAATTACAGCACCAATGCCAGTGTTGGCATCAATTTATGTGCCCAAAACACCATTGGGCCAGGCTAAAAACAATTGAATGTCATGGAGGGGGATCTACCCAGTATATATTCATAGTGAAATCAACGGCCCAATGGTCATTTACCCTTTGAAAATATCAGTTATGTATTCAAAAATGATAATTACAGCATCAATGCCAGGGTTGGCATCAATTTCTGTACCCAAAACACCACTGGGCCAGGTTAAAAATAATTGCATGGCATGGAAGGGGATCTACCCTGTATATATTCATAGTGAAATCAGTAGCCCAATGGTTATTAACCCTTTGAAAATATCAGTTACTTATTCAAAAATGAGAATTAGAGCACCTATGCCAGTGTTGTCATCAATCTATGTGCCCAAAACTCCATTGGGCCAGGCTAAAAACAATTGCATGTCATGGAGGGGGATCTACCCTGTCTATATTCATAGTGAAATCAGTGGCCCAGTGGTCATTAACCCTTTGAAAATACCAGTTACTTATTAAAAAATGAGAATTAGAGCACCTATGCCAGTGTTGGCATCAATTTCTGTGCCCAAAACACCATTGGACTAGGCTAAAAACAATTGAATGTCATGGAGGGGGATCTACCCAGTATATATTCATAGTGAAATCAGCGGCCCAATGGTCATTTACCCTTTGAAAATATCAGTTACTTATTCAAAAATGGTAATTACAGCACCTATGCCAGTGTTGGCATAAATTTCTGTGCCCAAAACACCATTGGGCCAAGCTAAAAACAATTGTATGTCATGGAGGGGGATCTACCCTGTATATATTCATAGGGAAATCAGTGGCCCAAAGGTTATTAACCCTTTGAAAATATTAATTACTTATTCAAAAATGGCAATTACAGCACCAATGCCAGTGTTGGCATCAATTTATGTGCCCAAAACACCATTGGGCCAGGCTAAAAACAATTGCATGTCATGGAGGGGGATCTACCCTGTATATATTCATAGTGAAATCAGTGGCCCAAAGGTTATTAACCCTTTGAAAATATCAATTACTTATTCAAAAATGGTAATTACAGCACCAATGCCAGTTTTGGCATCAATTTATGTGGCCAAAACACCATTGGACTAGGCTAAAAACAATTGAATGTCATGGAGGGGGATCTACCATGTATATATTTATAGTGAAATCAGTGGCCCAATGGTCATTTACCCTTTGAAAATATCAATTACTTATTCAAAAATGGTAATTACAGCACCAATGCCAGTTTTGGCATCAATTTATGTGGCCAAAACACCATTGGACTAGGCTAAAAACAATTGAATGTCATGGAGGGGGATCTTCCCAGTATATATTCATAGTGAAATCAGTGGCCCAAATGTTATTAACCCTTTGAAAATATCAATTACTTATTCAAAAATGGTAATTACAGCACCAATGCCAGTGTTGGCATCAATTTCTGTGCCCAAAACACCATTGGGCCACGCTAAACACAATTGGATGTCATGGAGGGGGATCTACCCAGTATATATTCATAGTGAAATCAGCGGGCCAATGGTCATTTACCCTTTGAAAATATCAGTTACGTATTAAAAAATGATAATTACAGCATCAATGCCAGGGCTGGCATCAATTTCTGTACCCAAAACACCACTGGGCCAGGTTAAAAATAATTGCATGGCATGGAAGGGGATCTACCCTGTATATATTCATAGTGAAATCAGTAGCTCAATGGTTATTAACCCTTTGAAAATATCAGTTACTTATTAAAAAATGAGAATTAGAGCACCTATGCCAGTGTTGTCATCAATTTATGTGCCCAAAACTCCATTGGGCCAGGCTAAAAACAATTGCATGTCATGGAGGGGGATCTACCCAGTCTATATTCATAGTGAAATCAGTGGCCCAATGGTCATTAACCCTTTGAAAATACCAGTTACTTTATAAAAAATGAGAATTAGAGCACCTATGCCAGTGTTGGCATCAATTTCTGTGCCCAAAACACTTTTGGGCCAGGCTAAAAACAATTGCATGTCATGGAGCGGGAATCTACCCTGTATATAGTCATAGGGAAATCAGTGGCCCAAAGGTTATTAACCCTTTGAAAATATCAATTACTTATTCAAAAATGGCAATTACAGCACCAATGCCAGTGTTGGCATCAATTTCTGTGCCCAAAACACTTTTGGGCCAGGCTAAAAACAATTGCATGTCATGGAGGGGGAATCTACCCTGTATATAGTCATAGGGAAATCAGTGGCCCAAAGGTTATTAACCCTTTGAAAATATCAATTACTTATTCAAAAATGGCAATTACAGCACCAATGCCAGTGTTGGCATCAATTTTTGTGCCCAAAACACCATTGGGCCAGGCTAAAAACAATTGCATGTCATGGAGGGGGATCTACCATGTATATATTCATAGTGAAATCAGTGGCCCAATGGTCATTTACCGTTTGAAAATATCAATTACTTATTCAAAAATGGTAATTACAGCACCAATGCCAGTGTTGGCATCAATTTCTGTGCCCAAAACACCATTGGACTAGGCTAAAAACAATTGAATGTCATGGAGGGGGATCTTCCCAGTATATATTCATAGTGAAATCAGTGGCCCAAAGGTTATTAACCCTTTGAAAATATCAATTACTTATTCAAAAATGGTAATTACAGCACTAATGCCAGTGTTGGCATCAATTGCTGTATCCAAAACACCATTGGGCCACGCTAAACACAATTGAATGTCATGGAGGGGGATCTACCCAGTATATATTCATAGTGAAATCAGCGGCCCAATGGTCATTTACCCTTTTATTATTATTATTATCAGGTATTTGTAGAGCGCCAACAGATTCCGCAGCGCTGTAAACATAGTCGATGTATAGGATAGCTTTTGTAGGGGTCAAGTGGGTAGAGGGCCCTGCCGAGAGTTTCACTGTTGTAGTCAGCCCTTATGAAGCGATCTGTGAACAGTTGGGCCCATAGGCTTACACTCTAAGGGGTTCAAGGGGAAAGCAGTGGAGTTAGGAAAGGTTAGTGTTGGTTGTATGCATCCCTGAATAGTAGAGTTTTTAGGGAGTGCTTGAAGCTGTTAAAACTAGGGGAGAGTCTTATGGAGCGAGGCAGGGAATTCCACAAGATGGGGGCCAGTCTGGAGAAGTCCTGTAAACGGAATGTGAGGAAGTAACAAGAGAGGAGGAGAGGAGGAGATCCTGAGCTGATCGAAGGGGACGGGAGGGAGAGTATCTAGAGAAAAGTTCTGAGATGTAGGGGGGAGCAGTGAAGTTGAGAGCTTTATATGTCAGGGTGAGGATTTTATGTTTAATCCTAGAGGCAAGAGGAAACCAGTGAAGGGATTGGCAGAGAGGTGCAGCAGATGAAGAGCGACGAGTAAGGAAGATGAGCCTGGCAGAGGCATTCATAATGGATTGTAAAGGAGCTATGCGGCAGCTAGGTAGACCAGAGAGGACGGAGTTGCAGTAGTCGAGGCGGGAAAGGATGAGAGAGTGGATTAAAATCTTGGTTGTATCTTGTGTAAGGAAATGTCTAATTTTAGCAATGTTTTTAAGGGGGAAGCAGCAGGCTTTAGCCAAGGACTGAATGTGAGGAGTGAAGGAAAGATCTGAGTCAAGTGTGACCCCAAGACATCGGGCGTGCGGGGTAGGGGTAATGATGGAATTAGCAACAGTTATAGAAATTTTGGGGGTGGAGACATTGGAAGAAGGGGGAAAAATAAGGAGTTCAGTTTTGGAGAGATTTAGCTTAAGGTAGTGAGAGGACATCCAAGATGAGATGTGAGAAAGACAGTTAGTGACACAGGTTAGTAAGGAAGGAGGTAGGTCTGGTGCAGAGAGGTAGATTTGGGTGTCATCGGCATACAAATGGTATTGAAACCCATGGGACTTTATTAAGGAACCTAGCGACGACGTGTAGACTGAAAAGAGAAGGGGACCAAGGACAGAGCCTTGAGGTACCCCAACAGAAAGTGGTAACGGGGCAGAGGATGCTCCGGAGAAGGCTACACTAAATGTACGGTTAGTCAGATAGGAAGAGAACCACGAGAGAGCTGTGTCACAGATGCGGAAGGATTGGAGGGTTTGGAGCAGAAGAGGGTGGTCAACAGTGTCAAAGGCTGCAGACAGGTCAAGGAGGATAAGCAGAGAGAAGTGGCTTTTGGATTTTGCTGTAAGTAGGTCATTGGTAACCTTGACAATTGCTGTCTCTGTAGAGTGATGGGAACGAAATCCAGATTGCAGTGGGTCAAGAAGAGAGTTTAGTGTAAGGAAATGGGATAGACGTGCGTAAACTAGCTTTTCGAGGAGCTTTGAGGCAAGAGGGAGTACGGAAATAGGGCGGTAATTGGAAGGGGAGGTTGGATCAAGGGAAGGTTTTTTGAGGATAGGTGTGACCAGTGGATGTTTTAGAGATGAGGAAAATATACCAGTGCTGAGGGAGAGGTTGAAAATGTGTGTGAGTATGGGGGTGAGGGTAGAAGAGAGGGAGTGGAGTAGCTGTGAGGGGATGGGGTCAAGGGGACAGGTAGTGAGGTGGGAGGACAGTATAAGGGCAGAAACTTCATCCTCATTGGCAAAAGAGCTGCATTTTTGGATATGTGGGTTTTGGGTGATTGTGAGCTTTTGAGGGGGTGGGAGATTGGAAGTATGTTGAGAGCTGATTTCACTTCTGATGGAGTCAATTTTGTTGTTGAAGTGGCTTGCAAAATCTTGAGCTGAGAGAGAGATTGTGTTAGGAGGTGGGGTGGGCGGAGACGAGTGTTGAACGTGGAGAACAGACGTTTAGGGTTATAGGAAAGAGTAAAGATGAGATTAGAAAAATATTGTTGCTTATAAAGTTTAAGGGCAGAATAGTAGGAGTTCAGGATGAACTTGTAGTGAAGAAAGTCAGCTGAACTCCGAGATTTCCTCCAGTGTCGCTCAGCAGTACGGGAGCATCTGCGTAGGTATCGTGTCAGAGGGGTATGCCAGGGCCGAGGATGAGAGTGTGGTTTCTGAGCTAAGGTTGGAGGGGCCAGAGTGTCAATGATCGATGTAAGGGTGGAATTATACTGGCAGATAGATTGGTCAGGGCAGGAAAAGGAGGTGATGGATGAGAGGAGAGGTTTGAGAGAGCTAGCGAGCTGGTGCAGATCTAGTGACTTAGTGCTTCTGTGAAGTTTGGTGTGAGGGGTAGAGGGAGGGGGAGTTGTAAGTAGGGAAGTGATGTTGCAAGTTAGGAGATGATGGTCAGAGAGAGGAAAAGGGGAGTTTGTTAAATTTGAAAGAGTGCATCGATAGGTGAAAATCAGATCAAGGGAATGACCATCTTTGTGAGTGGGAGAGTCAGTCCATTGTGACAGGCCGAAAGAGGAAGTCAGTTGAAGAAGTAGTTTTGCAGAGGAGGCAGTGGGATTGTCAAGAGGGATGTTAAAGTCGCCAAGAATGAGGGCAGGGGTGTCTGAGGAAAGGAAATAAGGAAGCCAGGCAGCAAAGTGATCTAAAAATTGAGTTGGGGAGCCAGGGGGGCGGTATATGACTGCAACACGTATAGAGAGGGTAGAGAATAACCGAATCATGTGTACTTCAAATGAAGAAAATGTGAGTGAAGAGAAGGGCTGTATTTGTTGGAAGGTGCAACGAGAGGAAAGTAAAGTACCGACACCACCTCCTTGTCTATTGCCAAACCTAGGAGTGTGGCTGAAATGGAGACCCTCATGTGACAGTGCAGCAGTGGATGCTGTGTCTGAAGCAGAGAGCCAGGTTTCTGTAAGAGCCAGAAGGTTAAGAGAGTGGGAGATAAAGAGATCATGGATATAAGTGAGCTTGTTGCAGACAGAGCGAGAGTTCCAGAGTGCACAAGTGAAGGGGGAGGGGTTTTTAGATGTAAGAGGAATGCGATTAAGGTTACCAGAGTTTAGTTTATGAAGTCTATTGAAAGGCACGCAAGGATGCGAAAGGCTAGGAGGTTGTGAGGGACCAGGATTAGGGGAGATGTCGCCAGCAGCTAGTATGAGCAAGAAGGAGAGTGACATGAGATGAGAAGCAGATTTGCAGAAATGAGAAGTGCAGGGCTGAAGTGCAGGGGGTAAAGAGAGTGTTTAGGAATAGGTAAAGTTCATGAGTACAAAAGTAAGGTGAGTATAAGAGAGATGGGCTAAAGAACAGTGCAGGTGGAGAGGGAGAAGGAGTAAGTGAGTAATGTAGTTTGTTATAGAGACAAGAGGTAGCAAAAAGTAATATGAAGATATTGAGCATTATTATGAAAGTGGGAACCAAGTAAACACATAAGACACAGTGTTACAGCAGCACTTGCAAAAGGATACAATGAGATACATAAAACATAGTATTACAAGAGTACTTGCCTTGTGTCTTGCCCCTTGCCCAATCCTTGTTGAATTCTTGTATAATTCTTAAAAATTAGTGCCTCACTTATAAAATGTTCACTCGGACATTGTGAACATATGCTATTGTTAAAAAGTACACTGCCCTGTAAGCAGTGCACACCCCTGTGCAGTGCACATCCCTAAACTAGTATGAAATATATACAGGTAGGGCAGTCAGCTGAGTCCACTAAATTTAGTTGATTGCTAATAAAAGACAGTTGGTAAGGCCAATTGGAATGTTAGAATCTGGTCAGGGTGAGATGCGTTAAGTAAACAGACAATAAAATTTGGAGGGTGTTAAAACTGTGACATAAAAAAACTATAAATGTTAGAGTTATAGCAAGTATTGATAAGGATTGAGCATCACATGGCAATTAACTAGACATTAAAATTGAGACATTAGGAAAAATCATTAAAAAAATGCAGGACTTAATTTTAACAGCCTAAATTCATGTGCTCAATATACATATACACAGAGAGACTTTGAGTAAAATGACAGAAAAGTAGGGAATAGCAGGATTTCAATGCATTCAAAAATGATAATTACAGCATCAATGCCAGGGTTGGCATCAATTTCTGTACCCAAAACACCACTGGGCCAGGTTAAAAATAATTGCATGGCATGGAAGGGGATCTACCCTGTATATATTCATAGTGAAATCAGTGGCCCAATGGTTATTAACCCTTTAAAATATCAGTTACTTATTCAAAAATAAGAATTAGAGCACCTATGCCATGGTTGTCATCAATTTATGTGCCCAAAACTCCATTGGGCCAGGCTAAAAACAATTGCATTGCATGGAGGGGGATCTACCCTGTATACAGTATATTCATAGTGAAATCAGTGGCCCAATGGTTATTAACCCTTTGAAAATATCTGTTACTTATTAAAAAATGGTAATTACAGCACCTATGCCAGTGTTGTCGTCAATTTCTGTGCCCAAAACACCATTGGGCCAGGCTAAAAAGAATTGCATGTCATGGAGGGGGATCTACCCTGTATATATTCATAGTGAAATCAGTGGCCCAAAGGTTATTAACCCTTTGAAAATATCAGTTACTTATTAAAAAATGAGAAATACAGCACCAATGCTAGTGTTGGCATCAATTTATGTGCCCAAAACACCATTGGGCCAGGCTAAAAACAATTTCATGTCATGGAGGGGGATCTATTCTGTATATATTCATAGTGAAATCAGTGGCCCAATGGTCATTTACCCTTTGAAAATATCAATTACTTATTCAAAAATGGTAATTACAGCACCAATGCCAGTGTTGGCATCAATTTATGTGCCCAAAACACCATTGGACTAGGCTAAAAACAATTGAATGTCATGGAGGGGGATCTTCCCAGTATATATTCATAGTGAAATCAGTGACCCAAAGGTTATTAATCCTTTGAAAATATCAATTACTTATTCAAAAATGGTAATTATTGCAGCAATGCTAGTGTTGGCATCAATTTCTGTGCCCAAAACACCATTGGGCCACGCTAAACACAATTGAATGTCATGGAGGGGGATCTATCCAGCATATATTCATAGTGAAATCAGCGGCCCAATGGTCATTTACCCTTTGAAAATATCAGTTACTTATTCAAAAATGAGAATTAGAGCACCGATGCCAGTGTTGTGATCAATTTATGTGCCCAAAACTCCATTGGGCCAGCCTAAAAACAATTGCATTGCATGGAGGGAGGGGGATCTACTCTGTATATATTCATAGTGAAATCAGTGACCCAATGGTTATTAACCCTTTGAAAATATGTTACTTATTGAAAAATGATAATTACAGCACCAATGCCAGTGTTGGCATCAATTTCTGTGCCCAAAACACCATTGGGCCAGGCTAAAAATAATATCTACCCTGTATTTATTCATAGTGAAATTAGTGGCCCAAAGGTTATTAACCCTTTGAAAATATCAGTTACTTATTCAAAAATGAGAATTATGTCACCTATGCCAGGGTTGGCATCAATTTATGTGTCCAAAACACTTTTGGGCCAGGCTAAAAACAATTGCATGTCATGGATGGGGTCTACCCTGTATATATTCATAGTGAAATCAGTGGCCCAATGGTTATTTACCCTTTGAAAATATCAGTTACTTATTAAAAAATGAGAATTAGAGCACCTATGCCAGGGTTGGCATCAATTGCTGTGCCCAAAACACCACTGAGCCAGGCTAAAAACAATTACATGTCATGGAGGGGGATCTACCCTGTATATATTCATAGTGAAATCAGTGGCCCAATGGTTATTTACCCTTTGAAAATATCAGTTACTTATTAAAAAATGAGAATTAGAGCACCTATGCCAGTGTTGGCATCAATTTCTGTGCCCAAAACACCATTGGGCCAGGCTAAAAACAATTGCATGGCATGGAGGGGTTACTACCCTGTATACAGTATATTCATAGTGAAATCAGTGGCCCAATGGTTATTAACCCTTTGAAAATATCTGTTCCTTATTCCAAAATAGTAATTACAGCACCAATGCCAGTGTTGGCATCCATTTCTGTCCCCAACACACCATTGGTCCAGGCTAAAAACATTTGCATGGCATGGAGGGGGATCTACCCTGTATATATTCATAGTGAAATCAGTGGCCCAATTGTCATTAACCCTTTGAAAATATCAGTTACTTATTCAAAAATGAGAATTAGAGCACATATGCCAGTGTTGGCTTCAATTTCTATGCCCAAAACACCATTGGGCCAGGCTAAAAACAATTGCATGTCATGTAGGGAGATCTACCCTGTATTTATTTATAGTAAAATCAGTGGCCCAATGGTTATTAACCCTTTGAAAATATATGTTACTTATTAAAAAATGAGAATTATGTCACTTATGCTATGGTTGGCATCAATTTCTATGCCCAAAACACCATTGGGCCAGTTTAAAAACAATTGCATGGCATGGAGGGAGATCTACCCTATATATATTCATAGTGAAATCAGTGGCCCTTTGAAAATATCAGTTACTTATTCAAAATAGTAATATTTGTATTGGTGCCAACGTATGCCCTTTTTTACAGTTTGTATATCCAATTGTTGTATAAAGGGATCCCACCTCTGTGTAACTACATTATATGAATCATATTATTATTTACCTATATTTTTATTTTAAAGTCAATAAAGCAGTCTGACAAAAAAATTGAATAAGAAACCAACTTCCATGAATAAGAAACAGAATTTCACGAATAATAAACAGTTTGAATAAGAAACCAACTTCATTGTCGTCAGCTCTTTGCGCTGTTGAGTTCTTATGTAGTAACAATAGACACCACTATGATTATTTTTTTTTGGCCCAAAGCTGGCTTGATGCTGGTGATGTCAACACGCAAAGGCCGCATAGTCATGTGACGGAGTAGGTCGGCGCGCCAATTGCAAACCAGGGTACCGAAAAGACACCCGGAAGTGAACGAAATGGTGTTGAGAACCTAGTATAGGTGGCTTATTTCTGGGAATAACTGACCATTTCAGGGAGATCATAATGTGGTGTCTGAGCGGAACGATAACGGTAATGCATGTTGGTTAAGATAAACAACTTAGTATATTGAACTTACAAAGCAGCTGACGATTCCTGGTGAGAAGATGCCGCAGATACAGGTGTCAGGACTGACCGTGGAGTTTCCCTTTCAACCTTATAAATGTCAGGAGGATTATATGTCCAAGGTGATAGAGAGTCTGCAGAAGGTGCGTCTGATTACAAGGATGTGCCGACAGCCAAATAGTTTAATTTATTATATTTGTGTTAATGGAAGTGACACCCGCTAGACTCAATAGCTGTCAAACTGAGCCAGAATATATTACTTTACTTTTTCTGTTTAGTGCACTTGGTACTGGCACAGTGTATACTGCTGTGGATTTTAGTCTCCGCCTCCTTCTCCCACTCACCTTTCCCATTCCATTCCTCATGTTCTTGCCCTCATTTCTACATATTGTTACACCATCTTCATTACCTAATAGTTTTCATCATTATGTGAAACCATAATGATTCTCTTCATCCCTTTCCCACATTAATCTGACATTTAACCTCAAATGTTACCTATATTTAACTACTTTTGCTTTTCTTTTTTTATTACCTAAAATTGTGCTTTTCACATAAAAAAATGTAAACTAAGCATTAAAATGACAACATTTCCTGTTTTGCAAATAAAAAAAAATTATGAATATTGCACACACTTTCCAACATAAGCACCTTTTGCAGTTTGAAAATCCTTTTTCTTGAAGCAAATATTAGCTTCTCAACTGCAATGCACCCTGTTGCTAGGGTCTTCAAGAGCTTTAATAGTGCGGTCTCACAGACGGCAGCATTACCACGCTAATTATATATGCTTCATTGCTTGAGGCGTGCACAATACCATGGTCTTGCTGCTGTCAGTGAGACTCGTACTGTTAAAGCACAAAATATATCCAACATACTGGGTATGTCAACTGTACATAAGGGGTTATAAAAATTGGTAAATTAATTTTGTAAAAAAACAAACAAGTGAAAATATACGTAATTATTCATTTGTTGCACACTCAATGCTATTGCATATTACTACTAAGAATAATTATACAAACTACTACAAAGCTGCTTTGTAATCTAATCTAAATGCAGCTCACTGAAGCTTTGAAGGGACATTAAACAATAAATAAATGCTGGATAGAATGATGCATTCAATGAAACGATCAGTTTGAGAATAACATGTAGAAGTATTTTTTTACAGTTTCATTAGCTGTTTAAATATTGACAAAATAAGTGTAAAGTTTTAGTGTCTATAAAACAATGGGAGCTGCCATGTTGTAACTTAGGTTACCTTCTTTGCTGTGGCCAATTAGGTACAGTTATAAATAGGTCACTAGAATGTTCAGCCAATGGCTGTTTGTAATATAACAGTGTTCTGCACTTCCATTTCTGACAAGAACTGAAAAGCTCACAATTTCAGAATAGAATTGCAGGAAAAGGGGACAAAATAAATGACAGTATATTGCAGAGTTTTTTTATATATATATATATATATATATATATATATATATATATAAAATGTCTGTGTGTTTTATCATTTTATATTGCTATCTCAGTGTTTAATGTCCCTTTTAATAAACTTAAAGGGACACTGTACCCAAAAAAATTCTTTTGTGATTCACATTGAGCATGAAATTTAAAGCAACTTTCTAATTTAGTCCCATTATCAAATTTTCTTCTTTCTCTTGGTATCTTTATTTGAAATGCAAGAATGTAAGTTTAAATGCCGGCCCATTTTTGGTGAACAAACTGGGTTGTCCTTGCTGATTGGTGGATAAATTCATCCACCAATAAAAAAGTGCTGTCCAGAGTACTGAAACAAAAAAAAAAGCTTAGCTGCCTTCTTTTTCAAATAATGATAGCAAGAGAATGAAGAAAAATTGATAATAGGAGTAAAATCGAAAGTTGCTTAAAATTGCATGCTCTTTCTGAAATACAAAAGAAAATTTTTGGCTGCAGTGTCCCTTTAAGGAAGATGCTTTCTTGTTGTCTTGGAAACAGCTGAGCAGTCATTTTTTGGTAACAGCGCAAATGCTGATTGACACTGTTTGCACCTGCTTACTTGTCTGCTGATGCTGACTAGTCATAATTGCACATGCTTTCTGTGTGCTAAAATTCATGCATATGCCATGGCTGATTCGTTTTTGCCATTTACGGTTTCAGAAAGCAGTGGAACAATTACATATTATAGACCATGACTACATTTAAAGTAAATTTAAGAAGTATGTGTATTAGTCCTAAACATGTTTTTTCTGTTATTTTTAAATAAAAATGTCTTTGCCTTTTAGTTTATCTGAACAAAACCACAATATCTAAACACTGTTCTCCTTTCACTGCAAAAACTCGGCTTTGCACTTTTATAGCGTGAGACACAGAGGAAACCACTGTAGTGTGCATCTAAATCTCCCATCATATAGTTTCCTTAAGCATATTCATCTCAACATTAACAGATAATTTCTGAAATTATTATTTGTACATTGAATGTACCGTTTATACAAAATAAATCAAGGCTTTACAGTTTTTTTTTTTTTAAATTTAGGAGCCATACAGTGTTGTTTGGATGTAGACAGAAATAATCTAAAAAGGATGGTCTTTCTCAGTCTGTCAGGTGCAGCTGTGAAATGTTACATTTATATTTAAAGGGACGTGAAAACCCAATTCTTTTCTTTAGGAATTCAGTCAGAGCATTCAATTTTTTTTTTTTTTTTAATATATTTATTTATAACCAACAGAATGTACAATCAAATGAATTCAACCTCTTTGTGCCACGCAGGGCCAGGTAAAACATAATATTTTGCAAAGCAAGACAATTTTAAATATAAAATTTCACATTTCACAGACCAAATTACTGATCCCCTTATATGAAATATTTGTACACCTAGTTGGTATTTTTCTAAATTTAAATAGGAAAAGAAACAATTAAATACTCATTATAAATACAGAAGAAGAAAAAAAAAAAATAGATAAAAATAGGAAAGAAAGAGAGAAAAGAAAAAAAAAAAAAAAGGGGGTAAAGAAGGGAAAAAATGAACAAGGAGGGAGAGTGAGTGAGTTACCAGATACCCAACAACACCATTTCTGAGTTTCTAAATGGGTGAATTAGAAGGTCAATTTCACTTGAAGGAAGAGATTTAATAAAAAATGCCCACTTCTTAAAAAATGAAATGACCTCTCGTTCCTCATTTAAATTAGTATCCATTTGCTCGAGGATACATTGTTTTTTTAGACAATTTTTGACCTCCGGAATACTGGGGGCAGTCCCTCCCTTCCATTTTCTCAGGATTAAGTATCTGGCTGCTAATATGGCCATATTAACAATTTTAGTATTGCCTATCTGAGCTTCTAAATCCTTCCGTAAGAATATAATGTGGGATACCTCTAGTCTCAAAGAGGAAGTTCCTAAAATAGTATTAAGCCAGTATTGTAGTTTAGACCAGAATTGTTGCAGCTTTGGGCATTCCCAAAACATATGTGTAAGATTAGCAAAAGGCAGAGAACATTTAGGGCAAGAGCTAAATTTAAAGTTACCATACCGTGCTCCCTTTTCTGGAGTGTAAAAAGTCATTAATAATAATTTAATGTGAGATTCTCTCCATGTGGAAGAGAGAGTGACTCGTTTAGTTTCTGCAATTGAGAATTGGATACGGCTAGTCTCTACATGACTTTGCCTTAAAGCTGCAGCCCAGTTAATGGAGATCTTTTCCAGATTAGAAGCTCCTTTTATGGAGCTCAAATCCATATAACTGGTTGAAATTGAAATAATACCAGATTTAGCTAAGATGAGCCATTTCTCTATGGGCCCCTGAGACCAATTCCAGCCGTAGGTGCTTATTATATTAGATACATAATGCCTTGCTTGTAAATACGCGAAGAAATCTTTTTGAGGAAGATTATATTTCGCTCTCAATGAACCAAACGTTATTATACATGAACTTTCAAAATCCAATAACTGAGAGACCTTACTTAAACCTAGCTTATGCCATCTCTGGAAAGGTGAAAATTGAAATCCCGCTTGAAATTGAGGGTTACCTGATAATGGCATGAATTTAGAGACCCTATGTTCAACACCTAAGAGTTTACACACTTTCCACCAGGCTTGGAGGGGGCTATAAATTGTTCTCATCTTTTTTACCTCCTTTGATAATTGAGCAGCATTACAATGAATAATTGCTAGTGGAAGATATGGATGTGTTACATTCCTTTCTAGATTGTTATTAGTAACATAGTCTCTCTCATATACCCAGTCCATAACTAAACGTAGTAAAAAGGCATAATTATAGAGTTTTAAATCTGGTAAAGCCAGACCTGCAAGTTCTCTGGGGAGAGAAAGTTTAAGTAAGGAAATTCTAGGTTTCTTGTTTTGCCACAGAAATTTTCTCAAGGAAGTGTTAAATATTGTCAAATCTCTTCCCCTTATAATCAATGACATATTTTGTAATACATATAAAATTTTGGGAAGACAGATCATTTTATATAAGGCTATACGGCCTGACAGAGAGAGGGGGAGATTCTGCCAATTTTTAAGAATCTTCATCACTCTATTAAGTACTGGGGTAATATTGAGGTTATACCATTTTTCTGGATTAGGTGAAATCATTATCCCTAGATATTTAAAAGCTCTGGAGACTATTTTGAAAGGTATGTTTAGCATGGGTTCCTTGGGAGGTTTGATCCACATGAGTTCCGATTTTGTGGTATTAACTCTGTACCCAGAGAAAGAACCAAATTGTTCAATAATAGATAGAAGTTTAGGAATATTATTAACACTATTAGACAAATAAATTAAAATATCATCGGCGTACAAAGCTATTTTCAGATCTTCCGTACCGATCTTAATCCCTTCCAACTGCTGTCTAATGCATATGGCCAGGGGTTCAATAGAAACATTAAAAAGGAGTGGAGAGAGAGGGCACCCCTGTCGAGTTCCTCTTTTAAGCCAAATTTCTGAAGAAGTCGAGCCGTTAATTAACATTTTTGTAGAAGCTGTATTATAAAGATTATTAACAAAATTGAGGAATTTGCCATGGAAACCAAACTGTTGCAGGGAATGGATTAAATGATCATGGTGTATCGAATCAAAGGCCTTCTCTGCATCTATTGCTATAACTGCTAAATCAGGGGTAACCCCCTGCCCTCCAGCCCCCAACCTCTCCCTAGTACTGAAGAAATCTATAGTAAGAAGCAATTCTCTTATCTTAGCTGAAGAATTACGCTTGGACATAAAGCCCGCTTGGTCATTATGAATAATATCAGGAAGAATTGTTTGAAGCCTCAAGGCCAAAATGGTGGTAAAAATCTTATAATCTGAGTTAAGCAAGGCTATGGGTCTATATGATTCCTTCCTCTTTGGGTCCTTGCCTTGCTTAAGGATCAAAGTAGTGCAAGAGGCTGCAAAATTAGGAGAAGGGGGGTTACCTTTTGTATATATGTCATTAAATAATGAGGTTAGATATGGCAAAATTGTTAGCACTGCAATTTTATAAAATTCGTTAGGGAGGGCATCCGGGCCTGGAGCTTTATTCAGAGATAAATCTTCAATTGCTCTTAATACTTCCATTTCAGTAATCGGGAGATTCAGATTTTCAATCTGGTCAGGTAAAAGTGATGGGGATACAATCTTACTCCAAAAATCTTCTCGAGCAGATATATTTGAATTTTTCAGGGAATATAAATCTTTATAATAGGACGAAAGTATCTGTGATATATCGTCCATTTTTGTTATCAGTTTACCATCTTCAGATAGGGAGTCAATTAGGGAAATCTCTTTATCTTTTTTAACTAATCTTGCTAAAAGTTTACCCGATTTACTACCATATCTGTACAGTTTAGCTTGGAATCTCAGATCCTTCTGAGATGTTTTATAGAGAAGAAAAGTATCTCTATCAGCGCCTGGGTGTATCGTTCCCAGGTGCTGGTTGTTTTTTGTAGCAGATAACCATTATATGTATTAGATACTGCTTTTAAGATTTCCTTCTCCCTAAATTTCAATTTCTTTGTCCTCCTAATGCAATATGCCAGGATCTCACCTCTGATCACTGCTTTTGCTGTCTCCCAGAAAATGGTGGGACGGTTGATATAGTCCTGATTGAAAGAAATATATTCTTCTAACTTAAGTTTTACCCAATTCTTAAATTTGAGGTCCGTGGCTAGGTAAGATGGGAAATGAAATCGATTACTTCTAGTAGTGGGGTCACTAGCCTGGAGCTCCAAAAAGATAGGAGCGTGGTCAGAGATACATATAGGGAGAATTCCTGCTATTACTCTCGTTTTACATAATTCTTCGTCCAAGAGAAGAAGGTCTATCCTTGAAAGTGATTTATGCGCCTTAGAAAGGCATGTGTAATCCCTTAAGTCCGGATTTTGTGACCTCCAGATATCCCTAACCCCAAGGTTTTGAAAAAGTCTGTTAAACAGTTTGGATTCAATATTATCTCTTTTAGTTCTGGGGCCCGATGGTTGTTGTCTTAATCTATCTAAGGGATATTGAGGTGCCATATTAAAGTCCCCTCCAACTATCAGGTAACCCTCTTTGTAGATCATAATGTCTGCCTGTAATGTTTCCCAAAAAGACCAATCAATAACATTAGGGGCATAGATATTACATAATGTGTATATTACTTTATCAATCTTAATTTTTACCAAAAGAAACCTTCCCTCAGAGTCATTTTTTGTATGAAGAATTTGATAATTTAGCTTTTTCCCCAAAAGAATTGCTACTCCTCCCTTTCTCTGTTTGCTAGGTGAAAATAAAACTTCCCTAACCCATGAACATTTGAGTTTTAGAATTTCTTCTGTCTTTAAGTGGGTTTCCTGTATAAAGGCGATATCAGTGTGAATTTTTCTTAAATATGCTATTATTGTTTTACGTTTAATCGGGGAGGTGATACCCCCAATATTCCAAGAGGCCAATTTAAATCTATTTATCGTGCTGGCCATCTAATTCATCGTGAGGAAGAGATAAGAGAAGGAAGAGAGAAAAAAAGAGGGAGAGAAAAAAAAAAAAAAAAAAAAAAAATTTTAATAATGGAAGAGAAAAAAAACAAAAAGAAGAACAAACAAAGACACAAAAACACAACCGAGGTCCACCAAGGGCCTCGTTTACCAACCTTATGATAAGCTGCCATAATTTGGAAAAAAAGAGAGACTTAATTCAGATTAATCTAAGTATATTTAGGTAAGAGTCATTGCCTGTGGTCTTAGCCCTTGAGCAGAGGATTGATTTATAAATTTTTCTGCGTCCCTGGCTGAATCAAAAAAATGTGTCTGGTTCTCTATAATGATTTTCAATCTGGCTGGATAAATGATGGTTGCTCGATATCCTTGATTTATTAGTCTAGTGCAGACTGGGGCCAGCTCCCTCCTCTTAGCTGATGTTTCGGCTGAAAAATCCTGAAAAAGCATTATTTTAGTTTCCCCTAAAAAGATAGGTTGGTTTTTTTTGTAAAACTGTAGTAATAAAGCTTTATCTTGATAATTAAGTGTTTTCGCTATAATTGGTCTTGGTCTGGGGTTTTCTTTATCTGGAGGTTGCCAGCCTAACCTGTGTGCTCTTTCGAGGACTATCTGTGGGTGAGTTTGTGGGATTTGGAGTAATTGTGGTAATGTTTTAGTTAAGAATTTGGTAAGGTCTTCGTATTGTTTATCCTCAGGGACCCCTATCACCCTAAAATTATTGCGTCTTGCGCGGTTCTCTAGGTCTTCCATTTTCAACTGGGTTTTTATAAGTTTAGAGTTCAGGGAGTCTATTTTGTCAGTATGACTGCCCATCCTATCCTCTAAATCAGAGATTCTTTGTTCTGCCTCGCCCAATCTACTAGAGAATTGGCAAATTTCAGTTGTTAGTGACAATATATCCTGTTTTAATTCATTTTTGAGGGCATCAAATTTAGGTGTTAGGGCTTCAGATATATTTGAAACAAGTGTTTGTAGATCAAGTGGTGTATTTGTGTGAGGGAGGGTAGTGGTGATGGAGTGAGTGTCGGCCATGACTTCCGTTGAAGCCTTAGGTTTTTTATCTCTTTGCCTCGCTGACATATTAAGCGGGGATGTTTTAACCTGTGTGTTAAAAAATTTATCCATAAATCTGTGAATGTGATGTGAAAATCTGGGGTATTTAGCTAATTCAAAGGGGTTGACCCTCTAAAAGTGATAGCGTATAATAAGGAACAGTGGAGGAAAAGGAAGTGAGTGAAAATATAAAAAAATGATTAGGGCTCTTTTAAAGACCCTTAGCCCAGGATCAAAAGTATATCCAGAAATATTGTACCCTCTGAATTACCTCTAACTCTAACTCACTGTATTAGTACTTAGTATAAAGTTAAATTTGTAACAAAATTTCCAGAGAGCAAGAAATGTGACTGTGTATGTTACTTTCTAAAGTTTGCTAACTTCAACAACCCATATATATATTCAAACTCTACAGGCCAGAAAAAAAAAACATTTAAATTAAACAAAAGTCAAATTTTCAAAGAATCTCCTAGATTTCTAGGTGCAAGGCGATCTACAGTTAATAGAGATTTCCCTTCCTTAAACCAAACCCTAAGGTCCACCTCTCAGGCTTTAGGATCCCTTCTCAACACAAAAAAGGGAGAAATACACATAAGCCATAAAGGTACAATAGCTCTCAGACACAGATAATTTTGCAAAAACTAGCGCAGTAAATTGCTACCTATAAGACAATAAGCGACAGTTAATCATATTCAAATAACCCGGGGACTAGAGGAAGGCTTCCAGGCACCAGGAAATCACAGTGGCAAGGCACACCAATCTAGCTGTGTTTAACCATTCAAAAAACTGAAGAATGGACAGCAGGAGGACAGTCCATCCTTCAGAGCTGCGGCAATTCCATGATAGGTTAACCCCTTAATACAAAGGGAACACAGTCAGAGACAGGAATGTCTAAACCAATTTTCTACTATATGGAAATTACAAAATGTCTACAATCAACTCTATTATTAAGACTTATAATTTCCTGCTTACTCGTCAGTATCCCCAGTTAATTATCTTAGTACAAAATTCCCTACCTCTGCATCTAATCTTAGGAAATAGGTACAATAATTTAACAATTGTTTGCTAAGAGGAGGGATGAGAATCTAGACCAAAATTCAGGTCCGAATAACAATAGAGGGAGAAACAGAGATTAGCACCTTTCTAGGGTTAATTAATAAACATAACTAAACCTATTTTCCACAATTTATATCATTTTATATATACTTCTCTCAATTGTGCCAATCAACAGCTTAAATTACCAAGCACACTTAAAATTAGGCAATTTTGGATGTTTTTTCCCTTTTTTTTTTTTTTCCTTTCCTTCCCCCTTAAAGTCAAGTCCAGGCATAGACAAAAAGAGAGAGAGAGTGTGGGCAAGTTCAATATCATAACCAGCTGCCAGGTAGAATAGTGTCTTTAAGCTTAAACCTTATCAGGTCTTGCCTGTGTATACCCGGATACAAGGTAGCCGTTTTTACTGTCCCCTTCTTAAAGTAACTCCTGCTCCTTATCCTTTGAAAATGCACGTATGTCAGAAGATAGGAAGGGAAAAGAGGGGCACAAGAATTTCAGTCAGTACGTTACCCCCTGCCGGTTTCCAGACGTCTTGACCAGGAACAAGGTGCTCCTCTTCAGCACAACCCCCCTCTCGCAGCACCGGTGGGAAGGGGGTGCACCTGACCACAGCTGCCAGAGAAGTCTAACCGCATGCAGACAGACCAGTGCCGAAAGCAGCGGGCAACAAAAAAGACAGTCTGGGACCTGATAGCACAAACCAGTAGCAGATGACGGTCCGTGTCCCTCACGCAGCACCGGTGGGAGGAGACAACGGACCGGGAGCAACCGCGAGACCAGCCACCTCTCCACAACCAAAAACAGGCGCCACGATGGATCCGCTGGGGGCCGACCCGTCCGGCACTCTCACCACTGCAGCAGCACAGCGGGACCTGCAGGTAGAGCCAGATGATTGGCTTAGATCAATTTGCCTATGACAGTATGGAGGAGGCGGCTCACCGCGCCGGGTTCAACCGGCAAGCCAGGGATAACACAGATAGAGGCTCCGGACCAGGTGTCCTCCTCGCTTTAGTCAGGGTCCGTCTTCTGCTCCAGTTCAATTATAGAGAAGCACTTTTTCATATGTAGTACAGTGTAGCTTTTCTTTTCGTCTTTTTCCTTCCTTCTAAAGCAGTATAAAATACACGGATAGGGCTAAAGACAAAGTGCAGTGATTGTGGCAGCTTATAGTTCTTGTGCGGTATAATGGCACTATGTCATATCCAGCAGCGATAGATTTGCTGAGCAAGCCTCCCACAGTGTAAGGGTTTAGGCGCGAAGATTTCGCCAACAGCTTGCAGTGGAGGTAGTGCTGAGCAGGTGTCTCACCTGTCCACACACCTGGACTCCTCCTCCGGAACTGATCTTCACAGAGCATTCAATTTTAAACAACTTTCCAATTCACTTATATGATCAATTTTTTGCTTCATTCTCTTAGTATCCTTTGTTGAAGCAATAGCAATGCACTACTGGGAATTAACTGAACATATCTGGTAAGCCAATGACAAGAGACATATATGTGCATCCACAATAAGCATCTGGCTTCCAGTAGTGCATTGCTGCTCCTGAGTCTATCTAGGTATGATTTTCAACAAAGAATACAAAGAGAACAAATTAGATACCACAAGTACAATGAAAGCCTAATTATGTCTTTGCTATCCCTTTAAATGTGAGCTTTGTGACGTGATATATTTGTATGTGTGATGAAACTATCTTGCTTCATTTAGGGTGTGAATGCAGTGCTCGAGAGTCCCACGGGCACTGGGAAAACGCTGTGCTTACTTTGTGCTACCCTGGCTTGGCGCCAGCAGTTCAAGGACGGCATCACTGCACGGAAAATTGCTGAGCGCATGAATGGGGCTGAGCTGTTTCCTGACCGTCCGACTGCAGCCTGGGGGAATTCCGAAGCCAGTGGGCAAGAATCAGGTACTAGTCTCTGATTATGGCTGCACTATATTGGAAAGTGTCGCACTGAGGTAACTCATATCTGTCATTGTCCGGCTACAAACAGCTGTTGATAATGGCCATAGAAAGTCACATAAAGCCCTCAGTTCAGTTTCAGACAGGGCATTTTTGCTGTTTATCTAATGCAAGGTATACATGTAATATGCAGGTCTTATTAGCATCCATGCCACTGAAATAGTTCTTTTACTTGTTGATAAGATCACCTTTAATTTAGTTAAATCACTGTATAAGCACAGATAGTCATTGGTACATAGCAAGGTTTTGCAAATCTTGGGAACCACACCTTCTAGATTTGCACTTCTGTCTCCTCAAATTTTGAATAGTTCTATGTATATATTAACCAAATAATGTCTGACTCCTAAACAAGGTTTGAATCTGTCTCCATGGTATTCTTCTGGGTGCTAAATTAGATACTGGTTTGTCAACCCTTGGTGTTTAGGGTCAATATGATTCCTTCTCATGCTATGATGGAATTGGCATGTCATTTTGTTAACCCGTTGAGAATTGTTTTTATGAATAGAAACATGAAAGGGGGCATGTGCTTTACCTATTTCTCTTTAAAAAATATGTATTTATTTTTCTCTGTAGCTTATTACAGTGATATCCCCAAAATCATCTACGCTTCCAGGACACACTCACAGCTGTCGCAGGTTGTCAACGAGTTGAAGCACACTACTTACAGGTAGAAAGCTTGCATGACCATGGGAACTGGAAAATAAATAGTTTCCCTTCAGATCTGCAACAAGGGGACATCAAAATCCTTTTGGTTTATTTTGCTCAAAAACAAGAAACTTTTTTTGGATTGTTGTACCAAAATGTACTTAAAAAAGCATGAAATCTGACATCTGAAGAGTCTTCAAGAAATACTCCTTAGATCTCGGTATTTGTTGCTTGACCATCCACTAAACCATCAAGTTGTCTTTAATGTTTGCATGCATATTTGTCCTATTCATCTTAATGCTTTACAGACAGAATTACTTGCACCAATAATTTTAAATATAAAATACAAGGACAATACTATAATGCATTAGAATACTAATATCCTCTGTCGTTGATCATGTATAAACTGTTTTGCCGATTTTTCAATAAAGCTCATTTAAAAATAAAATAATATATATATAT